>NW_022437003.1:12212625-12881153 GCF_009761245.1 Sapajus apella | reverse complement strand
AGGGCAGAGGAATTTCTGTATCCTGGGGTCTCTTGCTTTGGTGGACCTAAAGAATCGGATCGGATCACATTTGGGCTTGAAGAACGGGGAATGAGTACAAAGGTTTGGTTTTTGTTTTTGTTTTTTTTGGAGACAGCGTTTGGCTATGTTGCCCAGGCTGGAGTGCAGTGGCTATTCACAGGTAGGATCCCACTACTGATCAGCACGGGAGTGTAGAACTGCTCCGTTTCCAAGCTGGGCCGGTTCACCCCTCCTTAGGCAACCTGGTGGTCCCCCGCTCCCCGGAGGTCACCATATTGCTGCCGAACTTAGAGCGGACACCCGCTAGGCATAGCGCACTACAGCACAAAAGTCCTGAACTCCAGCGATCCTCCCACCTCAGCCTCCCGCGTAGCTGGGACTACAGGTATGCGCCACCGCACCAGGCCAGAAGTTTTTATTGTTTTGAGACAGAACCTCCCACTGTTGCCCGGCCTGATGTGCAATGGCCCCCCATCTCGGCTCACTGCAACCTCGGACTCCCAGGTTCAGCTGATTCTCCCCCCCGCAGTCTCCCGCGTGGCTGGGATTACACACACCACACACCCGGCTAATGTTTCTGTAGTTTTATTAGAGACAGGTTTCACCACGTTGGCCAGACTGGTGTGGAACTCCTCACCTCGTGATCCGTTCGCCCCGGCCTCCCAAAGAGATGGGATTACAGGCGTGAGCCACCAAGCCTGGCCCTAGTGCAAGATTTTACTGAGGAACTCACAGGATATGGGGGGCTACAGGGACACGGTTTAACTCTGAAGTCCAGCCGCCTGGCCCGGCTCTACTCCGACTGCCCCGGTAAACTCCAGGTAGTTCTGCTGGTCAGTGACCGATCCGCAGGCCAGTGCTGGTACCACTGCGTTCCTCCCGCAGCCCAACCGCCTGTGTCTGCCTCCTCCTCTGGGAATGTGCTCCTTTGGAAGTCCAGGAGCTTCTGTCTCTGCCTGGACAGGGGCTCGGGTTTTTATAGACCCAGGTTGGGGGCGTGGTCTTGGAAAATGCAACAGGCGAGCACCAGGGAAGAAGTGCCTGTCCTCACTTAGGTCTGTGGGGGTGGAGCCCTAATTGGGGCCACGCCCTTTCTCTACTCAGCCCTTCCTTTCCCAAGTCCCTATTATTTAAAGGGGCCACGTTCTTCCCTTCCTAGCACTTTATATCAATACTACTTGAAGCCAGCTTTGAAAATTAGTTGTTTCTTCCTAGAAAGGGTGAAGGACACCAGCTCATAAGTATTCTTGTGCAGAGATGTAAGATGTCGAGGCCAGGTAATCTGTTTCACTGACCCTCAGATATCCAGACAGCTATCAGAAAATTCTTCCTTTTTTTCTGTTAGTAGAAAACACACTTCCATGAACACAACTCTCTTCTTATAAAGTTAAGTGGGTTGATTATGTGAATATGCTTAGTATCTTGTAAAACCAAGGATTTATATACAGTATAGAAGAAAAGCAATTTAAGAAAAAGCTGGCTCTGAAACTCCAAAACCCTTACGACCTTCTGGAAATCCGTGGAAGAAAACAAAGGTGAGGTTGAGTTTGTATTTTATATTTGGAAATCAAATAATGAGTAAGGGTCCCCAATAAGGTCAGCTATGTTGATAATCACTGAGATTTTTTGTGAGCTAGATGTTCTTACAGCAAAAATTTATTGAATGCCCTTCTAAGTATGAGACCCTGTACTAGGATGTTTTAAAGATTACACAATTCTTACTTAAGATGTGGTATATAGTGATTAAATCTCATTCACAAAAGTGGGCTATTAGTTGTGCTTGAGCTTAGATGTAGAGGCATGTACATATACATGTATGCGGTTTGGTCTTCTCATCTGCAAATGTCCATATTGGGAGGAAATGCCAGTGCTAAAGCCAACTGAATTGTTGTACATTGACACATAATCTGAAGAAAAGGGCAGAGCAACAAAAATGTTCCAGTCCCAATCAAATGATAAACAAAATATATTAAAGTCAACTTTAAAGAACCTATTTTTGCTGAATTTTGGAAGAACCATTAAGACAGTGGCTGAAGTTCCCACTTAAACACGAATGTCTGTTGTTGTTTTTAATGCTAGTTTTAAGGCTGAATTCATTAATGTCATGGTTTTGAATAACTTGAATTTTATTTACCTCTGGGCAAGTAAACCTCCCTACAAATGACCATGATGTAGAAAACACTTGCACAAATAGACATATGTGTCACATGGATGTAAAATATACTTCTTAGGTTAAGATTTTTCTTTTTTCAGATCGAGTCTGGCTCTGTTGCCAGGCTGGAGTGCAGTGGTGTGATCTTGGCTCACCGGAACCTCCACCTCCCAGGTTCAAGCGATTCTCCTGCCTCAGCCACCTGAGTAGCTGGGACTACAGGCATGCACCACCACACCTGGCTAATTTTTGTATTTTTAGTAGGGACAGGATTTCACCATATTGACCAAGTTGGTCTCCTCAATCTCTTCACTTTGTGATCTGCCTGCCTTGGCCTCTCAAAGTGCTGGGATTATGGGCGTAAGCCAAGGCGCCCTGCCAAGATATTTTCAGTTCACGTGCGAGGGAGGCCTTCGGGGAGACAGGTGGATGCTGAGCTATTCTCAGTAAGGGGAAAGCCATTTGAGTAGGAATCAGTGAATCAGATGAAGAATCGGATAGAATCAGGAAGGAGCCGGTGCAGCTGCAGCGGGTCAGAAGCATAGTCATGGGGAGGTTGGGAGTTGTCTCGGTGCATTTGTGTTGCTATAAAGGAACACATAAGTCTGGGTCGTGTATAATGAAAAGAGGCTTATTTGGCTCACAGTTCTCCAGGCTGTACAAAAAGCATGGCTGCAGGGAGCTTCCACTCACAGCAGATGGTGAAGGAGAGCAGGCATCACTTAGCAAGAGAAAGGGAGCAAGGGTGAGAAGGGAGAGGTCCCAGGCCTTTTCCAACAACCAACTCTCAGGTGAGGTAATCGAGCAAAAACTCTTCCATTTCCACAGGTCGGTGCCAACTCATTTTTGAGGGATCCACCCCGGTGACCCAAACAGGTCCCACCAGGCCCCACCTCCAATGAGGGATCAAATTTCAACATGAGATTTGGACGAGACAAATATCCATAGCAGTCAGGACGTCTGGCAGAACTTCAAATGCCCAGAGTGGAATTTTGAGGTTGAAATTAATGGCCAAGGTAGTTCCTAGAAGCTTTTAAAATATGAGTGGGTTTAATTATTTGATTGAGTTGATGTCAATGCCCTAAGATAATAACGATGATTCGTGTGCTGTTGATGTTCTTCAGCCCTTCCCACCACGGAAAGTGTTTTGAAGCCCATAGACAGCTTGCAGGTGGAGAAGGTGGATGAAAAGAAAGTGGTCATGGACACAAGCATGGCTCTGCCATTTTCTATGGCTCTGGATGGACTGGTCACCTGAGATACCTCCAAAATTTACTTAGAAAGATGTTTCTGTCTTAGAAATATTCAGTGTTAGATAGAACGTTGGTGTGTAAGTTGTTTATGGCAGAGTCCCAGCTGTAGCCAGAATTCCCCTTCTTAAAATAACCATCAGGTAGGTGGCCTGGTCTTGGAGAACATTGTATCAGAGCATGTATGGGTTAAAATACTGCCTTCTTTCTTTTCTTCCTTAGGTGGTACTACCTTTAGCTAGTAATAAGACTCCTTGAATTTTGAAATTCAGATATTAGAAAAAAGCTACTAGCTCAGTGCCTTTTACATATACATAAGTATTTAATACATGTCTGCTTATTGATTAGTAAAAACTCCTAAAGATGAGTGCATGCTTGTGTATGTGTAATGATTTTTAGAGATTATGGATTTAGACCTGTCTTTGTTCTATTTAGATCAATATGATCATCCATTTATCTTGCTCTTCTTATTTCTTATTGATTTTCTTTCTGTAATGTATGTATCAAAAGTATCTGCCATTGCATCTTCTTAAGAGAATGCAAACATGAGCGTGTTTCCTTTCTCTCAGAAAAAAATGACAATTCATTTTTCAGAAATCATTTAAATTAAAATTGATGTTCTTTGGACATGAAAATAAAAGGGTGGGGCAGCATGAATTTTTTTCTTCTTGTGATTTGACTGCTCTGGCAGGAGAAGAAAGCCGGTCCTGGAGTATGGGGTTGCTGGACGGGCCACCTTTCCCTCCTGTCTTTCAACATGCCCTTTAAGAGCAGGAAACATGAAAGGGTTTGGCCCAGACGCCAGTTCCACTAAAGGCATTACCCAGTTGGCACTGAGGTCTGTCTCTGGCCTTGGTGACTCCCCCGATGGCTCTAGCATTTATTTCACAGCAATGCTATTCAAATCCCAAGAGATGCATGAAAACACAAAAATAATGTGTGGTGAGGAAACAAGTCCCCTAACTGGTTCTTCAACAATCCTTCTTTGTGTCAAACCCAGATTGCATTTAGTTGGATGCAGAGACAATGGTAGGCCATGAAGAAAACAGAGAGCAAAGGAAATGGGATTTCCAGAGGCTAGGAATAGAGGCCCTGTAAGCATGAAAGGCACTCACAAAGTCAGTGAAGCTGTGGTGGTAACCTGCTTAGAGGGGAGGAACCAAAACAGGCCCCAAGAGTGGCAAGGGTCATTTTGGAAATGTACAGCTTAGAGACCAAAGCTAAAATCTAGCATAGACACTGAGGTGAAACAGAGAATCCCGGAACCTGGGAATCAGAAAATCAGAATTCTAGTCTTAGTCTGTCTCGAAGTAACTGTGAGTTCTTGGCCAAATACTTTATCCCATCTGTGCCTTAATTTCCTCATCTCTGAAGTGTAGGGTTTGGATCAAATGACGTCTTAAGTGCCTTTCATTTTTTATAATTATATGCCTGAGAGAAGTTGTCCTTGTAACTTGACTCTACTGGGGTCATGTTTTTTAAAGCTTGATAACAAGGAAAGCTTGTATGACAAAGTATACTTTTCTGATTTAGATTTATTGTTTCCTTTAATGTTTTCACATTACCCTCTTGGCGAGGTTCATTAAATTTGTCATGTGCAATGGATCAAAGGATTCTTGTCCTGATATGATAAGACATCTATTGAGCATCTCAGCTTGGTTATCAGTCCATTCTTCATTGCCCGTGGGTGGCAACACAGAACACATGTTTATCATTCATCTGACCAAGGTCCTTGCATCAGATTTTCGAGAAAGTTATAGGAGCAGCCATAATCAGTGGTAAAGAAATTGTTTCACTGAAACATAGATGGGCAATGAGACATCCTTTCGATAAAACCAAGCAAAACTGCATTTTGTACCTTAGATTTAGAATATAATCCCTCAGTTTGAAAGGTTAATATAGGCATTAGAAAGCATGTTGATAAAAAGTTTTGATAAAGACCATAAAATTCAGCTCTTCTGGAGGAAGCTGAAGCTCAGAAAAGTTGAGTGAATTATCCAGAGAAATATAGATGGTTAAGGCAGTACTGAGGTTCAGTCTACGGCATTCCACTCTCAATTCAACCTTTTTCTCTTTTCCCCATCAGTTTCTTTTCTTTCTTTTCTTTTCTTTTTTTTTTTTGAGAAGAGTCTTGCTCTGTAGCCAAAGCTGGAGTGCAATGGCACAATCACAGCTCACTGCAACCTCCGCCTCCCAGGTTCAACTGGTTCTCCTATCTCAGCCTCCCAAGTAGCTGGGATTATAGGCTCCCACCACCATACCAGGCTAATTTTTTGTATTTTTAGTAGAGACAGGGTTTCACCATGTTGGTCAGGCTGGTCTCAAACTCCTGACCTCAAATGATCTACCCACCTCGGCCTCCTAATGTTCTGGGATTGCAGGCGTGAGCCACTGCACCCGCCCCCCACCATCAGCTTCTTCTTAACAGAACCAGCCCTATTTGTAGGTGGAAGACTAATTAGTCTCCTAAGTGATGGCATCGAAACCTGCATAGCTGAGGGGACCTGGGCAAGATGGTTGAATAGGAACAGCTCTGTTCTGCAGCTCCCAGCAAGATCAACCTAGAAGGTGGGTATATACCCAAAGGATTATAAATTGTTCTGTTATAAAGACACATGCACAAGTATGCTTATTGCAGCAGTATTCACAGTAGTAAAGATTTGGAACCAACCCAAATGCCCATCAGTGATGGACTGGATAAAGAAAATGTAGAACATATATACCATGGAATACTATGCAGCCATTAAAAAGGATGAGTTCATGTCCTTTGCAGGACATGGATGAAGGTAGAAACCATCATTCTCAGCAAAATAACATAGGAACAAAAAACCAAATACCGCATGTTCTCACTTACAAGTGGGAGTTGAACAATGAGAACACATGAACACAGGGAGGGGCATATCATATACACTAGGGCCTGTCAGGTGTTGGAGGGCTAGGGTAGGGACAGCATTAGGGGAAATACCTAATGTAGATGATGGCTTGAATGGGTACAGCAAACCACCATGGCATGTGTATACCTGTGAAACAAATCTACATGTTCTGCACATGTACCCCAGAACTTAAAGTATAATAAATAAATAAATAAATAAATGTATTTTTAAAAACCCTACACAGCTGCCCCCAGCATCTCCCAAGCCACCTTTCCCCAGTACCTTCTCCCTCTCTGGAGGCGTCTCACAGCATCCCAGCGCGCTCTGTCAAAGCCCTCACCTCATGGGCTGTCCTTCCCTATTTAAGCATCTATTTCCAAGTCAGTTTCATGAGAGACCAGACTATGCTCCTCTCTTTCTCAGTTGCATCTCCAGTTCTGGCACATTGTCTGGCAGTGTCAGTGCTCAAATATTTGTTGAATCCATGATCAAAAGATTAAAGTATACAGTAACAAATAAACAGGAGCCCAAGATCTCTGCCATTAAAACCATTTCTATGGGTTAAGACACTGATCCATGTGTAAATGCAAAAAGACCTCGGCGAGAATGACAAATGAAAACATTGTCACATTACCACAGCATCTTAAACCGCTTTTTAGAGTCATGAAATAAGAAACTTTTAAAGGGAGACAGGGAGAAGGGAATCGGGGTGGATGGGGGATGCTGCTATGTTTGTGTTTGGTGGGCAGAATGGAGAAAAGTGGTTCTCCACAGGAAACCTGTAGTTATCCCAAGTAATATTCCATTACGTCTCACTTTGTCAGAGGCGGGACCTACTTGAAGCCATTCCACCACCAAGAATGGTTTTCTTTACTACTGATTACAGTCGTCATACAGACATATGAGCATTATGGCTGTGCCTTCTTTCCTACTGTTCATCAGTTAAAACTCTCCAGAGAATCATCACATCCTTTACTTTGTTAGTTTCTTTGTGCCTTTGAGAAACTCAGGGCAGAAGACATTATCTTCATGACCGAAAACTGAGCTGGGGAGATGGTCTTCAGCCTCGTGACCCTGTGCTCTAAACCACCAGAGAAAATTGTAATTTTCTTCCATTTGTCAATACTAATGCCAACACTTAAAAAATATTTTTTTCATTTATTGTAGGCAATATTTTTGGTCAAATAGTTTCAATTTTTATTAATGGGGGCAGAAACTGTAGCAATCCCACAAACCTATCTTGCAGTCTAAATTGTTACTGCAGTAAATTTAACTGTCATTATGGCCAAATTCCCCAGAGGGGCTGAAAAGAAGAGGAAAAAAGGGAGAGCCATACATTAAATCTTCAAAGAATTTCATGATGTCAATATCACACCTTCCTTCCAATGCCTACACAGTTTATATTTTCTATCTAAAATGAAAATTATATCTTTACCAGAGAGATAAATAGCAAAAGAATAGTATTAGAATAAGAATGCTACATTTGTTGCTGCCTTTTCGTTTTACTTGTACAAGTTACATTTCTTTACTCTTTGTTTGCACTGACCTAGATATTTGTGACAGATGTGTACAGCTCCCATCATTTTGTATAAACTAGCTGTTATTTTTACATGTTAAATCCTAGGGTGACTTTACCGCCATCAACTCCCTCCCTCTGCCTCACCATGCAACAGATGAAAGACATTATAAAAGGTTAGAAGATGGACAGAGTTGGAACCAGCCTCTCCTCGAAGATTTTTTTTTTCAAGATCAAAATCAGAACCCAACCTTTTAAAGAACAGTCCTGAATTTAATTTCCTTTCCTTTGTTCTTATTTTAATTTCCCCCCAAACTGCACCTGAGCTTCCAATGATCTTCTCTCCTATCTAATGCCAATAATTTGCACTTCTATCATCCTTTTCATCTGGGGAATCATAAGGACATCTGAAACTTTCTCTGATGAACTTCAGAGCACTGCCCTAACAGGTAAGTTTTTTGGTACCATTTTCAGAATGTGTAGCGAGACTAAACTTTGCAATACAGGTTGAGTATTCCTTATCTGAAATGCTTAGAACCAGACATATTGTGGATTTTGAAATTTTTTTTTTCAAATTTTAAAATATTTCCATATATATAATGCGATATCTTGGGGATAGGACCCAAGCAAAATTCACTTATGCTTTAGATTGCCTGAAAGTGATTTTATACAAGATGTTTAATAATTTTGCGCATAAAACGAAGTTTTGACTGTGATCTGTCACATGAGGTCAGGTGTGGAATTTTTCACTTGTGGCATCATTTTGGGCTCTAACAGTTTCAGATTTGGGAGCATTTTGGATTTTGGATTTGGGGATTGAAGATGACCAACCTGTAATGAAAATCCCTTCTGGAGCCCAGCGTAGGTGATTTGAAATGGTGACTGCGCTTTAGTGGATGGAGGTAGTCACATGGGATGTGGGTGTTGCATGCACTTATGGCAGAGCTCAGGAAGGCTTTTGTGCCTGCAATGGCACAATCCCATCTTTAAAGAAATGGCCCTAAATCCTTTGATCTGCCTCAATAGATCCTGTGACTTGCCCAGGCTGTTTAGTTTGGGAGGTAAAATCAGTTACCATGTTTACTCTGGAGATAGTAGATTGGAATTGGATAAGAACTGGTATGCTGCCCAATGCCACTGGACTAGAGAGCAATCTACCCCTTTTAGGAAGGCATTGATTAGCCAATGGAAGTGCTTGGCAATGAGGTCATCTTGTCTGATTATTTCTTCTGGAAAGTGTAAGTGCTAGTTGAACACAAAAAGGTCTAGTCACTTGAGCTCCAGTTCATTTCCTTAGGGACACTGAGATTTTTTTCTTGGTAGAATCAAAAATACATCACAGATTCCAGGACAAGAAGGTCTAAAACCCAAGGTGATGGTGAGATGAAAAATGATCCCCCTACCCCACATTTCCATAAACACTTAAGATCAATTTTCATTTTACAGTTATATGATCTGTGGGTGCATTGTCCTCACAGCCCCAAAGAATTTGACTGGAAAGACCAGTTCTACTGAGAAAGAACCAAGGAATGCAATCCTTTCAAAGATTCAGGCCATGTGGGCACACACCTGGGGCAGCCTCCTGGCAAACCTGCAGTGGCCCGTAGCTCTCCAGAGAGTAAAGCAAGCTTGAAGCGGTAAATGACCAATGTGGATGGTGTTGTCTTATTATTACATATTCACTTGGAAAACAAACTGTGTTGTATTGAGACCCTTTATCAATGTGGCTGGCGATTTCTGGCATCTGTCCCCCAGGTCTGTGGCTGTCCTTGTCAAAGAATCTTTGGTTGGGCAATGAGCCACCAACAGAACAGAAAATAAGAGTTGAGGATCCTGGCTCCCACCTTTCACTCTTAATTTCACACTGCTGCTTCTAATGCCAAACCACATACAGCAAGAATATTCTAGGTTAACATTAATTGGGGTGAGGGAGAGTAGTAGAGGTACATTCCTCCCTCCCCAAACATAGATCATTCCTCATATTAGAAAGTCACTCTTATTCTGTTTCAGTTGCAATAGGGAGGAAAATTTAAAGACTGGGATGTCAGTGGCCGCTATCTGTTTTGCAAATAGTACATAGAAATGCTGTTACAAGCACAGTATTTCCTGGTCCTACATGAATCCTCCAATGTCCCAGAGGGAGAGTGTTTTAAAACACATGACCACCTGTAAGGTCCCTGGCACCATACTACAAGGCTCCATCTGCACTTTGCGTCTTGGCCCTCCAATGCCCTGATGGTAGATCTCCCCCAATGGCATGGCCAACTCACAGTTACAACATCCTCTGTCACTTACAACATTTCTTCAGGTAGGTGGGCTGGCGTCTTCTTTCAAATGGCATTCATTCTTCTTAGGAACAGTTCGTGGAAGCCACTCTTGCATTCTAATTAGGGCTGATGGCTCATTTGTCAGCTCTCAGACTACAATCAATGGCAATGACAGGTGATATGGTTTGGCTGTGTGCTCACTGAAATCTCATTTGTAGCCCCCATAATCCCCATGTGTCATGGGAAGGACCCAGTGGGAGGTAATTGAATCATGGGGGCAGGTATACCCGTGCTGTTCTCATGATAGTGAATAAGTCTCAGAAGATCTGATGGTTGTATAAAGGGGAATTCCAATTCCCCTGACACGTTCTCTTGCCTGCCACCATGTAAGACATGCCTTTGCTCCTCCTTTGCCTTCCACCATGATTGTGAGGCCTCCCCAGCCACGTGGAACTGTGAGTCCATTAAACCTCTTTTTCTTTATAAATTAACCAGTCTTGGGTATTTCCTTATAGCAGTATGAAAATGGACTAACAGGCCAGATTGTGGTACATGGATCAACTTATATGTCACTGCATCTGCTCATGGCTCAGATGCTTCTATGAAGAGTTTTTTAGGCTCAGAATCTATGTGACCCCTCTCAGAGAAATGTGCCCCTCTCTCTGTTGGAACTCCTTTTCTTTATTATTTTATTTTCTCTTACTACAAGACATAATTGGTGCACTGGTTCCAGGGAGCAGTTGTGAAAAAGGGCTTTCTGGAATTCACCTGAAATGGACCAGACCACAAAGGGGTGGTTTGACTTTAGAGATGAGCAAGAAAAACAGCTTGAGCTGTGTTAGATGATACTTTCTTTTAGGTTTACTACTGAATTAGATACGACAATGCAAAAGGAAATGTACATAGTGACACAGCTAGTGATCACAGCTCCTTGATGCTGCTGTGAATTTTCAGAGACATGTCCAGTGGCCACGGTAGCCCCTGGGAAGTAAGGAAGCTGTTGGATCAAAGATGCCCAGAGCTGTGGGCTCTTTAAGCTGAAGGATGTAGTTGAAACTCCATCCATACCCAAGGGTCTCCTGTTACTATATAAGGACATCTTCACAGCCTCTCACGATCACGCACTTCCGTGTTATACCCTCCGTGCGTCACCGGGCTCCTGCGGTGCTGCAAGTGGAATACTCCAAATTCTTTACTTAAGTCCTAGTGTCTGACTTCCTACCAAGGGAAAAACTTAATACAAATTCTGGCTGAAATCAGGAGACATATGCTCTCGCCCTGGCTCTGTCCCTAACTCACCAGGGGTACAGTCTTACACCAATCATATCACCTCCCTGGACTTTGGTTTACTTACCTGCAAAACAAGCATTAGGTGGACCCTTGAGTCTCTTCTAGGCCTGAAATTCTACAAGTATGATTCAATATCCCTCTCAGATACATACATGGTAGGATTAAATCCTACAGACTTCCTGGCCAGATGTAGGGAATGGATAATATGCTTTTGAAATAAACCATAAAATTGACACAAAAACAAGAAATAGAAGTGAGTGATCATGGACTCTCTGCATCGAAACACCAGTTCTAAATCTCATTCAGCAAAAATGCGGAGTACCTAAGAAATATTAGACTGACTGTCAATCATTTCATGTCTTAGATGGTAAGCGGGGGAGGCAATCTAGGTCTTGTATAGATTTAGAGAAATTTACCAGGGAAGTGAACTTAGTGGGAACTTTAGGAGAAAGTAAATTCTCAGTACTAGGGTAGCACACGGTCAAGTGGCAGACAGGCTTTAAAAAGTCCAAGGAAGTGTCTCATCTGCATGGGATACCAAAAGGACAAAGAGTTCAGGAGCTTGTGGGGGAAATCCCAGGATTTTTACATCTGATTATGCCATCACAATAGACACTAAATAGTAAGAAAAAAGAAACATAGGGAAATGATTGCAATTACATAGAAAATTCTCAAAAGAATCAAAATGTAACAGAATATGTGTAATTCTGAAAATAGTAACTTAAAAACCAATAATTGATTTCCTATTTCAGTAAATGTATCTATCCAATGGACAGGGCCAGAACTGAGGAGAGTTGTCCTAGAATCTTGGTTTTCACTTTCATCCCATTCAATCAATTGCTCAAGGCTCTGCATTCCTAAATGTATCTCATAACTAAATACATCTCATTTTCATCTCCACTGCTGCTGCCTTAATTCAGTTCTTTTCTTTGTGTGTCTTAGTTTACTGCAGAAGCCTCATAATTTACACCCTTACACCGTTCTCCAAATTCCTTCTAGAGAGATCTATTTAACCCACAAATTTGATTATGTCACTTTCCTACTTGAAACTAGTCATCAGATCCCCACTGTGTACAGAAGAATTGCAAACTCCAAAGCATGGTATAAAAAGCAATTATCTGGCTTTATTTCTAGGCATGCTCATTCCCAAATGGGCCTCCAGCCAAAACAAACTCTTAGAAACTCCCACAGGCACTGTCTGAATATGCCAACCTCATGTGTCTACCTCCACATCTTACTGCAGTCACCATCTGCCTTCCCGGATATCCACTCTGAACAAGGTGCCCCTCTGAGTTTTTACAGCACCCTGAACATACCTCCATCATCATGTCCGTTTTTGTCTCAAACCTCAATTAACTTTTTTTTTATCTTCTTGACTAGAATATAAACTCTTTGATAGTTCCATCAACAAGGCCCAGGGCCATGGTTAGATAATCTCCTGCATACACATCATAGAGGGTATGTTGGCCTATATACCCCACCCACATTTTCTCATACACACACTCACTAACACCCCCCCCAAATACTCTCAGAGACCCACACCCACAGCACATGATCTCTCAACTTTAAGCACGGTGTCAACATTATACCCAAACGTGGTAGCAACGTCACCCATGGATACAGTAACAACATCCCACATAGACAGAATGTCAGTGTCACCCACAGGCATAGTGTCAACATCCTACACAGACTTGGTTTTTGTCCATATTTATCCCCAGTGCCTCTTAGTGCATATGACATAGTAGATGTTTAATAAAGGCACATTGAATGGAGAGATGGATTTGTATAAAGGTTTAATGTCTGAGCTAAGCAAAAGGTACATACAGTTTCTTTTTTTTGAGACGGAGTCTTGTGCTGTTGCCCAAGCTGTAGTGCAGTGGCGTGATTGATCTCAGCTCACTGCAATCTCCACCTCCTGGGTTCAAGCAGTTCTCCTGCCTCAGCCTCCCGAGTAGCTGGGACTACGGGCATGTGCCACCGCGCCCAGCTAACTTTTTTTTGTATTTTTAGTAGAGACAGGGTTTCACCATGTTGGCCAGGATGGTCTTGATCTGTTGACCTCGTGATCCACCCACCTCAGCCTCCCAAAGTGCTGGGATTACAGGCGTGAGCCACCACGCCCAGCCAAATATAGTTTCTTAATGAGCCATTGGTAGTTCTGCTGGCCACAGGGAGTAACATCCCAGGAGATGGTGAGAAAGCTGACTGCAGAGTGATCTCAACCTACCATCAGTGTTCTTAGGGGAATCAACTATGGGCACAGAAAAAACGCCAAGATTTCAGAGTAGATGGGTGCTATGGTTTTCAATACAGACTGGTTAGATTCATGTCAATCTCAGAAATAATGATAATGACATTTTGTTATGATTTGGTAAAATGTAGTTTTTTTCACCAAGAATATTGGAATCTCACTTCTTGTGGGACAGGTTAATTAGTCTGTTGAATTAGAAAAATGAGACGGACTCCACATATATAGACTTTAATGGTCCATCTGACAAGGTCTACGCTACTCTATTCTAAGTGAGGTGAGCACAGAAAAGCAAGAGGGTGTTGTCTTGATGCCAATTAGTGGGAAATGCAAGTAGGTTTCTAGCGGTCAGTCCTAGAGTTTTGTTCTCAACCTTGTCCTATGTAATAGTTTATCCAACACTTGAATGAAGATCCACGAGGCACATGGAATGGATTCATAGATAACATCTGTCATCAAAAAACTTTGCAAGCCATAACAAGGAACTTGAGAGGATTCAATAATAAGAGAAAATGGTATGCATGTTGTCAGATGAAATTCGACAAGAATAAAATCTAAGGCTCTCTAACATCTTCTCAAACAGCATCTGTGTGTAGGTTGAGGGAACTTGTGGCTCCCCACACTATGAGTTAACGGTGTGATTTAAGGCTTCCCTAAAGGAAGTAAAGAACAGATAATGAAGGAAAAGGTAGTCCCTTTTTTTGCATGCTGAAGGATCACACTTGAAATCTTGCTTTTGACTCAGGTAGGCACCAGACTTTCCATGTGGAGCAAAGGTGGAAAAGAGCAATTGGGTATGAAGAGTCCTGTAGCCATGTCTGATGAGAAATAGTGGAAGGATCTGGGATGAACAGCCTGCAGAAGGGATGGTCCAAGGGCTAAGGTAGTCGTCCTGCAGATCAGAAGGGCTGTCACATGAAAGTGAGATCTTGGTCTGTGTGACTGATCCCACAGGTAGAACTGAGACCAGCAGGTGCAAATTGCATGGATACAATCACATTTTTTATTATAAGCAAGGGATTTATAATAATCACAGCAATAATTGGAAAGACATTTACCTATACACTGTTGGTTCCATCTTTAGATGGGAGATCAGCCTGAATGAACTTCTAATGTGCATTCTTCCCTCCATGTAAAAAATATGCCAGTAGTCTTGTATGGCCAATTGTAAAAAGAACCCTGAATTTCACCCATTCCTTTATGCGCACTCCCTTGCAATGTGATATGGTAGCATCTCCCATCAAGAGTTTATTTCTCAACCCCTTGAATTTGGGCTTGGCCCTGTGACTTTTTTTTTTTTTTTGACTAATGGGACATCAGAAAATGTGACTCATTTGTGAAGGAGATGTTTCAAAAGTGCTTGTGTATCAGGGATTTCCCTATTGCTGCCCCTGGGAATCCTAAAACTGCCGTGAACCTAGGCTAGCTAGCTGGAGACTCTTGACTCAGCCAGCTGTCTCACTCCAGTTACCAACCAGCACCAAGAGCCAAACATGTGAATAAGGACATCATAAATCAAGCAGATCCCAGATTAGCAGCCCATTGACCACAGGTGGACGCATGAGCCCAGGCAAGGCCAGCAGAACTGCTCTGCCAAGCCCAGTTCCAACTGCTGTGTCAGAATCATTAACTAATAAATGATTGCTATTTTCAGCCACTATGTTTTGGGATAGTTTATAAGACAGCAAAAAAAGGATACATCATAGGCAATACTCTGTTTGTCCCAAAATATATCCTGGTTGTTTTCTTTCACACACTCTTTTCAAAGGGGAGTTTGAGCATTTTTCTTAGTTAAGACAGAATCTACTCTTAACCTAATAGTATAGGGAAGCAGTGTGGTGGGTTGAAATGGTGGAAAACATGGCAAAACCAGAGACACTTCTGTTGGCCTAATATTTTTTTAAAAGGTTTACAGACGTAGATAATTGATTACCTGGTTGACTGTCCAACTGATTGCATGAATGAAAACAATTGCCAAAGCCATGAGCCAACAGACAATATGGGGCCGCAACTTTGGGTTTCTCTACTAACAGTAGAGGCAGACTGAAACTTTTGATTACCAGGTCTTCACATGTGTTTGTAGTCTTTATATTAATAATTCCACTTTGTAAAGCACATTTGGGTTCAAAAAACGTTTTTGACAACCATTCTTTCAGGTATTTATAGTTAGCGTTTTACACTCAGAATATTAGAGGTATGTACAGCAGATGCATTTCGCTGGGGTGTGCAGTCAGGTTCTTGCGTCAATTTTGCTGCAGCAGTGCAGAAGGAGAGTGGAGGAGAGGAGGGAGCAGGGTTAACAGATCAAGGGAAAGCCCCCTCCCACCCGCTGAGTACCGCCCCGCTGAGGAAATAAGCTGTCTCCCTAGTCCATTGCCTGCAGAAGGCAGCTTGAAGACTTCTCATACTGCTGTAGTTCAAAAGACCAATACTCAACGCGTCATTTCCTCCATTTGCTTTCCTCGGTGTGATCGCCTTTTTAGGAAATGTTATTTATTTATTTACGTATTTATTTTTAGGAACATTTCTGCCCTGGTTTGAAGCTGCTACGTCTACTATGAAAGAAGCCACATAACCTTTGCTGCTTCTTGAAATGAAGAATTCCTTTGAATTTTCTATTCCCTGAGCGGAGAGAAACGAGAGGACGCACCCTCTCCCTTTCTAACAGGTTAGAACGGGCAGAGGCCTAAAAATGGCGCCCCTGGGTTTTGTCAAAGCCTTGAACTTCTGGCAGGAGCTTCTTCCTTTCATGCTGCGCTGCCTCTCTTCATGACTTTGCCTCACATCTTCTTTGTCCTGCTATTACAAAGGAGCTGTTTGTGTCTTCTCCACCTTCTTGGGGAGGATATGTATTCTTTGTTTATTCCTCCTCTAAATAAGAGTCTTATAAATATTCAGAAGTGCTTGCCAGCAAAGAGACTTGGGAGTCGGGATTCCTGGATAGGTGGATTCTTTTTCCAACTCAAGCTTTAGGACACGTGTTCCTCCAGGAAGCTTGGACGCTTATCCTACTGCAGACTTCCAGATCTTTGAGGCCAACTGGCTGGCTATTAATTAATGGACTGGCTGATTTAGCAAATGGCCTTACAGAGGTGTTATTAAAACACTAAAAAAAGAGCAGTTTTACTGACAACCTTGTAATTCCACAAGTCAAACAGGATTCATATTCCGTAGGGCTCTGTGAAGGTTGTTTTTCGGACTAGATATTGTTAGAGATTAAATATAGTTATAAATATTTGTGTGTGTCTATATATATACATGTATGTATGTATGTATATGTGTGTGTGTGTGTGTTTATATAGATATATGCATAGACACTTATGTATATATGTCTAAGGATCTAACACTCCAAAAATGCTTAGCATAGAAAACACTTTAAACTTACAAATAAACCATTTTACTTAAAGGTTTCCTTTCTTGGCTGGTGCGGTGGCTTATGCTTTGGAGGCCCAGGTGGGCAGCACTTTGGAGGTCCAGGTGGGCAGATCATGAGGTCAGAAGATCGAGACCATCCTAGCTAACATGGCGAAACCCCATCTCTACTAACAATACAAAAATTAGCCAGGCGTGAGCCACCGCGCCCGGCAAGTAACAAGAGCAAAACTCCGTCTCAAAAAAAAAAAAAAAAAAAAAATTAGCCAGGCGTGGTGGCACACGCCTGTAGTCGCAGCTACTCGGGAAGCTGAGGCAGGAGAATCACTTGAACCTGAGAGGCAGAGGTTGCAGTGAGCTAAGACTGCACCATTGCACTCCAGCCTGGGTAACAGAGTGAGAACTCGGTCTCAAAAAAAAAATAGATTCCCCTTCTTTGGTTAGAAAGCTTTTACACTTTGTTCCCCTCCCCACCTCACCCCCTACTAGCTTCATTCCCACCCCCCACCCAGGAACAACAGATTGGGTTAATGGCAACATTCCATTGTCAATACAGTCAACAGAAGTCAGAAATGTCAATATTAGGCAACAGTCAAAAAATTCAAATGCGTTTCTGGAACTTGTTCCATTTCAGTCCCCTAGTAATTTCTGAGTAATTCCTTCAATTGCCTTCCAAACATTTGGCACGAGAGTATCTTCAGGGCACAAGCTATGCCCATTAAGCAAATTTATCCAAGCAAAACTGTGCAGGAAGAAGTGATTTAATATATTCCAAGGTTCAATGTCTCTTTTTGAAGGCAGTCGCTCCTCTCAGCGAAAATAGAATTTAGGGGAATGCCAACCACGGCATCCTGGGGACTGATACATCTTCACACACAGTTGTTCTATTTTCAAAGTAAGAATATATATATATATATATATATATATATATATATATATATAGATGATGTTTAAACATTGCAAAGCTTAAAGGCATGCACAGAGAGATTAATTGTCATGCGTGTGGCTATAAGTAACGCAAAGCTGAGATTAATAATCTGCTCAGAAAATTATTTCTCATGCAACACATAGATTTTATTGTGTGTATTTCATTATTGCCAACTGATGGTCCCAAGGGTTCATTGTGTTTGCATAAAGATTCCTTGCCTCTTTCCAGAGCCTGGAATGTTTATATTTTAGCACATAATCTTCAAATACTCCAGTGTGAAAAGTAGGATGTGTTTTTAAAAACCTCTTGTGTATTTTCCAGAGTTATTTACCAAAAACAATTTTTATTGAATTTGCTTCGATCTGTGGTTCTCAACCAGAGGTGACTTTGCTTCTCAGGGGACATTTGGCAATGACTAAAGATATCTGTGGTTGTCACAAGTAGCATCCAGTGGGCAGAAGCCAGGAGTGCTTCAAAACCTCCGACCATGCACAGGACAGGCCCCACAGCAAAGGATTATCCAGCCCCAAATCTCAATAATGCCCAGGCTGAGAGACCCGGTATAGAGCATCTATTTTGGTTATACATCACAACACTACAGCTGGTTCCACCCAATAGAGAATTTTGCCCATAATATACCCAGAACAGCCACCGGTGGCCTTTGCAATTATAACCCTGTTGGCCTGAGAGTACACATCCCCCCTTTCTGTGCATGTCTAGTCAGGGAACTGACCCCAACTTGGAAGTGAGAGATTCTAGCTCATTTTACTTTAAAGAGAATTTGGTGCTATACTTATTAGTGGTAGCAAATTTCCTGGCTGCCTATAGAGAAAACAGGCAAAGAAATCCATTCTCAGCTGATAAGATGGGAAAATAATTTGATATCTTTTAAAACAAATACTTAGTATTTACTCTGCCACTGATTTGCAACGTGACCTTGGGGAACCCCCTGGCTTAAAAACATAGTGACTCGTGAGTTGTCCTTGATCTGTGACATGTTGAGAGCACATGGTGTTGCCTCTCTGTTCATTCTTCTAATTCGTTAAAAGAATCAACTATGATTTCTTTATATATATATGTGTGTGTGTGTGTGAGTGAGTGTGTGTGTGTGTGTGTGTGTGTATGTGTGTGTGTGTGTGGTGTCAGCCTGCCTTTTTCTTCCATCAACAGGGAAGGTTAGATTAGCAGATGAACCTCAAATGCTACTATTGCCTACTCCAACAGATCTTACTTTCACTGTTTCTGCATCCATCTCACCTTCAGGGCCCATAAAAGAAGTGCTTAGCTTGAAGTGTAGTCAAGGAAAGTGCCCAAAAGAGTGCCCAAAAGTAACTATTCAAGTGTTTCTTCATTTTTTTACAGTAAATAGAACTTGTATATATATATTTATCAATTTATTATTAATCATTACTGTTATGAACATCAAAATTTCAAGGTAGCAACTATCCAACTTTCTAAAGTAAAATCAAAGTGCTTTATATTTTGTACCAAGTATAGTCTTAATCATGGTCTTCAGGTGTATTTCCTTACTCCAAACATAATTCAGTAGTAAGACCAGGCAGTGACCTGGGTCACTTGTTTTTATGTCCCTGAACCTTACCTGTAAATTGGAGATAATAATAATAATTTACAGAGTTCTTATGAGTTGAAAATGTTAGAAGTCTTAATACTGAAAATATCTACTAAGGATTAAGCAGGTAGATGAAAAAACTCACCCCTGGATTCAAGTTGATGAAATCTTAGAATTCCACAGAATAAATAGAAAAGCCTAGAAACCAGAGAGGGAAGAATATTGGCCACACACCAAGGGATGAAAATCAAATGAACGACAGACATTCCATTAGCAACAGAAGACACTAGAAGATAGGGTGGCAAAACTTCAAAGCTCTGAAGAGAAACAAATTTTGTTCTTGCCTACGATACCCAGCCAAGCAATCATAAAGCACACGGTCAAATTAAAACATCTGATTTGCAGTAACTCAAAAAGTATATTACTCATATATCCCTTATGAAAGTATTCCCCGGAGGCTTGCTTATTCCCAAAATAAAGGAATTTTCAAAAGAACATGCGAAATAAGACACATGACAATGAAGTGTGACCAAGAAGAGGTGAGGAGAGCTGAAAACAAAGTTAAAAAGAATTAAACAGATATTAATTGGACATTCTCCTTGCAACAGTGGAAGCTTGTGGCATGGGATCATATTACTCTTTTATGGATATCTTTATGAATAATGTTTCTATAATTATCATAGTCCAATACTTCTTCAGAGTAAATATCTAAGGACAAAACATGGAGGGCAGTTACAGGTGGCTAATTGAATTTAAATGTTATAATCATTAGCAATAAATTATAATATGGCTAACCCAAACTGGGAAACGGAGAAATAGAGAAAGAAGACAGCGTCGCAGTCTCTATCTGCAGCTGCCCAGCCTCCTCCTGAACGCTTCCGTGCAGTGGAGCACCCACTGTGGTGGTACACATTCCACTGGTTCATGGCTCCACTGGCAGAAATTTGTCTCTTGACTTTGGTCCTGACTTTAATTTCTGGAATTTAAAAAAAGGTAAATATTATTCCTCTTCCGTCTATAACTTCAGATATTTGAAAAACACTAACATGTTCCTCCCACCAATGCATCGCCTCTCCAGGTCCTGAGGGTTCTCCATAGAACCGCATCTTTTTTTTTTTTTTTTTTTAAAGACGGGCCTTCACCATATTGGTCAGGCTGGTCTCTAACTCCTGACCACAGATGATCCACCCGCCTCAGCCTCCCAAAGTGCTGGGATTACAGGCGTGAGCCACCGCACCCGGCAGAGCCGCATCTTTTTAATGGCCAGAATCCCAGTAACTCCTGCACGCTTCCAGCTGCCCTCTCTCAGTGTTTCTTGGATCTATAGCCTATTTCTGTGGATACACTTTTGATTCCATTCCTACTTCACGTACTTCTTACAAATCTCTTTCCCTCCTTTAGAAACTGAATAGAAATGTGAGCCCAAATGAAACATATCCGTGTGAAGGTTGGTGTGGCAGGCAGTCTTTAGAATGCCCCCCAATGGTCCTCATGCCCTGTGGAATCTTCTCCCCTTGAACGTGGGCTACGCCTAGTGACTTGCTTCTAATGAATGAACTACAGCAAAAGTGATAGAATGCCACTTTGAGGAGGTTATTAAACATGACGACTTCAGTCTTGCTAACATCTTTTAGGCCCTTCTCACTTGTCCTGATGAGTCCAGCTCTTAAGTGAGCTGTCCTGATGGAGCGACCCACATGTCCAGAATGAAGGGCGCATCCTGCCAACAGCCATCAAAAACTGAATCCTTCTGACAATCACGTGGGCAACATTCAAAGCAAATCTACCCCCAGCCAAGCTTTGAGATGACCACAGCCCAGCGGACACCTTGATTACAGTTTTATAAAAGACCTGAGGCAGAGGACCCAGCTAAGCCATGGGCCAGCCAGGATTTCCTGACCTATAGGAACTGTGAAATAGAATAATAAATGTTGTTGTTTTAAGTTACTACATTTCTGAGTAATTTGATATGCAGCAGTAGATGATGAATTTCAGGGACAAGGACAAAGAGTAAGAGCTAATCCTGGTCGACCTAAACCATTCACTAAGCAGAGCCAGTCAGAAGGATGAGAATTGACATCCTGTCCCTGTACCCCTCTACAGGTAGAAATAAAATTTTCCTGATGCTTTCATCAGGGTTGTAATTTCCCGTTACATAGAAATTAGCCTCATGAAATTTATTCCAAGTGTTATAGTTACTTTAGAAGACCTGAATGTCACCGCTTTGAGACAAGAATTTTAATTATTGGTGTTGTTTTACAATTTTCCTAAAAAACAAGTTCTCAGAAGAACACAGTAGCTAAGACTGCGGTATTGTGTTATCAACTTTGAGGTACTTTTTAATAGTTTGGCATTGCTTTCGTGTCATCATGAAAAAGTTAGTATTAAGATGGTTTTTGAATACGACTTCAAAAAGTGGAAAACCAACTTGGAGAAAGATCAGAATCGTTGTAGATACGTAGATAATGATAGTGTTGATCTTGAAAACTGCATATTCCAATGACAACTAAATCTCTTTAGTCCTCCAATGGCTAAATCCCTTTTATAAATCTTCTATTAATGGATCCTTTAGATTGTTTTTAATCATCTCCGGCAAACAACTCAATTCTTCATTCTATTGAGTCAGCTGTTTCTCCCTTCATGTAAGAATGAGAAAAAAATTATAAGCATCAATGAGATTTCCATAGATGTATTTTATCTCATTAAGACTAGGATGGAAAACAGATCAATATTACCTACCTTTTTATAGAATTTTTTTTTTGCTTAATAATTTTTTAGATTTTTACTTGTGGTAAAAATCATATAACATTTATCACCTTAACCATTGTTTTTTTTCAAAAGGACTCTACTCATGGAAGAAAAACTTTTTTGCTGTTGCAAAAAATATTTGTTTGAAGCAGAAATTCGATTCAATAACGTTAGTAAAGAATACGTCCTGGAAAGTAGATGCAACTGGATGTAAAATTCTAGTAGCAGTTTAATTGGACAATCCCAGATGCTTAGGCTGAAGGTAAGAGTTTTGCCTTTGGGGAATTTTGGATGATAACCTGAAGAAAGATTACACTGTGCCTAAACCAAACTGAGTTGCTTTCACAAGTGTTGTAAAGTTTCATATGGTTAAATGTTTTTTCTACATGCACTTCAATTTCACAGCAAGAATGGCAAAGAATACCTAAACACAGAAGTGAGCATTCATGCAATATATCTAACTCCTTGATATAATAACACATACAATTCAAAAATGATTATACTGTCATTGTAGCTAGGGTTTCTGAAACTACAAGGTGGTAGTTATGGAAAGCATGGCTCCTGGTTTCAACATCTAGAAAGTAGCCAACTCTTTCTACATGTGTTCACCTTTTGTAATTTTTGTCTTCATTTTTCTTAGTCAATGCTGCTGTTGCTGCTTCTTAACAAAACTGGTAAAAACAAAATTATAATCATTGAACCTAGCACACTTAAGACACAAAACCTTCAATCTTCTGGGGCAGAAAAAATCACTGTGTAGAACTCTGATTAACGAAGTGGGCCAGGTACAGTGGCTCATGCCTGTAATCCCAGCACATTGGGAGGCTGAGGTGGGCAAATCACTTGAGGTCAGGAGTGCGAAACCAGCCTGGCCAACATGGCGAAACTCTGTCTTTACTAAAAATACGAAAATAAGCTGGTTGTGGTGGTATGCTCCTGCAATTGCAGCTATCAGGAGGCTGAGGCAGGAAAATCACTTGAACCCGGGAGGTGGAAGTTGCAGTGAGCCAAGATTGTGCCACCGCATTCCAGCCTGGAAGACAGCGCAAGACTTCATTCTAAAAAAAAAAAAGCGGTCATCAGTTTCCTGGCTTGAGGGATTCCACAACTTTCCTGATCAGGTCATCACAGGAGGTCTGATTTAAGTTTGTTTCAAAGCTAACATACAAAACTTCTGGTTCTGGAGTGATGTGAACCGTCCCATAAGGGCCATTGGCTTTCCTTCCTTTCATCAACTACTCACAAGGATTGAACAGTGTGGCATCAATGACAGAACCTAGTGCAAGGGCACCAATTGCAGTCCGAGTGACATCCTCTGCAGTGACACAGTCTTTCATGGAGAACGAGTCTTTCCTTAACTGCTGGGTCAAGCTCACTCATCAGAATTTCCAGGGTTTGATCTGGCTTACTACCCTACTATCTGGGAAATCTGGAATATATAAGTATCAACAGTCAGAATCCATATGTCGCATACAATACACTGCTCCGTTTGGAAAAACTACATTGAGAAACTCAATTTCTTTCAGAAAATCCAAGGTACCTTTAGTGAGAAGGCTCCATCAAATACCAGACAAAAAGGTATGCCCCCATTCAGATCTTGGGATGGTATGAAGAGCCCCAGATTCTTGGTTTGCATTGAGTTGCTTCCAGGAGAACCAGACCTCCAGCAGCCTTTCTGTCCCTTAGGAAAAATGCGCGGCTCCCAGTGAACAAACCAACAACCACAGAAAATCAACTAAATTAAACCTCTTTTCCTGCCATTGCTGCTACTGCTTGTAAATAACAAGCTGTGTAATAACACAGCTATTGTTTCAGCTGTGTTATTAAAATTCAAATTGCTTTTTTTTTTTGTTATAATAATAATAATTTTTTTTTTAAAGAAGGACTCATGAAATTTCCCCAGCTTTTTGTGAGCTAAGGTTGAATGTGAGTCTCTTGGAAATAGAGGCAGATACAGTTTAGTCTCTGGTGGTCCGCTGCTTTCCCATTAGAGGGTAGAATAAGCACTAGCTAATGTTTCTGGCCATATTATGTAAGCCCATCTGAGCCATTTTTAAGCATCCAGTTTAGTAGTGTTAAGTATATTCACATTGCTGTGAAACTGATCTCTAAAACATTTTAATCTTGCAAAACTGATACTTTATACCCATTGAACAATTCCCCATTTCTCTCTCCTCCCAGCCCCTGTCAACCACCATTGTATTTTCTGTTTCTATGAACTTGACTACCTTAGATACTTAATCCAAATGGGATTATATAGTATGTGTCTTTTTGCAAGTAGCCTATTTCACTTACAACATGTCCTCAAGATTTATCCATATTGTAGCATGAGACAAGATTTCCTTCCTTTTTAAGGCTGAATAATATTCCATTGTAGGTATAGAACATTTCTTGTTTATTCATTCATCTGGCAACAGACATCGAGTTGTTCCCACCTTTGGCTATTGTGAATAATGGTGCTCTAAACATGGATGTGCAAATATTTCTTCAATATTCTGCTTTCAGTTCTTTTGGATATGTGCCCAGAAATGGAAATGCCAGATCATATGGTAGTCCTATTTTTAATTTTCTGAGGAATCTCCATAGAGTTTTTCTATAGCAGCTGCACCATTTACTTTCCCACCAACAGTGCAGAAAGTTTCCAGTTTCTCCATATCCTCACCAACACTTATTATTTTCTGTGGTTTTTTTTTTTTCATGATAGTCCTCCTGATGGATGTGAAGCAGTATCTCATTGTGGTTTTGATTTGTATTCTCTAATGATTGGTGACATTGAACATCTTTTTATACATTTATTGTCTGTTTGTATATCTTCTTTGGAGAAATGCCTATTCAAATCCTTTGCTCATTTTAAAATCAGGTTATTTGGACTTTTGTTATTGAATTGTAAGAATTCTTTATATATTCCGGACATGAAACCCTTATCCACTATGTAATCTGCAAATATTTTCTCCATTCCGTAGGTTACCTTTTCTTTCTACTGATTGTTTCCTTTGATACACAGAAATATTTCTTGAATATGACACCACCAAAAGCACAGGCAACAAAAGTAAAGATGAACAAATAAGACTAGAGGTGACAAAAAAATTAACAGGGGCTGGGCGCGGTGGCTGAAGCCTGTAATCCCAGCACTTTGGGAGGCCGAGGCAGGTGGATCACGAGGTCAAGAGATCGAGACCATCCTGGTCAACATGGTGAAACCCCGTCTCTACTAAAAATACAAAAAATTAGCTGGGCATGGTGGCATGTGCCTGTAATCCCAGCTGCTCAGGAGGCCGAGGCAGGAGAATTGCCTGAACCCAGGAGGCGGAGGTTGCGGTGAGCCGAGGTCGCGCCACTGCACTCCAGCCTGGGTAACAAGAGCGAAACTCCGTCTCAAAAATAAATAAATAAATAAATAACAACCGTCCAGTCATCAACCTATGCACACTATCAGTCTTTCTATTCCCCGACCATGCCTCACACAATCCATTGGTTACCGTGGTTCTGACAACCTCTAGTCTCTAAACAGCTAGCTGATTTACAACCCCCTTTCTTAATTGCTATCATCTGAGAAATGGGGGCTCTCCAGGGCCAGCTTTGGAGACCGTTCCTAAGAAGTTGCCTGGTTTAAGTTATCCTTTGCCTAATCTCTTGTGTCTGTTCCACACAATCAGAATCATTGTCTCCCAGTGGCACAAAACTGCTTACAGCTGTCTGAAGCACAACAATTAGTGTGTGTCACCCTGATTTGAATACAACACTCTTTCTTATTTTACTACTACTAAGAGACACATTAATTTAATATTGAAATTTATGATACAGTTAGGAAAACAGCACAGTACATTTTTGGATCTTTTTAACTTTTTCTGTTGCAGTATTGGCTGCAGCAGATTTTTGTTAGCATTTAAATTAGTCTTTTAAAAATTCTATTCTAAAATGAATTATCTCTCTTATGATATTTACCTAAATTTATCAAACATACCAAAATATGTAACTTCAGCAACAAATGTTGTGTTCCAGTCCCATTCCTCACATTTGTAGGGCCTAAGAATTCAAACAGAAGTTCACATACCATATGACTAAGTATTTAAAATTATAAATCAAGTTAACAAATTATTATATAAAATATGTACAATTGATTTGCCTTATTCTCAAATTCTGTATCTGCTAATTTGCCTACTAGCTAAAATTTATTTGGAATCCCCAAGTCAGCTCTTGAGTCACTGTTGCAGACATTCACAGACTGTAATGGAAGGACAAATCTTTGAGTTGCCAATGTGCGTGCTCCCAGCTGAAATGAACAAGGCAAAGCACTGCCTCCTCCTCTCAGCATTCATCTGGTAAATGGGTGTCCTTTTTATGATCTATTTAATGTCACATTTTTTTAATTTTAGTGCTTTTTGTTGGTAGTTTTGCTGTTGAAAATGGCCTCAAGTGTCATGCTGAAGTGCCAGATAGCAGGTCCACAGCCCATTAGGAACTGGGCAGCACAGCACGAGGTGAGTGGCCAGTGGGTTAGCAAAGCTTCTTCTGTATTTACAGCCACTCTCCATCACTCACATTGCTGCCTGAACTCTGCCTCCTGTCAGACCAGTGGTAGCATTAGATTCTCGTAGAAGCATGAGCCCCATGATGAACTGCACGTGGGAGGGATGTAGCTTGCATGCTCCTTATGAGAATCTAATGCCTCATGACCTGTCACTGTCTCCAATTATTCCCAGATGGCACTGTCTAGTTGCAGGAAAACAAACTCAAGCCTCCCACTGATTCTACATTATGCTGAGTTGCATAATTATTTCATTATAATTATAATAGAAATAAAGTTCACAATAAATGCAATGCACTTGAATCATCCTGAAACAACTCCCCACCCCTCAATCTGTGGAAAAATTGTCTTCCATTAAACCGGCCCCTGGTGCCAAAAAGGTAGGGGATCGCTGCCATACAGTGCTCCTAACTGCAGGGAGGCTGCGATGAGTTTTATGGAGAACATATGATAGGCATTGCTCAGACATGAGTGATAGTGCTGTTAGCCCTGAGTTCAGCATTAACGAATCAACAATACATGTTAAATAAGGTGTCTTTTAACAGGAACAGTTTATGTACTCAGCAGTTGATTAAAATGCTGTGACCAGAAACCTAACCATGCATTTCCCCTAGGGCAATGATTCAGGATTTGATAATTCAGTGTTCCCTGTGACTTTATAGGACATAACTACCACAAATAACAACAATCAACTGCTGGCCTCCTACTGTAAGAAATACACATTCATAAAGAAACAATAAAAGAAGATGTGCAAAGCTATGGTTTTTAGATGACTAAAAATTATTTTCTGAAATATCAAAGAAAATAGACTTTAATTATTATCATGGATGTCTTGCTGTCCTGTGAACAGGTTGGCAATGTTTGGATGAATTGTAAAGACACACATAGTTCTTGCAGTATTGTGTATATGCTCCATTTTTTTTTTTCTTGCCTTTGTTTCAGCGAAGACACTAATAGTGTTGTTATCATAAAAACTTCCATATAGTTTGTTCTATGGGTAGGAATAAACCAAAGGATTAAAGATGTAATTGTTTGCAATATATACAAAATATAAATACATTTTTATCTAAGAGCAAACTTCAATAAATACTAAAATTGAAAAATTAAAATTATTTTTAATGTTACCTTTCCTCCAAAATAGTTTTTGGAGGAAAATAAGAGAAATAAGAGAAAAAAGTAAGAGAAAAAATAGAAATTGTGTTACATGAAATCAAAATGTACAATTAAATATCAGCAAAGATTATGATTAAATATCGACTTTTAAAATAACACATTTAAATGAATTAACGTTTTAAACTTAAATGTTTTAATGAAACCACTCACAATTCTAGCTTTCAATATCCATCTTGTTGCCAACATGAAAAATTGGTATCACTCAAGCAACCTCTAGATCTATATATAAATTTAAAATAATATGGTGGTTTAACATACCAAAATGTCTCTTAGCTACTATGTGCAACTATTAAAAAGACCTTGCTAATTCCCAAGTACCTCCTGAACCACAAACCGAAGGAGAAGCAGGAAATGAATGCTGAGCAACATTGAAAAACAGTGCTTTGTTGTACAAGAATAGAAGGATTGGGCTGGGTGTAGTGGCTCATGCCTGTAATCCCAGCATTTTGGGAGGCCGAGGTGGATGGATCATTTGAGGTCAGGAGTTCAAGAGCAGTCTGGCCAACATGGCAAAACCCCATCTCTACTACAAATACAAAAATTAGCCAGGTGTGATATTGGGCTAATTTTTGTATTTGTTTGTTTGGGGTTACAGGTGGGCACCTGTAATCCCAGCCACTTGGGAAGTTGAGGAAAGAGAATCGCTTGAGCCTGGGAACCAGAAGTTACAGTGAGCCAAGATTGGGCCACTGAACTCCAGTCTGGGTGAAAAAAAAAAAAAAGAATAGAAGGATTTGGCAAATTAATTAATTTACCTTTTCTCTCTCTCCCAAATGATCTCACCACTTAAATTCTCCCTATACTCTGGAGGAGTGCTTTTGTTTGTGCCAACAGCAGGGATGCAACCCCAAAATTTCCATAGCATTCAGATGCAGTCATTTACCATTTCAAGGACATTAGAGAAGGATGTTGAGAGGCATATCCCTGGGGCATGAACAATGTCAGTCATTAAAAGGGATATTTGAATTTGAGCACTGGCATATCTGGGCCCTCAATCCTAGCCCAGTGTCTAAGAAGGTGCTGGTTACTCCTAATAAAGGTAAGAGAGGCTGCATTGAGAAGGAAGGTCACTGCAAGCATTCCTGATCTCACTGGAGCATGGTGCACATCAGGCCATTGGCTGGACACAGCCACGTGGACGTCTGGCGACCGTGGCATGGTGCACTGCATCTGAAGTACCTGCCTGGGCTAGCTATAGCTCTGATCTGAATTAAACATGTTCCCCTGGTTGGAGCTGAGTTTCCTGCTGTCAGCATAGCAGAAGACCCTTGCAGCCTTAGGTACAAAATCAGGTAACATTGTGAAATGTTTAATGTTGTCCATGTGATTTTTGGAGGGCATCTAACCATGGATTCGTGTTCTGTTGATTGGCCAAGATATATTGCCTCTTCCAACCCTTGGAATTAAAGAAACACTTTTATTTATTTACTTTTTGGTAACTGACTGACTTACTCCTTCCACCTTCGACAGCCAATTCCTCTTTGTTTTCCAAATGTAGCAACATATACTCATTCCTAGGGTTCATCACATTAATGGCAACAAGAACAACAACAATAAAGGCAAGCGTTTCTGGAATGCTTACTGAGTGCCAGACAGTGTTCCAAGCACTTTAGATGTCTGCACTAATTTGTCCTCACAGCAAGCCCAATAGATGGGGACAATTTTACCAAAGAGGAAACTGAGGCACAGAGAAATTGAAGGGACCTGTCAAAGTAAGGTTACACAGGCAGTCTAACTCTAGTTCAAGCTCTTCTGTAATTTGCTACCTGATATTATAGGAGATGAAGAAATGGTATGTTTTTTACCTGCCATAGACACACTTGGCTGGTTTTACAGAAAAAATAGATTTTCCTGCAAATGGATTGAAAATAATACATACCAAGAAATAGCGTTGCTATATGTTCACACATTGCTTTTCCTTCTGCAAGATGATGCCATTGTTGATACCATTAATATCAGAACTGCCTTCTATTTAGAACTCCTTGTTAGCATTTTTTAAATAAAGGGCCTCAGGTGTTGATGTAGAAGAGTGAACAGAAGAAAGAACTCCATGCAACTTATCACTGGTCAAAAATCTGCAAAGAACCTACCAGCCTCAGGAAGGTGTTTGCAATGCCCCCGAGTGTCACAGTTCATGGGGCAGGAAACAGTTAAATAATTTCCCCCAAGGTCACCCCTAATGTCAGTAGAAGAGCTGGGCAGGGAGCCCAGGCCCCTGGCTCCCCTCCCTGAGTTTCAGGAAGCAAACCACACTCTGACATTTAATCGGTGAGACATTCTGTTTGTGTTTAAGCATTCCCTCTCAATATTTGCAACCCAAACCCTGTAGCATGGAGTCAGTGCCTGAGAAACTGGGAAGAAAATCTGACCCGAAGCCAAACTGCCAGTCCTAGATGCAGGAGGAATAAAGTTAAATCCAGCCATGTTCAACAAATGGTGCCATTAAAAAATCATCTTTTAAGACTTTCTCCTAATCCCCAATGTAAACACAAGTCAAATAACATTATGGTAGATGTGGTCATTATAATAAGATTCCTGATCCTCAGCCAATGGCCCTCCCTTATTTCAAGCAATGTTTTATGCAACAAAATTCTAGGACATTCTCTGAGAATTTGTTACAGAGGGATTTGATCTGTATCCTAACAGGGTACCATCACACATCTTAAAGAGTGGAAGGAGTGCGATGGATGGCGACTATCTATTGGCAGGAGGAAGACCTATATGGTCTATTTTTCAGAACTCTGAGTGCTGAGCCAAGATTAAAGCAAGATAACTGTCATGAAGGATTGGTGTGTTAAGCCTGAGGCTGCTTTGGTTTCACCTTGTCTACAATTATGGAAAGGCCTACATCTTGCCTGTTCTGGGTAGAAGAACAGACTGAAAAAAGTTCACCCACCTTACAAAGCAGCTACATTTCCCTGTTGTTTTTAAAACCCTGCCTTCACCTTGGAGATGACCCTGTCAATTCAGTCCTGAAAAAGACCTTTCTTTCAGAACAGCCTCTTCCTGGTGCTCTCACTCCTTGGCACTGGCCAAGGGTCCTCTTTGCCTCCACAGAATGGGTCCATCTTCCACCCCCACGTTGCACCCCCCACCATGGAGACCATGAGAAGAAACACAGAGACACCAGGAGGCCTCAGTTAGGCTTACACTGGAGTCTTCTTGTTGGATCTCTTTGTTTTCACATAGACTGTCTGCCAGGTTTCTGACTGTTTGTATCCCAGGGACTTTGTCTGGAGTCTTCATCACTGCCTGAACTGTTCTTTGGGCCCCAGGATATGCCTCCCTGGGTCTGTGGAAAGTCACTAAGCCCTGGAAGACTGGTGGACTTTCTCATTCATCTGATTCAGAGTGAATGCATCTTGCATATGTGAAGTCCCAGACTGGGCCACTCTCGGTATTTGCTGTCCAATCTTGACACAGTATTAGTGAGCAGGAACCACCCATATCAGAATGTAACTAGAAACTCCACCGTGGGCTTGTTGAAATCTCCTGTCAATGTGTGACGGTCACTCTGTGCCAGATTGGTCTGCCTGACACCACAGAGCCCACCAATGTTTGCCCCATTGTATAGTAGGCATGCTTTAGACTGTCCCTTCAAAGCTCCTTTGTAGTCCTTTAGAGATTGTTTCAAGTGGCCTTCCCTGGAGTGTTCTAGTTTGAGTCTCTGTGTATTCTCTGTTGGATGTAAAGTCAGTTGGTAAGTCTCCAAAAGCACATGATTTGTGTTTTCACTTGAATTTTCTACTGACAACACAACCCAGACAATTGGCTACCCAAACATGATAGAATTCAGTAATAGTTTAGTGTTTCCTATTAGTCATATGACTCTCATCTATTAAACAAGATAGTCCGTTTCTATTAGTCCAGTTTCACACTGTTGATAAAGACATAGCTGAGACTGGACAATTGGACTTGTGGTTCCAGTGCCTAGGGATGCCTCACAATCATGATGGAAGGAAAAGTGGAACAAGTCACTTGTGCAGGCAAACTCCTGTTTTTAAAACCATCAGATCTCAGGAGACTCATTCACTATCACGAGAACAGTACTGGAAAGACCCACGCCCGTAATTCAGCCACCTCCCATTGGGTTCCTCCCACAACATGTGGGATTCATGGACGATACAAGATGAGATTTGGGTGGGGACATAGAGCCAAACCATATCAATATCCAAATTGTTCATTCTGGGAATCTTTCTCTGGTGCCCTAGTGTGTATCCTTTCTTCCTTCCTTTAAATCAATAATTACTTTTCTTCTTGGAAATCCCACATTTAAAATGATAACATTGAACTATTTGTCCATTGGATGCTTAGATTTCCTTCCTTCCTTCCTTCCTTCCTCCCTTCCTCCCTCCCTCCCTCCCTCCTTCTTCCCTCCCTCCTTCCCTCCCTTCTTTCCTTCCTTCCTTCTTTCCTTCCTTTCTTTCTTCCTTCCTTTTTTCCACTTTTTGCTTCTTCCTTCCTTCCTTTTCACAAATTGAATGACACCTATTCGTCAGGTACTGAGAGAAGAGTCACTTGCAATGCTAGGTAGTGAATGTTATAATAGGCGCAAACATGGCTGTATTTGAAAAACCTCATACCTTTTAACTTAAAAAAATTAAATGTTAATTTTCCAAGAAAACATAATTACTTGTTTAAATCATCATAAATAATTTATTTTAGATAATTTACATCCTCTTTTATGTTTATTAATTATGTTCATGGGCTGATTGAATTGAAAGTTGCTATATTACACGCCAACCTATTGCTAGGTAACAACTAAAAGTAATACATTCCTGTAGACATATCTATGTCTATCTATCTATCTATCTATCTACACGTGTATATCCTAATAATTTATATAAGTTCATGTCTATAGATGAATATCTACCTATTTATACATACATATTTCTTTACCCTAATACTTAGAAATCAAACCATCATTAAACCACACATATATAAAGATAATTACAAATAGGTAAATACAGAATGTTCCATTGAAGGTCGCTATCATGGCCTCAGTAATCATTAAAATGACTCAGTTGATGCTATTTGTTAAATGCTCCTGATTCTGACAGCACATTCAAAGTGCACTCGTCAGTAATCAGAAGTTCTGGACAACTCTGTCAAGGTTGTCGTGGTGCGTGGAGACATGGATGGTGGAATTTGAGTCTTAGTCTTCTGTCTTTGATCAATAAGCTAAAAAAGGGTATTTATTTATCTAAGTCAATATATGTTATATATATTTGTGTGTACAATTTATTTATATTTATGTTTATACATAGGTGTGGTTTTAGTGACTTTTGTTTTATTGTTGCAATTGTTTGCTTTGTTTTAAATAAAGTTGATTCAGTGCCTCCAAAATTGACTCACCTAAATGATGTTGTAACTTTCAGCCTAAAGAACAGTCTTCACATTTTCTGAATTCATTTTTCTTGTTTTTCTTCAATGTGTGGGGTTATTTTGGGAGGCCGGGGTAAATAATAGCAAATTGAAACTTTGTATTTATTTGTAACTTTGTATTTTCATTTATTCCTCATAAATACATGACTTAAAAAAAAAAACCTAAGCATCCAATGAACATTGGAAATAGTTCCATGTTATCATTTTAAATGTGAAATTTATAAGAAAAGAAAATATAATTACTTATTTAAATCATCATACATTATTTATTATGAATAATTTATAATTTATCTACTCTGAATTATGCTTAAAGCAATCTTTAACAATTTTTTATAATCTAGCAATTGTAATATTTCATTATATCTAATTTTATGGTTCATAGAATAAATAGTATTAATCATCTGAAAGTAAGAAAAGTTAAAAAGAATTTGAAGAAAAATGTAATACTTTCTGAATAAGGGGCTTATGGAATAGTTTCTTTTTTTCTTTTTTCATATTTTTTTTACCATTATCAAGGAAGTAGGCTGTACAAAGTCAAATAGTAATCTATTTTATAATGAAAAACATGTTTCCCACCCCATTCTTCCCCACACCCTCAGAGACTATTCATATTTCTAAATAACATATTTTCTCCATAATTTCTCAATTTATCATTTTAGGCCAGTCTTTCCTGACTTTCTGTTACGGTAGATCAGGACCTGGCTCTCTTACATTATCACACCTTCCCTCCACTCTTCTCATTTCCCAATAAAGATAAAATGGCATGTTTGTTTAATCAATATTCAGCAATGACAGTATCTTGATTCTATAAATATTGCTTATTTCTGAGCCAAGATTGTATTTTCTTACTCCAACAACTTTTGGGTTTATTTTTTTAATGGTGGTAATAATCCCATTACATTTTTATTGCTTAGTTTTCTGCATACCTAATTCTTCACCAGGGCTCCAACAGATTCAACTATTTGTTTGTTCATTCAAAAAATACACCACCAATGCCTCTATGTTGGGCACCATTCTAGGTTCTACAAATTCATCAGCAGACCAAAGAAACAAAAATCCCTGCTCTTTGACAGTTTACATTCTAGTGGGGGAAAAGTCAACAATTTAAAGTAAACATAATGACCTAGTAAGTATTATATTTCTATAATATAAAATGTCCTCTGGGAAGATGTCAGGCAAGTTACAGATGGAGACCAGGGCAAATCAATGAATCCATGTCCATGCTCAGTAGAGGTGGGAGAATCAGGAGTGCTGAGGCAGCGCGGCGGCGGGGAGGGGCGGGGAGTGCAGTATGGGCCTCATGGAGATTGAAAGTGAGAAAAGAGTAAAAGGAAGTGAAAAAGTGAGCCAGGTAAGTGTGATGTGAAGGGCCGAGGCAGGAGGATTGCATGAGGCCAGGAATTTGAGACCAGCCTGGGCCACATAGTCAGATCCCATCCAAAAAAAAAAAAAAGAAAAAGAAGAATGGAGAGGATTGTCCCATACCAAGGGAATATCTAGGGCAACGTGGGCCCAGAGGAAGGGGCATGCTAGGGTGTTCAAGGACCTGCAAAGGGGCAATGATTGCCAAGACAGAGTGAGGAAGAGCATCTGGGGTCCACTTTGTTGGTTTTTATAAAGCATACATTTTTATGCCAAGAGAGGCTGAAAGGTTTTGTTTTAGCTTCAAACAAAAGTTGTTTCATCTGAAGACAATGAAATCTGCCTTTTATCTAACAGATTATAACTACATCCAGTGGGTTTAATGGATAGATAATAACCAGTCTACATCATAAGTGGCCAAAACCTCCAAAAGTTCCTTTGCATGTCATACATGAGATCAGTAGTTTCAATGGAAATAGCTGAATCATTCCACCGTGCACGTCTGTCTATACTACAGCTGGCATTGCAGTTATCTTCCCTAGGTGCATGGCCTCCAATCTGATGTTAACATCACATCCATAATTTCTCTCTTCTCTTTCTGGAAGATGCAATCCCAGACATACACACAGTTATTTTCTTCTTAGCACAGACCCTAAACTTACCCTTCATCATGGAACTCATCAAAGACAAATCATACACTTCAAGAAGCAACAGTGATGAAATGCGTTTCAGATTGCCCTTTAGAACAAAACAAAAGCTGCCTCTCTCATGGGGTAAACCTTTCTCCAGCTCCCTTGCTTTAATTAGTGCTACTTCCATATATTAAAAGCTGTTTGTACAGGACGTAGACTCAGTGTCACATAAATAAAGAATCATGAAGAGACCAGCAGAAAGGTATAGCAGCAAAGAATTCGCCTTTTGGCTTTTCAACATTTTGGTTAATTCAACAAGGAATCTTTGCAGGGTATTGTCAGGAAAATGCCAAGACTCCATCAAATGCTGTCTCTATCTCTGCCACTCCAGCTAACCGTAGAAGTCCTGGCCACTCACTCATGATCTGTAGATCATTTACTCCAACTTTCAGAAGATTAATATAGGTTTGTTTTGCAAAAGTAAGTATGTGACAAGGTGGGCTGCAACAAGAATCAGCAGTCCTGGGTCCAGCCCTGCTCTGCTAAGAAACAGAGCCCTTCCTTCCACCCGGAAAGCAGGGGGCGGTTGACCACCCTCCCTCCAAGCCCACAAAAGCACAATCCAATTATTTGCCCTGAATACTATGAGCTGCTATGAATACACTCTCGGGGACAAGCTTAGGACTTTATGGTCTCGAAATAATTAGTCCCAAGGACTCCTGGTTATTTGTGAGGCGATTTGCAGAAAGGAAAGATTTGTTCAAAATCAGTAGTATGATAAAGCACACTGAATGCTACAACTCAAATAATCACATTATTTCAAACAGAAGGATTTCAATAACCCTATATGTTGTCCTTGGATAACGAGGAACTTGCTTGTCTAGTACTCCGAGGTACTGACAGAATTCTTGATTATAGTCAGGCAGAAATAAATTGTTCTTTCTTAAGGCCAGGGTGGGATGTATACACACAATTTCATCCAGAAAAACCTTGTGGGACCCTGTGCTAACAAGTCTTCCTTAGCAGTTCCCACGTCACCAGGTGTACTATGAGGACCTTTGTTGTTGGTATTCATTCCCCAATGACTTCTGAAAAGTTGTAACTTTAAGAGACTTTGTCTTTTAATTGAGGCACAATTAGCTTCTAGTATTAGACCTAAAAAAAAAAAAAAAAAATACCTGACAGTGAATTGAAGTGAAGGTGGATGGCTGATTTTTAAAGGGAGACCAGAAATGCTATGTATTTATGCCAATTCTGCTTTGTTGGAAGTTCCATAATTTTACCTGTTATGTGTTCTGGAATCCTTATTAAAGTTTTGATCCAAAACAAAAAAAGAAAAAAAAAAAGGAAGGAAGGAAGGAGGTAAGGGATGAATGGAGGGAAGGAAGAAGGAAGGAAGGAAGGGAGGGACAGAGGGAGGGAGGGACTTAGAAACCAGAGCAGACTGACCATTAATATGTAAGAGACTGTCTCCAACCTTTCTCTGGGTATCACAGGGTCAGTGGAAGGCAAGCTAGTCTTGGCTCCTGTCCAGGGGACTCATTCCTGCACATCTTGGAAAATAGCTTGTCATAACCAATTTATTGTATATCAGAAACACCAGTATGAAGGGTTAACTCAACAGTCCTTTTACAGAGGAGAAGAGTTGAGAGCAATTTGTAAATTCTAAAATGTCTCAAAACGGAGGGTACTCAACAAAAGATTTTGCAGTCCCTGTGTTTTAGAAATAATGTGATTCTCAAAGGTAGCCCATAATAGAAACCACCAGACAAGCGTTGTCCAGCTCCCCGGGGCTTAGCCCGATGGGGCAGAACCATTTAACTCAGAAATCCCACTTCACAGTTTAGCAGAAAAACACAGACGTGTGTCCTAAGAAATAAAGGAAGGACACAAAGAAATGCTGCGGTTCTCCTTTTCTACCCTAAAAGATTCAGATATTTGGGGGTTTTAGCACAGTTTAGTTTCATAAATAGTAGGCTAGGAAGGTTTGCGCAACCACGGAAGACTATCTAGCATACCTCTCTCTGATTACTGTGAATTTGATGTTAAGTGTTTGGTGGGATTACTAACTGAAAAACTCTGGGCTTTAGTATCACCCAAAACTTTCACTTCCCACCTTGAGTCCCAAAACGCGTCATGAACTCAACCCTGAACCCAGGCAGCAGGCTGCTTCAGAGAATTTTGAGGACATTTATCTCTAAACACAGGCAGCTTAGACAGCAGAGCACCTGTAAATAGGTTAATGAGCCTCAGCATTGCCGGAGTTGTCAAGACCAACTGTTGAGAATTCCCACGGAGTTAAGTAGGATGTGAATCCGGCTCGCAGTAGATATCATTACCTACGCTGTCTGACTTCCTGCTTACAGGTTTTGCAGCACACTAGGGCTTTTACCCTTCAGCTCAACTGTTTGGTGGCAGTTGGACTGGGGGTAGTTGGGAGTATTATTTAAAATGCCTCTCTCCGTGGGCAGGGGCCCTGGTGTTTATTCTCGGAGCTGTCTTAGGCATAGAGTGCTTTTTGAAAAATTCAACATACTCGATTCATGTTTATGTACCAGGAAAGGAAGCAATCGGCTTATGTTCTCAGATAAAGAACTGTGACTGGTCACTTACAGCATGGCATTTGGGTGTTTAATAGTCATGAGACACAAAGAAGAAGAAAGACAGGAATAACGTCCTGTGCTGTAAATGCAGAACCTCTTAGGTCCAAACGCTCAAATCCTTTCTATCCTTATGACCTGCATGAAGACCATTTTCAGTGTCAACCTCTGAAGTGTATGATACAAACAGAAAGTGCACGTATTGTAAGTGTACACCCCATACATCCTCATGAAGTGAACACACCCATGTAGACATAATGAAGACCAAAACTCAGGACAGTATCAGCACCCAGAAACACCACTCATGCCGTTTCTAGTCTAGCCCCTCAGGAGTAACCACTACTCTGGCTTCCAACGCCTGGGATGTTTTTGGTCTTGAACTCTACACAAATGGAATCACACAGTATATACTCTTTCATGTCTGGCTTTTTTCAAGTATGTAGAGATTTTACAAATATGTCCTTATTAACAAGCCTTTTACATCATTGTCCTGTTGACAAGGAAATCATTAATCTGCAGCAGTTTGCTAATGCAACAGTTTGCTCTGTTCACAATGAGTAAAGACATTCGCACTGGAAATAAATGTATATACATGTCTGCATTAAATGCTTCAGCCTGCCAATAAACACATCCAGTCTCCAGCAGGGGGAAAGGAACTCTCACAGTGCTTTTTCCAAAAGAGTAGGATAACGTGAGCTTTGCTGTGCAGCCACAACAAAAAGCTGAACAGCAGGAGGATGAGTTGGGGAATTTTACTCTCTGAGCTAAAGCATAAAGCTAGTGACATGTACAAGAAACTCAGATTTAGTGGTTGAGTGTTGATGTTTCAGAATGGAAAATTAGAGCTTGATGTCTAATTGCAGGAAGAGCTGTTTCCTACCACTTTATTTTAGTGTATTCCCAATAAACAGGCTACTGGAGGTGATATCTGACTTCTTAGTTTGTAGCTGGCTTAATCAGACAAGTGACTTTTCTACCCTCTGGTCAAAGAAGGGACAAGCATAATAATAATAATAATAATAATAATAAAATCTCTTTCATGCCTGAGCTCAATTAAAACAGCAAAACTTTGCCACTGATGATAAAGCAAGGCAAAGGATTTAAAACAGTCAGAGTCATACTTGCAAGTTGCAAAATGATTAAATGTTATTGCAGTGTGCAAAAAATATTTAGGAGCTAGCTTTACAGCAAATGAATTATGGGATTTTCCAATCACATGCACATGAACAACATATGCACTTGTAGATTTTTTTGACCATGCATCACGCCTAACAACTGGGTTGCGAGTGAATCAAGCAGTTGTTTAAAAGAAATACAATCAAATACGGATTATTTCAACAACAGCAAAAGAGTTTCTTCCTGAGTTTCCTGCCAGCAAAAAGCAGGGGATTTATGCCACTCATTTCTGAGCAAAGCACATTCCTCAAATGTGGCTGGTCCCTCCCAATCTAAACATTATTTTTTAATGTGAAACCCTGCAATTAAATCTTCCTCCCTGAAAAAAAGAAAGTTCACTGAACAGAGAAACCAACTGCATCCCTCATTGAGAAGGCTGCAATGGGAAGGAGGAGTGTTTTCTGTGGAAAGACCCACTGCTTGGGATGGAAACAGAAGTGGGGAGGAGAAGAGGAAAATGCTTGTGCACATCTGGGGATTTCATGTATTCAAACATACACTCAAGAGTGTGTGTGTGTGTGTGTGTGTGCCCGCGTGTGCGTGCACACCTGCCTGTGCTTGATCCTGAGAAACAGAAAACACTGCTAATACTTACAATGTTTTCTTTGACAAGGATCAAACTTAAATAAGCTTTGTTATTGATCATATTCCTTTGACTCATGTTTTGCCTTGCTAAGGGAGAGGCTTTACTAAGGAAAACAATGAATTTATGAGTGAAATGATGAAGTGATTCATTGGATTGAAAATGGTGTCTAATGTTTCACAAACAAGATTTTCCCTTCTTGAGAATCATATTTCCTTCACATTGAGCCATGGTGGTTGTTTCACAGAGGGTCACTTTGGAAGAGATCCAGAAATGTGCTTTTTCTCCTGTCCATTGCATTTATAATAGCCAGGGGATGCTTGGAAACAAGGCCCACCCACTGGAACATAGTAAGTCTCATAAAAATCATTTATATTTATGTCACCTCCCAAAAACATGCCCTCATTATCTTGCTAATTTAGGAGGCCTGATTCCTCAAATGAGGGTAATTTAAGACAAACTATCTCTAGAATATCCCACAGTTGAAATATGTTCATTTTTCTCCCACTAGGCATTTATCAGGCCACCAGGTATGTATGGGGCCAGGTATGAGGGAAAGGAAGAGAATGCATCGATTGAGTCAGCCACAGTCTCACCTCTGGGAGGTCTTTTTAGCTGGGAAGTGGCTGGATTTTGTATTTTAGAAAAATCACCAAAGTGGCAACTTAGAGGGTCACTGGGGATTAGGAGAGGTGAAATGTGGAGAAGATTTGAAAAGCTATTGTAAGAGTCCAGGTGTGTGAGGGTGAAGGTCTGGTCCCAGGTAATGTGTTAGTCTGTTTTTACGCTGCTGATAAGACATATCTGAGACTGGGCAATTTACAAAAGAAAGAGGTTTAATTGGATTCACAGTTCCACATGGCTGGGGAGGCCTCACAATCATGACAGAAAGCAAGGAGGAACAAGTCACATCTTACGTGGATGGTGGCAGGCAAAGAGAGAGCTTGTGCAGGGAAAATCTCATTTTTAAAACCATCAAATCTCGTGAGACTTATTCACTATCACAAGAACAGCACGGGAAAGACCCACCCCCATGATTTAACCATCTCCCATCAGGTCCCTCCCACAAATGAGAATTATGGGAGCTACAAGATGGGATTTGGGTGGGGACACAGAGCCAAACCACACCAGGCAGTAATTATTGGAATAGGAACTAAGGTAAGAATTTGTGACATACTATAGCCTACACTGTTCATTATGGTAGCTACTAGCCACATATGCCTACTTAAATTTAAATTCATTAAAATTAAATAATATTAAACATATTAAGAGCATATAAATTCCATAGTCACACTAGCCGTATTTCAAGGATTCAATAGCCACACTTAGCTAGTGGCAACCTTATTGGGCTGTGCAAATATATAGTATATATCTGCATTTGCAGAATATTCCATCTACAAAGGCTATGTAAAGTTTTATTCTTTCAAAAATTTATGACTAACTGTGAAGGTAGCAAAGAAATAGGAAATATAAAGTGGAATCAAATGGAAATTTCAGTACTGAATATACAATAACTGAAAATTTTTAAATGCTGTAGATGGACTTAACGAAAGAATGAAGGGGACAGAGGAAAGATTCAGTGAACCTGAAGATAGAATAGAAATTACTCAGTGGTATCAACAGAGTAAAAATAGATGAGAAAAAAAATGAAAAATGAACATAGCTTCAGGGAAACATGGGACTATTGTAAAAATCTAATGTTTCTGTCATGAGAGTCCCAGAAAGAGAGGAGAAAAAAGGTTGAGACTGAAAAATATTCAAAGAAGTAATGACTGAAACTTTCAACTTTGATCAAAGACATAAACCTACAGCTCAAGGAGCTGAGCAAAACCTAAATAAGATAAACCCAAAGTAATCCACACTCAGATATGGAGTCAAACTTCTGAAAGCTAAAGACAAAGAAAAAATGTTTGAAGACTGGGAGAGAAACAGCTCCTTACTTATAGGAGGAGAACAATTGAATAGTAATGGGTTTCTCATCATAAACCAAGGAGGCCAGAAAGAATTAGGACATTTTTCAAGTGGTGAAAGTAAAGAACCATCAGCCCAGAATCCTATGTCCGGTAAAAATATCTTTAAGGAATGAAGAGGAAATCAAGACATTCTTAGTTGAAGAAAAGGTAAGTCAATTTGTTACCAAAAGATCTATTCAAAAATAATGTCTAAAAAAGCACTTTAGACAGAGAAGGAACAACGTAAAACAAACATATAATGTCCGTAATGACAAAAGAACATAAGAAAAAATATAGGAAAATGCAATATATTTTTCTCTTCTCTTGAATTCTGTAAATCATGTTTGAGGATTGAAAGAAGAAATATGACAGTGGTTACTATGTGTGCAATACATGTAAAGAAAATATTTTAAATAATTATGTTACAATGGGGGAGGGTAAAGGGACATAAAAGAAAGTAAAGTTTTTATACTTCGCTTGAACTGGGAAATGGTGATACCAGTAGACTATGATTACTAATGTGTATAGAATGTTATAGCTTGAATAACCACTAAATAACCTTTACAAAGAGATATGTTTATGAACGCTACAAATACATCAAAATTGAATTCTAAGAAATGTTCAAATAACACACAGGAAGGCAGGAACAAGCAAACAAATGAAAACAGGGGCAGGTAGAAAACGAAAACTAAGATGGCCGCCTAGCATAATAATTCCATTAAATTTAAATGATCTAAACCTTCCAATTAAACAACAGAGACTGGCAGAATGAATTTTAAAACATGACCTAACTGTATGCTTTTTGTAAGAATATCACTTTAAATGTAATAATATGATCATATTGAAAGAAAATGGATAAAAACAATCATTCAAACACTAATCAAAAGAAAGCAGGAGTGACTTTATTAGTGTCAGATAAATTAGACTGTAAAGAAAATTACCAGAAACATAAAGGGACATTTGTAATAATAAAAGTTTCAATTCACCAAGAAGACTTAACAATCCTGTATGTGTATACAGCAAATAACGAGCTGCAAAGTGTGTAAAGCCAAAACGGATAGAATTTAATGGAGAAAGAGATAAATCCACCATCATAAGACCTTAGCACTCTTATCTCAACAATTAATAGAATGACTAGACAGGAAAGCAGCATGGATATTGAAGAACTCCTCACCATCGAGTAACAAAATCTAACGGGCATCTATAGAACACTTCACCTAGCAACAGCAGAATATAAGTGTCCACAGGACATAGACCAAGAGAGACCACATCCTGAGCCATTAAACAAATTCCCCAAAATTGAAAATAATTGAGATGTAGTGTAAGACCTAAAACGAAGGCTCAGTATTTTGTGCTGCCTTGATAGCTGGCAAAAGTGAAAGAGCCTCATCTGGCCTAACCACAAGTTCCCCTTCCCACTCTGCTATTGTGGATAAGGTCCCCCTCCGCAGCCAAACAACCCTCCTATGAAGAGAAACGGTTGCAGTTTCTGCACATCCCTGTGTAGCAAGTTACCCTTCCAGCTACGGAACTATTCAAACATGCCAATCACATATGCCTGTGGAAATCAGGGGATACCCCATCCTCTCCACACTACAAAGCCTGCCTCCCATAACCCCTAGCTGTTCACTCTTTTCCCAAGTGCAATACCTGGATGGCCGTGGATGGTGTGCAGTGCCCTCCTGCTGCAGGCTCTGGGTATATGTAACTGATAGACTGCTGTCAATTCATCTGTACAGTGTTGAGTGTCGTAAGTTTGGCCATCACAGAAACCCTAGAGTAGAAATTTCTCCCTTGCCAATGGGATAAATAGAAGACCATCAAAACATGGAATTATTCAGAGCTGTGTGTTCCAATCACAAGGGAATCAACCAAAAATGAGTAACAAGAGGCCAGGTGCGGTGGCTCAAGCCTGTAATCCCAGGGCTTTGGGAGGCTGAGGCAAGCTGATCCCTTGAGGTCAGGAGTTTGAGACAAGTCTGGCCAACATGGTGAAACCCCCGTCTCTACTAAAAATTCAAAAAAAAAAAATTAGACAGGTATGGTGGCTCACATCTGTAATCCCAGATATTCGGCAGGCTGGGGTAGGAGAATCACTTGAACCCAGGAGGCAGAGGTTGCAGTGAGCTGAGATTGCACCACTGCACTCCAGCCTGGGCCACAAAGTGAGACTCCCTCTTAAAAAGGAAAAAAAAAAAAAAAGTAGAACCACAGGAAGGCCAAAACAATTTCCTAACAACAAAAAAGTAAGCAACAAACTTCTAAATAATCTGTGGGTAAAAAAGAAAATCTGAAGGGAAGTAAAAAAGACTGATGAGTAACCAAAGATGAAAAATAATAATGAAAGACAAAGGAGTTGAAGATAATTTGAAGTTTAGATGATGAGAGAAGACAAGCTAACCATCATAGATCATCATAAGAAATCAGTGCAGGCTGGGCACAGTGGCTCATGCCTATAATCTCGGCCTTTGGGAGGCCGAGACCTGAGGTCAGGAGATCGAGGATAGCCTGGCCAACATGGTGAAGCCCCATCTCTACTAAAAATACAAAAAGTATCCGGGCCTGGTGCTGTGTACCTGTAACCCCAGCTACCTAGGAGGCTGAAGCAGGAAAATCGCTGGAATCCGTGAGGCAGAGGCTGCAGTGAGCTACATAGCAAGACTGTCTCAAAACAAACAAACAAAAAAAAACAAAAAAAAAGCCAGTGTGGATTTGTGAATCACACCAACTAGTTAGTCAGCTTTCCAAGTAGAAGCAGGTACAGAGTTCTGAGAGAAAAGATTGATAGGTGGAAGACAGAAGGAGAAAGCTGAAGCAAAACTATGGAATACCGACCAGAAACCAACCCTGGTGAGTTGCCTTTAGAGGACACAGCAATAAGGTCATGGAAGAAGATGGGAAACAGCTGAGGTTGCTGTGTGACACTAAGACATTCCTTCCTTTTCTCTGATGTCCAGCATCCCATTGTTTCGTTCTTTTTGGCTGGAATTCTGACAAGGAACGTGAACACTTTAACAATATGACGGAAGTTCTCTGCCAAGTGGTCCACTCTAGGCAAACACAAGTTATTATCTTTTCTTTACCTTCATGGGAGATTAGGTCTTTTTACGTGTTCAGAATTTACAGATATTTGGGAGATTATTTTGCAATTATGACTACAAATATATGAGATGAGGCCAAAAAAAACCCTTCCACAAACAGTTTAATTAACATCTTTCATTATTTTATAATTTAGTGCTTCACCCAATATATTCAACTTGGTTTTTTATATTCCCATCAAGTAACCTTTGCTCAAGACAGACAAATATTTTCTTGTTCATGAGTAACCCAAGCTCATTTTTATTCCCAAATTTCTGAAAGTTAATTAGTTTTGTTCTCTGACAGGGTAGCAATGACTAATTTTTAAAAGCCAGGGCAGTGTAATTGAAATAGCACTGATTATATGTAATACGTATATAATTATATGTATAATTATCTCTATTTAAATATGCATAAACCTATATCCAGATATATGCACAGGTTTATATGTTTACAATATTTATATGTTTATAACTGAAAGGATAATTATAGAATGTGATTAATATTCGTCTCTGGGTTAGGGCTTACATGTTAATGCCAAAGGCAAAGAAGAATTCAGTCACCAATTGCTACACACATAACATCCAAATCAATTAGTGCAAGAATGCCCATGGGCGTGTGTCCACACGCACATACAAGCATACATAATTCATTTCAATTCTCTTTCCAGTTTTCTTATAAACATCTCTATCTGCAAGAAATTCTAAAAATTTTTACAAAGTTATGACACATGAGTTAGGAAATCATAATGTTCATTAGTGATAACATCATGCACCATGACCGAATCATGATCTAAGTGTGTTGGGGTAATGGAGAAAGATTCATAGTCTCAAGGAGGACTGTTCTATGGCTAATCTTTCTATTACCCTTTCTATGCCGTTCTAACAATAGGTAAAATAGTTTCATCCACTTTTCTGTAACTTTTCTGGTGTCTAATTGTGGTAAAGAACATCAAAAATTATTGCAGAGAAAATTATTCTCCACTAATTCTCCATTTTTATGTTGATTTTTTACATTCTATTTTTCCTTTATAACATATACAAAGCAATTTAACACAAAAACAGAATTTAAAACATCTAAGCTGCAGAAAGAAGAATGTATGTGGTGGAGTCAATACTGTATTTATAAATACGCATGTACATAATCTCTTTATCATAATATTATTTCTATTTAATTCACATTTTTATAACTACCAATTATTCTCAAATATTTTGGAGGTGCTTTGGTAGCTTAAAAGAAGAAAGTGAAGAAGAGTGAAGGAAGGCATAATTTATAAAAATTTCCCATATATTAAAAATGCTGATGATACAATTCATTTAAAATGTGTAATACAAAATTGTATCAATATAAAGGAATTGTAAGATCATAGTTGTGCAAATCTAGGCATATAATATAAATAGCAAGAACACTAAAAGGAAATACATCAAATTATTATTTGTTAGAGGTAGAAATTAGTGGATATTTTTCTTTAGCCCACTCTCTTGTAGTTTCAAAGTTTTTTTATGATGAACTTATCTTTTTTTCTGTCTAACAAAAAAGATTGTTTTTATATAAGGTAAAATAAAACTGGTCTCAAAAGTTAAGATTGTTAAATTAAAAAAGGAACATTGTCTGTTTAAATCTTAATTGGATATAGTTTCTTCTAGAAGAGATGTCGAACCTTGAGAAAACAATTTCTGGTGTAAGCCAATATTTTTGTACTCTAAGTTCTGTAACTAAAGCAATTTTATATTTAATCCTGTGGTAGAACTGGTTGCTAGGGTACTAAATTACCAGTTTATATAAGAAAACCTAAGAAGACCCAGCTAAAGCATCGATTAGAAATGAGGCAAAAACTTGGGGTGTGCTTTCTAAAAAAGGGAAAAAAAGAAAAACCCTCATAGAAAAGGCTCATAAAGTTTCAGAGGTGAACGTGGTCATGATGAGACATTTTTGTATAATCAAAACAAAGCCATGGAGATCACACAAAGGAATAACATGGGACAGCATAAATGACATAGACATGAGAGTCAGACAAGCCAGTGCTCAAATCCCTTTCCGCTCCTTGCCATGATTTTCTACAAGTTATTAACCATATCAAGCCTTAGCTGTCTCATCTATAAATGGCAAATAATCATAACTGCCTCATGATATAGTTGGGAAGATTAAATATAGCAAAATAGATATATATGCCTCGTATGAGGTAGATATGGAGAAAATTGCTTCCTTCTTGCATAACCAATGGTAAGTTTTGGAGAAGTTATCTCTTTGCCTATTTACATAAACCTTTTACCTTTTCTTCTCATATCAGTTAGGAATGCATTTGTCTTCAACTAACAGTCTGCTTTAGCTGATAGCACATTCATTCCATCTCTCTTACGCTTGCTGTTTGAGTAATACTTTCAACCTATTTCTTGAATCAAATATGTGTCTCCTATGTATTGAATATAGTTGAATCTTGTTATTTTTCCATTCAATCTGACAATCTCTTCATTTGATTGGATTGTTTAATCCATTCACATTTAATGTCATTATTTATATTTACATTCCATTCAATCTGACAATCTCTTCATTTGATTGGATTGTTTAATCCATTCACATTTAATGTCATTATTTATATTTACATTTTGTTGTATTTACATCTGCTGTTTTGCTTTTTCTTTTTTCTATTACTCATCTTTTCCCATTTTGTTCCTCTCTTACTCCTTTCTTTTGCACTGAGTATTTTCTAGTGTAACATTTTAGTTAATTCTTTTAATAATTTGTCACTATAGTTTTTACTTATTTTCTTAATGGTTGTTCTAGGCTTGCAATATATACACTTTAATTTATCAGAATTTACTTTAGATTTCTCTCACCTTAATTCCAGTGAAATGTAGAAATGTTACTATTCCTTCTCTTGTTCTTGCTGTAATTTATTTTGTTTCATACATTTCAACTCCAAATTTCCAATGCCCTTTTTAATAATTTCTATCTCTGATTTTTATTCTCCACATGATGATATTGCCATCATGTCTTCTTCTACATCTTTAAGCATTGTTTTCTTTAGTTTTTTAACATATCTATAATACCTGCTTTGAAATCATTGGCATCTAGGCCTCATAAAACATTATTTTCTTCTCCCCCAACCCCAACCCTGTATAGGTCACACTTTTCCCATTTCTTTGTGTGTCTTGTATTTTCATTTTTTAACTAGACATTTTAGATAATATACTGTGGCGACACTAGATATTATCTTTCTCCCACAAGTTTTATTGTTTTGTTTGCCTGTTTATTCATTCAGTGATTTGACTGGGCTATTTCAGTGAAATGTATTTACCTTTTAGTGTGTAGTCTCTGACATTTCTCCTCAGAAGACATAGACTTGAGTATGCATATGATGGATTACCTTGGGAGGACAGTGGTTTACCAGGATAATATTTAAATGTCTCCTTCCTGTGATCTCTCTATTAAGCTTCTAGTTCATCTGCCTCTATTAGTATCACAAGGGCAGTTAGCTTCCTCTAATATCCAGCTGATTTCTCTACTCTTTTCCGCAAAATCATGCATCGCACATTTCTCCACAGAAGATTCAGGCCCTTTTGCAGAAATAGTCTTCGAGGCCAGGCCGTGAGATTTTTTCTGACCCCAGAAGGGCTCTTCTTAGCTGTTTCTTTCCCTGGTTCTCTCTGTTAAACTTCTAGCTGGCATACAGTTTAGCTTGTTGCTATCATGAAGCTCTCCTCTTAATTGATTACCACCAAAATCACCATTGATTTAAACATCACCCTTAGGTTTGAACTTCCCCGTGTCTATTCCTGCCTCTCCCCTGAGCAAAACCTTTGCGCCACAGCTCTGGTGCTAGAGGTACAATGGCACAGTTCTTTTAGAGTAACATCCCTGATTTACAAGGTATACTGAATGGGGGAGGTAGTTCTCACAGCTTACATTAGGGTCACTTTTGGCGTTGTACATTCTAAGGATTTGAGCAAACGTACAATGACATGTATGCACCATTACAGTATGATCCAGAATACTTTCACTGCCCTAAAATCCTGTGTGCCCCACGTATGGATTTCCTCCACACAGCATCTGGCAGTCACTGATATTTTTACTTTCTGCATAGTTTTGCCCTTTCCAGAATACCATGTAGTTTAAATCACAGGATGTAGCCTTTCAGATTGGCCTCTTTCAGTTAGTAATATGTATTTACGTTTCCTCCATGTCTTTTCTAGCTTCATATGAAGTTCATTCTTTTTAGTAGCAAATGATACTCCACAGTCTGGATATATCTGTTTATCTACACATCCACCTACTAACGGATATCTTGATTGCTTCCAAGTTTTAGCAATCATGAATAAAGCTGCTATAAACACCTGTGTGCAGGTTTTTGTGTAGACATAAGTTATAATCTTCTTTGGATAAATTTCAAGGAGCATGATTGCTGGGTCATATGTTAAGAGTTTCTTTAGTTTTGTAAGAAACCACTAAACTTTCTTCCAACGTGACTCTACCGTTTTGCATTCTTACCAGCAATAAATGAGAATTCCTTTTGCTCCACATCTTCATCAGCATTTGTTCTTGTCAGTGTTTCAGACTTTTGCCATTCTAATAGGTATACAGCATTATCTCATTTTTTTCCCTAATAATATGCGATGTAAAGCGTCTTTTCATATGCTTATTTGCCTTCTGTCCGTCTTCTTTGATGATGTATCCGTTAAGGTTTTTGACTCATTTTTCAGCGTTCTGCCTCCTCCACTCACTATAACTGGCTGGCTCTTTTGGGGTTTCCAATAGTGAAGCTACATACACTTTACTCACAACACTTCGCTTCTATCCTACTGGGCAGAATTTAATAATGTGAAAACACCTAGGTATATAACAGGCCGAGAAATGTAGCTTTTATTTTAGATGAGTCCAGCTCAGCTAAAACTCAGGAGGTCTAGTTTTGAGAAACAGAGGAAAAACAAATACTTATAGATTAATGCAATCTTTTACATAAAAATTTTCTACCCCCAAGTGAAAATAAGTAGCAGTTTCACTTTATCAAAGTCTTTAGACTATTTTCTTTCCTAGAAATGTATTTACTTTCATTAATAGATTATGGGGCATGACCTCCAACTTAGATAAAGCCATTGGATTCCATTTGTTATTATCCCTATGAGTTCTACCCTAAAAATATGAAATAATTCAAGATTCCATTAAGTCAGGCACAAATTACATTTTAGTTGTATTAGCATTCTCTCATCAGAAGTCTTTAGAGTGAAAAAGAAAATACGTAAACATATGAGAAAACCCAAGAAAATGCAAAACTACTCATTCTGGGCAGGAGTTGCAGGTTTCTCTGAGTTCACAGATATTTATGTAAGATGTGCTTAGAAGACCAATATCTTTTTAAGTTTTGCATCCCATGACATATTAATGGTATTTTTCTTTTTTTTTTTTTTTTTGAGATGGAGTCTCACTATGTCTCCAGGCTGGAGTTCAGTGGCATGATCTCAGCTCACTCCAACCTCTGCCTCTGGGTTCAAGCAATTCTCCTGCCTCAGCCTCCTGAGTAGCTGGGATTACAGGTGTGCGCCACCACACCCAGCTAATTTTTGTATATTCAGTAGGAACAGTGTTTCATCATGTTGACCAGAATTGTCTCGAACTCCTGACCTTGTGATCCGCTCACCTCGGCCTCCCAAAGTTACAGGTGTGAGCCACCATGCCTGGCCCAGTAATAAACTTTAAAAGGGACTCAGTAATCAGCAAAATTACTATATGAGAATGTTCACAACTTTTTTCATACTAACCAAAACCTGGAAATGGTCCAGGACACATTTACAGGTGAACAGATTAGTTGTAATATACGCATTCAAGCGTATATGCATACTCATCAATAAAAATAAACTACTGATACATGCAACAACATGGATATGTCTCAAAAGCATTGTGCTGGATGAAATATGTTTTATACAAAACAGTACATGCCGGCTTTACTAATATTAGCGGGTGATTCCACTAATATTAAGCTCTAGAAATGGCGAAATTAATCTATGGTGGAAAAAAGGTAAAACAGTCTCTGTGGGGGGGTGGGTAGGAATTGATTTGGAAGCGGCATGAGGAAACTCTAAGGGAAGATGGTAATGTTTTATATCCCATTACTTTGGGAGGCCAAGGTGAGTGGATCACGAGGTCAAGAGATCGAGACCAGCCTGGTCAACATGGTGAAACCCCGTCTCTACTAAAAATACAAAACATTAGCTGGGGATGGTGGCGCGTGCCTGTTGTCCCAGCTACTCAGGAGGCTGAGGCAGGAGAATTGCCTGAACCCAGGAGGCGGAGGTTGCGGTGAGCCGAGATTGCGCCATTGCACTTCAGCCTGGGTAACAAGAGTAAAACTCTGACTCAAAAAAAAAAAAAATAGTCTTGATTATGCATGTATGACTGGTCAAAACTCAGTGACCATACATTTAAAACTTATGCATTTGATTGATTGATAGATCGTTAATTTTATATCAAAAGAAGAAACTATATATCAATATTGAATTCTAGTTAGTATTGTCTGCTGAAATATTTAGGAGGAAGTATATTTATGTCTACAATTTCCTTTAAAATACATGGAAATAATGAGTTGATTGGAGGACAGAGGGATGGATGAAGGAAAAATGGGATAAAGCATGTGTAGTAAAATGTTAAAATGTTAATAGTATAGTCTTGGTGGTGTCTATACGAGTGTTCACTGTACAAGTCTTTTAATATTGCAGTTAAAAATTTTTATAATATATTGGAAGGAAAAAGTGAGGGTGGGGTAGCTTTGAGGCAAATATCCAGATATAATTTTTAGCCAGAACAACTTCAGTAAACTAGGATAGTATTTGTCTTCTTTAAAGTATATGACTCTTTTAGCCTGAGGGGAAAAAAGGTATAAAGAGGATTATACAGTCAAAACCGCAGTTTAACATTCCCAGATTGAGAAGGGCTCTGTGCATATTTAGTATTTCATGTTGATATAATGTTTAAGAGAATGCAGCCTAACAGAATGATAATCCATAACTCCAATTTGAAATATGTAAATAAGTAACTGAGATAGACTTCTTTTTTTTTTTTTTAACTTTTATTTTAGGTTCAGGCATGCATGTGAAGGTTTGATACATAGGTAAATATGTGTCATAGAGGTTTGTTGTACAGATTATTTCATCACCCAGGTATTAAGCCCAGTACCCAATAGTTATCTTTTCTGCTCCTCCCCCTTTTCCCACCCTCCACCCTCAACTAGACCCCAGTGTCCGATATTTGTAAAATGATGATGAGTTCTCATCATTTAGCTTCCACTTATAAGTGAGAATATGTGATATTTGGTTTTCTGTTTCTGTGTTAGTTTGCTGAGGATAATGTCCTCCAGCTCCATCCATGTTCCTGCAAAAGACATGATCTCATTTTTTTTATGGCTGCATCATATTCCATAGTGTATATGTACCACATTTTCTTTATCCAATCTGTCATTGATGGGCATTTAAGTTGATTCCATAACTTTACTATTGTGAACGGTGCTGAGATGAGTGTTCACATGCATGTGTCTTTATAGTAGAATGATTTATATTTTGGGGGGTGTATAGCCAGTTATGAGATTGCTGGTTCAAAATGGTAATTCTGCTTTTAGCTCTTTGAGGAATTGCCATACGGCTTTCCACAATGGTTGAACTAATTCACACTCCCACCAAGAGTGTATAAGTGTTCCTTTTTCTCCACAGCCTCACCAGCATCAGTTATTTTTTGACTTTTTAGTAATAGCCATTCTGACTGGTGTGAGATGGTATTGCATTGTGATTTGGATTTGCTTTTCTCTAATGATGAGTGATATTGAGCCTTTTTTTGTATGCTTGTTGGCTACGTGTATGTCTTCTCTGAAAAGTGTCTGTTCAGGTCTTTTGCCCACTTTTTAATGGGGTTCTTTGTTTTTTTTTTTTTCTTGTACATTTGTATAAGTTTCTTATAGATGTTGGGTATTTGACCTTTGTCAGATGCATAGCTTGCAAATATTTTATCCCATTCTAGTGCTTTGAAGAATGTCATTGGTAGTTTGATAGGAATAGCATTCACTGTGCATTGCTTTGGGCAGTATCACCATTTTAATGATATTGATTCTTCCTATCTATGAGCATGGGGTGACTTTCCATTTGTTTGTGTCTTCTTTGATTTCTTTGAGCAGCGTTTTTAATTCTCATTGTAGACTTCTGATTTTAAACTAAAATTTTACTTAGTTTAGTATTGGAAATTTTACAATACATAAGACTTAAATGCTCAGAAAGATTTTGTTGTTGTTGTTGTTGAGAAAATTGAAATACATGTCCTATGAAACAAAATTAAACATGTCACATTTATAAATAAAATTTTAAATGTTTGATGGTTTAAACATTTTAGCAAATTCTGTAAGTATGACCAAATTGAATGTAAAAATCCCTTTAAAGTAACTGATAAAATTTACTAGACTTAAAAATAGAATAAGATTTGTAAGCTAAATTGAAAGCCTCTGAATTGCATTTTTAAATCTGCCTTCAAGTTTTTCAAAAAGCTCATATCAATAGGAAGAAGCTTCTCTACCAAAATATCTTTCAGGGAATATTTTGGCTCACAGAGGTAGGCTGACATAGCTAGCTTTTCAACAGATGTTTTAATGCTCATAGAAGATATCAACCGAATCCTCACCTAGACTATCTTCTGAAGTATACAGAACTATATTTAATAAGCAAAATATTCCAGGACTCTTTTGAGGAGTTTAACAATATAGCTAACTTCGAAATCACTGCTACTCAATGTTAGCAAAAGTTAAGGGAGAGTAGCACTATTTACCAAAGGTTGCCTAAAGTATGTGCCGTCCATCCATTTCTCCAAGTAACCTAAACCTTCTTCAGAATTAAGCCAGACCATCAGAAAGCTGGACTCCATTCTTCTTGTCCTTCCCATTTAACACCATAGAACTTCTTTTAATAGACTTTTTTCAAGATTGTGGCATTAACCTGCATGCAATTCATTGTGGGAAAGAAATCAATGAAATTTGATGTTGGACACACTCTTGATTAACCAAGGACTCCATTCTCTGCATCACATAGGGTCTTCTTGCCAGAGACCCACAGGAGGAAGTTTGTTGGAGACATAGTACCAGGGAAAGTTGTGTCTTGACTTTAATTATTTTATGAATCAGGTAAATAATCATTACATAATCTTTCTCTGTATTGGCTGCTAGAAAGCTCTGAATCACATCCATGGACTTCTACAAATTATGGTGATTCTCATGGCCCCCATATTATAGACTGATCCCTCCTTTGACTTGGCTTGACTTGACTGTTTAAACTAATTTTTATTTCACTAAATCACATGTACTTATTTTTATCTTGTGTTATAATGTATTAATAGGTATACATAAGTATACATGCTATAAGTCTGTAAATCACTCTTAGAATATTAATGGAATATAGTAACTCCTAACTGTATAGTTCATCAGCAAAAGCAAAATTTCAAAACCAAAGGGAAGCAATGAAGGCAGAGATGAGACAGAGGACTCTATTTGACAGCTGAAAGTAGGTTAAAAAACCTATTTAAAAGATGCATTGTTTTTAATTGTCTTCTGAAAAGAGTGTGAAAGGTGGGGGGTTGAGGGAGCAGGGCACATGCGAAAATTCAATAAACTTCTCCTTTCACGCAATAACCACTTATTATTCTGTGCACATTTCATGTTTCAAAATATCTAGAGAAATGCCAATTTATATTTTCTGGGGTTTGTGGTACAGGCAACCTTTAGCTATTGTAAATCCTATCTCTTGCTAAATTCAAATTAATCCCACATTTGCTCAGGGAGGTCAAGACCAAGTCACAGTGCTGAGCCGTCAGCATATAATGCTTCGTTTCTGTGCTCACCTCTTTCATGCAGGAAAAATCTTGTGGTCGTTCTTGCTCTTTCAATATTCAGAAGTGTTTCAATGTGTTCTAAAGCATACTCACTGCTATGAGAAAAAAATTTTCAGCAAACATTATTTCTAGTGGACAATCAAGGTTTTATGTCCTGAGTAGACCACATATGTTGCACGCTGTTTGCCAAACAGAATTTTCTCTGGAAAATCACAGCTATCCCCCATCAGTCCCTAGGCTTCCAGATGGAGATAAGTCCTTTACCAGCCCCAGCGATGGGATATCCCTGGCCTTTAAGCCAATTAGCAAACCTGACACCCCAGCCATAGTGATTGGTTCATATTACACAGCCAATAATACACATTGGCAAGCCTGCTGGGAAAGATAGAAAGCAAACATTCTCTTTTTAGGTAGATTTAATGATGTGAGATTTTCACATTTGTAGCTGCTTTAACCATCCGGAGAAAGCCCAGATCTACTGGGAACACCACATATAGCCTGGCTTAACGCTAACCCAAAAGAAAAAGCAGGCCTTGGAAGTGAACAAAGTGATATGTTCAAAGTCTGAAGAAGATAGTGCCTGAAGCTACCCTCACCCATAAACAATCCCAGGTAATCGAGTCAATACATTTACTTTTGCTTAAACACACTTTGAGTGGCTATTTCTGCCAATCGTGTACTACCTAGAGATATCCAGAGTTAAATATAATTTTATTTTCTTTTTCTCTATATCTCTTCTATCGATGTACATATACCATACTTGTTTGCATTATCTCCTTCATTCTTATAGCTCCTTCCCTTTCAAAAAGGTGAGCTGTAAGTATGTGATTTTTCTGCTATCAAGTAACTCTTCTTTGACAGTGAGATTCAGGCAGTTATTTGAAGGCTGCTAAGAACAGGTGAGGACTTAACATATGAGCCTGTTGGCTGAAAATAAAAGGAAGCATGCTGAAGTCCTTCTCACTTTCCTTCCTTCCTCTCAATCTCTCTCTCTCTCTCTCTCCCCCTCTCTCTCTCTTTCTTGCTTTCAGGGTCTCACTGCATCACCCAGGCTGCAGTGGCATGATCATGGCTCACTGCAGCCTCCACCTTCCAGGCTCAGACCAGCTCACATTTCTTAAATTGCTCTTACCAAGGCATTATGGGAGACCGTGATCCAGTTTGCAGCAAGTCTAAACTCCTAGTTCAGAGTTAGCAAAGAGTGGTCCAAGGTTCCTTGGCATCAGCATCACCTGGGTTGCCTGTGACAAAGCAGTTCACCGGCTTTCTCCCAGCCTGGAAACCCTAATCCATAAGAGCCTAGCCTGTTAACCTCAGTTCTAACAACCTAGGTGATTCATATGCAGGGAAACCTTACAGAATTCCTACCCTAGCTTTACCCTGTCAACAGTGGCAACATGAAAATTACTTCCGTAATAGTTTTCTATCACTGTGAAAAATGCATCCCCCTCATTTATGGATAATGCAGCTGCTTTTAAATGTAAAAGTTATGTAATTACAGTAATGGGAGAATTTTAACTGGTTGGAATTGAATGAGATACAAGGAAAACTAAAGGAATTTCAAAAACACTTTGCACCAAATCATTTATTTTGAATGTCTTTCTTTATCTAAATCGATTATTCTTAACCTCGGCTTTATGTCAGTTTTTGCGAATGCTGCTGTCTAGGCCACACACCAGAATGATGAATTCAGAATCTCTAAAGATGGGATTTAGTCTTTAGTATTGGAACTATGGCCAGTCAATGCCCATAGAGAAGACTATTTTCAAGATTCTAGAGGCAAAATTCATTATTAAGAAGACACCAGACCTGAAAATAACCCCAAAGAATATAAAACTCCATTGAATGGGAGATCCTGGTCTATCTCCATTACTGTAATCCTTGCGACTGTCTCCAGACTATCTATCTCTTCACTTCTGTATACCTTTCCAAATCCAATTTTTCTGAGATTATTAAGGCAGATTTCAGAGCGAATTAATACATCGATTTCCCAAGACCATAATCACATCAGAAACAGGTTTATATTTTTAAATATTTACTGTACCCTCATCCAGTTACATTCATATCACAGAAATACACAGTTGACCCTTGGGGCTAGGATTAGGAGCACCCACCTCCCACGAGTCAAAACTCCACATGTATCTTTTGACTCCCCCAAAACTTAACTAATAGCCTATTGTTGAACGGAAGCCTTACCAATAACATAGTTGATTAACATATATTTTGTATGTTATATATATTATATACTATATTCTTAAAGTAAATTAGAGAAAAGAAAATGTTACTAAGAAAACATATTTACTATTCAGGGGTGAGGTGTGGTGGGTCATGCCTGTAATCCCAGAACTTTGGGTGGCCAAGGCAGGCAAATCACTTGAGGTCAGAGGTTAAGGACCAGCCTGGGCAACATGGTGAAACCCCACTCCACTAAAAAATTTAGTGGATGTGATGGTGGACACCTGTAATCCCAGCTACTCAAGAAGCTGAGGCAGGAAAATGGCTTGAACCCGGGAGGCGAAGTTTGCAGTGAGCTGTGATTGAGCCACTGCACTCCAGCCTGGGCGGCAGAGAGAGATCCTGCCTGTCTTTCTCTCTCTCTCTCTCTCTCTCTCTCTCTCTCTGTCTTTCCATCTCCCTCTCCCTCTCTCTCTCTCTTCCCCCTGCCCTCTCTCTCCATATATAAATATGGAGGAAGTGGATGATCAAAGGTTTTCACCCTTGTCATCTTCACACTGAGTAGGCTGAGAAGGAGGAGAGAGAGAAAGAGTTGGCCTTGTTGTCTCAGGGATGGCAGAAGTGGAAGAAAATCTACATATAAGTGGAACCACAAAGTTCAACTCGTTTTGTTCAAGGTCAGCTGTATGTACAGACAGTCCCTGACTTAGGATGGTTTGACTTATATTCTCCAACTTTACAATGGCACGAAAGCAATACACATTAAGTAGCAACCTTACTTCAAGTACCCACACAACCATTCAGTTCTTCACTTTCAGTACAGTATTCAATAAATTACATTATATATTCAACATTTTTTATAAAAGAGGCTTTGTGTTAGATGATTTTGCCCAACTGTGCAGTAATGTAAGTGTTCTGAGCACATTTAACCTAGTCTAGGCTAAGCTATGATGTTCAGCAAGTTAGGTGTATTAAATCCATTCTTGACATAATATTTTCAACTTACGGTGGGTTTATTGGGATGTAATCTTGTTGTAAGTCAATAAGCATTTGTATTTTTAATTCACTATACCCACTTTAGCAAACAAAAACCAGAGGAGATGAGCCAGCCTTTCACATAGCCATTTCAAGAGGCTGAGGATGTTAGATGGATAAGATCTCTGTCAAAGACCTAATGGCTTTAATGAGCTCAGCAAAGTAAAAGTATGTCGGCAAAAATTGCTCAGAATGCACAAGTAGTTCCTTTTTCCTTATGTCAGAATATCGCAGCATTATAGCAGTTATGGCTTGATTAATCGATTCAGAATGATTCCTGTTGAGCAATTGTCTCTTGAAGGGAATGCCAATGCAGTCTGCTAACAACTGTCACTTTATATTAAGTATGAATTATGCTGTATAATGGGTTCAGGTGCTTGCATAAATTGACTGTCATAAAATCCTGGTGTGTGATATTTCAGTGAAATCATCTCATTCAGATGATAAAAACAAAGGAACGGAATAGGACCAGACTATATAGGTGTTATCCTTCCCAGTGTTGATGTGAAAAACATGGTCTAAAATTGCACTGATTTATTGTTCACCCAGCTAGGTAATTAGCGGCCCCCTTCCCCAAAAAGTTTTGGGCACAGAGATGATGTTATGAGAAAAGACAAGATAGGAAACTCTCATGCACTGTTGGTGTGGATTACAACCAATCATCAATGTGTATTAAAATATGCATCAAGATGTAGTACTGCACACCCTTGGACCCAGTAATTTCCGCTTCTAAGTATTTACCCCAGGAGATAATACTACAAGTGCAAAAATGTTTATGCAGAAGATTCTTTATTATAGCATTGTTTAGATCAGTAAAAATTGACAGATAACAAATATTTTTGGGTTTGTTTTTTTTGCTTTGTTTGTTTTTTTGAGAGAGAGTCTTGCTGTGTTGCCCAGGCTGGAGTGCAGCCATGCAATCTCTGCTCCCTGCAACCTCCACCTCCCAGGTTCAAGCAATTCTCTGCCTCAGCCTCCTGAGTAGCTGGGATTACAGGCACTCACCACCATGCCCTGCTAATTTTGTATTTTTAGTAGAGATGGGGTTTCACCATCTTGGCCAGGCTGGTCTTGAACTCCTGACCTCATGATCCACATGCCTCAGCCTCCCAAAGTGCTGGGATTACAGGCGTAAGCCACTGCACCCAGCTGAGAAACAACAAATGTTTATAGCAAAGTGTTGTGTATAGTAGTGGTCCCCAATCCAGGGGACCACAGTGTGATACCAGTTAAGAATGGGGCCACACAGCAGGAGGTGAGTGGCGAGTGAGCATTACGGCCTGAGCTCTGCCTCCTGTCAGATCAGTGGTGGCATCAGATTCTCAAAGGAGTGAGAACCCTATTGTGAACTATGCACGTGAGGAAACTTATTGTGAATCTCTGCTCACTGCAACCTCCACCTCCCAGGTTCAAGCAATTCGCCGTATGAATTGCATGCTCCTTATGAGAATCTAATGCCTGATGATCTGAAGTGGAACAGTTTCATCCCAAAACTATCCTCTGCTCACTTCTAGTCCGTGGAAAAATTGTCTTCCATGAGACCTGTCCCTGATGCCAAAAAAATTGGGGATTGCTGGTAGAACATGTACATGAGGTATTATGAAAACACTAAACACGATGAATAACTATAGTAAACTATTCACATGGAAAGATGCTCAATACATTTAATTGACTATAAATGAAGTTTATAGAACAGTATATATGGTAATGCTTCATTTGTATAAAATTATATACATGTATCTACATGTGAATATAAAATAATATCCAAAAGCATGGCCATTAAAATTTTGATGGTAGAATCTAGAGTGATTTCTACTTTTTTCATTACTTTTCTCTGTTCCTGGATTTTTACAATGAACACTCAGCAATTTTATGAAAACAATAAAGCTATTTAAAAAGAAATTAATATGATAAGAAACTTTGTGTGAGTACAAATGAGGCGGAGGAATTTGAAAAGATTCTAACGATTACACCTCCATTCAGAGAGGATGATAATGACGATGATGGATGAATTGTATAATAATCAGATATGATAGCAAAAACATTAATTTACAATTTATTGGGAGTAGCATTAGGCACTTAGCACTGTAGAAATAATAGTAATAAATGGACTTGGAACTGAAATTAAATAAACACAAGCACAAAAGCATTTGCAAGCATATCAAATGGGGCGAGTGAGGCCATTCTGTGGGAGAAATACGACATGAAGTCTGAGAATTGCAATGTCAGAGTAACAAGCCGTGTTTAACCAATTCAGGAGAGTTTGCCTTGGCATGGGAAGAGCTTTTGAGAGGAAATGAATGTGAGAGGTGAATTTAGAAGTGTGAGGTAGACAGCTTGCTGGAGAGGAAGTCAAATAGAATATTGCATAGATCCCAAAGTAAGGAAAAAGAAAATTTTTGCCTCGGGATTTCAAAAGAATAAATGTGAAATGTCTCCATTCTGTGGTCATGGCCGAAGTCTGCAGCCTAGCTCTCAGCCTTCATACTTTCCTTCAAATGCTTTGGCAGGTACATGGTATAGAAACTACTGGAGAGAGATTCCCCGCATAAGTGAATCCTTCGGGAAGACTGTGTTGTCTCTTTCAGACCACAAAGCTATTTCTGAAGGCACAGCAGAAGCACTTGAAGGAATGCTTTGCATTACCATGTAACAGTCTTACAAGTAGGCTGAATCTCTTTCTGCTTAAATGTTATTTCGATGTCGTCAACCATTTTTTTCCTTCCCTGGCAGTCCTTTGCTAGAGTCTGGAATCCCTTTAAATGTCCCTTTTTTGGGAGCATATTATTGCATCTCTAGACAGCGGTCAACAAAATAACTCTATCAGTGAGTAATGACTCAGCATCATTTATTTTATGAGAGAATCAGAAGTAACCCCCTTATCCACAGTTTTGCCTTCTTCAGTTTCCATTACCCGTGGGCATCTGCAATCAGAAAATATTACATGGAAAATTCTAGAAATAAAAATTTATAAGTTTTAAATTGCATGTTGTTCTGAGTAGCATGATAAGCTCTCACTCTGGACCACTGGCATGTGCATCCCCCCTTTGGTCTGCTGGGTCCATGCTGTATGCAGTACCCACCCACAAGTCACTTGTAGCCATCTAGGTCAGTGGTCCTCAACCTTTTTAGCACCATGGTTTGGTTTGGAAGATGATTTTTCCACACAATAGCCTTCGAGCTCCTAGAAGAATCTAATGCCCCCGCTGATCTAACAGGAGGTGGAGCTCAGGCCGTAATGCTCGCTCCAGCCCCTCACCTGCTGCTGTGCCGCCCCGTTCCTAACAGAACACAGACTGCTACCTGTCCATGGCCCGGGGGTTGGGGGCCTGTGGTCTAGGTGATATGATGTGAAAAATAGTGTATATAGGATTGGGTACTATCCGTGGTTGTAGGCATCTCCTGGCGGCCTTGGAGCACATTTCTGTGGATAAGGGAAGCTCTACTGAAGCAAGGAAGTGGGATCCAATTAAGATATTTAAGTGGCCAGTCCTTTGGGTGCTGCCTGGCTAGTGCTATACAAGGAACTAGAGTGGGAGATAGGTACAGCCAAGACTATTTTTTATGAAATACAATCTTTTAATATATACAATATATTTCAATTTAATATGTATATAATTTTGTTCAAATGTCAAAAATAGACAAATTAGCAACTCAGACCTAAGCACAGCACTTAACACAGTGTGTTGCTATTTATTTTTTACATAATTATGGTTGTGATTATTCTCTGCCTTCCCCTCCAGTGGATAAGCTCCATGCAGGTTGGATTCCATCCATGGTGCTCATCTCTGCATCCCACAGCCGCAGAGCGCACTCGGCACAAAGTAGGTGTTCCTTGGAATTGAATGAGTGGTAGTAGAATGTATTCAAATATTCAAGAAGTGGGAGGAGTAGGGAGAAAGAAGTTGGTAGAAAGTGGGGCCCCAAGGTGTAATCACCTACTTTGGGGTTTCATCAACTGGTATAAATATATGTATATATTATCCTGATTTTGTAAAGAGACAGTTTCTTTCTCTTCCCACATTACTTCTATTTTTTCCTGCCATGCAACTTTTAGATGACAATTGCGCTTTCCCTACAAAAATCGAATGAATTAACATTCACAGAATAGAATTCAAAAGGTCAAGGTCAAAGAGAATATGAGGCTGTTTCGTAATGGTGGCTCTTAACTTTTCTTTTAGATGTGGATTAGCGTATATGTTTTGAAAACATTCCTTTTGGTTTCTTTTCTCATTTTTTAACCTCAAAATTTTGTTGTAGTAAGTATTTAAGTTTATTTCCTGTGTGTCAGTAATGTAGATATCAGTTTTTTCTACATTTCAAATACTGTTTTCCTAGAGCACGTCTTTATTCCCTGCTATATTATCTGTAAAATGACACATGGGGAGGGGGAAGGTGTGAGAAGGAAGCGACAACACTGTTACCCTGTCATCAGTCACCCCTTTCCAAAATACATTCATTTATTCAACAAATATTTATTAAATGCCCAATACTATATGCTGGGGCCTGGCTTTCACACTTGGGGACAAAGCTGAAGACAAACAAAGTCCCTGAGGGCTGCTAGCATCCCAATCCACTTGGAGCTAGTTTTCTCAGGATTGAAATTTATTTCTTATATAAAAGTTTGCTGAAATATTGGCAATTACTTATGTACCACTGGGTTTTATTTACGTTTCACATTGCAGAGATTAAAACAGTAAAGTGTCGCAGGCAGCAGTTGTTACTCATCATGCATCGGATGGGAGATACTTGGTTTTTTCTGTTCTGTTTTGTTTTTGAGATAGGGTCTCACTCTGTCACCCAGGCTGGAGTACAGTGGTGTGATCACACCTCACTGCAGCTTTGGCCTCCTGGGCTGGAGTGATCTCCCCACAGCCTCCTGAGTAGCTGGGACACAGGTGTGTGCCACCACACCCAGCTATTTTTTCTCTTTTTCTTTCTCTGTAGCGATGGGTATCTCTCCATGCTGTCCCAGCTGCTCTTGAACTCCTGGCTTCAAGTGAACTTCACACCTCAGCCTCCCAAAGTGCTGGGATTACAGGTGTGAGCCCCCGCACCCAGCCAAGATACGCTTTTTAACCTAAAGATGAGGAAGAATAGGGTTTGTAGTGAATCCCCAGAGCCTCGTGGTAGGCAGTGACTTGCAGTGCTGTCTCCAAGGCGAGGGTGTTAAAGAGGATGCACCCTCGCCCAGGATGCCATTCAGGCGAGAGAAGGAGATGTGGGTGACATTCGTTCTTTTACGTGCCTCACCCCCAGCCACAGGGTTTATCCGGAGGGCTGGAAGATCAGGGAAAAGGGCGAAGTGTTCTGATTCTCTCATCTTCCCCCATTCCCACTCACAGCTTTCCACTGATTGGAAATATGAGAGCTTTCCATTTGTGCCTTAAATATCCCTGATTCCTCATGTCTAGGTTTGTGTTCCCCTAGAAGCAGACCCTCAGAAGAGGCTTTGAGTTCAAGAGGTTTATTTGGGAGTGATCTCGAGAAGCATGGCTGAGGGCGGGAAGAAGCCAGTCAGGAAAGGCAGGGCCGCGAGTTCCACATTTGTGTCTGCTGTGGAGACGGTGCGCAGCACGCCCCGCAACTTAGTCCAGCCCGGTGGTTGAGAGAGCTGGATACCGACACCTCAGGGAAGACGGTTTCCCAACGTGGGGGCCGCAGTTCCTCCCAGCCCTGTATGCATGGATCTGCCATCCCTCCCCATGAGAAGTGGAACATATTTCCCCTCTATTTATACCCAGACTAGCCTGTGATATGCTTTTATCAGGAGAAGGTAGCAGATACCAGAAGGGATGCTGGGCCCTTTCTGAGACATCTAGAAGCTTCCATTTCCATGCTGTATGGGGAGGCCAGCTGTCATCCTGTAAAGAATCTGGACTCATCTACTGAAAAATGAGATACCATGTAAAGAGAAAAAGGCCACAGGGGCTGGGCACGGTGGCGCATGCCTATAATCCCAGCACTTTGGGAGGCCAAGGCCGGCAGATCACTCAAGATTGGGAGTTCAAGACCAGCCTGACCAAAATGGAGAAACGCCATCTCTACTAAATAAAAAAAAAAAAAAAAAAAAAAAATTAGCCGGGCATGGTGGATGCCTGTAATCCCAGCTACTTAGGAAGCTGAGGCAAGAGAATTGCTTGAACCCAGGAGGCAGAGGCTACAGTGAGCCAAGATTGCGCCATTACACTTAATGCCCGGGCAACAAGAGTGAAACCCCATCTCAGAAAGAGAAAAAGAGAGAGAGAGAGGGAGAGAGAGAGAATGAAAAAGAGGCCACAGGGAGGAACACCCAAGTGCTACCCTTGTGAAGGAAGCCTCCTCAGCCCCTCCAGTCCTCTAGGAGCCAGCTGAATGCAACTGAGCAAGTGACCCAAGGTCACGGCGACCTGAAGCCAGCTGAGCCCTGCCCAGATTTCTGACCTACAGAATCATGAGAAATATGAAACTGTTTGTTTTACAAAGTTACTGCACATTATTTATTTTAGGAAGCAGAGATATCCAATACATACACCAGTGGTCAGTCATTGGCTGAGAGTTGCTCCCAGGGGTGTTAATTTTCTGGAACTTCTGGCCTGCTTCATAGGTGGGCAAAGCAGCCTTCACACTATTCAGAGAAAGCTTTGGGCAGTGAAAGGAAGGTTCTCTGGCCCCTGGAGGGAGGGCTAGTGTGCAGGGAGCTGGCAAAGGCATGGGGATGCAGGTGGGGCCCAGAGAGCCAGAGGTCTCCACTGCTTCTGATGTCAAAACGTACTCCTTCCAACTGGGCAACTGCATTCTCCGTGTCCCAGGGCAGATTCTTCTTTTTTTTTTTTTTTAAAGAAAGAAAAAAAATAGAATAATAATAATAATAAAAAGAAATGAAGGAGAGGAAGTAAGAGGAGGAAAAAAAAAATGATGAGGGAAGAAAATAACAAACAAGCAGTCAACCAACATTTCATTTAAACCTGTGAGTAGGTGTGATGTGGTACTGATAAGAGTGTGTATTTTGTGTATTTAAAGTGGAGAGTTCTATCAATGTTTATTAAGTTTACTTGTTCCAGATCTGAGTTCAAGTCCTGGATATCCTTGTTAATTTTCTGTCTCGTTGATCTGTCTAATATTAATGTTGAAGTCTCCCATTATTATTGTGTGGGAGTCTAAGTCTCTTTATAAGTCATTAAGAGCTTGTCTTATGTATCTGGGTGCTCCTATATTAGGTGCATATATATTTATGATCATCGAGTCCTGTTGTTACTTTGATCCTTTTACCGTTATGTAATGTCCTTCTTTGTTTCTTTTAGTCTTTGTTACTACTAAAGTCTATTTTGCCAGAGACGAAAGTTACAACTCCTGTTTTTTGTTTGTTTGTTTCTCTCCATTTGATTGGTGAGTCTTCCTCCAACCTTTTGTTTAGAATCTTTGTGTGTCCTTGCTTATGAGATAGATCTGGACACAGCATGCCGATGGGTTCTGACTTTTTATTCAACTTGTGTGTCTGTGTCTTTGATTGGGGTGTTTAATCCATTTAAATTTAGGATTAATATTAACATTTGTGAGTTTAATATTGTCATTTAATGCTAGCTGGCTATTTTGCCCATCAGTTGATATAGATTCTTCATTATAAAGATACTCTTTATCTTTTGGTAAGTTTTTGGGATGACCTATACTGGTTGTTCCTTTCTGTGTGTAGTGCTTCTTTCAGAAGCTCTTGTAAAGCAGGCCTGGTGGTAATGAAACCTCTGAGTACTTGCTTGTTCATGAAAAATTTTATTTTTCCTTCATTTATGAAACTTAGTTTGGCTGGATATGAGATTCTGGGTTGAAAATTCTTTTCTTTGAGGATATTGAATATTAACCCCCACTCTCTTCTAGTTTGTAGGGTCTCTGTTGAGAGGTCTGCTGTGAGTCCGATAGGTTTCCCTTTATGGGTAACCTGACCTCTTTCTCTCTAGCTGCCCTTAGAATTTTCTACTTTATTTCAACCCTGGTGAATCTAACGATTATGTGTCTTGGGGTTGCTCTTCTTGAGGAATATCTTTGTGGTGTTCTCTGTATTGCCTGGAGTTGAGTATTGTCCTGCCTTACTAGATTAGGAAAGTTTTCCTGAATAATATCTTGAAAAATATTTTCCAGCTTGGATGCATTATCTTCATGACATTCAGATACACCTATCAAAAGTAAATTAGGTCTTTTCACATAGTCCCATATTTCCTGTACACTTTGCTCATTCCTTTTTACTTTTTCTTCTCTAATCTTGCCTTCTCGTTTCATTTCATTAAGTTGGTCTTCGACCTCTGATATCCTTTCTTCTGCTTGATCAATTAGAGTGTTAAAACCTGTGCATACTTCTCAAAGTTCTCTTATTGTATTCTTCAGTTCCATTAATTCACTTATATTCCTCTCTAAATTGTCCATTCTCGTTAGGATTTCGTCAAACCTTTTTTCAACGTTCTTAGTTTCCTTACATTGGGCTAGAACATATTCCTTTAACTCACAGAAGTTTCTTATTATCCAATTCCTGAAGCCTAATTCTGTTATTGGAACGCACTCATTCTCCATCAAGCCTTGTTCCCTTGTTGATGAGGAACTATGATCCCTTGTGGAGGGAGAAGCATTCTGATTTTGAGTATTCTTAGCCTTTTTATGCTGTTTTCTTCCCGTCATTGTAAATTTATCCACCTGTCGTCGTAATTACCGACTTTCAAATTAGGCCTCTGAGTGGACGTCCAACTTGTTGATTCCCAGCGCCGAAATCTGAGCAACCCACTGAGCCGGCCAGAACAGTGGTGCCAAGACTCCTGGTGCTTTTCTGCCCGGGAATCTCCCGTCTGGCTTCCCTCCTGGGTCCCCCTTTCAATCAGCTGAATGAGCAACTCTGCCTTCCCGGAGCTCCAAACATCGACCAAAAGGGGAAGCTGTCCCGTTCACCCCGCACCAGGAACCGCTGCGCCGGCCACAAGAGTCGCGCTGGCGATCCATGGGGCTCCACCGCTAGGAATCTCCTGATCCGTAAGCAAAAAAAATTCGTCTGAAAGTGTGGCGTCCCCTTGTTCTCTGCGCTTTCACTGGGAGCTACAATCCCGAGCTGCTAGTAATCGGCCGTCTTGGATCTCTCTCCCCAGGGCAGATTCTTGCCTCTCTGGAAACCGCAATGTGACCTCTCCCTACTCCTGATCCCCTGAGGCTTCTAATCTGCCCATTTCTTTCCTGAAACATTTAACACTTCTATGCCAATCAGTTTAACAACAAATAAATTCTAACTCAGCATAAAGAAGGGTATGAGGTAATGTGGAGTGTGTGTGTGTGTGTGTTGGAAGAGCACAAAATCAAATATATATCTATACTGTCTCTTTTCTAAAGAGTCCAAAGTCTACAAGGAAACAAAAGCCAATTCAGAAGCAGCTACCATCCCACACTGTTATCAAGATAAATTCACCCCATAAATGTGTTGCTTCATAGATAAATGTAATGCTCCATCTAAGACAGAGCGCCTGCTATTTTCCTTGTTTGTTTGGGGTGATGAGGTCACCCAGAGGACTCAGTCTCTCCCCTCGTTGCCCTGGTAATCAAAAGCATGTAATTAAAAGCTGGCTGGTGAGAGCAACAAATGTGATTCTGTGACCCAAGAACAGTTTTTTCCTAAGCAAAGCTCATTAGACCACATTAAATTCACAATAGGTTTAAATTCGCCAAGTGTACACTGGAATGATCATAAGCAGGGGGTTTTAACCAGAGAATTTCCTAAACACAGCACATTTGGAACCCTATTCTTTGAAAATGGGAAGAACCCAAGTAGAGATCGGCTTTTCTAGCCCTTAAACAAGGCAGGAGTCAGGTGCCGTGGGCTCGTTGCAGGGGAGCCTGATTCTGAGGCTGGAAGCTGGGGTGAGGGATGAGTAAAGGGGGATGAGGACCATTAGCTGTCTCTGCCCAGAGGATCTACGGTGAGGGTTGTCTGGCAGATGACACCGTGGGTCTGGGCTGGAGATGACTTGCTCCTGGATCACATTTGTGTTTAGATGATCAAGCCAAATCACAATTTACTATTTTCTATCACCTAAACAGCCAGCTCAGGTCACTGGGCCCAAAGATGGGGATATATGTGATTTTAAAAAATGCATTCACTTCTGTCCCTGAGGCGGTAGCCCTTCCTCTTTCATTGCAGTACAGACTGAATGCTTCTAATCCAAAAGTCCTAAATGCTCAAAATTCGAAACTTTTTGGGTGCTGTTATGACACAAGTGGAAAATTCCACACTGCACCTCATGTGACCAGCAGTAGTCAAAACACAAGTGCACGCCCCAGGGTTATCCAGTGTCTTTAAGGGAAAAATAAAAATACCTTCAGGCTTATGCACATAAAGTGTTTATGAAACATAAATGAATTTCCTGTTTAGTCTTGGGTCTCATCCCTAAGATATCTCATTATGCGTATGCAAATATTCCAAAATCTGAAAAAAAAAAAAATCCCCAAATCAAATGTAGACACTTCTGGTCCCAAGCCTTTTGGATAAGAGGTAGTCAACTTGAAATTGTTTTTAAAGAAAATTTCAAACAGAAAAAGAGCTGTGGAAGTTCCAAATGCCTTTAAAAAATAGTGGATCCAAACTTTTCTGTTTTGACCAGATCTCTCTAATCACCCTCAAGCAGCACTGGATTTTCCCTTCCCCAGATGTTTGCCCAGAGGCCAAAAAAAGGAGTGACTAGTGAGCAGAGCCGATATTGCAGCCTGCAATCTCCAGCCCAGCAGCCGTAACTCAACTTTCAAAGGAACGATGGTGGACTCCTCATGGAAGTCTGCATAGAGTGAAATGGCTTCATAGCTTTCTGGGTTAGAACCTGCTTGACTTTGAGCCAGTTATTTAAACTCTCAGAGCTTTCACTTTCTCACCTGAATAAAGGGATCGATGATGATACCTGCCTCACAGAGGTTTCGTCAAAGTACTTTGCATGGTGCTTGTGATATAGTGAGCAGTCGTCTGTGACGACTAGTCAATGCTGGTCACCTGTGATGTCATCTACGAAGTCATCTATGACGACTAGTCAGTGCATCTAGTCCCTGCTAGAAGCTACTATCATTATTATTAGCACTCTACACAGGCAGTGTGGGGATCAATGGCATGGTGTGCTTTGAGAGGGAAATTTCTCAGTCAGCCTGTTTTTGTTTGTTTGTTTAAGAGACAAGGTCTCCGCTGAGCGCGGTGGCTCATGCCTGTAATCCAGCACTTTGGGAGGCTGAAGTGGGTGGATCACAAGGTCAGGAGTTTGAGACCAGCCTGACCAACATGGTGAACCCCCCGTCTCTACTAAAAATACAAAAATTAGCTGGGTGTGGTGGCACACATCTGTAATCCCAACTATTCAGGAGGCTGAGGCAGGAGAATCACTTGAACCTGGGAGGCGAAGGTTGCAGTGAGCCAAGGTCATGCCACGGCACTCCAGCCTGGAGGATAGAGCAAGACTCCGTCTCAAAAAAAAAAAAAAGAGAGGCAAGGTCTCCCTCCGAAACCCAGGCTGGAGTATAGTGGGACACTCTTACCTCACTGCAGCCTTGAACTCCTGGGCTTAAGCAATCCTCCCACCTCAGCTTCCTGAATAGCTACAGCCGCACTTCACCATACCCAGCTTCAGCCAGCCTGTTCTCCATGCCTGGAGTCCCTTATTAGAGAATTTCTCTGGTTTCCTAAATATTGCCCCTTATTTAAAATGCAGCTTGGCGTCTCTGGAAGTGCCTGTAGTGCTCCCTTGTCCCCATAAATGAATATGCTGTGTTCCAAGACATGTCCCACCGTGGGCTGAGTGTCCTGGGTTTCTCAAGACAAATATGTCAATGTTAGGGCATAGGTGCCCAGGAGGTTTTGGTAGGGCCCAACATTCTTGTATATATCAGTGCATAAGCACGGTGTGACACAGAGATGCTTAACCAGTGGGGCCAAAAACAGGGCCTTAGGAGATCTATGAGTCCCCCGCTATTAGATGCAAAATTACCTTGGTGCCCTTGTACCTCTTTGGAACCAGGAGATCCATAGCTTTCATTGGATTCTCAAAGGGCTCTATAATTAAAGAGCCATGATCATGGGAACAGCTACCTGGAACCAGCCTCCCACAGCCTCTTTCAGGTCTAGGGGATTTGCTAGAGGGCCTGGAGAGAGAGATCTTGAAGTGGTATTCCAGCCTGGGACCCGGACAGGATGGGTGGAGAGGCAAAGCGATGAGATCAGTGACAGTCAGATAAGCCCAAGGGCCTTGAGTGTCCTGGTGTGCCAGGATGAGAAGCAGACGATCCAGGGCCCAGCCAGACCCTGCTGACTCATAGTTTTCCTCTGGAAGCTGCGTTGCAGTGAGTGTGTAGACAGAGCTTCCAAGCAGCCTGAGAAGGAACAAGCACTTTCTCAGCAGGCAAGGGCGGCTGAGGCTGAGAGTGGAGCCTCTGGCCCTGGTGCAATCCTGGGCCTCAGGGGCACTGAGTTCTAGGCCCAGCCGCCATCTGATCTCACACCAGTTCCTCTATCTACAAAGAAGGGGATTGAGGGGCTGACACTAGAGTTTCCTTAAAATTTCTTCTGATTCTAAAAGAATGATTCTAATGATCCCGTAAGTTTCCTCTTTAAGTCCTTCTTACCCAGAAGGAAAATCTAGTAGATTCAGGTTTTGTGAAGCCTGAAGTATGATAATTTGGGTACCAGAGAAATTCCTGGTACCCAGTTAAATTTGAATTTCAGCTAAACAAATAATAAAATTTTAATAAAGGTAGGTCCCAAATACTGCTCATGACACGCTTATACTAAAAGGTTATTCACTCTTTACCTGATTTTCATATTTAACTGGGAATCCTGAATTTTATTTGCTACTTCTGACAACTGTATTTGGAATGAACTCCAAGTAAAAGAATGTAAAATTAGAATTATAGAATTAAGTACAAATGTTTATTGGCATGAGAAAAGAAATCGCAGCAAATCACTGGAACTTTGAAGATTTAGACCTATTTCAGCAATTGGAACATCCTGTAACTCCACGAACTCACAGGGATCCCTGTAAGTGAGAGGCCTCAAGCCTCAGGTTTATAAGCATCACAGCCAATGCACATTTCCTGGGATGCTGGCATCTTTTCTAAAGCCTTCTCTATTTATTACCCTCGTTTCACTGGTTCTCATGGAAGCCTCTTAAATTACACAATTGTGTATTTTTGTAACTCCATCTCTTCATCTCTTATTTTTTAGTCTTTTTTTTTTTTTTTCTATTGGAGTTTGGATTTTTAGCTTTTCAATTTCATGAACAAAAAAACAGATTTTAAATAATGTTTATAATACAGAATAAGCCTTTCCGTTTAGACTATTTTAGAAACATCAGATTATATTAGTTATATGGGAAACTGGTAATTTTTGTTTGCTTGTTTTTGTTTTTTTGAGACAGAATCTTGCTCTGTAGCCAGGCTGGAGTGCAGTTGCATAATCTCGGCTCACTGCAACCTCTACTTCCTGGGTTCAAGCGATTCTCTTGCCTCAGCCTCCTGAGTAGCTGGGACTACAGACACATGCCACCATGCCCAGCTAATTTTTGTACTTTTAGTAGAGATGGGGTTTCACCATGTTGGCCAGGATGGTCTTGATCTCTTGACCTTGTGATCCACCCACGTTGGCCTCTCAAAGTGCTGGGATTACAGGCGTGAGCCATCGCACCTGGTGGTAATTTTATTTTCTATATTTTATAAAGTCTAAAAAGAGAAACAAGAAATAATAATTTTTTCTTTCACTTAGAAACTGTTTTAGAGAAACATTTAATTGTAACTGTAGCCTGCAGATATGTCAAGATCTTTGTGTACATAAACACATATCCATATGTAAATGTTTCTGAATTCTATGCAGGATTATCTTAAAGCATAACAAAGTCCTCCAAAATGATTGACCAATAGGAAATCAGTCAAATTAGACAAAATTATTTTGTCCTAAGCATGTATTAAAATTTTTATGAGTAAAACGTGTGTATATTTTAATTATCATACATGAAGTGTCCATGGAAGATATTTTGTTATCTTTCATTTTAAATTCAAACTAGTAAGTTCAATTTTTTTCTTATTGAAAGAAGGTATTCTTGGACACTGTTACACAGATTTCACATTATTATAGCAGATAATGTTTTTGGCCTTGAAAGTCCTTAATCTCTTCCTAATGGTGCTAGCAATTGGCTTAAAATGTAATATGATAGAAAATTAAAGTGACTATAAAAGTAATTTAAGATGGATAATATAAGCAATCATGGAGGGAGAAAAATTCAGGGCAAGATAAGCAGAAAGAAATAGAGATGAAATATCAAGAAATGAGACCTATTTTGCAATTTTTGAAAAATGGTTTAAAATAAGTTGCATAATGTATTAATGGATTCACAATGGTAATTGAATAAACTAGTTCACCATTCTGGATATACCAGTTTAATAATGTCAAAATGTGTGCAGCCATTTGCTTGCCTTTTCCCTCTAAAATATTTAAGACACTCCACTGGGTGTATATGTATAAGCATGTAATGATGGCGGTGGTGGTGGTGCTGGAGTATATAGCTGTGTGTAAGCATGTAGTAGTTGTGATGATTGTGATGTTTGTGTGTGTGCATGTGTGTGTGTAGTAATTGTGGTAGGGCTGGTGAATACCACATAACTTCTCTAATTACTTCATGATATTCATCTTGCTTTTTATTGTACAAATTAATAATTATAATTAGGTATTACTAAGGCTTTCTTTTTCTGAAATATTTAATAAGGTGTAGAACTATATCATCTTTAATCTTTAAATTTGCCTGTCTTTTTCAAAAGGCAATTATTTAAATGCCCAGCAATCATTTATACTAACTTAAGATTTTCACCTTGTCTACTTGCTTTAAATTAGCTTATTTCTTGTATAAGTAATTATTTGGGCATCTTTTATACATGCATATGGAATGTTTGTGATTTTTTATTCTTAAACTGAATATACAACTGCTAATGAAATTTTTATCCATGTATACAGCTTTAGCTAGGGGAAAATAAATAGCAAATATTGCCTGGCCCAAAGATATTCTACAGCTTAAAGTTGCTGAAAATACTCCTTCTTTTAGGACTATTATCTCTTTACTTAAGATGCTGCTAATATATTTGTTTTTTCTCTGAGTGTATCTGCCCCAAGTTTGGTTATTATTTAGTAGCCACTTGTCATTGAGGTCATTGCATTTTCAAAATTCTTCTTAATTACAGTTATTCAGCTTTATGTATAGTGGATTTCTGGAAATCCTCTTCTCCAACTTGGCACAATAAATCCTAATATAAGTTAGCTGCAGTAAATGATGCTTCACTGAAAGGCTTATAAATATGTATATATAGCTAAAGGCAAGGATTGCGGGACACATTTTCCATCTTTTAAAAATATGCAAAAGTCTAACCTGAAGGTAACTATTTGCATGCACAGAGATATGTTGTTTCAATAATGGCTCAAAAATAATGCATTATACAGCATTTGGACACTAAAATGAACATTACATTTAGCAATAAGAGAAATCTGTGTTTTGGTCTAGAAAACATTCAAGGCTTTTATTGTTTGTTACGGGACTTTTCAGGTGCAAGAAAATGTTTTTGAATGGATAAAAGCTACTTGAAGACATAGTAAATAATAGTTGAAGAATCTGACAGTTTTTGCCACCATCAGATTGGTAAAATGTTAGCATTGGACCAGTCCAAATTCAAGAGGACTCTATTCCATTGCTGGTGGCAGTGTAGCTAAAACAATTACTTTAGGGATAATCTGACAATAACAAATCAGCTTGAAGATGCTTGTACCTTACAGCCCAGCCAATTGATTCCTAAATATATGCCCTAGAGAAATTCTAGCCTACATGCACAAGGAGATAGAGTGCTCATTACAGTTATTTTTGCTACTTTTAAATAGTACTAAATGAAATGAACACTGAAATTTGATTTATGAAGTCATTTAGTATATTCATATAATGGAATGTTATAGAGCAGTTAATACAAATAAACCACATGGATTACTATAGAGAAATATCAGAAATATAATACCAAGGATGGAAAGTAGGTTACAGATCTCAGCTGAGAGTGAGAGCATTTACATAAAATTTAAAGCAACAAAAACAGTGTTGAGTGTTTAACTGCTAATCCTGGTAATATATTTGTTCTTTCTCAACACCAGGACTTGCAGTTAAAGTGTTAAAAATGTACAGGAGAAACAAAAACATAAAATTAAAAGATGGTGGTTATGGCCGGGCGCGGTGGCTCAAGCCTGTAATCCCAGCACTGTGGGAGGCCGAGGCGGGTGGATCACGAGGTCAAGAGATCGAGACCATCCTGGTCAACATGGTGAAACCCCGTCTCTACTAAAAATACAAAAAATTAGCTGGGCATGGTGGCGCGTGCCTGTAATCCCAGCTACTCAGGAGGCTGAGGCAGGAGAATTGCCTGAACCCAGGAGGCGGAGGTTGCGGTGAGCCGAGGTCGCGCCATTGCACTCCAGCCTGGGTAACAAGAGTGAAACTCCGTCACAAAAAAAAAAAAAAAAAAAGATGGTGGTTATTCCTGGGGAGAAAAGGAGGACATGGAACCGGTATATAGGGTATGTTACCTGTGTCTGTAATACACAATTTCTTTTTTTAAAAAAGGATACCTCAGCAAGGCAGTGGTCAGAGAGGGAAAAAGTGAAATGTTCTCCTTACTATGAATGAATGTATGAATAATAAGTAAATTAAAAAATGAATACAGATGAAAGCAGACACTATTGATAAGAGACAGATAACTTCATTTTATACACTTGATACAACACAGATAAAGATTGCTAACCTTGCTACAAGTGATGATTCTTTATTCACTAGATTTAATCTGATGGACTGCTTTCGGTTGCGAAGGAGACAAAAAACATGAATGACATGCTGGGAATATACCGTCAAGCATTGTATCCAAAAGGGAAGTAATATTATTAAGGATGTTTTAAGAATTTAATTTTTGGGCATAATACTCCTCTATTAACATAGAAACCTGTGGTTTGACTTTATCATATCTGACTTTCAGATGTGTTTTCAGGTAACCTCTACGTCAGGAAGATGCTACCTGCCAGCTCCCAAGAGTTATTTTATCATATCTTAATGAATACAGCAAAATGATGATCACACTTCTCCCCAACCCTCAGTGTTATTTCTCTCCCTTTTCCCTGCCTCCCCTTCCCCCGCTGCAGGCGCTCACCCAGGCATGCAAGCTAGAATCTCAGGGCCCCGGCCCTATTTACCCTTCACCTGCCCCTGGGCTGCCAACCACAGTCTTCCTGCTGATTTTGCCCCCTGTTCCCTGCTTCCACTGCTGCCTCCCTCAGGCACCAGCAGCACTGAATTGCTGGCGGTAAAAGCCCCACTAGGCTGTCCACAGCCCGAGATGCTACATCTACCGCCCCTCCCCGGCTCCTCCGCATGGGTCTGCCGTTTACTCCCAGGCAGAACAGGTGGCTCATGCAACCTTCTGATGTTCTGATCCAGAACATCAGAAGGTTGCATGAGGGAGGGAGGGAGGGAAAGGAAATGCATAGTGGGTGCTATCCTATTGTCAAAATCTTTAAGTGATCAGGTGCTCAGCCTGGTTCTAACTACATCCTCTCTTTTTCTGTTGTCATTTTGACTCACCATTATCTTCTGAAATTCCCGTTCTCATCTACCCACTACAATCATTTGGACTGAAATCCTCATTTCCATGTATCTGGGCTGATAAAATAAATGCAGAGATTTTTCATGCAACTAACTCAAAGAGTAGACTGTTGGATTTTCTATAGCATCACATACTGCTAAGTCTAATTTGCAACCATACAAATCCATGACATGTTGGAATTTAAGGAGGTTCATTAGCCTACAATGTTTACTCTGCAAAAATGTTTGCTGGAATTAAAAATAAAATAACCTCCCTCACTTCACAGAAATCATTGACTCCCTTTCTGTTGCTTCAGGGCAGTCGCCAGACACACTCCCCCACTTGCAGTCTAGAAATCTGGAATGTTGGTTGCTTGATCTTTTCTAGACATTTACAAGGGGCTACAATGAGGCAGATAGTAAATCACACGTAAATGGAACCTGTCTGTCCCACACTGGAGCTTATTTGGGTCACCATCTTATCGCTGGATCTATTCCCAAGAAATCTCTTTGGAAATGGGAAGTTATGTATGGAAGACAGGTGGCAGAAGGCCACCCGTGTGCCTCCTGTTTGGAAGTCAGGGATGGAGGAGGGGACAGGAAAGCACATCGCATTGGCACCACCAAAATAATGCGCTGTAATCTGAGACCAAACACACCACACACATACATGCTTCTACATGGTGCATGCCAATCCTCTAGGCACATCTCCCATGCTCGTTCATAGGTCCTGAAAGCCAGTCCACTGTGAGGCCAGGAGGAGGTGTTTTAGAAGAGAATAAAAAAACAGGATCAGGCACTGATAAGGGATGAAAAAGATGAACAGAGACTAGTGATGAAATAGAATAAGGGCAGAGGATAAATCTATTGAGTGTGTGGGCAGAACCATTAGGAAGCGTAGGATTGTAGAGGCATGTATGGTGTACAGGGGTCCCGACATAGCCGTGGCAAAATGATGCTCAGAGCTTCTGTGGCCAGGACGTGACTATTGTCAGAAGAGAAGAACAGCTGCCAGAGACATTGCTGACTGAGAGGGACAGGGCGGTCCTGCAGCTCTTTGGGACAGAGAAGTAATTCCCTCACTGGGGCAGTTCTTTGTAGCTAAGAGAAGTTCCGAGGTCAGTATTCTTATTTAAGAATATATTGAGGTTATGGAGATTCCATATTATTAGGGAAATAATAGTTGTGACATTTAGTACTTCTGTTAAAATAATATAATCAAATCTACATATAATAATAAAAAGGTTTTTATATATACAAGTCAATTTTTTTTAAATCAAAGAAACTTTCTTCAAATTAGGCTTTAAAATAAAAATGGAGAAATGTGGGCATTAACTGCAAAGATAGTAAAAAGGACCAAAATTTCAAAATCTAAAAAAAATCTTAATATCACTTAATATCCCTGAATACACACATTCTGATCAATTTCTGACTACAAGAAAGTGGATTAGCTTCTAAATGTTGACACAGGTATGATAAAAAGGTCAGCTTTTTATTACAGTTCTGTAACTGCAGAATGGTTAATGGAACCTGCGTGTCTGGATATGAACACATACACGTTCACAATCAAGGCATGTTTGCTATCACTTCTGACTGGGGGATAGCTGTGCATAGAGCAGAGGCCCATCTCCTGTAGCCATCCCATGAGAAGACATCCTTACACCCTTCCCACATGCACCTAATACCACAACTCTCATTAAACCAGCACACTTAACATAAGACAACCTGACCCAGAAACTTTTTATTTTAGTTTAGTTTAGATTATTGAGATGGAGTCTCGTTTTGTCACCCAGGTTGGAGTGCAGTGGTACAATCATAGCTCACTGCTAGGCTCAAGTGACGCTCCTGCCTCAGTCTCTCAAGTAGCTGGGACTACAGGAGCCTGCTACCATGCCTGGCTAATTTTAAAATTTGTTTTATTTTATTTTGTTAAATAAAATAACAAAATATTTTATTTTGCCAGGGCTGGTCTTGAACTCCTCTCTCCTTAGCCTCCCAAAGTGCTGGATGACAGGTGTGAGCCACAATGCGCAGTCCTTTTCTTTTTAATTAGAAAGATAATTACAACAAAGAACTATATACACAGGTATAGAGAGAAGAGAAAAGTTTTCCATAAACAAAAGCAGAATAAATAGGCTTGCCATTGGAATGTAACTAAGACACATTACTCTAATAGAGTAAGCTATATTTTCCCTAGAACCTTTTATACTTGTATCATAAACATGTATGTGTCACAATACTGTGAACCACTGCATCACACCCTCCAACACACACACACACACACACACACAGACACACACACACACACACACACACACACACACACACACACACACAGTCTGCTCTCATGTAGTTGTTACATTAGCCACAAGGTTAATTATAGACTTCCATGATTGCTCTATTCTTAATCTTCAGTGGACTGGGTAAGGGATATCCTTCCACTGCTGACATTTATTTAGCAAGCAAAATCCAGCTGCTGTTCCATGATGCGCCATTCCAACTCGTCAAAACTCATCTCCAGAGTGAGTTATGCCCCAGGGAGTCAAGCGAGTCACACCTTCCTCCATCATTTATTATCAACTCCTAGATTCCTTATTTAATTCCCAGAAAGTCTAGCCTTTTTGAAATAGAATGTTGTCTTGAAAGAATCAACATGACATTAAGTTCAACTCATGAAGATTATTCAACACAGAGACATTTGCAAAAGAAGACGATTTTCTTGTGGCCAGGTGTGGTGGCTCACTCCTGTAATTCCAGCACTTTGGGAGGGCAAGGTCAGGAGTTTGAGATCAGCCTGGTCGACATGGAGAAACCCCATCTCTACTAAGAATACAAAAATTAGCCGGACCTGGTGGCACAAGCCTGTAATCCCAGCTACTCTGGAGGCTGAGGCAGGAGAATCGCTTGAATCTGGGAGGCGGAGGTTGCAGTGGGCCAGGATTGCGCCACTGAACTCCAGACTGGGTGACAAAGAGAGACTCCATCTCAAAAAAAAAAAAAAGAAAGATGATTGGATTGCTCCACTGAACTCCAGCCTCTGTGAAAGAAAGAGACTCCGTCTCAAAAAAGAAAAAAGAAGATGATTTTCACACAACTGGAACATGTTTCTTTTAGAACATTCACAAAAGTAGGTAAGCTGTGTTCACAAAGGAAAGTATTCTAGTATATCTACACGTAAAGTCCTGTCCGTACAGGACAAGACAGGAAAAGGAGGATGAGCTATCTAGTGGTTCTCAAAGTGGGAGTGCTAAGATCCCCATAACCTTTTCAGAGGTTCCTCAAGGTCAAAACTGTTTGATAAGAATGTCAAGACGTTATTCGGCATTATAAATATCATTGTCCCATGAGTGTGTAGGGTGTAATCAATATGAACTGTGACATCACAACCAACTCAACTGACTGAATACAGAAACAGATATGAGAATCAAGCTCTCTTCTCTTAAGCCAGATATTAAAGAGATTGGTAAAAATGTAAAACAATGCCATTCTTCTTCCTCATTATTGTTGTTTGGGAAAATAAAATTATTTTGCATAAAATACGTTATTGACATGAAAGTAATGGTTTATTATTGTTATTTTAAATGAATTAAATAATGATTGAAAGTATTTCTTAGGTTTAGGCTGGGTGTGGTGGCTCAAGCCTATAATCCCAGCGCTTTGGGAGGCTGACGCAGGTGGATCACCTGAGGTCAGTTGTTTAAGACTGGCCTGGCCAACATGATAAAACCCCATCTCTGCTAAAAATACAAAAATTAGCCAGGCATTGTGGCATACGCCTGTAATTCCAGCAGCTCAGGAAGCTGGGGCAGGAGAATCGCTTGAGCCCAGGAGGCAGAGGTTTCAGTGAGCCGAGATCATGCCACTGCACTCTAACCTGGGAGAAAGAGTGAGACTCTGTCTAAAAAAAAAAAAAAAAAAAAGGAAGAAAATATTTCTTAGTTTTAATTTCTAATACAATAAATATTGATAGAAACAGCCTGCATATAACAGAGCTCTCTGGGGTGGTCAATTATTTTTAAGAACATATGTTTCCTGAGACCAAAAAGTCTGAGGATGGCTGAACCTACAAATGGCTGGGTACATTTACTGTCAACTTGGAAGCATTCTCTCCTAAAAAACAGTGTTTCGAAAAAATGTTTTCTGTGACTCAGAGGCGAGTTTTCCATAGAGTAGCCTCTCTCCTGGCTATCAATTGGCTGCACCTGGGCTGCTTTCCATCTGACCTTATCTCTAACATCCTCTCTAGCTCCCTTCAGGCAAACAAAGCAGGACTTGGTGGGGGGGTCGGACCCAACAGCATATTATTCTTGGAAAAGACTTGCCCTGGGTCCTGAGCCTCCTCAAAGCTTAATCAGTTTAAGCCAGTGTTTTCGAAGAAGCTCACCTTCGTCACCTGCCTATCTAAAATTCATCATATTTGAGCTTTTCTTGGGGTATAAGCAGCCATTTGAAAATATATATCTGGTTTCTGATTGCACTGGAATTACCTGGGACATTTTTAAAATATGAAGGCTCCCAGGCCCCATATCAGACCTGAGGAATCAATAGCACAGAGCTGAAAGGAACGTGTGTACTCTCTATGACAAGCTCCCTCCATGACTTGTGATGCACACCATCCCGAGAAGGCACAGTTTGTGCCTGGAGATCAAAGGAAGTTTGAGACCCAGGCAGCCCCCAGCACCTACCAGTGAAGTCGGGAGCCCGTGCAAGGAGAGGTGGGCCAGGTGCTCCAGGGCTTTGGAGAGTCCTTTCATTAGGAATAGTGACTAACAGAAGGTAAGAGGAAGAAAAGCGATATCAACGCGGAAGAAATACCAGGTCAAGAGAGAGGTTCCAGACACAAGGGCCCAGGAAGGCTAGACTTTGAATATTCCACACCCCTAGATTTGTTTAGAGTCAGCCCCAAGACTTCGTATAGCGAAGACTCAGTTTAGACTCTGAATTCAGTCCAAAAGGCCAGCTCTGATGAAGACTCCCAGGAAACATAAGCAGAGAAAAAAAATTATTTCTTATTTTCTAATTTTTTTTTAAATGTTGTGGGTACATAGTAGACGTATATATTTACGGGATGCATGAGATGTTTTGATACAGGCATGCAATGTTAAATGAGCGCATCCAATTACATTCTTTAAGTTATTTTAAAATATAAAATTAAGTTATTATGAACTCTAGTCATTCTATTATACTATCAAATAGTAGGTCTTATTTGTCCTTTCTATTTTTTTGTACTCATTAACCATCCCCACCTCCCTGCAACAAAGAAAATTTTAAAATCAGGAAGAGTCATCCTATAAATATGATCTAGAATGATTACATAAATAAGCATGAAAGTGGTCATGGAAAAAGTCAGATAGAAGGTCCAAAGTCAACCACATTTTCACCTACAAAGTGAGAAAGAAACCCTGTGTCTGCATGTTCTCCTGGCCGGGTGGTACAGGAAGCAAGAAGCCAGAGGGAGAAGGTTCTAGGCTCCAGGCTCTAGGTCTGGGCATTCTGCCCTTACCCATTGTTGGGTAACTTATATTAAAACAAACAAACAAACAAACAAAAACTAAGCCCAAAATAGCCTAAGAATGTGTATGCTTTACACACTTTCTTTGCTGTTGGTGCCATGGATTATTCAGTGTTGCTTTAATGCAATGTCGTTTGAAGCAATCAGTTTCTATATGTAAACCCTTTCCCAGTCTTTTCAATTGTCCTTCAATTGCGAATTGTTTTCAAAGAAGGCTTTAACCTGTTAGCTCTTTCCTCGGTTCCTCCTGTTCCTGAGCATCCTGTGAATGGCCTACATCCTGAACATGTAGGCCATTCACATGCTGATGATTTTTAAGTTAAAAATGTTGCATTTCAGGAAAGGCCTAGTGAATTTGGGAAATATGGTAAACAAGGTAGAATCCAATTTATTGGGATAACTTTTGGTTGCCAGAATACTTTCAGCTTTCTCTTATTGTTGTTGCACAAACAAGATTGAGCTGCCCTAGCAAGTCTTACCCAGGTTTTGCAACACATTTACAAGTACAAATCTGTGTGGCAAAGAGTACTTTTTGTACTATGGGCAGTTTTGATAACCAGCGGAGGTAGGAGGAACTCAATTTAGCCCAATCTGTAGTGCCTTTGCAAAGCTCTTGCTCTCTGCCTTAACTGTCCCCATGTTGAAGATAAAATAGAAAAAGAAAAGAAAAGACAGAAATATCTACCTCGTACAGACCTTTCAGAAGATAGGTTGCAGAATTACAGAATGCCTGACGAGATGTGCAATTCCTTTCTCACTGGCTTGCTGCTAAGAAAGATCCATTGTTCATTTTGTTGGAAGATATGAGATGCTTTTGACTACATCAGATCTATTTAATAAATGACTTTTTCAGTGATTTCAGCAGTAGATACTCCAAAAGCATTATGAGACATCTTCGATAAACATTTTCTTCTCCTCAAATCCGTTTTTAGAGTACTTTAGGCATGTTAGACATCACTAGTTTCACAAAACTATGCAACGTCAATGATCCAGTGGGTTAGAACCATCAGTACTTCACTTTAGGATGAATCATTTTTTACTCCCTTTGTATTCTTTCTATCCCCCACTTCAAGGGAACTTTCACATCGTAGTTACTCATTGAACAGCAGATGAAGAAATGCCCTGTATGGTAGCTTAGTTGAAAATGACATGTCAAGGCCGGGCGCGGTGGCTCAAGCCTGTAATCCCAGCACTTTGGGAGGCCGAGGCGGGTGGATCACCAGGTCAAGAGATCGAGACCATCCTGGTCAACATGGTGAAACCCCGTCTCTACTAAAAATACAAAAAATTAGCTGGGCATGGTGGTGCATGCCTGTAATCCCAGCTACTCAGGAGGCTGAGGCAGGAGAATTGCCTGAACCCAGGAGGCGGAGGTTGCGGTGAGCCGAGATCGCGCCATTGCACTCCAACCTGGGTAACATGAGTGAAACTCCGTCTCAAAAAAAAAAAAAAAAAAAAAGAAAATGACATGTCAGTGAAGTCTTTAAGATTATTCAGAGAGCTTTATCCAGATGACATGCTCAAGGTAGGTGAGGTCCTTGGTATAACAGAATCCCAACTTGCATCTAATGTGGAGAGGATAACATGGGACCCTAAAGCAGCAAGATGTGGACTGCACTCCATGGCCATGCTGCCTGTTGACATGCTGGGACAGGGAGAACCTAAAAACTCCATGTTCTCTGCTGGGTGTGGTGGCTCACACCTGTAATCTCAGCACTTGGGGAGGCCAAGGTGGGCAGATCACTTGAGGTCAGGAGTTTGAGATCAGCCTGGCCAACATGGTGAAATTCCCCTCTCTACTAAAAATACAAAAATTAGCCAGGTGTGGTGGCAGGTGACTGTAATCCCAGCTACTTGGGAGGCTGAGGCACAAGAATGGCTTGAACCCAAAGGCTGCAGTGAGCAGAGATCACACCACTGCACTCTAGCCTGGGTGACAGAGTGAGACTCTGCCTCAAAAGAAAAACAAAAAGAAAAATCTCCATGTTCTGTCTCTTGTGACCACTCTAGAATTAGTTCTATTTTTTCCTAGATTTTAAGATATAACATTGCTTTCTCTGAAATTTTATTTATTTTATTATGTAATCATGTTTATATTTTATAGTTTTTTTTTTTTTTTTTTTTTTTTTTTTTGAGACGGAGTTTCACTCATGTTACCCAGGTTGGAGTGCAATGGCGCAATCTCGGCTCACCGCAACCTCCACCTCCTGGGTTCAGGCAATTCTCCTGCCTCAGCCTCCTGAGTAGCTGGGATTACAGACACACACCACCATGCCCAGCTAATTTTTTGTATTTTTAGTAGAGACGGGGTTTCACCATGTTGACCAGGATGGTCTCGATCTCTTGACCTTGTGATCCACCCGCCTTGGCCTCCCAAAGTGCTGGGATTACAGGCTTGAGCCACCGCGCCCGGCCTAGTTTTTTTTTAATCCATGTATGAATGAACTCATTTATAATGTACCTACCCTGCTGTGAGATGGAAGATCTGTTCATTTCTTAACAACTAAAAAGTATATTTGATTCATGTGGTAGTCTAGATGCATGTGTGTATCTATGCCTGAGCTACTTGTTTGTTTGCATATTTATTTGGTTGCTTAGTTGTCTATATGTGAATTCATAATTGGCTTGAAGGCAGGAGCTGTTTCCTACTTATCTCTGTATCCTGAGGTCTCATAGATAGTAGGTGCTTAACAAATGTTGAAATAATGTTAAACAAATCACACCAAATTTCTTAATGGAATTGAGACAAATTATAATTAAAATGTACATCCCATCAGTATCAAATTCAAAGGATCAGGAAAAATCTTGCAGAAGAAATCAGGAAGGACACTAAAATGTAGTAAGTGCAAATTTAGGCTGTAAATTAGACTCTGAGCTTCCTGATAGCCAGAGTAGACGGAAAATTTGCTAAGGTACATTGGAAACAGAGATGTTAGTCTTATATTTTAATACATTTAAGCCATTAATAGATGTTTATTATTATTTTACTACATTAGAGGTCTTTTTCATTTATAATTACACATTTTTCTTGGGATAATAAATATTGATTCTGCAAATTGCTTTTATGCTTTTACATACACTGGATACTTACAATAAAATGGAAGGCATCAGATAATCTTATGAAAAAATGAAAGTTCATCTTTCTGAAAGTGAAACCTCCTTAGACTTTTTTATTTAGAAATGATTAGATTCCTTCACTGTTTGAGATTATAAACTTTACATATAAACTGTGCCTAAAGCAATCCAAAAGCCTATCCCAAACTCCTACCAATGAAAAACACCCCAGAACAAGATCAAAATACCTGGAATGGTTGATTGACTCTTAGAGTAGATGTGGGCATTACGTGTAAGAAATTTTCCTCCAGTAGTGATGCATAGCAACTCTTGAGAAAGTACACATAGAACCACTTATGAATGCTCAAATGAGGAAAACATCTAAACATTTTAATGAACAAAGAACTCTGGTTGCTAATTAAGAACTGACCTTGTGGAAGACTGTGTGGCGATTCCTCAAGGATCTAGAAATAGAAATTCCATTTGACCCAGCAATCCCATTACTGGGTATATACCCAAAGAACTATAAATCGTCCTACTATAAAGACACATGCACACTATGTTCACAGCAGCCCTGTGTACAATAGCAAAGACCTGGAACCAACCCAAATGCCCATCAATGATAGACTGGACAAAGAAAATGTGGCACATATACACCATGGCACATTTACAGCCATAAAAAATGATGAGTTCGTGTCCTTTGTAGGGACTTGGATGAATCTGGAAACCATCATTCTCAGCAAACTGACACAAGAACAAAAAAACAAACACCACATGTTCTCACTCACAGGCGGGTGTTGAACAATGAGAACATGTGGACTCAGGGAAAGGAGCATCACACACTGGAGGCAGTTGGGGGGGTGGTTGGTGAGGGACAATGGTGGGTGGGGAGGGTGGGGAGGGATAATATGGGGAAAAATGCCAGATATAGTATGCACCTAAAGTAAAATAAAAATAAAAATTGAAAAAAAAAAAAAAAAAAGAACTAACCATAGAGGATTTTGATTTTTTTCTCCAAGATCACTTAATGTCAGGTGATCTTAGGGAGGTCACAAACCCTGTGAAACCTCAGTTTCTTAACTGGCAAAATGAAAATCATAATACCTGCCTTATAAGAAATCAATACAGATCAGTGAGATTATGTACATGGACAAAGTTTACAAATTATAAAGTTATAATTTTGGTCTTATAGATTCTAGCATTGACAGCAGTTAAATTTGAGCTGGGAAGAAGTCGATTTTTTGCAACCATGCATATATGATTAGTCAAATTCATGTAAGTGTAACTAATTTCATCTACTGCTGTGATCCACTTAATTTTTTTCTCCATAAATGTATACAATTTTAAAACCTATTTAGTTCAGTGGATAGAATGAATCTGTATTGCAATACTTACTACACAACTTGATTTTATATTTTAAAAGCCTGTCTTCCGTAAGAAGGATGAATTCACAGTGCCTATTCGTAGATTTAATACCTATTTATGTGCAATCATCATGCAGGATAGTCTCATATGTGATGAAGTTCTACTTCTTTTTCCAGCATATTCTTTTCTTGGCTTTATTTACACTTGGTCTGAATAAGCACATTTAGATAGCTTAATGGTACAAGTGATTACACCATGCTTTTGAGCTTTTATGAGGAAAATTGAAGTATATAATTATACTTTTGCACAAACTGGTTTGACTGTTCTCAAAACAAAACAAAAAGTAAAACCCTGACTCTACTAATTTTTCAAATGGCTGCACCAGCATGTTTAGAAGCAATCAATCAGCAACAATCACATTTCAGATAAACCTCAAGACTAAGATGTCATCAAGGCGAATAGCAGAAAATGATCGGCTCCAGTGGACATACACAAACAAACTTCTTGAACGAAGGCAAAGATCACAGAGCCCCCGACCCATTCCCTGGGGCAAAACAGTGAAAGGATGGATGCTGGTGAGAGCTGGAGAAATACTACAAAAGGAACCAAGCTGTCCCTTCTGGCCTGCCAGGCTGGCACACAAACAGGGGAAGAGAGCAATTGCCAATGGAGCAGAGGCACAAACAAGGACAGAGTATGAAGGACTTGAAAGCGTTCAGTGGCAGGAAGACAGGGAAATAAGGAACTTCCTTATCCTGACAACATCTGAACAGGCCCCAATGCTACAGGGGGAATAAACCCAGCAGTTGTGGTATCTGAGCACCACGGGCTATAAATCCTGCTGATCTCTTTTCTTGACAATTTCCTCTGTAAGGTGGAGGGTAGATGGCCCAGCACTCTCCTTAGTCCTTATCTCATTCCTTCATTTGCTTCCAGCTAGGGAGCAACTGCTGGGATTGCAGAGGTTTATTTATTTATGTATTCATGTTTGTATGTTACAGTTTTTTTATCCAGGTATGAATGAACTCATTTATTTAACAGAAATATATACATGCATACATAGTACCTACTCTGCTATGAGATGAAAGATCTCTTCATTTCTTAACAAGTAAAAGGTATATTTGATTCATGTGGTAGTCTAGACACAAATTTGTATCTATGCATGAGCTATTTGTTTGTTTGTATATTTATCTAGTTGCTTAGTTGTCTATACGCAAATTCATAATTGGTGTTCACTGTCATTACAGTTTTTTGTTTCATTTTCTTAAATCTAATTGCTTGTGTCCACCAAAAAATCCCCTACACTTGTATGAAAAAAATTAAATATGGCCAAGCGCAGTGGCTCACGCCTATAGTCCCAGCACTTTGGGAGGCCAAGGTGGGTGGATCACCTGAGGTCAGGAGTTCAAGACCAGCTTAGCCAACATGGTGAAACCACGTCTCTATTAAAAATACAAAAATTAGCTGAGCGTGGTGGTGTGCACCTGCAGTCCCAGCTACTTGGGAGACTGAGGCAGGAGAATTGCTTGAACCCGGGAGGCGGAGGTTGCAGTGAGCTGAGATCGTGTCACTGCACTGCAGCCTGGCAACAGAGCAAGACCCTGTCTCAAAAAAATAAATAAATAATAAACATATTTCATTTAGTAAATTGACAACAATGCAAGTGAAGTTTTTTTTTTTTTTAATTTCATAGTTTTTGAGGTACATGTAGGTTTTTTGTTAGGTGGATGAATTACATAGCGGTGAATTCTGAGATTTTAATGCACCAGTCACCCAAGTAGTGTACGTTGTATCCAATGTGTAGTATTTTGTCCCTACTCCCCTCCCAGTCTCCCCCTTCTGAATCTTTGAAGTCCATTGTATCACTCTGTATGCCTACTCATAGCTAAGCTCCCACTTACACATGAGAACATACGGTTTTCAGTTTTCCACTCCTGTGTTATGCAAGTGATTTTTAAATAAGCTCATGGGCCACGGCTTTGTTCAGAGAGGTCAATTCAATTACCTTGATGACAAGATTGCATTGTTTAGGTATCTAAGATCAGCGAAAAGAAAAACTGAGCTCATGAGTAAAGTAACACGTAGAACTTGGTAATGCATATTTACAATTCATTATTATTATTCAGGCTTCTATCTTTTCCAAATCATCGATTGATGCTTTAGAAGAGAAAATTAAATTTGATTTACATACTTTATTTCTTAAGACTGTTATTAAGGCATAGGATTGATGAAATGGTTATTTCTTAGAATCTGAATGCAGACGTCTGTAATAATTTTTTAAAATACAACCCGCGATTTTCTTGGCAGGTTTTGAAACCTTGAAATGTGAAAAAGCAGCACACAGGTGAGCAATCAAACAGATGCTTTAGACAGCACATGTCAGTAGTTTGGAGGAAGGAGAGAGCACCAGGGCCAATGAGGGCTCCTTCCTGGAGGAGGAGGCACCTGAGCTGTGCTCAAAGGGTGACTAGGATTTGGATAGTCTAACCAGACAGCATCTGATATGAGCAAAGGCAAGAAATGACATGTTTGTGGGGAGGATCAGAGCTAGCGGGAACATGTAGGAAAAAACAGGAGTTATAATTGCAGAGTGGTTGAAACTGACATGAAAGACCTTGAATGTCAGCCTAAGTAGAGTTCATATATTACGTAGGTGAACAAGGAGTTTCTGAGCAAATGGCATAATCAAAGCTGTGTGGCACCGTATACGAGATAAAGGAGACAATGGATTGATGAGGACTTATTACAGTAGTCTAGGTGTTACAAAAAGAGTGATGAGCAACGTGGCAGAGTGATGGGGTAGAGTTAAGTGAGTAGGATTGCATCAAAAGAAGTTTGATGATCTTGGTGACTGGAGTTATGAGACAGAGAAAGTCATGAATGAGGAAAAAATAACCCAATGTAGCAACAAGAGTGAGGGGAAAGAGGGAGAAGGCAGAAGAATCACAGGTCAATTTCTAGCTAATTACAATGAGAGTGAAGACTAATTCATCACTTCTATTTGAATTAGTCAAGATAGAATAAGGGGCTGGGCATGGTGGCTCACACCTGTAATCCCAGCACTTTGGGAAGCCAGGGCAGGTGAATCACCTGATCTCAGGAGTTTGAGACTAGTCTGGCCAACATGGTGAAACACTGTCTCTACTAAAAATACAAAAATTAGCTGAGCGTGGTGGCAGGTGCCTGTAATCCCAGCTACTCAGGAGGCTGGGGCAGGAGAATCTCTTGAACCTGGGAGGTGGATGTTGCAGTGAGCCAAGATCATGCTGTTGCACTCCTGCCTAGGCAACAAGAGCAAAACTCTGTCTCAAAAAAAAAAAAAAAAAAAAGAGAGAGAGAGAATAAGGTATCCACGGTTACAAATAAACACCCATATTTCAATAGCTTAACACAACCAAGATTTATTATGTGTTCTTGCTATATATCCAGTGCTTATTAGAAAGGAACTCTGTTCCACTGATTCATTCAGGTATCTGGGATAATGGGTATTCCACCATCTTGTGATGCTACCACCTCAACATGGAGCTGCATGAGACGAAGAAAGAGCACATGCAAGTCACATCACTCTTAGGTGCATCTAGTCCATTTGCCAGAACTAGTCACATAGCCCCAGCCCAATTGCAAGAGACGTAATTGGAAAATTAGTAATTTTAAGGAAGCTTATGAACTATATGGTCAATTACACCTGACCTGGGGAAAGAAGAGAAATTAAAAATTTGTTGAGTCATCAGATATGAACTAAGAAAGAAGGAGAAGTTTTGAATTGTTTGAGAGCTTGGCATTTTGACATCACATTGTCCTGGACTTTCTTCCGTCTGGAATAGACAGAGGACTTATCTGAGAGAGAAGCCAATAGTTCTAGGACATGCTCATGCCTTACCAAGGAGCAGGAAGACATGAACCTACCCAGCAAGATTTCTAAACAATTGCCTACAACTTCATTCAGCAATAAATATTTAGGAAGACCTACTATGTGTCAGGCACTGCGGCATGTGAAACTTATCAGTGGTCATATCCATATAGATTTGAATGTATGGCACCAAACCCTGCTACCTGCATAATACACAATAAAAACCACATATTGCTCAATGTAATTTAGTATTCTATCATTCACAATAGAATTACTGTTTTACATAAATGACATTATGCTTCATGATTACTAGAGACTTAAGTGGCTACAATCAACATAACTCACATATTCAATACGCATTTTGTAGTTTATCTCTTCCTGTTGTTAATGTTGTTTTTGTAACTCATATCTCTTATGCTCAGTGTAATCCATACATAGGTATGTGCACACATCTATACATAACCATGTTCTCTGAAAAATAACCTGGAGTCCTACCTCACTCTATAAAGATTTCTGGGAGCTCCTGTTCACACACAATGCCCTCTGTTCCAGGAATGTTGGTTCTTATGGTTCTTCATATTTACTGAGCTTATTTTCTTCTGTCCAATTTCCACCTCACTCCTGAGGCTGTTGGGTAGCACCTAGCTGTTTCCCACCCATTAATTTTTTTTTTTTGAGACAGAGTCATACTCTGTTATCCAGGCTGGAGTCCAGTGATGCGATCTTGGCTCACTGTAACCTTCGACTCCCAGGTTGAAGTGGTTCTCCTGCCTCAGCCTCTCCAGTATCTGGGATTACAGGCACCCACCTGTATTTTTGTATTTTTGTATTTTTTTAGTAGAGATGGGGTTTCACCATGTTGGCCAGGATGGTCTTGATCTCCTGACCTGGTGATCCACCCACCTCAGCCTCCCAAAGTGCTGGAATTGACAGGCATGAGCCACCGCACCCAGCCCACCCATTTACTTTTATTCACTTATCTATTACTCAACCAGTCAGTTAACAAATATTTCCACAAGCTATGGACCACAAAACTGGATCCAGAGGCATGTGCAAGGCTGACTCTTCACTCACAAGAGCACCATTGTTCAGTACCACCCAGGAGAGTGTCATTCTGTGTCCTGGATGCCATGGCCTGAATGCTGGCATCCCCCCAAAATTCCTATGCTGAAACCCAACTCCCAAGGTGATGACATTAAGAGGTGGGGTCTTTGGGGAGTGATTAGGTCATGAGGGCTCTGCCTACATGCATGGCATCAGTACCCTTATAAAAGAGGCCTGAGGGAGCCTATTTGTCTCTTCCACCATGTGAGCACACATAGAAGGCACCCTCTATGAGGACTGGGCCATCGCCAGACACTGAATCTGCCAGCACCTTGATTTTGAACTTCTCAGCCTCCAGAACTGTGATCACTACATTTCTGTTGTTTATAAATTTCCCAGCCTAGAGTATTTTTTAATAGCAGCCCAAACACACCAAGACACTGGATATCAATGGGTTTGAAGCAATCGATGATCCAATCACTGAAAAACTGTACTGGAAAATCTGACATCTATAGCAATAACTCCATGCTATAAAGAGAGAGAAGACAATAAATTGAATAAATTGTGGATTTTTAATTGCTGGACTCTAAGCCTTAGGAGACAAAGATTTAAATCACAGTTTTTTCAGCCTTAGGAGAAAAGTGTAAAAGAAGGCAGCTGGTCTTGTGCTTGGGGAAAGAAAAGGAGAAAAAAAAAAATCTGGCATTGTGAAAACACTTATACAAGGTAAAGCAGTCTCTTAATCCTGAGGCTGGAACTCAAAAATAAACAGATAAAACATCGAGCAATACCTCAACACTCTCGTAATTCCTGTTAATAGGCTTATAATAAATCCATCTGGGCCAGCCCAAAAATTATTCTTCCAGTAAGAGTGGAGCAGAGCAGCACATGGAAATAAGCATGCTTTCTTCTGATACCTCAGTCTTCACATCACTCTGAAACAACTCATGGATTAACCTTCAAGTCCCACCTGTAAAAGTGGTGTGATTTCCACAGTAACAAGTGGTAAAACAACCCACCTTTACAAAAACAACAACCACCGCCAAAAACAAAACCACCATTTGATCTCTTAAAAATCTGATCTTAAGAGACTTAAAGCAAGAACAATGCTGAGAGGCTACTTGTACTCAAGTGGAAACTGTCAGTAACAGACCCTTATTTGTTTTCATGGGACATGGAGGTGAGACACCACAAAAGCAAAGGTCAGAAAGCTTGGAGTTTCGTGGTTCCAAAAGCCAGCTCAGCCTGTATCACAGTTTGGTCACTACACTGTGAACTGTGAATTACATTTGGACATGTAGAAGCTGAGTCAGAAATATTTTAAATCACAAGTTCTGGCTGCTTATTGGAAATATTGCTAAAGAAATAGACATGTGGAAGCTGGGTCAGAAATATTTTAAGTCACAAGTTCTGGCTGCTTATTGGAAATATTGCTAAAGAAGTTACAGTCATCTGCTCACGCAGCCACACCAAAATACTGTAGACTGTGTGGCTTAAGAGAAACTTATTTTTCACTGTTCTGGAGGCTGAAAATATAAGATCAAGGTTGTGGCTGATTTCGTTTCTGGTGAAGGCTCTCTTCAGGGCTTGCGAATGGCTACCTTCTTACTGAGTTCTCATATGGCGGAGAGAGAGAGAGAGAAATAACTCTTTCTATTCCTCTTCTTACAAGACCACCAATCCTATCAGAGTAGGGCCCCACCCTTATAACCACATTTAACCTTCACTACCTCCTAAAAGCCCTATCTCCAAATACAGCCAAAAATACAGTTGAGGCTAGGGCTTCAATCTATTAATTTGAGTTGGAGGGACACATATCAAGATCAACTACTCATGGTTATTTGAGCCCTGCATGTTTAATTATATTTGCAGAGAGCACTGTTGTAAAATACAGAAAATTATGATAATGAGTGATATATTACTTGAAATATCTTAGAATCTTAGCAAGTCCTTTTTAATATGAATTGTGGAGGGGTCAGTCACTTGGGTCTATTTCAGAGATCAATTTTTAAAGAAATGCTCTAAATAAGATTCTTTGGTAACAAAGTAAAATGTTACCTGACTTCTCATCCCTAGTATCTCAATTTTTTCCTAGGGCAAAATCTTTTTCCCTTGAAGACTGGAAATATTATCCATGTTCTCCTGAATATTTTCAATGAATTCTGTCCTGTCAGCTCTAGCTTTTCAAGGGTCTACTCTCCTTATCAACAGGTAGACTGGGTTTTACAAACGTTTTTTACCATAACTTAATTTCCTGTTTCAAATGTGAAATGGATCAAAAATGAGAAGAGTAATGACATAGTGAAATTGATAGGACTTATTTCAGAATGTCATTTAGAGACTCTGGGAACTATTCTTTTCTCACCATGAGGCCGCTTGATGTTAATGTGAATAATGGGAGCAATTTAAGCATTCCAAATCGTTGTTAATTTAAAGAGAAACGTTCTCATCTTAACACATTTGAAAAGAGAAAAACACATAAAATATAATCGATTTGGAGTATAATTTTTTGTTCAATTATTATTGCAAACATATGTGTATAAATCAGTTCTTCACCACCCTCCACAATTCCTCTTGGTGCATTCCTCAAAATAACAATATCTGGGGTTTTTGTTTGCTTTGTTTTTCCTTTTGTTTTTGTCTCAAGCTCACACGTGTTGTTATAAACATTTTTACTTTGAAAGAAAGAAAACATCCTCTGAGAAATATTTCTGTCCTTGACAAATAAGAAAAGGGATTCAGTAAAATGCCAACAGTAAAAAATCTGTAAGTTTTCTTAAAAAGATTTATTATAGTGTCTTCTGTAACAGGAAGGCCCCTTTTAAAGAGATTACTGCTTAATCCATGGTAAGAATTATTATTTTGTAATTAATCAGTAAACCCTTCAATGTTTTGCGAGGTGGCAATTTTATAGATCTCCTTTTCAATCAAACAACTCGGAAGTAACTGTCAGTTCTTTTAAACACACAAAGCAAGATCATATGTTCCACATCTCTAATTTTGATGTTTATAAATATCTTGAATCAGGATAAAGATCCATGACTAACTCATATCCCCAGAGTGTAGTCTTGGTTACAATAATAGTATATACTCATCTCCACTTAAATATTTCATTATAGATGACATGAAGTTAAAAATATATCAAATGCAAAAGGATGGTGAAAAAATTCAGAAGGGTAACTATGCAAGTCTGAAACTGGTGAGAAGTCGTTGAAGAAGATGAAGGTTATCTGTGAGACTACTGTAGATGCATGAAGTCTTTCTACTTTCCTTGGAAATAGATAGGTTCTTCTACCAGCATTGCAGAGCTCCCAAAATTCAAGGCAATGCTCCAATTTGCCATTTCCTAGGTCTTGTTCTAGCCAAGCCAAAAAATAAAATAAAAATGTGTCTACAACATGAATTAAGATTTAGGAATTTGGCCGGGCACGGTTATTCACACCTGTAATCCCAGCACTTTGGGAGGCCGAGGTGGCAGATCGCCTCAGGTCTGGAGTTCAAGACAGCCTGGCCAACATAGCAGAAACCCTGTCTCTACTAAAAATACAAAAAAATAACCAGGCTTGGTGGCTCAAGCCTGTAATCCCAGCACTTTGGGAGGCTGAGGCAGGTGGATCATGAGGTCAACAGATCGAGACCATCCTGGTCAACATGGTGAAACCCCGTCTCTACTAAAAATACAAAACATTAGCTGGGCATGGTGACGGACGCCTGTAATCCCAGCTACTCAGGAGGTTGAGGCAGGAGAATTGCCTGAACCCAGGACGCAGAGGTTGCTGTGAGCAGAGATGGCGCCATTGCACTCCAGCCTGGGTAACAAGAGTGAAACTCCATCTCAAAAAAAAAAAAAAAAATAGCCATGAATGGTGGCTGGCACCTGTAATCCTGGCTACTCAGGAGGCTGAGGCCGGGATAATTGCTTGAACCCAAGAGGTGGAGATTGCAGTGAGCCGACCTCGTGACACTGTGCTATAGCCTGGGCGACAGGGTGAGATTCTGTCTCAAAAAAAGGTTTAGGAAGCTGGGGACGGTGACTCACGCCTGTAATCCCAGCAGTTTGGGAGGCCGAGGCAGGTGGACCATGAGCTCAGGAGATCAAGACCATCCTGGCCAACATGGTGAAACCCCATCTCTACAAAAATACAAAAATTAGTTGGGTGTGGTGGCTCATGCCTGTAATCCCAGCTACTCAGGAGGTTGAGGCAGGAGAATCGCTTGAACCCAAGAGGTAGAGTTTGCAGTGAGCTGAGATTGTGTCACTGCATTCCAGCTTGGTGACAGAGCAAGACTCCTCCAAAAAAAAAAAAAAAAAGATTTAGGAATAACAAATTATATAGTAAAATAGAATTGTTGAAATTCTATGGATAAATGAAATCAACAGGGTATCACCAATTATCAGCTGAGTTCCAAGTTGATTGCTTGGAAACATATTCCCACAGAGATAACAGTATATGTGGAATTTAGGTTTCAACCCACAAAATATATACGTTGTGTTAGTAACAGATAGGAGAGCCTAATCAGCACATGTGCCATTGTTTCATGGGAAAACAAGTTTCATGTTTCAGTTCCCAGATGCTTCATGAGCACCTCTTTCCACAGCTCACTTTTTAATGAGAGTAAACTCTTCATTTTCTCCAACCTCAGAGAAAATCAGAATCCTAAGACATCATTAAAACAGGATCCCAAATCTCCATAGCAGAGGAGAGGTTAGACATTGGCGGGGTTTAAAGATCAGGTTTTCAATGCATGGCACGTAACTGTCCATTTTCAGGCTCCAAAAATGAATGGCTTTCCAGGAGGCATACTGTTTATCTCACCTTTACAACTTTCAATTGCCGTGAGTGCAATAGAGTCATGAAAGACAAGATGTTGATCATATTTATAAGAGAAAGAAGAAATAAAATCCCTGCTTCATGTCTACTTCATGTAACCAGATCTGTAAACCTCAATGACCTCTGTAGATTAAACTGTATTTATAATTGTGGAAATTAGACATGGTAATGGAACACTGGTTCTTCCATTTTCCAGAGGCTGTTTTAACACAGCATGAGTAGTGTATCTAATTTTTCTGACCTTTGGCTATTTTATACATACAAGCCACGCTGACCAAATGCCTTACTTTGTTAACTAGAATGGCTTCAGTTAAATAGCAGTAGCGGAGGAAAGAGATGAATTAATGCCTCTTCTCAGCAGTGACCTGACATTACACTTCCTGTCTTTTCTAAACTCTCCTGTAAAATATATACAATATTAAAATTAAAAATCCTGACATTTATAATTCTTTTCTTCTAGTAATTTGTTTCTTCCCTCTGGCAGCTTAATCACTGTGGGCCTGGATTTTCTCATTTGTAGAATAAAGGAATTACATCAAATAATATCCAAGCGTTTTTTTAAATTAAAAAGTCCATAGTACAACTGAAGTTTATATTGGGATTGAACAAATATGTAAATATAATGTGGACAATGACAGTTGGGTTTTTCACTTTGAGAGAAAAAAGTTGCAAATAAGGAAAGTGGGGAGAATAAAATGAATTGTGTGGTACGGTATCAAAACTAAAGGTATTAGTGTGAATTCATGGTGTTTAATATATACATATGTAAATATGTATATATAGATGGATAGACAAAGACATATAGGTATGTGCCTATGCACAGATTAATATACAAACATATATTTCCTAGCTCTGTCTGCTGAAAAAACCTAGGAACTATGACAACTTGGTAGAATTAGTATACCTAGAGCCAACATATTGGCTCTAAATATGATTCTCTGATAAAAAGAATAAAGACTTCTTGGAGAAATTATTGATTTCAGGGCCCTGGCAAGGAAGCTATAAGATGAGCCCAGAACATCTTGTGGTGCCAAAAAATAAAGACACGTTTGAAAAATGATAGAGCCATGTCAAAAGAACGGAGGAGCCAATTTGTAAGAATTCCTAATGGCCAAAGCTGGAACAATTTGAGTGACAAAATAAATAATGATAATATCAGATTATAGCCCACTAAATAAAGTAAACATCTAAAAGTCTATACTTACAGAAATCAATCAACACGGAAGGAAAAGATACTCTTCCTTACAATAGAACTTCATTTCACAAACATGAAAGAAATGAGGGACACATAAAATGGCTGTTAGGCAAACACAAGAACAACCCAAGAATGATAAAATTATTGGACAAAACCATGAATAGAAACTGAGATTAATATTTACATAGCATTAAAGTATCTTCCCACAAGATACGTATTAATTAAAAAGAGAACATCCTATTTTTACTCTGGAGAAACTCAGCAAACGCAACCTTTATGCAGTAGTGAAAGTTAACATCATCAGTGATGACAGCAGCATCCTGTATGTCTTGGTATGTTTCACTGAGGACACACTATCACTCCTCCATTCAGCCCAGAAATGCAGCATCTCAATCTGATGCTGAGAAAACACCAAACAAATGTAAAATGAGGGACAGTCTACACAATAACTAGCCAGCACTCTTCAAGAGTACCAAGGACTACAAAAAACAAGGAGAGAGAAATTGTCACAAATTCAAGGAGATTAAGGAGATATGACAATTAAATATCATCTACTCCAGGATCCAAATAGACACTAGGGAAAAAACTGATGAAATGTGAGGAAGATTTGTGAAGCAATTAATTGCGTCATATCAATGTTGATTTCCTCCTTTCAATATTGTGTTGTGGTTATATAGGATGTCTACATACGTGAAAGGTAAGTGAAAATAGGAACTCTATGGAGTATTTTTGGAACTTTTTTCTAAGCCTAAAGTTATTCTAATTTTAAAAGCTACAAAAAGGATTGAGTTGTAATAATTTGCAGATTGTAAGTGATAATGACATTTATTTCACAAATAATGACTGAATGGCTTATCTCTGCTAGGCACCATACTAAGAGACATCTAAAGATGCACAAGACACACACACACACACACACACACACACACACACACAAACGCTTTCAGTTATTTTAAGCAATTCTTAATCATTAATATTAAGACAAGCATTCTTATTTTTCCAAAAATGAGAACCAAACATCTGTAATTATAACGGTTGTCTTAAGACAACAAGAGTAATCAAGGTTAAACGTATGTCAAATTATCTATAAATCTAATGTAATTCCAACTTAAAAATCCTCACCAAATTGTATAGGGCTTCATAAGTGAATTCTGAAGTTCATTTGGAAGATAAAATATGTAAGAATATCTAAAGGAATTTTAATAACTGGCCCTAGCAAATATCAGAGCATACTTGAAATCGATAGCTATTTAAATGATGAGATAAGAGCAAAAGCAGAGATCAATGGAACATGATGAAAGGGCAGAAACAGACTTATCTGTTTATGAGAATTTAGTAGAGGATATTGATAATTTCATCTAGTGAAGAAATGGTTAACTATTCAATAAATGGTGTTGGCATAATTAGAATCCTTTGGGAAAAAATTAAGGTCATTTATTCATTCAACAGGTATTTAAATGCCCATGTATTGGAAATAGAAACTTGATTTCTAACTACATGTACAAAAAATAGATATTCAATATAATAAATAGCTAAGTCATTTTTTAATCTATAAAATGCATTAAGATAAAACAGAATAACTTTTTTAAAATAATTTCAACTTTTATTTTGGATTCTGAGGGTTCACGTGCAGGTTTCTTACCTGGGTATATTGTGTGATGCTGAAGTTTGGAGTTCAATTGATTTCATCACCCAGGTAATGAGCATGGTATCCAACAGTTAGCTTTTCAACTCTTTCCCTCCCTCCCTCCCTCCTCTATTAGTTCCTAGTGTCTATTGTTGCCATCTTTATGTCCCCAAGTACCCAATGTTTAGCTCCCATTTCTAAGTAAGAGCATGCAGTATTTGGTTTTCTGTTTCTGCCTTAGTCTGCTTAGGATAATGCCTTCTAGCTGCATCCATGTTGCTGCAAAGGACATGGTTTCATTCCTTTTCATGGCTGCATAGTATTCCGTGGTGTATATGTACCACATTTTCTTTATCCAGTCCACCACTGATGGTTACCTACATTGATTCCATGTTTTTGCTATTATGAATAGTGCTGCAATGAACATAGGAGTGCATATGTCTTTTTGGTAGAACAAATTATTTTCTTTTGGATATATACTCAGTAATGGGAATGCTGGGTAGAATGATAGCTCCGTTTTAAGTTCTTTGAGAAATCTCCAAACTGCTTTTCATGGTGGCTGAACTAACAATGTATAAGCATCCCTTTTTCTTTGCAGCCTTTCTAGCATTGTTGTTTTCTGACTTTTTAATAGCAGCTAGAGGATAGTTTTAAAATCTTGAGTTGAGAAAGAGCTTTCTACCTAGCATTAAAAAAATCTACAAGCTCTAAGGAGAAAAACTGAAAAATATAATTTCATAAAGTTTTAAATGTTTATATGCTAATATATACCATAAACAAATTAGGAGATGTGGAACAGGCTGACAGCACTGTAATGTGTATAAACAATCAATTAGAATATAAAATAAATCAAAACTTTCTATAAATAAAAAGATAACAGAAAAATGGGGAAAGAATGTAAATTGTCATTTTACCATAAAAAGTAATGATAAATATATATACTCACCCCTTAATGAAGAAATAAATACAAATTTAAACAATACTGAGATGCTTTCACAAAATTGGCAAAAATGTTTGAAGGTTATTCATATTCAGGGTTGATGGTTGTATGAATGTGAAGTCAAAAACTCACACAGATTGTTGGTGTAGATGAGATGCACATAACTTTTGACCAAAGAATTTAATTTCTATGAATCTATCAAAAATACTCAAATGTGTACAAAAGAAACATGTACAGGAAAGATCATTTGAACTGCTGGTGACAGCAAAATACTGGAAACAGCCTTAATATTCCTTAAAAGGAGAGTGGTTAAAAAAAGCTATAGAACATCCAGGCATTGAAATAATTTCCAGTTATTAAAAAAGAATGACATAGGGCCAGGCATGGTGGCTCATGCCCGTAATCCCAGCACTTTGGGAGGCTGAGGAGGGCAGATCACCTGAGGTCAGGAGTTTGAGACTAGCCTGACCAACATGGAGGAACCCTGTCTCCACCAAAAATACAAAATTAGCCAGGCATGGTGGCGCATACCTGTAATCCCAGCTACTTGAGAGGCTGAGGCAGGAGAATCACTTGAACCCGGGAGGCAGAGGTTTTGGTGAGCCAAAATAGTGCCATTGCACTCTAACCTGGGCAACAGGAGCAAAACTCTGTCTCAAAAAAAGTAAAAGAATAAGATAGTGTTACATATACAGATATGGGAAGATCTTCAATATATTTTGCTATGTGCATGACAAACAAGTTGCATATCAGTTGATAGAGTATGATTACATACAGATATTTGCATACATACATATATAGCGATAAAGAAGAATTTACATATTTAAATCTAGATCTGTTTCATATAATTCTTGGTTTGAAGTTTTACATTGGGAATATATTCATTTATGATATATGTAACTAAAAATATAAAGTAAAAAATAAGCTTCTATATGATTTAGAGCAGCTTTATGTAAATATAGCTGTTCGTTTCAACTTTTAAGGTCAACCTTAAAAGGGGAAAAAAATGGGCTAAAAGTAGAATGTGCAACCAAAAATATGTATTCCTTGGTTTAATCTAGGATTAAACTCATCTTAGATTTAATCTAAGATTCAAGGTTCTCTTGGTAAAGCTTGAAAATGTGAATGAACACAGTTCATTGAGCTATAAGTCAGGTAAGCTGATGAAAGGAATATCTATGTAATTTTATGTTGGAAGGCAAAATAGGGAGGGAGAGGCCAGCGATCCACACAGCTCCCATCAATATTCTAGCTGTTCTTACAGTGCATCCTGTGGACATGAAACCACACTCCTAGAGTTCACTAAATTGGAATGGTAAAAGCAAAACAAATTTAGTTATGTGAATGCATTTCTTCTACACCTGGAAGTAAATATTAGACTAAATTAAAAAGCAAAAGATGCCAGTTCTACAAAGCCAGATGTAAATAAATGATTAAGTAACATGAAAATTAGAGAGTAAGACTACAGAATCAACAGAAAACTACAGGAAATACTTGAGAAGCAGTGGATGATGATGAAGCTACGATCACACCCTTTTAAAGCAAGCCTTTGAAATTTGTAAGGAAACCCGTGGGGGACATCTAGAAACAGAATTCTCCAGCCATCCACCCATTGCTCAAACCAGAAACTCGGGGTCACATTTTCTTTTTCCCTTCCCTCTCCCGCACATCTTATCCATCAATTCAACTTCCAAAACATCTCTCAAATGATTCTGCTGAGCTCTACCTTCAATGCTCAGTGCCACCACTGACACGTCTCACCAGGGCAACCACAGTGACCTCCCAACCTTCTCTCAGCCTTCACTTCTTTCCCCCCAGCCCATCCACCTAACAACTGCATCAATCTTTTAAAAATTTAGATAGCCTTGTCCCTTTTTGTTTAAGGGAATTGTGCTGCCTTGACCTTCAAGAGAGCAGTTCTCGCCCAGACACACCCTCACTCTCCACCTTCTTCATAAGTTGCTCTCCTTACTTACCAAGCCAACGTTGCTTCCTCTCTCTGCTTCCCTCCTCGGAGACTTCACGCTCACTCTCCCCAAAGTTTTACTGCATTGATTCCTTCTTATCATTCATGCCTCAATTTAAATATATACCAATGGCTGCTTCCCTCATCACACAATCTAAAATAGCCCCACTTCCATCATTTTGATCTCTGATCTTTTCCTTTTCCTTCATAGCACTTACAAACATGTATAATTATACATTCACTTGAGCATATACCTGTTTAATGTAGACGCCCCTGACCCCATTTCCTGTATAAACTGCAAGGAGGCAGGAACCGTATCTGTCTTGTTTACTCTTATACTCCCAATGCTGAGCCTTGTACCTGGCATGCAATAGGCGTTCAATGAATGAATAAGTAAACAAGCCAGAATAATCTGACCCAGAAACATTCTGAAGGGATATCAATGCCTAGCAAGAAGGTTAGTAGGAATAACTATCATTTGTGTGATTTCAAGATGCAAATGACAACGTAGGGATGGATACAGCGCCCTCTCAGGAAGCCAAATGGCTGTACAGTGTGGTAGGAACACAACGTGGCCACTGTGTCTGCACTGCACTTATTAGATCTAATGCTAATTTTGTAAATGCACCTATGGGTGATTAGCAACTGGCTTATACCGAATAAACTCATGACAGATTTATGTGTGCATTGCAATGCCAACTTATTATTTTATAATAAAAGATCTAACTATCAAGTCAACGTGCAGCTCAGTCACCCCCTATAGGAGAGAGATTGATAGCTAAATTATATCCAAATGATTAACTGCTCAGAAAGATTCCTAGTTACATATTACCTATCCAGCTGATATGCTATCACCTTAGACTAAGCTACCATTGTCTTATGTGTGGATTCTTGCAACAGCCTTCTAACTGTTCTCTGCCCTCCCCGCCTCTCAAATCCATAAGGCACACAGCAGCAGAAGTGTTCCTTTTAAAACTCAAGTCCCGCCAGGCACAGTGGTTCACGCCTATAATTCCAGCACTTTGGGAGGCCAAGGCAGGAGGATCACAAGGTCAGGAGTTCAATACCAGCCTGGCCAATAGGGTGGAACGCCGTCTCTACTAAAAATCCAAAAATTAGCCAGGCGTGCTGGTGTGCACCTGTAGTCCAGCTACTTAGGAACCTGAGGCAGAAGAATCACTTGAACCCAGGAGGTGGAGGCTGAAGTAAGCTGAGATCGTTTTATTGCACTCCAGCCTGGGCAACAGAGCGAGGCTCCATCTCAAAAAAAAAAAAAAATCTAATCAGGTCCCTCCTCTATTCAAAACCCTTCAGCAGTAGCTCCCCATTACATGAGAAGGAACTCCAGCCCCTTACCTGTGGTTTATAGGGTTTGGTCTGATCCGGGCCCTGCTTCTGCTCCAGCCTCATCAGGTTCCCCTCTCCTCAGCACTCCAGATTCCCAAACACAGCAGTGGGCTTTCAGATTGGAGAGTCTGACTATACAAATAGACAATGGCCAGACCACATATAAAAACAGAACTCTGATCCACAGCCTGCAGCAATCAGCCTATTATGCAGAGGAACTAACCCAGGGAGCCAGCCTGCTCCCTAGAAGCCAGACTTGTAGGAAATCAGACTAGCAACTGATCCAGGAAGCCAGAAAAGAAGCCCTCAAAAACAGGACCAAAACGGCCAGGACTTGACTGATGAATCCCTGGCAGCTTCTCTAATTTTTGTCCCTCCTTGCAACAGAGGAACAATCAGAGAAAGCCAAACGTGCACCTGTATCCCAATCCATAGGATGCCCCGCTTATAGTGAGCCGCCTCCAGCTTCCCACGCCAACAGCTTCCGCTCAGCACAGTTTTGGAGCCTTCCCTTTTCTCCACTATGAAAGTTTCCCCACTCCTCTGCCTGTCTTTGAGTCTCTGCCAAAACTCAAGTGATGGTTGCCGACTCCCCGCTATAGCAAGTTTGGAATATACAGCCTTTGCTTTTCTCATCTGCTTGGTCTTCATTTATTTCTACGAGATCCTTCACGGTGAGAAGCTGCTTCCTCCCTTGGAGGCTTTCTAACCCTGCACCCTCTGCCTGGAATGCTTCCTCCACCCTCCACGTGGTCAAACCTCTCCCTGTTTTCTGGATTTCAACTTGTGAATTGGAGACGCCTTCTCTAACCACCCAGTAAACACTCCCTTCTCAGCCTCTTTTTTGGTTCCCTTACGGTGCTTGCCACAGCTTGCAATCATTTCATTTATTTTTCTGGTTTGCCTCTTTTCTACCTATCACCCCCACTAGAATGGAAGCTTCATGAGGGTAGGTCCTCTCTTCTGTTTACTCTGACTCTGAGGACCTAGAATAGGACCCTACAAACAGCAGATACTGCAGAAATACATTGAAAGATTGAAAGGGTGAATAAACAATTGCATGCCTAAGGTAAATGCAGACTCAGTGGAAAAAACGATTGTGCCCAGCAACCCATTGAAAGAACTGGATTTTGAATGAGTCCACGGTGCTGCAGATTTGCTGATTTCTTTTGTGGGCCAGGCCTAGGGTTGAAAGTTGGCTTCCTGTTGATCCCTCATGATACGCAACACTCCACATCAGAGCAGTGGATGACGAAGAGACATGGCCCCAGGAAGCAGGGCTGAGTCTCAAAGACTCACAAAGTCTCTGAGCTCTGAGCATATGGGTTACACAATTTCCCTGGCTGTCAAATATTAGCTCTCGAGGCCTTCCCAGAATCCAGGCCTCAATGTCAGCTACAGCTACCCAAGCTACTGAGAGAAGAGGTGGAATTTCACAGCTTAACAAGCCACAGTCCTTGTCCTCAAAGAAGTTATCAAATCTAATCACTGGCCACAATTTCTTTGCAGCCAAGCACATCAGTCAGGGCTCACCAGAGAAACAGAACCAACAGGATATATGATAAGAGATTTAATTTCAGGAATCGTCTCACACAATTGGGAGGGCTGCCAGGTTCAAAATATGCAGGACAGGCCCGAATGTTGGAAACTGCGACAGAATTTCTATGTTACAGTCTTGGGTAGAATTCCCTCCTCTCTAAGAAACCTCACGTTTCTCTTCAGGCCTTCGACTGATTAGGTTAGGCCCACCCATGTTACTGAGTGCAATCTCCCTTACACAGGGTAACCTGACTGTAGATATTAACCACATCTACAAAATAATTTTCATCAGTCAAGCATGGTGGCTCATGTTGTAATACCAGCAATTTGGGAGGCCGAGGTGGAAGGATGGCCTGAGGTCAGGCATTTAAGATCAACACGGCAAGGCCAACATCATGAAACCCCGTCTCTACTAAAACTACAAAAATTAGCTGGGTGTGTGGTAGGTGCCTGCAATCCCAGCTACTCAGGAGGTGAGGTAGGAGAACCGTCTGAACCCAGGAGGCAGAGGTTGCAGTGAGCTGAGATGATGCAATTGCACTCCAGCCTGGGTGACAGATCAAAACTCCATCTCAAAATAATAATAATGATTTTCATAGTAGGATCTAGGTTAGTGTTTTCCCCCAAAACAAGGCACTATAGCCTAGCCATGTAGACACATAAAATTGACCATCACATCAAGGTTTCAATGTTAAATTCCTGATTTTTTTTAAGTGAGTCAGATTATGACATTCTCTGCTTAATTAACACCCTCTGGAGCTAGCCATCACTCTCAGTTTAAATTTCCAGTCCCCTATCATGATTGGAAATGGCTCAGCCTCATGTGACTCAGAAGGCGCTCTGGCCTGATCTGCTCCCCTACTTGTCTCTATTCTACAGTGAGAACCTCAGCTGTCCCAGTCACCATCCTGCCTCAAAGCCTTACAGGTTTACCCCCTTCGCCTGGATGTTTTCTCTCTATCCCTACGGAGTTAGCCATAGGGATAGAGAGAAAACAAGCCTCAGCTTAAATGTTTCCTCCCTTAAATGAGGGTTAGCTACTATGATGCACAAAGTGAGTTTCTTTAACTCTTGATCACATCACCTACTGTCTCCTTCATCACTACGTCACTATTTGTAACCACTGTTTATATAACTTGCCTAAAATGTAATCAGTGATTCTCAGGCAGGGGCAAGTTTGGCCTCAGATGACATTCGGCAATGTCTGGAAGCTTTTTTTATATATAATTTTTTTTTTTTTTGAGACAGAGTCTCACTCTTGTCGCCCAGGCTGGAGTGCAGTGGCACGATCTCTGCTCACTGCAACCTCTGTCTCCCAGGTTCAAGTGATTCTTCTGCTTCAGCCTCCCAAGTAGCTGGGACTACAGGTGTCTGCCACTATGCCTGGCTAACTTTTTTGGTATTTTTTTGAGTAGAAACAGGGTTCCATGCCATTCAATTTTTTGTATTTTTTAGTAGAGATGGGGTTTCACCATGTTAACCAGGATGGTCTCCATCTCCTGACCTCAAGATCAGCCCACTTCTGCCTCCCAAAGTGCTGGGATTACAGGGCATGAGACACTGTGCCCAGCTTGGAGACTTTGAAAACCAATACTATATTTATTTATTTATTTATTAAATATGAACTTTATTTTCTGGAGCAGTTTTAAGTTTTCAGCAAAATTGAGCAGAGAGTACAGAATTCCTACAGACCCTCTGCCCCTACACATGCTCAGCCTCCACCATTTTCATTATCCCCCACCCGAGTGGTACATTTTTTACAATTAACGAGCCTGTGATGACACATCATTATCACACAGAGTCAACAGTGTTCATCAAGATTTCTTCCTAGTTTTGTCCATTCTGTGGGTTTTGACAAGTGTAATACATGTATCTAGTATTGTAGTGCCCTGCAGAATAGTTTCACTGCCCTGAGAAGAATCCTATGTGCTCTGCCTATCCTTAATTCTCTCCCCCACCAACCTCTGGCAACCACAGAAATTTTTACTATCTCCATCATTTTGCTTTTTCAGAATGTCATGGAGTTGGAATCATACAGTATGCAGCCATTTCCAATTGGCTTCTGTGATGGTTCATTTTAGCTCTCAGCTCAACTGCATTAAATGATACTCAGCAGATAAAGCATTATTTCTGGGTGTGTCTGTGAAGATGTTTTCAGAAGAGGCTGGTATTTGAATCAGAAGACTAAGGAAGATCTGCCCTCACCAATGTGGGCAGTGCTCAAATAGGATAAGCAGGCAGAGGGAAGGGGAATTCTCTCTCTCTCTCCAGGAGCTGGGGCACCCTCCTTCTCCTACCCTTGGACATCAGAGCTCCAGGCTTTGCAGCCTTTAGGCTTAGGGACCTGCACTAGCTACCCTTCAGTTTCTCAGGCCTTTGGCCTCTAACAGAATTATGCCATCAAACTCCTTGGTTCTGAGGCCTTTGGACCTGGACTGAGTCATGCTATGAGCTTCCCATGCTATGACCTTATGAATGGTCTATTGTGGGATTTCTCAGTCACCATAATTATGTAAACCAATTATCATGGTAAATCACCTATTATCTATCTAGCTGTCTAGCTGTCTGCCAATCTGTCTATCCCATTCATATAATCCATTATGTATATATTCATCCATCTATCCATCCCATCTATCTATCCCATCCATCAAATCTCTCTCCCTCTAATCCATCTAATCTATCTAATCCATCTAATCTACCTATTCCATTCATCTAATCTATTATGTGTCTAACCTATTTATTTCATTCATCCGATCTATTATCTATGTGCCTATCTATCCCACACATCAAATCTATTATCGGTCTATCGCCTATTCGTTGCCTCTCTGGAGAACCCTAACACAGCTTCTTTCACTTTGTAATATGCATTTAAGGTTCTTGCATGTCTTTTAGTGACTTGATGGCTTATTTCTTTTTAATTGTGAGTAATACTCTATTTTCTGGTTGTACCGCAGTTTATCCAGAACTGAAGAACATCTAAGTTGTTTCTAAGTTTTCACAATTATGAATAAAGCTGCTAGAAGCATCCTATGTCGGTTTCTGTGTAGACATGTTTTCAACTCATTTGGGTTAAATACCAAGGAGTGTGATATAGTCTGGATGTTTGTCTCCTCTGAATCTCGTGTTGAAATGGGATCTTGAGATGGGACCTAGTGGGAGGTGTTTGGGTCATGGGGGTGGATCCCTCATGAATGGCTTGGTGCCCTCCCCAGGGTGATGAATGTGAAGTCCTGAATAGCAGGTGAAGAACGTGTAAGAACATGGAGTGATTCACAGAGTCAAATGAAGGCTGAGAGCCAACCAGTGTATTTCATAATGTAGAGGCCCTGATGACCTCAGCAAGAGGGGACTAGGGATGAAATCCTGTTGGATAGTATCTTAGTCTGTTTTGTGTTGGTATGACAGAATACCACAGACTGAGGTACTTATAAAGAAAAGAATTTATTTCTCACAATTATAGAGGCTGGAAAATTAAATATCAATGTGCTGGCACCTGGTGAGGGCCTTCTTGCTGCATCTTCCTATGGTCGAAGGCAAGAGGGTGACAGCAGATGAGAGAGATAGATTAAACTTGCAGCCATTTTATGATTGGCGTTACTTCTATGGTAGCAGCAATCAAGACATACATATCAGGCTTACTGAATGCCTACGATGCTTCAGACACTATGCTAGATATCAGAAATGCCATAGGTAGCAAAACAGTCTTATTTCATAATTCTTTTCCTATGCTAATTCCTTTGCTGTTACTGCACAGCAAAAGCCTTTGCAAACTTTAAGAATGGTTGTAAATAGTTTGACCCTCTTAAGTGAGACATCCTAAGGAATTGTTCTCATCTAAAAGTGAAAGTAGACCAGTTGACCCAAATGGAATCAGCAGAAAGAAGCCAAGAGATTTCCAGTAAATACATGGGAGCGTTTGGGCAAGATCCAAGCCCAAGAAGTCTGTCTCATTGTTATCTAAAGAAAGCAGAGAAAGAATGTGATTGTAACTAAGAAAGCTGGAGTCTAATGAGTATATTCTGTCGGGGCAAATGTATTAAGAGAAGATGGTCTGACTGGAGCTTTAAAAAAGGATATTATAGTAGAGATGGAGAATTTATTAGTGCTGATCTAATGCTGCTAACTGAAGCCATATATTAAAATTATTAGAGAGGTACAGGCTGCTGGACGACTAGGGTGATTTTTTTTTTCTAGTTCATATGAGTCTTAAGATTATCCCACCGTCTTTATTTTTAATTCCATGTACATAAGCAGTCTTCAAATTAATATCTTTACTTTGGGATAAGAAACTGGGGTCTAGACTGGGCGAGGTGGCTTACGCCTGTAATACCAGCACTTTGGGAGGCCGAGGCAGGTGGATCACCTGAGGTTGGGAGTTTGAGACCAGACTGACCAACATGGAGAAACCCCATCTCTACTAAAACTAAAGAACTATCCAGGCATGGCGGCACAAGCCTGTAATCCCAGCTATTTGGGAGGCTGAGGGAGGAGAATCACTTGAACCTGGGAGTGGAGGCTGGGGTGAGTTGAGATGGCACCATTGCACTCCAGCCTGGGCAGCAAGAGCAAAACTCCGTCTCAGAAAGAAAGAAAGGAAAAGAAAGAAAGAAAGAAATTGGGGTCTGGATTTCAGACAAATTATTAAATTGTAAGTCTACTGTATACATCAGTCTTTTATAAATTTGATTAACCTAAGTCAGTTTCAGAAAAGATGCATAATCACCTAGGAAAAAATCCTACAATCCTACAGTCCAATATTACCGACAGTCTAGAGGATCACATGTCATTTCTCAGGGTTTGGCCCTTAGGTCTCAAAGAACTGGGAAGTAAAAAAATTGGATTTTGAAACTAAGAACCGGGCCTGGGAAATGGCGGCCACGCCCAAGCATTACGATCTCAAGGAACACTTTTGAGAGATTGTTCTGTGCTTCTCTGATATCATCATGATCTTGCTAATTGCAAAAATCCCTCAGAGAAAATTTTTTAAAAGTGAGGTGACTAGTGAATAATGGGTCATGTCTGAAGCTTACTTTCTTCTTAGTCACTTAAATGTTCTACAGGATTGCAGGTCTTTTCATCCTGGGACCTAGAGCTAGAATACAACTCCTGGGGCTTCACTGCTCAGGGCTGCTTTGGTAGTTCTGGACTTCATCTGATTGAATTTATATGACCTCTTTTTTGTGGGGAGGGGTGGAAACAGTCCCACTCTGTCACCCAGGCTGGAGTGCAGAGGTACAATCTCTGTTCAGTGCAACCTCCACTTCCTGGGTTCAAGTGATTCTAATGCCTCAGTCTCCAGAGTAGCTGGGATTATAGGCATGCACTACCATGCCTGGCTAATTTTTGTATTTTTAGTAGAGACAGTTTTACCATGTTGGCCAGGCTGGACTCGAACTCCTAGCCATGAGTAATCCACCTGCATTAGCCTGACAAAGTGCTGGGATTACAGGCATGAGCCACTGCGCCTGGCCTGACATCTTCTTTTGCACAATGATCTTTTTAAAGAATTGGCTTTCCATATCCCTGAATTTTCAGTCAGAAAATTGAATCTATCCTAAGTGTGAATGCTGACTGAAAGGAGAGTTATCTATCTTGATCTGCAAATCCTCTAAATTATGTTTGTTTGTTTGTGTTTTATTTTTACTCGTTTATTATAAAGGATATTACAGAGGATGCAGATGAAGAGATGCACAGGGTAAGGTGTGAGGGAAGGGGCACAGAGCCTGTATGCTTTCCCTGGACGTGCTATCCAGGAACCTCCACATGTTCAGTTATCTAGAAACTCCTGAGTTTGTTTTTCTTGTATTCTCCCAACTTCGTTGGAACCTTACTGTTTAAGAGGCAGCATTTATATTAAAAACAACTGCTTTGATTTTCTGTGGCAGACAGTGAAGCTCTTTCACTGGCTAGAGTCTTTCATTGGGTGCCCCAAAATGAATGAATCTTCTACTTCTTCTTTTTTTTTTTTTTTTGAGACAGAGTCTCACTCTGTTGCACTGGCTGGAGTGCAGTGGTGCAACCTCGGCTCACTGCAACATTCGCCTCCCCAGTTCAAGCAATCCTCTTGCCTCAGCCTCCTGAGTAGCTGGGATTACAGGTACCCACCACAACGCCTGGCTAATTTTTTGTATTTTTAGTAGAGACGGGGTTTTAAATGTTGGGCAAACTGGTCTCAAACTCCTGACCTCAGGTGATCCACCCACCTTTGCCTTCCAAAGTGCTGGGATTACAGGCGTAAGCCACCACACTTAGACCAAATGAATAATTTTAGTAGCATTGTGGGAGACATAGATTTTATACATAGGGTGATCTGACATGTCTTCCAGATTCCAATGTTGAAGTAAAGGACCACAAAATGAGAGCAATGCTTACAATCGACTGTGGATTACATTTGATGAATATAATGTCTAAATGATGGCTGATGAAGCTTATCAACAATATGGCTTTTTTGTTTCATTTTGTTTTTGAGACAGGGTCTTGCTCTGTCACTCAGGCTAGAGTGCAGTGGCACAATCTCAGCTCTCTGCAGCCTCTGCCTCCTTGGCTCAAGTGACCCTCCTACCTACATGTGCCATTATACCTGGCTAATTTCTGTTTTTTTAGTAGAGACGAGGTTTGTCCATGTTGTCCAGACTGATCGCGAACTCCTGAGCTCAAGTGATCCACGCACCTCGGCCTCCCAAAGTACTGGGATTACAGGCATGGGCCTCAGCTCCCGACCCCTCTACAATGTGTTATTTAAAATATTTTACTCTTAATTGTGGTAAAAAATGGCATAAAAATACCTTCTTGCCTATTTTTAAATGTACAGTTTAGTAGTGTTAAATATATTTTTGATGTTGTGAAACCAATTCCCACTACATTTTCACCTTGCAAAATGGAAACTCTATGCCCATTAACCAATAGCTCTTTATTCCCTGTCCTCCCAGCCCCTGGTAACCACCTTCTGTTTCTGTGAATGTAACTACTCTAAGTACCTCACATAAGTGGAATCATGCAGTATTTGTCTTTTTGGGACTGGCTAATAATATGCTTTTAACGATAAAACCAGTTTCTCAACTGTTCATCCCTTCAGGTGAGAAGTAGCAGCAGACACTACTATCTCATCATGGTAACAACCCATCTTTGCTTCAGTGTGCTAGTCAGCGTGCTAAGAGCTTTATATTCAGGATCTTAGTTGGTCTTCCCAACAGCTCTGAGACAGACACTCTGATTCTCTCTGCTTTCCAGATGTGGACCTGGGACTGAGTTATTCAGCAACTGGTTCAATATCACACAGGTAGTAAGTGTTAAAGTCAGCATCCACACTCAGGCAGTCAGGCCCCTGAGTCTGTGTTCTTCACCACAAGACCACAGTGCTACTCATCACTGTTGGTAATTTGCCTGGGAGGCAATGACATTCTGTTCCAGACAGGACAGACATTTCTCAGATGAGAAGGCCAGTAAAGCTAACATCCAATTTGCAGTACCTTCAAACCAGTTGCCCTAAGAACAAAGCTTACCCAGGTTTCTACAAGGAAGCTTCATGCATTACTATAGCAGATGCTCCATGTCCACTGCACCTGAGCTCACTTCGGTATTGGCAGAGGTCGATTTCTGAGCACCTGGGAGATTCTCTCTCAGTGGCCCTGCCTGGATTTTTCTCAGGTGCCCAAGTCATGCCAGCTTGCCCAGCCAGCATGCTAGGCAGCTGCAACTGTTGGAGATGTAAGAGCCTCGGGGTGGGGTAAGGGGACAAATGCCCTAGCTACCCAGGGCATTACTCCTCTCTTTCTTCCTTCTCCACTGCCCTTCCTCCGTTTTCCCACGTCCTCATCTGTATTTCCTGGGTTGACTCAGCAAACTACCTTCCTACATCTTGGTCTCAAGTGTGCCAGAGAACGCTGACTGAGACAATCAGCAAACACGAAAGCGGAATCGCAATGCCAGCTCCTCCTCAGCTTGTTGTTGTTGTTGCTATTTTTAACAGAACTGCATCCTCAGACCAGATGTTTGTTGGAGTATCCAGGGACGCCCAGTCTTGACAGTAGGGCGTTGGGCAAACACAACTCTGCGCTAAACACCTAATTCCCCATAGCATGAAAATACTGGAATTCAAAGAAAACTGGCCAGTCTTGTTCAACAGCCCCCTGGTAAATAGAACAGATACTGTATCATTTTAAACAGCAAACGGCATAAATTAAATTTGAACCGAAGTGTATGTGTCATTGTTGGCTCTTTACAGAATAAATGAAATGCAAGCTGAGCAAATCTAAAAGGCAAATCATTTTCTCTCTTTCTGAAGAAGCCACCTGTGGGTCTCTGTTCATTGGTACTAAACCTCACCCTCGGAGCACCATAAGTGGTTAGACAATGGGTCTCTATGTATTTCCCATTTATACCACTACTGAGATAAATGAGACATTCAAGAGAAAACAAAGCAGTAAATGCATGTTACAAATCAATTTTGTCAGAGACATTTTACTTCATCGAAAAAAAAAAAAGAAATAGCTACTTTGGACTCATTAGAAAATGAGGAAAAACACCACTTTGTCACAGTATTAAGCAGCTGCTTCTGGTTTCAATGATTAAGTGGAAATTGATCAACCATAAATAATCAAGCAAATACCCTGTTGGACATTTACCTTGAATAAGAAGTTGTCTACAACTAACGCTACAGAAAGATGGCAGCCAAAACTTGACATGGTATGAGAGGGAAGATGCTTTCATCTTTCAGCCACTCATTGCATAAGCTATGCTCAGCACCTGAGGCTCAGGTGAAGAAACTCACAAGCAAAGATCAACCACTCAAATCAAATACAATGAAGTGATTCTGGAATGAAAAGTAGTGGTTTCAATTTCTCAAAATAAGTTTGATTCAAGGGGAACATGTGAATAGGAATGAAGGCAAAGAAAATTAAAATGCAGGATGGTTATGAGTGATAAGTGATAAAGACTTTTTTTTTAAATGTCAAAATTAGATGGAAAATTACCAAACCATCATTTTCACTGAGAAACTTTCCTTAATCTCCTCCTGCCATGACCATAATGAAAGAAAAAGAAGGATGGGAGAAAAGGATTAATCAAAAGATAAAATCAAAATAAATAACTCTTTCCATGAAAAAAAGACAAAAAAAAGTTTTAAGGCAGAAGAAAGTAGAGAGCTAGAAATTTCTTAATTCAGTTCGGAATGTTTCCTTTGGAATGAAGTCAGAAATACTCATTCTGTTTGTCTACATTCTTATCTATCTCTAGGTGTGTCAGTCTTTTCTATTTTTAGAATAGAAGACTCTTAAGGATGAAAATCATGATTTTTTATGTGTAATGCAATAACATTTGGTGGATAAATCCAGAAACTGTTCTCTTTACACTACTTAGAAGAGTTATTGATTCATTTTTTGCCTTCAGATACATAATGCTGTGCAATTATTGAGTGAGCCTGTTTAAAAATATGGATGGTCCAAACACCTCCTGACTAGAAAGGGCACCATCCTCGGGCCTGAATGACACTTTGAGATGTTACCGCCAGTGAGTGAAGACATCTGACCCGCCAGCGTAGCAGAGGAGTCTGATAGAACTTTACTCTGCGTAGCCATTAGGGAACAAACCATCCTGTATAGGCCAGGAGTGTTGACCTTTGACTACTAATACTTAAAATCTTCGATCTTTATTAAAAAAAAAGTGAAAATTCCTAAATGTTTAAATACATTGTGTGGTATATACTTAAACCTTTTGGGGTTTAAAAGTATTATTTCAGCTCACAAATATGTTTTGTGTTCAAGATAGTGCCTGAAGTCTTAGACCTACAGAAATGGGATTAAGACCTTTTTTCAATGAGCTTGCACTCTGACGGAGTGGCTATATCAATTTTTTGCAGAAAGAGGCAAACAAAGATATAGATATAAACTATAATCTCTATGTTAAAGATGCAAAGAGATATCTAGAATGACTTCTGGGTTTCTGGTCCAAGTTACTGTGTAGACTGTGGAGCTGTTTGCTGTGATGGGAATGAGAATGACCCCCCAAAGATGAGCAGTAAGGGGGTGACCATGAGCTCACCTGTGAGTTCTAGATATGATGATGTAGGATGTATAGCCCCAAGAGTGGCCCTAACATTGACTTATTAAGAAAGTCATTGACATGAGCATGCATTTTGGGCATCTGGCTTATTGTTATAAAAATGAAATAAGGCTGGGCATGGTAGCTCATGCCTGTAATCCCAGCAGTTTGGGAGGCCAAGGCAGGTGAGTTGCTTGAGGTCAGGAGTTTGAGACCAGCCTGGCCAACATGGTGAAACCTGTCTCTACTAAAAAAGTACAAAAATTAGCTGGGCGTGGTGGCACACACCTATAATCCCAGCTACTCGGGAGGCTGAGGCAGGAGAATCGCTTGAATCCGGGAGGTGGAGATTGCAGTGAGCCACAATCAAGCCACTGCACTCCAGCCAGGGCAACAGAGCAAGACTGTCTCAAAAATAAATAAATAAAAGTAAAAGAAAAGAAACAAAATCTTTCATACACCATGCACACATGTTCACACGTTACTCATGTCTCAGAGGACTTTGTGTGTGTACTTCAGTCCACACGGCTGTCCCTTCAGAGTAGGAAGCAGCTCTTCTAACTTCCATCTTTGCCAAAGGTTGTCATCTCCTCTGCGGTGAGAGCGTTGCAGAGTCATGGCTTCTTTGATCACATTTAGATTGCTGCCAGGGCTGAAGTCACAGCTTTCCTCCTCTTCACATCTCTACCGAATTGTATTTTCCTTGCCTTGTTTCTTGCCAAAACTTTAATGTTTCTCCTGTCCTCCAAGTGAACAGCCCAATAAAAATTGGTCATTTGTTAACATGCACCACAATGCTTTTCTTCTTAGAGGCCAAGGGACCTGCTTCAGCAACAGGGCTGTCACCTGTAGAGTTGTGAGTTCCCAGTCCACTGCCTTGTTGCTCCAAAGAGGGCGGGCGGGGGGTTGCGGTCCTGGTTCTTCCCAATTTCAGTCATTTCACAAACCTGGAGTGTTCAAGTGCCTCAACTTCCAAAAACCATGGTTTTATGACACGTTAATCTTGAATTTGGTGTTTTTACTAAAGCCAAGCACATTCAAATATAAAAGTCTTATTTTATTTATTGTTTGATTTTTTTACCTCATCTTCTGCCAAGAAATTCTTGAAATGATGATTCTTGTGCCATAAGAATGTGTTAAGGTTAGACTTTATAGAGGAGAACTTGACATGACCCAAGGTTTTCCACATCACATGTGAAGAAACTTGTTAGAGGCTTTCCCAATTCAGTAACAACACTAAAAATTTACATGGTATTATCTATTATGAGTTGTAAAGCTGTAAGAAAAGTTTCCAGTCTATTAATTTAAAGTACTTTGATGATCAGGACAAAAGGACTGATGTATCTTTTTATTTTCTCTCTGATGTATCTTTTTATTTTCTCTCTCTCTTTTTTTTTTGTTGAGACAGAGTTTCCCTTTTGTTGCCCAGGCTGGAGTGCAATGGCATGATCGGCTCCCTGTAACTTCTGACTCCGGTGTTCAAGCGATTGTCCTGCCTCAGCCTCCTAAGTAGCTGGGATTACAGGCATGCGCCACCACGCCCAGCTAATTTTGTTTTTGGTAGAGACAGGATTTATCCATGTTGGTCAGGCTGATCTCAAACTCCCAACCTCAAGTGATCCACCTGGCTCGGCCTCCCAAAGTGTTATTTTCTCTTTAGAAAATGATATTACAAAATCATTGTCATATGAGGAGGTAATCAAATATACAGTCCAAAGCAGTAGAGAACAATACTGTAGATTATGTTAATTTTAAAATGCTAGGTTATTTTTCTGGGATTTGTGAGGTCTGTGGCATTGATCAGTTTTGTTTTCTCATTCTAAGCAGATATTCAGTTTTGCTCTAATTCTGCATTTACGTTTTGACATCACTTTGTTTAATGAAAGTTTTAAAATTGATTAAGCTTAGTTCCCACAAAATCTGTATCCAACCCTTGTATAAGGCTTAGAGAATTCTTGACTATAAATATAATTTATTTTCTGTATTCAAAATATTTAATCTTGAGGCCACGTGCAGCGGCTCATGCCTGTAATCCCAGCATTTTGGGAGGCCAAGGTAGGAGGATTGCTTGAGGCTGGGAGTCCAAGTGCAGGCTGGGCAACACAGGAAGAACCCTTCTCTACCAAAAAAATTTTAAAATTAGCCGGACATGGTGGTGTGTGCTTCCAATTTCAGCTACTCAGGAGGCTGAGGAGAGAGGATCACCTGAGCCCAGGAGGTCAAGGCTCTGACAAGCTGTGATTATGCCGCTGCACTCCAGCCTAGGCCAAAAATGAAAGAAAGAAAGAGAGCAAGCGAGAGAGAGAGAGGAGAGAAAGAGAGAGAGAGACAGAGAGGAGAGAGAGAGAGAGAGACAGGAAGGGAGGGAGGGAGGGAAGGAGGGAGAGAGGGAGGGGAAGGAAGGAAGGAAGGAAGGAGGCAACGGGAAAGGAAGGGAAGGGAAGGAAAGGGAAGGGAAGGAAGGGGAGGGGAGAAAGGGGAGGGGAGGGGAGGGGAGGGGAGGGGAAGGAAAGGGAAGGGAGAAAGAAAGAAGGAAACAAGGAAACAAGGAAAGAAAGAAAGAAAAAAAAGGAAGGAAGGAAGAAAGAGAAAGAGGAAATGTTTAATCTATCTGGAATTATTTTAGATGATGGTATAGGGTGGGAAATTTGTCCTATTTTTTCGAAGCAGGCCAACTCTTCCAGCACCATTGCTAAGTAATATACGTATTTTCTCATTGTTAATAAAGGTCACTTTAGCATATATTAAATTCTTAAGTATACTTGAAATCCTCCTAGGATTTTTGTTCTGTTTCTTTGTTCTATCTATTCCTGTACCATTGTTTTAATTGTTATATTTTGATAATATATTTTGAAAACCGTTAGAGCAAATCTCTTCTCATTCTTAATTTTCATAAATTTAATTATTGCAGTCTATTTTTCTAGTTGAAATTTGAAATCACATTACATGCTTTTTTTTTAAACTCACTAAAATTCTGACAACTTGTAATTAGAGAACTGATATTTTAACGATACTGAGTCTTATCTGCAGCATCATTTTTTTGTGGTTGTCTACGTCCCTTGGAAAATGTTAATGCTTTCTAATGGATTTTAGGCATTTCTAATTAAGTATATGGCTAGGCAGTTGATTCTAGTTGCTAGAAAACTGTTTTAAAATTAATGTCTGTATGATTTATAAATGCCCATTTTATTGAACTTTTGTATTCAAAGAACAGCAAACATTGATACTTCTTTATTGGTGTATTTTGAAACTTATTTAGCTTTTTCCATTATAGTGGCCAAGATTCACAAAACAGTAGTAACTGTTTATTCCAAGTATTTATGATTTCCGTAGGAATACCTCTGAGAGAGAGACACACAGGTCCATTTTCATATGTATGTGTTTATCTATGGGTATATGAAATGTTGAAGGAATTTTCTTTCTAGTTTCCTTAAATACTCTGTCAAACATGGTTGTTAAACTAAGTTGGGTACTTTTGGAGGATATCTGTCGACACTATCTTCTTAAAAATCATTGTATCTATTACATTAATAGATTTATTTATACTAAACTATCCTTGATTCCAAGAATAAACTTTAGCACGGGGGTAATTTGTTGCTCTTTTAATACATCTGGGTTGGTGATTTTATTTAGGAATTTTTATTCTCTATAATAATAAGTGAAATTTAGCTATAGTTTTCTTTCATTGTGATAATTTTATCAGGTTTTGGTATGAGGTTAAAATAAACTGGGAAGATTTCCATCTTTCTTTATTCTCTGGAACATTTTAAATTGCAAAAGAAATCTATAATTTCAGAGTCTAAAATAACATCCATAAAATCATCTGGTTTTGGCAAATTTGAGGGGATAATTATCATCTTTTTCAATTTTATTCATGGTGGATCTTCTACATTTTGAGCCAATTTTGGTTATTTATATATTCCAGGCAGACAATCTATTTCATCAAGATATTCTCACTCAGTTGCCTATAAAGTTTTATAGAGAAGTGGCTCCCAATGTTTTGTTCTTGCCTCCTATCAGTTAAAAATGCTTGAGTAGGCACCCCAATTTACTTATTTAACAAAGGCATGTATTTACTACTAGACTCATGGATTATATAAAGTATGAAACAAATTTGTAAATAGAAGAATTTTAAAGATAAGATGAAATAAACTTTTTAAAAGTAATTTATATTTAGTTCAATCATGAAATAAAAAAGCTTTTTGCTTCTCTACAATAGCTTTAATATTAATATTTTAATAAGAATTATGTCATTAAATGGTTTTATTCTTTTTAAAAATCTTGGTTTAAAAATTTATGACATAGTGATCAAAGATATTTTTCTAAATTCAATTTCTTTTTGTATTTCTTTTAAAAAGTGACCTTCCCTCTAAAGATACCTCACAAATGCACATAGGTCCAAATTGGAAAAAGTAAGTGTATCATTGTCAGTCTTGCTAAGTCATTAGATACACTCTTTTTAGTCCCATTTACTCATCATGTAGGTATTGGTTGAAATATTAGAAAACGTTTGCTTTTCCTGATGTCAGTCAGAAGCTGTTGAATTTTTAAATTTTTTACAAATGAGTTTAAAACCCACTGGAACTGTACACAGGTTACAAAGCAGGTTATGTATTTTATGGTCCTGTTTTTACAGTATGTAGACTTAAGAAATTTTATAAGTGACATTGTTCTCAGCAGCAAAATCACATAATGATGGGAACATTTCCAAACAATTCTCAAAATGCTGTCTCCATTGCACACATTTGTCTGAAAAGCAGTTGTTTTCTATTTTCTTGTAAAAACATATCACTGTTGCCTTTGAGTGGCAATTTTGCTAATATTTTTTCAGCATTGGCTGGGTTGATACAACCGATAGTCATTTACCTTCACAGAAATGATCGGCAAATTTGGAACACTTGTCTTTATAAAGGACACACACACAATTCACCAATAGCTTAAATCGGTAAATAAAATAGCTTAAAATTATTTTTCAAATTTAAATTCAAGACATCCTGCAAGAGGAAATGAAATTCTATTTATTCTTCATGATTTTTTTTTTAGGTTGACATCTCATAATTGCTATCAGAAGTTTATAAGCTTGCAGAGATATAATTTGTGGAATTTGATAACCACAGACATTGAAAAAATAAAACTTAAATCCCATCATATCCAACGGCAATTTGACACTCACCACTGTCCATTCGTAAAATATTATGAATCAGATTTGATTTAACAATGGGAAATTGTACCTTATCTCTTTTTCTTCCTGCACTTCTGTTCCTATCCTACTTCTAGCCCCCCTCCCCAAGAATGTATTTTGTATATATTTATTTTTGAAGCTCTGTTAATCACCATTATTTTCTATGATAAAAATATGCCTATAAATTGAAAGTTTAATGTTTTAATTACCTGTGAACATAAGGCTCTAAGCGTTAATTGCCTCTTAGAGAGAGCTATCATTGCGACTGTTAGTAGTACATAATTAGTCAAAACAACATAACTACATTACAGATTTTCACAGATAATCATTAAACAACAATTTTTAAATTATCGAAAAGAAAGCTCTTAATGAGATTAATGGGGTCAGGTTATTTTCAGGAGCTTCTAGATAAATATTGTTCATGAATGAACAATATTGAATGAGACAGGGCTCACATCAATTCTGTTCATACATTTTATATTTCCAGATGTAAGAAACCTTGTTCGTATAAATAGACAGAGATGGAAGTTCTGTCACTGTTCAATGTGTTTACCCACTTCTGGATTATTTACCGAGAAGTTACCGACTGATGAAATTAGCTCTAATAATCTATCTTTTGACAATACTAATTCATTCTTCAATTGTGACAAAAGCAAAGAATGAATGTGTTTTCCAGTGGTTAGAGTTTATTGCTTAAGCTTCGTTGAGATTTATCAAGGGATTGTTATATGAGTCAGCCTTTTCTGTGTAACTAACAAACAAAATTTCAGTGGCATGTAAAAAACAAAAAAGTAGTTATTTTTCTCCCTAGCAAGTATGCAGGTGGACTGGGGCAAACCTGGATTCGGCTGCCAGTCAGTTCCAGCCTGTTCCATTTGTCTCATTCTGGGGTTCAGGATGAAGTCACAGTCGCTGGCTGAGGCATACACTCCTTGTGTCAGGGGTCAAAGTACAGGGTACATCTCAAAGCCTACACTTCTTAGAATGAGTACATGGCCACTGGCCAAAGAAACTCAGAGACCATGCCCAGCATCAATGGGCCGATGAATATTCTTACCATGGATGTGTGAGGGGGAGAGTGAATGTTTGCTGAATCATCTAATCTACCACACATATTAGCTATTCTTGTTGTGTGTATTGTTTTGCTTTGAATATAGTTTTCATTTAACAATAACTTGTTTGAATCAATATATTAAAAAGAATTGGCAGACTAAGAAGAGAGATGAGGAGGGTTTCTGAGATGCTATTAATGTTCTTTTATGTTTTTACCTGTGTGGTGGATACATAGATGGGTTCACCTAGTGATAATTCAGTGAACTGTACATTCATAATTTGTGGATTCTTTCTGTGTGTTATACTCCAAATAAAAGCTTATTTTTGAAAAGGATGTTATACTCCAAATAAAAGCTTATTCTTAAAAAAATTTGAGAAAATCAAATTACTCTTTATTTTAAAACTTACCTAATGCAGTATCTTTATAATGATCCCTTTTACCTTATTATATGCTTTAAATATGTATTTTACATATTTACAACTAATAATGGAACCAATTTATTGAAAGCTATAGATTTAGAGCATTCAGTTTATGGAAAATGTCTGCTATGAAACCTAATTAGCAAAGCTATTTCTCATTTTGACATCTATCAACTAATAGAGGCCTAGTTTGTATCAGAAAATCACTCACTGCATTTTCAATTCAAATAAATATCAATATTTATTACAAGTATCATAAATAACATAAATAAATATGTTAATATTTCAAGGAATGTGATGAAAACACTGCAAAATAAATTATGGAGTGCATTTTGTAACACAGTATACCAAAGGTGATTAAGATTAAAATTTTGTAGATTTCAACATAATGAAATTACCCACTTTGCAAGTTAAAAAGCAAGAGTAAATCTATATACTATTTCTTATATCTTAATTTCTAATAACAAAATGTAATACATAAAGTGATGTTATTATGAAGGGAGGAATATAATAAAAACATGATATTTATTATATGTGTGTGTATCCTATGTATTGAATTTTGGTATTTGGCTTTTTGGAATAATTAACTAAAAATCATATCTAAAAATCCAAAAATTGCTTCCGTAATTTTGTTTGCATTACTAGCAAACACTTTTTGTAGTCAATGGAAGGTTTTATAAACTGCTAAGCAGCTATTACATAATATAAAATGTTTAATAATAGAAAATGTAAACAGTTTAGAAAACAAACAAGATATTTTTAAGATCTGACTTGATGAGATATATTTTAACCAATAATTGAATAATACATATCAAATCTAAAAAAAAAACGTCAGTATCATTTGAAACACTTGGATCCCAGTTACTTTTAAAGCAAATGGTATCATCAATCTGCACTGCTTGCTCCTTGAAGATGTTTTTCTTTCCAGTCAATGGCACATCCTCAGGAGAAGAACTGAGAGTAGCTGAAGAAAACTGCTTACATTTAAATAAGAAAAAAAGACGGTCGTTTTTGGCATGTTTTACCAATACCCTCTTTGCTTTGCGGGTGCAAATTCTCCCTCAGAGAGCAATGCACTTTTTGCCAGTCCTTTTGAGAAGTAAAAAGAGAGGTTGTGAAAGACAGTTGCCATTCATCCCCCACTTGGAAATGTCAGGTTTCAGGGTGATCCACCATGGGCAAAAGACTCTGCTTCTAATACACCACTGCATCTTTAAAAAAAAAATACGTATAAGAGAGTGAAATACTAGAAACCTTGTGGACTTGTATTGATCCATGGATTTGTCATGACAGGAAGCTTCCAAGAAAACAATATTTCCAGAACTCCCTTAGTTTGATTCTCCGGAGGTGCTTCACATTATGGGCCAGATACCATTATGGTAAAATCTAGGAGAGGTGAGGGGTAAATCTTTCATGATGATCAGTGATGCTGTTCACTGAATCTTCCCAGGTTCTCTGCCTTCCAGGCTCAGGGCAGACTCTGTGGGACCAAGGGACTGCATCTTAAAGAGAAACAAAGACATTCTAAAGTGGCTGGTTTCCCACAACATCCTGACAAATTCAACTTTCTTTTGTAAAATGGGGCAAAGTTTACCTTGAGAGGTGAGCTAAGAAGAAAGAGAGTCCGCATTATACGAGGGAAGAGCATATACCAAAGTTGTGCCATGCACATTGAGACCTTTAAACTGCTCACATCATATACCTTTTTAAAGAGTCTCTTTAGCCCAGTTTGAAGATCATTTGTCTAGGGGGAAAAACATTCTTCTTTTTCTTTCTTTCGTTTCTTTTTTTTTTGAGACAGGGTCTCGCACTGTCGCCAGGCCTTGAGTGCAATGGCGTGAACTCAGGTCACTGTAACCTCCGTCTCCCGGGTTCAAGCGATTCTCCTGCCTCAGCCTCCTGAGTAGCTGGAATGACCGAAAGCAACCTCGTGACACTTTCGGCCTCCCAAAGTGCTGAGATTACAGGCGTGAGCTACCGCGCCCTGCCAACATTCTTTTAAATACTTTCCAAAACATAGCTAGGGAATCTCTGTGGAAAATACATTTCAAAGAATTGTAAACATTCTTTTTTTTTTTTTTTTTTTTTCTTTGAGAAGGCGTCTTGCTCTGTCCTCCAGGCTGGTGTGCAGTGATGTGATCTCGGCTCACTGCAACCTAGCCTCTCGGGTTCAAGTGATTTCCTGCCTCAGCCTCCCAAGTAGCTGAGATTACAGGCACGCATCACCACGCCCAGCTAATTTTAAACATTCTATTATTTAAAATAATCTAGTCTGCATGCTATTTAGCTAAGTATGTACGTCCTAACAAACTAAAGAACCAAGAGCATAAACATCAACTCCTCAGGAAAGTGAAACCCTCCCCCTTCCCTCCTCTACCAAGGACAACACAGGCCTGGCCTAGGAGCTGACCAGGAGTCCAGTGGGAAACAGTAGTTTCTGTATCTGGACAGATTATTTTCCATTTTTAAAATTTAAAAAAAAAAACATAAAAATAGGTGTCCCAATATTTTATTTGCATATTATTCTGGCATAGATCATCCCTTAGGATGCATCAACATCATTTCAGAAAAAAAAAAAAAAAAAAAACTAGGGGAATACTGTCTTCTACATTCTCATTAAATTTCCTTTTAATCTGTGGCTAAATATTATCATTCCTAATTTTAGGTCTTTATGATTTTGTTTTGGTTTTCTTAATCAAACTTGGTAGATAAATATTAATTTTATTGCACTGTTTAAGTAATGGTCTTTGGCATTTATCACTTTTTTTGTCCTTCTAATTTATTATACTTTTACATCTAATAATTATTTCCTCTTCCTTTTCTTAGATTTATTATATTGTGATATCAGCTTCTTGAGTTAAACACTAGGTTGATTTTTTTTTTTTTAGTTTTCATCTTTCTGGTTTTGTGATTTAAAAAAATTTAAGATGCTTTTTTGGTTAAGGCATAATTGACAAATACAAATTGTATATACTATATTTACTGTGTAAAATGTGAGTAATCTTTTGATATATAAGTACACTGTGAAACGTTTAAATCATACTATTGAATATATTCCTCACCTCACACACTTATTCTTGGTGGTGAGAATAAAGATCTACTCTCTCAGCAATATTCAAATACACAATACATGTTTATTAGCCATAGTCACCATGCTTACAATACTAGATCTCCCAAACTTATTTTTTTATTAAGAAAGTAAAGGAATGAAATAATGACTACTCCATAGGCAGATTTGTGGTTATTTCTTGATGATATGCTAAGCAAGGAGTGGATTCTTCATGCCTCCCTTTTCTAGACCATATAGGGTAACTTCTTGGTGCTGCTGTGGCCTTTGTAAACTTAGACCTCCCAAACTTATTCATCTTGCCTAACTGAAACTTTGTATCCTTTGACCAACATCTTAAAATGATTTTTTTTCAGAATTTAGCTTTTGTTATATGGATAAGAAATGTTTTCCTGATGCCACTGTCTGAATATATTAATAATGTTTAAATCTGTAACGGCATATTTAATTTCTTTTTTGACTTAAGTCTTATTTAGGAGAGCATCTTGATATTTACAAATAGTTGATTTAAAGGGAGAAAGAACAGTTTTGAAGTTTTTTTTTCTATTTAAAGTTTTTTATCACATTTATAGCACTGTGGTCTTCAAAATCTGTCTATACCACTTCTGCTTTAGGAAGTGTATTACAATTTTTCTCTGAAACATTTTTCTCTGAAACAAGCTGTCGTGGGCTCTCTGAATGGGTCCTGGCTTCCAAATTTAATCTCTATTTCTTCCTCGCTAGCCTTATTGGAAAGTATATAGTCACTTTAATTCTATAAGTAGTTATTTTAAAGATGAATTTCTATTTCTCTGTGTTCATGAGGAATATTGTCTTGTAATTTTTTCTTTATATTTCCTTTGTCTTTGTTTTTGTTTTGAGGTTGTTCAGACCTCATAAAATAAAATTTAAAAAAAACTCTTTTTTCTATTCTTCCTTAAAGTTTGGTGAAAGTCTCATCATTTTCTTATATGATTGAGAGCTTTCTATATGGGAAGGCTTTTAACTATAGATTCAATTTCTTTAATGGAAAAAGGGCTATATAGGTATTCTATTTCTTCTTGTATCTATTTTATTTTTTCTCTAGAAATTTGTCCATTTCCTGTACATTTCCAAAAGTTTTGGGAGAAAGTTTTTCTTAGTGTTCCCATAATCCTTGTCATTTTTCAAAATTAAATGATGTTATCATTTTTTACTTCTGATATTGGTTACTTCTATCTTGTTTCTCTTATTCTTGATAAAATAACTTTTGGCTTTGTTGATTTTCTTTATAGCATATCTGTTTTCCATTTCATTAATATCTGGTCTTTCTTTTATTATTTGGCAAACAAAATATGTCAGAGTAATGCACGTTTCCAAGACAAGGCACTGTCTTCTACATTTGGTTCTTTCTCTTGAATTTGTCACCTCCACCAAATTAAGATTAGCCTAGCCTACTAGAGGAATGAGAGACCATGTGAAACTATCAGGCTATCCTAGAGGAACAAACCCCTAGCCAACCCAGCAGCTAACCATACACAAAGGTGAACCCAGCCAAGACCAGAAGAATGCCCAGAGGAACCCACCCAATCTGCCAATGTGCTTCACCGTGGGTTACATAAATGAATGTTCTTTTAAGCTGCTAAATTTTGGGATGGTTTGTTATGTAGCAAAAGCTAATTGGCATAGTCCCTATTCCAAACTTTTAAACTCAGGAGAAAGGGGAAAGAAAATGTTCAGATTTTTTTCAGTTTTTTTTGTTTTTTTTTCTTGGCAGCTTAGCATTCTAGCAATCTGTGGAGAGGTAGGCATTCTTGTAGGTGGGGAATTTCATCAATATGCTAAGGCTGCACAGTGTTAACTGACTTTATTCCCAACTAGTAGTAACAAAGTGGTAATTAAGAGAAAGTCCGTGGGTCTGTGTTTATGGCATGTGGCCTTTGCTAGATGACCATAGAAAGCTTCTCCATAGCACCCAATTACTGGAAGGTATGAAGATAAAACTGGATCAAGGAACTGGTAGCCCATTTCACGGAAGCTACACCTCTGCAGTGATCCGTAAGATCAAATGGGAGAAGAGGGTTTTGGAATTAGTTCAAGCTTGCAGCATGAGAGATGTCCAGTGCTGAATTCTGTTTGGACAATAGGTGACCTTGGGGCACCCCAAGAAAAGAAGAGAATAACTTACTATTGATAAAGACACCACAGACAGTTTTGTATAATTATGTTACACATATTCTAATAGAAAATGACACATATAATTGACTTGACCTATCATGCTGGCAAGAGTAAAGGAATGCAAAAGCATGAAATTTCCAAACAAAAGAATTGTAAAAGATGATGAACTTTCAGATAGTGATTCTTTGTGCTACAAACACCTTAACCATGAGTTAATCACTACAATGCAATATAGCAGCAAATTCTGACAGGTAAAGGTTTGCAGTTGCTCATTCAACAAGTTTTATCGAGTGCCTGGTATCTATAAGTGGTTGCAAGAGATACAAAAATAATCATAATAAATCAGAAATAGAAGCTTTCTTGTAGGGGTAAGTAGACTAGTAGAAAATAATATGTTAGTGATACTAATAACTTCTTAAAAGTGATGGGGACCACTGAAAGTGTGAATACAATTTTACAGGAATTCAGAGGAGAGTGGGATCAGGCAACGCTTCAGCCAAGGGGCATCACCTGATTCTCAAGGAAAGGCAGAGTTTTAATAAGAAGACACTCCACTGAGGGGGTGGAAGGAGATGGAGGCTATTTCATTCATTCATTCATTCGTTCATTCATTTGGCCAGGCAGAGGATGGAGTTTCGCTCTTGTTGCCCAGGCTGGAGTGAAATAGTGAAATGGTGGATCCTGGGTCACCGCAATCTCCACCTCCTGGGTTCAAGCTATTCTCCTGCTTCAGCCTCCCAAGCAGCGAGGATTACAGGCATGCGCCACCACACCCAGCTAATTTTGTAGTTTTACTAGAGACAGGGTTTCACCACCTTGGTCAGGCTGGTCTGGAACTCTTGACCAAAAGTGATCCAACCCACGTCAGTTTCCCAAAGTGCTAGGATTACAGGGGTGAACCACCATGCCTGACCTAAGATGGAGGCTATTCCAACAAGAGACACTGGCCCAAACATTTGAGTCTGAGCCAGCAGATCGTTTATTTAGGAGGCAAATGAAGACTGAAAGAACACCAAGCTGAAAGTGGATAACTAGTTGTGTGACTGAAGAAAGTTCCCCAGTCAGGGTTTCCATTTCCTCACCTGTGCAATCCGGGTGTAAAGTTCTCATTATTTCTAAGCCTCCTTCTGGTTCTAAAATTCTGTAGAGGTTGGAACAAAATATCATAGTATTTTAAGTCATTAAAGAAAGCTGTAGTCATGGTTTCCTTTTTACAGCATATTGTTGGTCATATCCTTGCTTTATTTAGCATCAAGTCTTTGGGAATGCAATAGCTAATTATGACACTAAAACTATAAAAAACAGGATTTATTTACAGCAGTGTTTTTGACAGGATCTCTTAGAAGACTTTGTATAATAAAATAGAAATGTTATACATTAGTAATGTGTACAGTAGAAATTTGGAAGACATACCAGGAGGAAACAAATCGTTAGATATATCTATAAAACAAGAATTAAAGGCTCTAGGAAGATGTACTTATACATAGCAGAAAAAAATGAGGATTTTTAAAAAATAAAATGATTCATTAAATGTAAAAATGAGAGGTATTACAGAAAGAAGAATGAAGGAAAGAAATGAAATTTTCATCAAAATTTATCTAATGGTTTGATTATACTGAAAATAAGGAAATTTTGAAGCATGGTAATCATCTATAGTTTTGCCTGAGTAAGAATAAAATCAGAAAGAAGTGAAACTTTGAACTTGAACTGAAGAAGAACAGGTCTTCTTCCATGCAAAATGATTGAGTAGTCTGCCCTAACTACAATAGTCTATAAAATCATAAATCATTATTATTTCGTACAAATAGTTTTAAATCTTAAAAGTATTTTATGTTGTTTCTGATATTTCTAAGAGTGCAATTTTTAAATCTACATTTATGTCTTTCTTTTCTTCGTTTTTTATATGGGACAGTGGTCTCACTGTGTTGCCCAGGTTGATCTTGAACTCCTAAACCCAAGAGATCCTCACACCTCAGCCTCCCAAGTAGCTGAGATTACAGGCATGCATCGCCATGCTTGGCCCTAAATCTACATTTAAATTTAAATGCAGAGCATTTATGGTTTAACTAAAGCAGCGGTCATTGCCGTGACTTTCTCCAGAGATTATATCTAGGTGTATCAAATATTGGCCAGGTACAGTGTCTCACTCCTGTAATCCTGACACTTTGGGAAGCCTACACAGGGGGATCACTTGAGACCAGGATTGGAAACCAGCCTGGGCAACATAGTCAGATCCTGCCTCTACAAAAAATAAAAATAAAAATAAATTTGCCAGATGTGGTGGTACAAGCTTGTAGTCCCACTACTCAAGAGGCTGAGGCAGGAGGATCACTTGAGCCCAAGAGCTCAAGGCTGCAGTGAGCTGTGATCACATCACTGCACTCCAGCTTGGGTGACACATCAAGATCCCTTCTCTAAAAAACAAACAAACTAATAGATAAATAAATCAGTTAATCAAATCAACCTAAATTAAATTAAATTAGAATATTACCAAGTTCACCTGTACATTAATGGCAAAAACCACAATTGCCTATGAATCAACTTAACATAAAGTATGATGTATTGTACATGTTCTCGAGTTCTCTCCTGAACCATGCCTAGGAAGTCTGTTGTTAAAGCTAAAAACGTCGTCATTTCACATTAAAATGTAGGTTATTGATTTTTCTTATTTCTTCCCACATTGTCGCTGACCCATATCCTGTAAAGCAGCAAAAGTGCTTTGACATCAGAAGGTGGGTAAGGATAATAGAAAATCACAAATATTTGGTAATTCTGTGCTGAAAAAGTGGATAGACCAACATGTAATTGGTTAAAGGATAAATTCCTGGACTGGATAAAATAGTATTTTATTCTAACACAAGTAAAACATTACACAAAGGAGGTGGACTCATTTTTTTAAAAAAACCAGACATAGATTTTCTATCCTAAAGCACATTTGTGACTGCTAGCAGACAAGTACAGGTAATTGCCTCCAGGTGGTTGCCTGCAGGAAATCATTGAAATTCAGTGCTTGTAATGACAGTTTTCTGAGCAGCAAAAACTAACCTGCAGGAACCTCAGAGGTACAGGTATATTTTAGAATAGCAATGCCAGCCATCTGAAAGGCCATAGATGCAGAATGCCCAATTTAACAGGATACAGATTAAATAAAACAAGTATGAAGCTATGTTAATGATTAACAAAAATTTCAGATTATAAAAAAGTTTTTCTTTAGCTTTAAATATATTTTAAACATTATTTTTCTTACATTTTTACTCATTGATGGTAACTGCCTAGCAATCATTTTTTTCTTCCAGACAAAATAGGAATTATAATAACAGTTACATTTTTCTTAAAGTTCTGTTTTTATGAAAGCTCATGTTCAAAATTAATTTATTATTAAACAATAACCCAGGAATTTTCTCCACTGTAAGTAGACACTCCAGGATATTTAACTAAAGATGGCAGATTAGCCGTTAGCATTTAGCTCATTACTACTGCTCAAATGATGGTAATTTTTTTTGAAAGACACAGCGTACAAAGACAAAATAAACAAGAATGGAAACAACAGCAACAGAAATTTGGAAGCTGGGAGCAGATCTGAGAAAGTTGAATTCTCAGCCAACTGCAGAGACTGCTGAGAAGCCGACTGATTTTTTTTTTTTTTTAAATTTCAAGTACAGATCCAAGAATGGGCATCATTGGATATCTCTGGAAGTTCTGTTGCAAGTAGCGTTGTGGAAGAAGCAGTTGGACTTCTGATCTCCTCCCTACTTCATGCAACAGGTCAACTACCCATCTTAGCAGAAGATCTAAGAGATTTATTTCCTGGAGACAGACACATGGAGGGTTTAAACTGAAAAGCGGAGAGTTAAGCTTACATGCTAAGTGCAAAAACTCCTCATATTTCATAACCTTTTATAGGCTGGAACATTGGTTGCTAAGTACACTCACTCTTGTGAGTGCATACACATGCATACACAGACACATATGCCCTAGGCAAAGAATTACAAGTCTTCTCTGGGGAATTTGACCACCCCAGTAGAAAAGATCTGAAACTACTGCCAATGAGGGTTCCACTAGGAAGAGCAAAGACAGGCCACTAGACAGTGAAGTTCAAAACATATGTGTGTATCTATATACACATATATTTTGAGATAGAGTCTTGCTCTGTCGCCCCCAGCGTGGAGTGCAGTGGCGAAACCCTGGCTCACTGCAACCTTTGTCTCCTGGATTCAAGCAATTCTCATGTTTCAGCCTCCCGAGTAGCTGAGACTACAGGCATGTGCCACTACACCCGGCTAATTTTTGTATTTTTAGTAGAGATGGGGTTTCACCATATGGGTTAGGCTTGGCTTGAACTCCTGACCTCATGTGATCCACCCACCTCGGCCTCCCAAAGTGCTGGGATTGCAGGTGTGAGCCACCATGCACAGCCTCCAATCGGCTTTAAGTGCACCCGTGCCTACTTGGAGTGGCCAACAAGGATCATAGGATAGGATTCTAATCTGAGAGACTCGGAAACAAACAATCAAGGTAAAAAGCAATGGGAGAAAACAGAGGCAGGAGGGGAGGATAACATTTGAAAATGATCCTTAATACACTCAGATAAGATATTGCATATATGAGACAAGAAAAGGGCGCTATTTTAGAAAAAGAATATTTTGAGGAGGAAGAGCTTTAAAATAATTAAAAATAGAATTGTGAAAGTAAAAAAAATCAGTAGAAGAGTTGGATGATAAATTAGAGAAAATCTTCTAAAAGCAGAGGAAAAATAGAAAATAAGGAATAAAAGATAAGAAAAAATACAGGACATGTCTAGGAGGTCCAGCGTCTGTATGACAGGAGTTCCACAAAGAGAGAACTCAAGAAACAGAGAATAGGGACAGGGCGAGGTGGCTCACACCTGTAATACCAGCACTTTGGGAGGCTGAGACGGGTGGATCAACTGAGGTCAGGAGTACGAGACCAGCCTGACCAACATGGAGAAACCCCATCCCTACTGAAAATACAAAATTAGCTGGACATGGTGACACATGCCTATAATCCCAGCTACTTGGGAGGCTGAGGAAGGAGAATTCCTTGAACCCGGGAGGCAGAGGTTCTAGTGAGCTGAGATCACGCCATTGCACTCCAGACTGGACAACAAGAGCAAGACTCCTTCTCAAAAAAAAAAAAAAAAAAAGAAAGAAAAGAAAGGAAATAGAAAATGGGAAATCATCAACGAAACACACAAAAACATTTCTGCCAAATGAAAGAACATGAGGTTTTAGGTCAAAATAAGCCACACAGAATCCAGCACTAGAAATAATTTAAAAACCAACCTTAAGACACATCACTGGGAAGTTTTTTGGAACTCTGGGATGAAAAAAATATATTATGAGCTTCTAGAAAGAAGAGATTTTGTTAAGAAGAATCAAGATTCAGAGTGACTTGACACTTCATAGCAGAAATGCTAGAAGCTAGAAGACAATGAACTTAATACCTTCAAAATTATGTGGAAAAATTCATGTTATTCTAGAATTCTCTACCCAGCCAAATTATAAATTAAGTGTGAAGGTAGAATAAAGACATTCTTAGATTTGCAAGACCTCGAAATCCTTTGTTTGCTGTGGATCCTTTCTTAGGAAGCCCTGGGGTATGGGACCACCCAAAATGCCGAAATAAACTCAGAAAGAAGGAAGGCATGGCATCTGGGAAATTGTGACTCATTCGACAAATAGAAGTCAACCCCGGGGATGATGGTGAAGGGGATCTCATGAAAACTGGTGGGTCAGGCCTAGGGTGTGACTCTTGAGAATACTGGACACAAAGCTCTGGGTGAGCGCTATTGGATAGAACCCAATTAATACAATATTAGATGAATTTGAATGTGTTGAGATGACATTTACGTCTCAGGTTGAATTCTTAAGTACAGTCATGTGTTTTTCAATGACAAGAATACATTTTGAGCCATGTGTCATTAGGCCATCTTGTTCTGCTAACATCGTAGGCTCGGTAGAGCCTACTATACACCTAGGCTATATGTGACAGCCTATGGTTCCTTGTCTACAAACCTGGACAGCATGTCACTGTACTGAATACTGTATGCCACTGGAATACAATGTTAAATATTTGTTTATCTAAACTTATCTAATCATAGAAAAGATGCAGTAAGAATATGGTATAAAAGGTTTTTAAGGCCGGGCGCGGTGGCTCACGCCTGTAATCCCAGCACTTTGGGAGGCCGAGGCGGGTGGATCACGAGGTCAAGAGATCGAAACCATCCTGGTCAACATGGTGAAACCCTGTCTCTACTAAAAATACAAAAATTAGCTGGGCGTGGTGGCGCGTGCCTGTAATCCCAGCTACTCAGGAGGCTGAGGCAGGAGAATTGCCTGAACCCAGGAGGCGGAGGTTGCGGTGAGCCGAGATCGTGCCACTGCACTCCAGCCTGGGTAGCAAGAGTGAAACTCCGTCTCAAAAAAAAAAAAAAAAAAAAAGGTTTTTAAAATGATACACCTGGATAGAGCACTTCCCATGAATGGAGCTCACAGGACTGGAAGTTGCTCTGGGTGAGTCAGTGAGTGAGCGGTGAGTGAAGGTGAAGGATTCATACCACTCACTCACTGTAGTGACACCACTGTACACTACTTCAGACCTTTAGAAACACTTGACACTTAAGCTACACTAAATTTATTTTTTAAAATTTTCTTTCCTCAGTAATAAATTAACCTTGCTTATTGTAACTTTTAAACTTCACTTAGCTTAAAATACAAACACAAGCCAGGTGCAGTGGCTCATGCCTGTAATCCCAGCACTTTTGTAATTCCAGCACTTTGGGAGGCTGAGGCAGGTGGATCACCTGAGGTCAGAGGTTCAAGACCAGCCTGACCAACATGAAGAAACCTCATCTCTACTAAAAATATAAAATTAGCCGGGTGTGGTGGCGCATGCCTGTAATTCCAGCTACTCGGGAGGTTGAGGTAGAAGAATTGCTTGAACCCGGGAGGTGGAGGTTGCAGTAAGCTGAGATCATGCCATTGCACTCCAGCCTGAGCAGCAAGAGCAAAACTCCATTCCCCCAAAAAATGCACATTGTACAGCTGTATAAAATATTTTCTTTCTTTATATTTTATAACCTTTTTTTTAATTTTTATTTTTTACTCTTTAAACATTTTTGGTAAAAACTAAGACATAAACACACACATTAGCCTTGGCCTGCTCACAGACACAATCATCAAGACATCACTAGACGGTAGGAATTGTTCAGCTTCATTACAATCTGATGGGACCACTGTCATATATGCGATCTGTTGTTGCCTGAAATGTCACTGTGCAGTGTATGACTGTCCACAGACAGCGAAGCAAATACACAAACTAAGCAATGATGTTCTTTATGGAAGCACAAATAGGGAAAAATAATCACAGTGAATTGTACGGCTTAGCTGTGAATAGTGTTCTTAGTCTCAGTGGTAACACACCTGTAAACACCAAAATTATAATCTACATGGGGCACAGAGGGGACAGCAATGTAACTGTGTGTGCTCGGAGACAGAGGGAGCAGCACAAAAAGAGAGCTAAAGCTCCACATTTCTGAGTGAGAAGGCAATAGAGAAGGCCTAGATTGAAAAGGCCAAAATTACGTTTTATTTAGAGATGCAAATTTAAATATTAGAAAATTGGTAAAAGAATTGAAAATATTTTTGCCTAGGGAGTAGAGAGTGACAGCAGAGATGGCAAGAAATGGCTTTTTTTTTTAACATGCTATAAAACAATCTGACTCTTTAAACTCAGATGAAGCATTATACATTGATGTAAATTTAAAAACGAAAGAAAACATTGAGATGAAAAGATAGGCCGGGCGCAGTGGCTCAAGCCTGTAATCCCAGCACTTTGGGAGGCCGAGGTGGGCGGATCACAAGGTCAGGAAATTGAGATTCCGACTAACACGGTGAAACCCCATCCCTACTGAAAATACAAAAAAAATTAGCTGGACGTGGTGGCGCATGCCTGTAGTCCCAGCTACGCAGGAGGGGGAGGCAGGGGAACTGCTTGAACCTGGGAGGCGGAGGTTGTAGTGAGCCGAGATCGTGCCACTGGACTCCAGCCTGGGCGACAGAGCAAGGCTGTGTCTCAAAAAAAAAAAAAAAAAAGAAACATGAAAAGATACATTCCTAAAATGTTTGGGTGAATCATTTTAGGTGAAATGGGAAGGTAGATAACTTATCTGATAATGATTATACCTTTCTACTTGTTAGTTGATTCATAGAGTCATATGAATAATCATTTATTGAATGATTACCAAATGCAGGGTTCCATGGGAAAGGTAAATAAGGAAAAAATACACCATGATTTTCTTCCTTATGTTGCTTGCAAGTGAATGTGACATATATTTAAAATATTTTTTTTGTGTTTATATGAATAAATAAAAAAGAACTAGGACAGAGAGAAAGGACAGTACATACATATGACAGTATAAAAGAAACAAGATCCAGAAATCTGTTTGTTGAATATGGAAATTTGAATTGACCATTGAAGGAAGAGGTAGACCAGAGAGCTGGGACTAACATGAGAAAAATTATGAAGACAGGAAGTGTCTCAGCATGATTGGATGGTTGCAATTCATTAATTATAATGAAGAACAAAGAAAAGAATGTTAACTCCAAGAGAGCAGGCATCTTGTGTGTCTTGTTCACCGTTCCCAGTACTAGAACATTGCCTGGCATATAACAGATACTCAGTAAACATTTGCCCAGTGATTGGTTGGGTAAGATTGTAGAGATAGAGGTTGATAACAGAGGACTTTGAATTCCATGTTACATTTTGAATTTAGACTATAAGAAAATAGGAAAATATTTTAGGAGAAGATCGTGACAGCTCTAATTAGACAGCTGAGTTTAGGACAAGTTAGAAGGTGTCGGGTCAGGAAGAAATGAAAAATAAAGATCTGAATTTTTAGAACTAAATTAGAAAGGAAGAAACAGATCAGTTATTGCAGAAGCGAACCATGATTTTATGGAAATGTAGTAAATTTGAAGTTAGAAGAAATTGAGTTACATCCTGTCTCTGTCATTTAATGGGTGTGGAGATCTGGACAAGTCCTAGGGCGCCTTCTATGAACATCAATCTCCTCAGTAAAGTCAGGAATATAGTTTGCAAGTACTTCACCTGTCGTCTAACGCGTACTGGGCAACTCTCAAGGATATGTCAATACGTTAATCCAGGATAAACTGACGTGAGGATAAAAGAAGAGAGAAGCACAAGAGAGACATAACACATAGCCAGGAGTGGAGCTAAAAATCCACCATCATACACAAAGTTATGTGAAAGCATTTTGGAAAATGAAGAGTTATATAGACGTTCGGTGTGGTTGACCTATGACATTTCTGACGTAGTGGAAGCTTGAAAGACATTATCACTGTGTCAGAGGAAAGGGCATTACATTGACGCAGAGGGAATGGGAGCCACTATAGATTAAGCTTTTAAGAAGTTTGGAGATCAAGAGACAACTGCAAAGACAAGTCAAATCTAAAAAGGTAAGTTCACGATGACATTTTATATTCTCAAAGTGTTTGATGAAAATATTCACCAATCTTTGAAGGAGAACCAAAGATTCTTTAACCCAGAGTGGTCTTTAGTGTGCTAGTCTAACGCAGACACCTTGCAGATAGGAAGTAAAACCCGGCCGGGCACGGTGGCTCACGCCTGTAATCCCAGCACTCTGGGAGGCTGAGGTGGGTGGATCACGAGGTCAACAGATCGAGACCATCCTGGTCAACACGGTGAAACCCCGTCTCTACTAAAAATACAAAAATTCAGCTGGGCATGGTGGCGCGTGCCTGTAATCCCAGCTACTCAGGAGGCTGAGGCAGGAGAATTGCCTGAACCCAGGAGGCGGAGGTTGCAGTGAGCCGAGATCGCGCCATTGCACTCCAGCCTGGGCAACAAGAGCGAAACTCTGTCTCAAAAAATAAAAATAAAAATAAAAAAATAAAATAAAATAAAAAAAAGGAAGTAAAACCCAATGAGGTGTCAATGTTAGCAGGAGAAGGTACCGCTTACCTATATTTCTCAACAGAAACAAAACAAACACACACATTTTTTAAACCCTAGATATAATAATCGATAGACTATGGGTCTCATTGGTTCATGGATAGCGTGTAGAGTTGATTAGTAATTAATGAATAAGGGAGACTTAAGGGAAGGTAAGGCTATATGTGTAAGATAGAATTGTGTTTTCTAAACAATTTAGATCAGAAAATAGAAACCTAGAAAAAGTGAAACAATAGCACTTAAAGGGACAGGCCTGATTAATTAACTAATTGGGAGTATGCCAATTTTATTTTATTTTTTATTTTTATTTTTGAGACAGGGTCTCATTCTGTCACCTAGGCTGGAGTGCAGTGGCGTGATCACAGCTCATTGCAGCCTTAACCTCCCTGGGCTCAGATGATTTTTTCACCTCAGCCTCCCAAGTAGCTGGGACTGCAGACACACCCCGCTAATTATATTTTTTGTAGAGATGAGGTTTCATTCACTAAGTTGCCCAGGCTGGTCTCCAACTCCCGGGCTCGGGCGATCCACTCACTTCGGCTTCTCAAAGTGTTGGGATTACAGGCACAAGCCACCACCGCGCCTGGCCTGCCAATTGTATATGAGCCTTGTGGATCACTTCATGAAGTGGTCCTAGAAATGGTGCAATCCAGCTAGATCTTAGAGAGATTGGCCTAGAGCATTTGGATGAGCAACAAGGAGGAAAGCAAGCATTCTGTGCCACGATGGTGATTGAAACAGAAGTATGCACAAAGGAAGCGCCTAACTTTTTGCAGGAACAGTGAGTGGACCCATTTAGCTGAAGTGGAGGCTTTGTTTAGGGAAGAAGATGAGCACAATGTTTTGGGGTGATCGCTTGCATCATATAGAGGTTTAAAGCCAGCTAGGGAATATGTACCTTGTAGTTAGAGGGAAGTGACTCGGTTTCTTCAGTGACGGAGTTACATGATGACAGCATTCTTTTTAGGAGATAATTAGGGTGGTGTGCCTGATTAACAGAAGCTAGGAATGTTTGGACTTCAGCCCTATCTTTTCCAAGTTGATGTCATGGTAGACAACTGCATTCTCTCCCCAGACGCTCTTAGATGTTAATATTGGCAACACTGGAAGAATCTGTTGAGCAGTTTTTATGAAATGTAATATGAGAGTTGCTTGCTTTTCACTTTCAGTAACTTTTTTGAAGAAGAGTGAGGAAAAGTTTTAAAATATGTCACACTGGACCTCTACATTTTAGAGTAATAATAATAGAATCCCACATTTTCTAAATGAAATAAAGCGATGAGTTATAGTTGAGAAAATAGGCAGGAAGGCCTTGGTTAAGACAAAAACAGAGGATTATAAAAATGTTTTTGGGAATGATGTCAGAATCGTAGGTTATGGGTGGTTGTAAAGAGATAATTCTGATTTTAATCAGTCAGGTCAGCTATATTCAAGAAGCCAGGTGTCAGAGCAATACAAACTAGGGAAAAGAGAGTGCGTAGTAGTTTTCATCCAAGGAAATCAAAGCCATTGTAACTATTAATATTAATAGAAGTAATTGTTAGTGAATTTAGGAGGGTAGATATCCAATTCACCATCTTCATAGCATCTAGAAAAATACTGTCCTGAGTTTAAGATAAATCATTCATTTCAAATTAAGAAGCAGAGAAGAAAAAGGGAAACAGAGCAGCAGAATGGCAAGTGTTACAAGTAGGTAAATAAATCCTTGCTTAAAAAGAAATCCAATTACTAATCAGTGAAAAAACGAGGATACAATGAAGAGACATGGAAGAATAAGATGAAGGAGACATTACACATAGGGGAAAATATAGAGGAAAGGAGCTATTTAGTTAGATACAGAAGCAGATACTTTCAGATTACGTAATAAGTACTCATTGCTCTTTTGCAAGGCATCCCTAATAACTAAGGAGTAGGTTATGATCACCCCATTTTACAGATGGGGACATTATAAAATGTCATTAGTACTTTAGCATATTAAACTTAGGTGGCTAATTAGCAATGTATCTGCGATGGAATTTCGCAATGGTAAGAAGCATTACTATTTCTTTATTTTCAATACCTTTAGTGTAACTTAGAAGAATCATTCCTTTGACTTATCTGCTGTACAACTGGTCAATATTGCATGATGACTTCTCAATATTACCATTGATTTAGGTTGCCAGGAAAAAATCAAGCATGCTTCAAGGAGATTTTAGCAGCAAGAAATCCATACTATTTGACACCTCCTATTATTTCCACAGCATCCCAGAATTTCTCATTTAAGTACTGCCCAATATTATTCTGGCTTTCTTTGAATTTGTGAACACACACAAAAAAATGTTTTGTTCTAATTTGTTGCAGAATGGCAGTTTGGCCTTTTGGGAATATGAATCATGGGTCACTGACATCAAACAACGTACATTTGGAAACTTTTTTGAATAATAATTGGTTTGGGACAAGTTTTTTTTCCCCCTTAATAAGAAATTGGGAGATTTCTAAATAGGAAATATCATTAGAGTCTCTAATTTTAAATTGCATGAATTTGTTTTAATTGTATTAAAATGAATACAAAATAATCAGTTGCTCAAAGTAGACACCAAAAGGAATAGTTATTAAGACAGTAGAAAAATATTTTCGAAGAACATTCATAGGATAAGCATCCTCCTCCCCCAAATCAAACCTGAGGCAATAGAAAACTATGCTTTCAGAATAATAAAACAGCAGAAAAGGTCCTTTGAGAGAACGTCTGATTTACCTTTCTGGAAATCACTTTATTTTGTTCCAGAAGGGTGGACTATGGAACTTTCTGCGAGAACATGGTTACAAAACTGTTGTGTGATCAAAGCTCTGGAGGGAGGGACTGTTTTGACTCTCTTGTTACTATGTGAGGGATGGAATTTTGCAACCAGAAGGTTCCACAACAGTTGGAAACGACAGTTGTATGAGTAGCGAGCCGAAGACAAATGTGTGTGTCCTGTTACTCCTGTTCTGAGAACTACACACTGCCGCCGTGCCAAGGTTTCCGGCTTGCATCAATATTTTTTATAATTACCAAACCTCATGTGCATAACCCATTAGCAGCAAAAAAAATCTTACAAGTAACATCTACACTGTCTTTAGGTTAGACAGCCATCTGGCTAGCTGATACGCGCGCGCACACACACATGCACACACACAGATAGTCTTATTTAGATGCCTTATTATAACCATTGTTCCATTTTCAATCATCTACCATAAATCAAGCTCCACCTCCTTTTGCAGAAATTAAAACAGCTGAAATTTACAAAGCCCTCAGAACATGTTAAAGCTCACCGTGGGCTACTATCATCCTGTTGTTAGAAGTGGCTTACTCTTATCTTCCATTCTCTGGCTCATCTCTCTCACTTGTGAATTCATGTCCCTATCATTTTCCTTAGCTTCCAGAAAGTCCATTTTATCTGTTGCCCATTCTCCAACTTTTCCCAAGGTGGACTTTGACTCTAGACTCGTGGGTTCCTTCATATTGATGTCCACAGACATTTTGGCACAACAGGAACTACCATGAAAAGGAGATGCCAATAAATTCAAAACTGTAAATTGAATTGTGTGCTTCTACAAACAAAATAGTATGGAATAGCATAGCAGAAAGTTTAGGGGACAAAACAATGAGCGATTTAGGTGTTGTTTGCCAGAAACAATTCATCTGCAAAATTTAATCCAATGAGAAGGCATCTGGAGAAAGCTTCTTGTGTTGGCAACACATTTACAGAGTCAGAAGCTGGTGAGTTTGGGATCTGGTAAGGTTTGGGGAAACTGAGACGTTAATGTAGGAGGTAGATATTGGGAATTGAAATGTGTTTGCAAAAAAAAAAAAAGGCACTTATAAAGCTAGTCAGGGGTGAAGTCTTGGGGTTGGCAGTTTATTAACAAGAAGGAAAGGTCTCTCTCTTTTAAAATACTGTAATATTTTAGGACCATGGTTAACAGTGGTTAATTGAAACCATGGAAAGTGAAATATGAATATATACATAGATGTGTGCATGTATTTTTGTCATATGTACATATATGATTTTTTAAATCTGAAATCAGGTTCTAGTAGACAGGCCATCAAGGAGGGGATTAAATCTCAAAGAAGAGAAAGGGAACTTACAAAAAAAACCCTAATTGTTTCATAACTGTGTTTAGATCACACCTGCTTTTCCAGATCCCAGCCTGCCACAAATGAGAATATAAAAGAAATCTCAGACCTCCTGGGCGGTGGGGTAGCCTAGGGATTTAAGATGTCTCCTCTGCAGGCAATGAGGGTCTCTGTGAGACCAGGTCTAGGCTACTTACCCTAAGCCTGAGCTCCTTACTCAGTAAAACATGAGTAACGGTGTCTGTAGTAGCAGTTTTTTTTTTTAAATAAACTTTATTTTGGCATAATTCTAGCTTTACAGAAAATTTACAAAGATTGTACAGAGAGCTACCATATGCCCTTGATGTTTACCTCATTGTTTACATCTTATATTACCAGGACACATTTGTCAAAAATAAGAAATTGACGTTGGCGGCCGGCCGCGGTGGCTCAAGCCTGTAATCCCAGCACTTTGGGAGGCTCAGGTGGATGGATCACGAGGTCAAGAGATCGAGACCATCCTGGCCAACATGGTGAAACCCCATCTCTACTAAAAATACAAAAATTAGCTGGGCATGGTGGCATGCACCTGTAGTCCCAGCTATTCAGGAGGCTGAGGCAGGAGAATTGCTTGAACGCGGGAGGCAAAGGTTGCAGTGAGCCAAGATTGTGCCACTCCAGCCTGGCACCCGGTGACAGAGTGAGACTCTGTCTCAGAAAAAAAAAAAAAGAAAAAGAAAAAAGAAATTGACATTGGCACACTATTAACTACACTCCAGACTTTATCTGGATATCACCAGTTTTCCCATTAATGTCCTCTCTATTCTCGGATCCCATCGAGGATCATGTTACATTTGGTTGTGAGGTCCACCCTGGATAAGTCTCCAGAGACTTATTTCAAGGTTTAAAACATAATATGTGTAAAGCACACTTAGCCTAGTGCGAAGCATGTAATGAAGCATTGGTCAGCACTGATGGATCGTTATAACTGTGACAGACACTGTCTTCAGCACTTTCGAAACACCAGCTCATCTAATATTCACAGCAATTCTGTGAAGACTCCAGTTACATTTACTTTACAGATAAGAAAATGGAGGCACAGGAAGGTCAAATAAATGGCCCCAAACTATGCAGCTGGCAGAGCTGGGCTTCAACCCAGGCTTGCTGGCTGGCTCTTAAGCCCATGCTTTTAATCACAATGTTGCCTCTCTGTAAGTGCAAAATATATTAGTAGGAGACTCTGGAACTGGTGAATTTTCTCTAGGGCAGAAGAGTATTACTAAGTAGTTCTCCCTCCATTAGTCACTGAAAATATGCCTCATTTTTAACCCTCTTTAAATAAAAAATTATAGCAATTCAGAAAGAAAAGGTAAGAAATGTGGATTGAATAAGCTAGAAGCATGGGTTGCATGGCTTTTCTTATACATCACTTTTTTGAATGCTTACTCTGCCATACTTTTTCTTAATTTTTTTTTTTTTTGAGACAGGGTCTCACTCTGTAGCCCAGGCTGGAGTGCAACGGTGTGATCACTACTTATTGCAGCCTTGATCTCCCGGGCTCAAGGAATCCTCCCAACTCAGCCTCCTAAGCAGCTGGGACTACAGGTGCACACCATCATGCCTGGCTAATTTTTGTATTTTTTTGTAGACACAGGGTTACCCCATGGTGCCCAGGCGTCTTGAACTCCTGGCACAAGCCCGCCCCTCTTGGCCTCCCAAAGTGCTGGAATTACAGGCATGAGCTACTGTGCCTGGCGTCCTCTTAATTTTACACACATATCCCTCCCTCCCTCCCTCCCTTCCTTCCTGTTTAAGCCATGGAACATCTATTAAAGCTACAGCAGAGAAGAAACTTTCTTTAAAATCTAAGAATGAAGATTAAGAGCAAGCAAAAGGCAATGGAGTTTCTGGTGAGAATCAGGAAAGGCATAAAAGGGGGAAGGATTTGGGAACAGGAAGAAGGGGAGAGGGAGGATGGACTGGGAGTTCTCCAGTCAAGCTCTGCCAGGAGCCAGCTGGTTACACTGTCATCTAATTCACGGCTACTCCATATATTGGCTTCTCAGTTTATAAGATGAGCATATCCCTTTTAACTGTGTCAGATATAATAACCTTGAGTCTAGAAATTTTAAAAAGGATTTAAAGAAAAATGCAAAAGCAAGAAAGTAGTTAAGTTGACATGAAAGTCTTAGCAACTAAACTGGAAGGTGAGCAGGCCTCTGACTACAACATTCATTCCACAAACATTTCTTTCAACACTGTTCAGGTGCTGGGGAGACAGAGAGGAACAAAGCATGTCACTTCACTCACAGGCCCCATAGTGTAGTGGAGGGTCGAGAGATAATAAACATGGAAGCCAATGAGATACTTGTAGAATGTTAGATGTTAGAAAGGAAATTAATGGAATGTTGAGGCAGAGGCTATGGGGTGGGGGGGCGGGTAACCACACTTGAGATGGGACAGATCATGTTTAATTTACATATGTTCAGATTGTGACTACAATAGAGAAAATAAGACCCTTCAGCAATCAACAAAATCACTTTATTTATAGTACAATAAAGGTGTGCACCAAGACAGCTTTCCACAGGAAGTTTGAGAACCACTTTACTAGAAATGTGAAAGAGTAGATTACACAACAATGTTTTAAGAGTTATTGAGGAGTAATTCTTCCTGGAAATAAGAAAGTCTAGAATGAAGTCCTTCTGCTCCTCCTCAAGCAATTGACAAGCCCCTTTCCTAGGCTGGCATTAACTCTATCTGCAATTTTATGGAAATATACTCTTGGTATCTGCTATAAACTAAATTGTCCCCCTAGCAACCCAATTCATATGTTGAAGCCCTAACCCCCAATGTGACTGTATCTGGAGATAGATTCTTTAGGAGGTAATTAAGGTTAAATTAGGTAATAAGGGTGGGGTCCTGATCTAACAGGATTAGTGTCCTTAAAAGAAGAGACACCAAAGAGCTAGTGCATGCATTCTCTCTCTCCCTCTCTCTCTTTCTTCCTCCCTCTCTCTGTACGTGCAGTATACCTAAGAAAGGCCATGTGAGGACACAGAAAGAAGGTGACAGTCTACAAGCCAAGAAGAGAGGCCTCGGAGGAAGCCAACCCTGCTGATGCCTTGATCTTGAACTTCCAGTCTCTAGAACTGTGAGACACTGCATGAGCTCAGGGTCTACTGCAACAAAAATACCACCTTGTTACAACCTTATCACAGATAAGGTTGGGTCATTTTCATTGAATGCTGTTCTTTCTCTAGGGTTACTCAGTATGCTGCTGTGGACATAGCTTATAAGGAATTCTTTTAGGAACTGCAAGCATCAATCACATCTGGTTTTCTTTCCCCTCTTTGCAGAATAGTACACCAAATAATACCCATTAAACTGTCATTACTTGCCATTGAATGAGAGGCTTTTCAATGAGTGTGTCTCCTACAGGTAGCAGTGTAAGTACTGGCATAAATGTGAATTAAATCATCCTTCTAAAAACTAGACATGGTTAAAATTAAACACATTTTCTCTTCTTTCCCTTAAGCCTCACACCATGCCAGCATGCCCATCATTTTCATGACACATCAAAACTTGAAAAACTTTTAAAAATTCCCTTTTTTTATACCTAGGAAACAAATGCATAAAAATTCCCTTTTCTTATTCACTCCACTGATGTAGAATATTAGTAAGTTATTGTAATCTGGTTTTCACAACATATAATCTTTAATTTTGAACATGTGAATATTTTCTAGATTCCCCCATCAGGGCTCTATCATTTACCAGCTTTGTGGCTTGCAGGAGACTATGCAGCATTTCTAAGCCTCTGTTTCTTCATCTACAGTGTGGGTTTATGGTGGGGATTAAATAAGTTCATATAGAAAAACCTGGCAAGTCGTAAGCTCTCAATAACTGTTCATCACGACCACTACCATTACTACTACTGCTAACCTTACTGCAGTTTTTGTGACCAGCCTCTGTATGGATCCTAAATCCATCAGTAACAATCACTTTCCTTAAAAAGACCATTCTCAGGCCAGATGTCTCCAAATGGCTACCAACTGTTTGTAATATCATGGCTTAATGCCTTCCAAATGATGACTGAGTAGGCTCTTCACTGGTTGCCTGTTGTCTGCCCATTCTGTCTTCTTAGCTCATTACTACAGAACCCACCCTTCCCATTGGCCCGGAGCAATCCAGGTGTACATCTCTCATCTGAGTATAATTATTAATACTCTCCCTTTCACTCTTTAAAGGGTCCTGGTGTGGGTGTTACTTGTATCTCATTTGCTTAGACTTTCTGCTCTAGGTGGAAAAACCATCACACTGTTCACTTGCTTTCACCTTCAAGTGATTTCCCTCCTCTGGAATTCTGTTCATACACCACTGCCAAATTGTGAACTTTCTCTCCTTCAATATCCCACTGAGGACTCACGCTCAGGATGGAAGTCTGCTCACCCCGTCCTCTACTCAAGCAGAAGTCTCTCTGCGATCATGTAAACAACTGTATAACTTTAATTGGCTCTGTTAATAAACCTCTTATATCTTTTTTTCCCTCCAGGTATTTTTCCTTGTGTTTATCCTGTCTCCATTAATTTGTAATCTCCCAGAGGGCAAGGCCTGAATGCAGAATTCTGTTGGCGTAAAGTGGAGTCACAGGTAAGGCTGATTGCTAGACAGTGCCACCCTTTATTACTAATTCTGTTAAAAAAAAAAAAAATCCTTTGTAGTGCTTTGTTAGTGACGGTCCCGAGACTGCTAACCTAATGACAAACTATATTCAGTATCTGCTAGTGTCCAAGCAAGAGAAAATCAAGTTACATGCTTTCCACAGTGTAAGGGGGAGGGTGTGCGGATACCTTGACCCATAAGGGAATTTATGGTGAATGTAAAGCATGTTATAGAATGTGTTGCCTTTAGAGATTTATTCTTGTCTCTTCAAGGTTGCAGGACTATCTCAGAAGGGAAATAATATTTATCCCCCAAACTGAGATCTAAAACCCGAACAAAGCCCAGGAAACATACTCCACCACCATCTTACAAGTTTGTGCTCGGGTGGAGGGAAATGAATCTAAAGTAGGAGGCCTCCCTCTGTGCGTCTAGCAGGAAAGACCACATGGCGCAAGTCTCCAGGATCACTGGAGGGGTGGATTGTTCGTCTCAGCCCAGGTAGCAACAGGAAGCCCATGCAAATGCTCCTCTCTCGCTGCGGGGCTAAGGAGTGTGGGTCCTTAGCCGCGGTTACCTGCTCGCCTCTCTCGGAACCAGCTGGTGGAGTGCGGAAGATCTGTGTATCTTCTCGGCGCCGAGCCCAAGGTAGAAACCGATGGAGGCGGTGCACTAGATAACATCAAAGCCCCCGGCAGGGGCCAGAAAGGGGGGCACAGGCAGCCCGGGGAATGAAGCGCCTCCCTCTAGCATTTCCTCTCACGCCCACTTCCAACCTAGGAGGCTTTTGGTTTCTGCTTTTGTTGTTTTTAAAATTAAAAGTTAAACCCAGGAAGCTTTGCATCAGACTTTAGCGGTGCAGTTCGGGTAAGTTTTTCTCCGGGTTCTTTTGTCTGGCGCCTGGCTTGGGAAGAGCCTGGGCGTGGGGCAGAGTTGGCAGGGCGTGCGGGGAAGGTTTTGTCGCCGGGTTGCCCAGAGGAGGAGGGGATTCGGCCGGTGGACGGGAAAGCCCGGAGCGCGCGGAGGGCGGAGGACCGAGGGGAGGGACGGGCGGCGTGACCCGGCGGCCGGCGGGGAGGAACCTCCGGGATCTCCGCGTGGCGGTGGCGGTGGCGGTGGCTGCGGCGCTGCCGGGCCGCGCGCTGGGCGGAGGTCCGGGGCCGCGGGGCCGCGCCAGGGGGGAGCCCGATCCGGGCTGGGCCGAGCGGCTGCGTGGGAACCGGAGCTGGGGACGCGGCGGCGGGGGCGGGCAGGGTGGCGCGGGGCCCAGTGGACGCGGCTCCGGGGTGGACTTGTGCCCTCTCCAAACAGTTCGGCAAGAAAAACGTGTGTAGAGCTTTTCAGTGACACTGTCCTCCCTTAAACCGCGCTCTCCCCCAGGAGGGGCTCCAGAAGCGTTCACGCGGCCGGTAGAGATGGATTCCTAGAGAAATGGTCCCCTAGGAGCCCCCTCTTTTTTGGGGGGGGCAGAGAATGATCACTCGCTCCCGCATTGTCCCAAGATTTTTGACAGTTGAGGCTGCAGTTTACCATTCATATTCACCCTCTGCTTAATTTTTTCCCACGCTCTTTATTTGATACATTTTGAGAAAATATAATGGATTTGCCACAAAATAAGCCTACAGAAGATACTTTATAGCCTAGCCAGATTTCCTTGCATCGTGATATCTAGGAAGAATTGTAGACAAGAATTAGGAAAAAAAACTGCATTTAGAAAATTCAAAGACTTACTAGGAAAGTATTCTGTACTGCATATATTTAAATTAAAAGTTTAATGTCGGTTTGCTGCTCAAGGAAATAGTTGAAATGTCAAAAATTTACCTATTATAATTAAAAATTGCATGTATGTCTTGTGAGAAAATTCGTAGTACTGCTGAATCCCACATAAACATTGTTGACAGTATGTTATGCCCAACAAATATTGGGTTAACTGTTACTCATTCAGTTAGCATTTTTCACTTCGGAAGTGATACAAACTCCACTCATTATCAAATTACCTTTCTCCTGACAGATCAATAGCTATACGTTCACAGTTAAACGCATGCTTATTTTTTGATTCAAATAACCTAGTTGGGAAGTTTCATTATATACTTTTTTGGTGATTTCATTTCATTTCAAAAAAGAGAGATGGTTATATCACATTGAAAATAGAAATTGCATTATTTCATTGTAGGGTTAGCATTAGTACGCTAGACATTATTTCACATGTACACAGTTGGATGATCTTTGCTTTTATAACCAAATTATAGTAGGCATAGTTCCCCCTTTAGATATTATTTTTGGCTACAAACTTGCCATTACCCAGTATTCCATTTTTAATCATTCCCATTCTGGTGCTCTGAGCTTTTCTTAGCTTAAATCAGCTAGAGGTAGGATTTCCTCAGGGGAATTTTAGGGGTCAGCTCTAGCAGGAAAAACCTAGACGTCGTTATGGAAGCCCAAGGGAACAAAACAATTCAAGTTTGCACAGATGGCCAGCTGTCTTAGTGGGTGTATGGTCGTTTGGCATTTTTATTCCTTAAAAGGGGAAAACAGTTTAGTTTCATCAGGGATTTTTTTCTTTTGCATCAAATATTTGGTTCCACCTTATTCCTCCCAAGTTCGAGGCGGCCCGTTAAACCAGCCACTTCTGCCTGCTTCTTGAGGTGGACGTGTGGAATTTCTGTGACCCAAACTGCAAACGCTCTTTAGGCCTAACTTGAAACCTTCTTCGTTACCCTGGTCCAGCCCCTCTTCACTGCTTTGCTGTGGATTTCCACCCCTTGCTTCCTCTACTGCTTTCTAGCAGCCGGGGTCACACTCTGGTTCATGCTAATTACTCCCTCTTCCCCTTTCACTCCCTCCCCAGCGTCCCTGGAGCCCGGTCCCATGCCCAGCCCCGCATCCCCCGTTTCAGTCCCCGAAGTCCCCTCCCCGGGTGGCCCTAAGCTATAGGGCTGGCAGGCAGGGGTTAATTGCGCTGGCAGCTTCGGCACTGGAAAGCACCAGCGGGGCTTTGGAGCGGCCTCTGGAATAACCTTGGCTTTCCTCGCTCTTTTAATAGAACATCCGCCACCAAAAAGTGGTTTCAGTTCAGGGTTAATATTCTGTCCCCTTCCACTCTCCAAACCAACACCCCTCCCCCCTCTGGTTTTTTTAAAAGTTGTTTTTCAAAGTTAATGAGTTTCAAGTTTCACAATGACTTTCCCCTTCCTTCTACGCGTTGCTGAGGAAACCCCCTTGGGGTCCCCCCCGCCCGCCCCAGTGCCTCCCGTGCCCCTCCCCCATTCGGCCCGGGTGAGGGGCGGGGCCGGGAGACCCCATGACGTCAGCGGCCGGCCCACATCCTGCTGTAGAAAGTAAAGAGACGGTAAAGAGAAACTACGGCCCCGCCCGCCCCGCCCCTTTTCCCGGATCAACCGCCCCCAACTGCGCGACCCGGCCAGGCCTTCCCTGGGCCGCGTGACCGGCCGGGTCCGCCTCTCCGCCCCCGCCGGGTGCGAGTTCCCCAGGCCGCGCGACCCTGGGCTCCCGCCCCCCGCGTCCCTAACCCCGCCCCTCCCCCCCCGGGCCGCGCCGCCGCCTCCACCCGCGCCCCCTCCTGTCCCTGCGGCGGCTCGGCCGGGCGGGGCGGGGCGGGGCGGAGCGGCGGGTGGGTGGCGGGGCCACCGCAGCCTGGGGCCCGCCCCGCCGGGGAGACCCGGGGCTTTGGCTCCGCGTTCGCGCCGGGCCGGGCGCCCATCCCAGCCCTACCCCCGAGCAGAGCTGGCGGCCGCGCCGGCCCAGCTGGGCCCCGGCGCCCGGGCGTCCCCCACCCCTCGCCCCGGTCTCAACCTCATTCCCCGCGGGGACGCCCCCTCCCCCGCCCGCGCGTCGCTGCTACCCCGCCCCCCGCGGCCTCCCCGCCTCCCGCCCCCGGGGATCCCCTACCGCCCCGCCCACCCGCGGGAAAGCCTACGACCTTCGCCCTGCCGCCCCCGCGCCGCCCGGCCCGCGTTCCTCCCGCCGGCCCCAAAGACGCTAAACGTGCCCTACTCTGCCCTGGGGGAGAGGTAAAGCCCGCGCCGGTCCTCCCCACCCCGGGCCCCGCGGCCTGAGGGTCAGCCCGCCCGCCCCGCCGCGGCGCGCGCCCCCCGGCCCGGCAGCCCGGCTGCCCGGCTGCCCCGCGACCGCGATCATGCCGTGGCCCGGGGCGCCGGCGAGCTCCGCCGCCTCCTCTGCCCGGCGCCTGCGGCCCCCGCCCGCGCGCCCCGCGCTCCCCCCCCGCCCCCCGGCCCGCTCCCCTGTTTAATATTTCAGCGCTGGGTGGTGTGAGCGCCAGTCGCCGGCCTTCAGCGTGGCGGCTGCTGGGCGGCGGCGGGGCGGCGGACGGAGCCGGGGACCGGGGAGCGGCGGCCGCTACAGGAGGTTATGTTTGTGTTTGGGGTTGTCAAGTGAAGGAGGGATCCCGGGCGCCGCCGCCGCCGCTCGAGGGTCGCAGATATCCCAAGCCCCGGCCGCCGCCATCAGCAGCGCAGCTCCAGGGCCGGCTGCAGCGGCAGCGGCTCCGCCGGGCGTCCTGGCAGCAGGTTCGGCGCGGGCTCCGCGGCGGGGGCGCTGCAGCTGGGGAGGGCGGCGGGGCGGAGCGGGGTGGGGGGGCAGGAGCACATCCCCTCGGCGGGCGGGGGGCGTGCGGGCGTGCGTGTGTCTGTGTGTGTGCGTGTGTGTGCAGCCGCCGACCTTGCAGAGGGGATGGCTGCGTGCGGGAGACACTTGGCACTTCTGGGCGCCCTCGCCGCGCGCGAGCCGAGCAGGTACTGGGGGCCCCAGCCTCCCCAGCCGCCTTCCAGCCGCAGACGCATTTTGCAAGAGGGCGGGGGGTGAGGGAGACCAGGCCTCGGCATCCCAACCTCCAGGCTTTGTGGCTTTCTTTCCCTTTCGTTCTTTGCTCTAAGTGCCTGTTTACTCCCGGCCACCTGGGTAGTTTCTTTCCGGGTTGGGAGTGCGCGCCTGCAGCAGTTGGGAAGGGGGCGGTGGGTTGAGGCGCGGGTCGGCTCGGGCTTGCCTCGGGGTCGGGCTCGGGAATGAGTTGCTGGCTGGAGAGGGGAGGGGGCGGCGGCGGAGCTGGCGGCGAGGAGGAGTCTCCCGGCTGCCGCGCTCGCCTCATCTCGTCCTCCTCCTCCTCCTGTGCTCTCTGCATCCACTCCAGGCTCCTTCCTGAGCTAGCACTTCCATTCCCCCTCCTCCTGGCATGCGGAGCGCTTTGTTCAGTGCAGCGTTGCAGAGGGGTTTTCCCAGGCTCCGCCCTCCACATTCATTCATGTTTTTTCTCCTTGCAACTGTCTTTACGCTTTTTGATCGTGTCATGTTTTTGCTCCATGGAGTATTTATTTCTTTCCCTTAAAGGAACGGTTTATCACTCGTCCTAGTCGCTACAATGCTGCTGTCTTTGGAAATCCCCAATTCCCCCCGCAAGGATTTAAACATGGGATGGACAGCTAGGGACAGTGGGTAGGCAGTGAACGGGGTAGCAGAAAGCCTTTACGGATTGGGAATGTTCCTATTTTACATTTATGCTCTGGATCTCATGGGATCACATGATTGGATTACAGTCAGAGTTCACGCTTTAAAAACTTCCAAATATCGTTACCATTTAAAAGCTTTAAGTTTAACAAGGAACTGAGTTGAGCAATCATACGGTTTATTTGGTTCTGATGTGTCTCAATTCTTTATTGAATCAGAACCTTCCCGAATCAGATAGTGGTTGTTTCTTTAGTGCAGGGAGTGGAGGAACCGTATCTTTTATAGATTGCTTAGTACAGTGCTAGCTGAAATACGTAGTTAGACCATCATATTTTTTGTATTGTTTCTCATGTAGTTAGAAATTGCAAATTATTTTGTGCTGAGCTGACATACAGCCATCTCAGGGATAAAATACTGAAGTTAATTGTCGCCTTATTTACCTTCTATTTCTTATTATGATGAAACCATAAATTTCTAAAACCTTATGCTAGGATGTTAGACACATTCCTTCCTAATGCTTAATAGTGCAGCGTTTTTGTGTGACAGGTGTGAGAGGCAAAGCGTCTACAATATTTAGTTCTCCTTATGAGGTGGGTAATATTTCCTAGTTTTACAGTTGGGAAATCTGATTTTCAGAGAAATTAACCTGAACAAGACCACACAGGAGTAAAGCCTGGCCTGGAATCCACTCTCATTTGGCACCAAGATAAGTAGTCATGACTTGCTGTGCAATACAGCCTTTTGAAAACAATCCTGAAAGTAGATTTCAGCTCCACAAAAGAAATAAGCACTGTTTGTGACTGAGTCATGTAGTACCTCATTCTTTAGTTGCTGATCTTGGGCAAGTTACTTATCCTCCCATTTGTGTTCTTTAATTTGTAAAATAAATAGACGATAGCTATCTCTTAGTTATTGTTAAGATTAAATTAGGGAATGTGTAGAAAGTACACAGGCACATAGTAGGTCCTCAGAAAGTGTTCTCTTGTCTTCTGTGGTACCACATATAACAAAAGCTTTAAGACTACTATTCTTGTGTCTTTGCTTAATGACTAAACATTGTTTCATGTTTAGCAGTGACATAATGGGCTTTGCTTATCAGCTTTCTGGCAATAAGTTAAACTAAAATTTCAGCTTTAGGATCCTTGAGAATCTTGCAGAAGAGTCTGAAGTGGCTGATTTGGGGAGATAGGTGATTCCCTTTTGGATCATGATAGGTGATTCAGTTTTGGATCATTCTTGTCTTGGCCTATTGTATTTCAGATCACTGTGGTTTAAAATGTGTAAGTCAGGACAGGCTAGGTTATGCTGCAGTAACAAATAATTCTCAAACCTCACTGACTTAAGCAAACAAAAAAGTGTTTCTTGTGCAAGCTGTGTGATCCTGTGGTTTTAGCGGTAGCTTGACTTTGTGGTGGTGTCAGATGATTCACTGACATCCTGATCCCATGGCAGAGACAGAAGAGCAAGCTGTGGAGGAGCTTGCTGTGATTACTAAATGCTCCAGCCTGTAAGTAAAGTCTCATCCACTCACAGGTCATTAGCTACAACTCCTCACAACAGTGAGGCAGGAAGTGTGGTCCTACCATGAACCTAGAAGGGAGGTCTGGAATAACTGGGAGCAGCCACAATAGCAACCCCATGTATTAACTGAGTTAACTCTAAAACAAAATGAACAAGACACTGTCCCTGCCCCTATGAATGGGCAGCTTTATTATATATGCATAACATAATCCTTTTGTAGCCTGATGGGATACTTTACTTGTACCTGGTATTGTCATTTTGAAACAAAGTGAGTTTTTTTAAATTCTTGCCTGATAAAGATATGATTTTTTTTTTCCATTTTCTTAATGAGAAATCCCAGATATTGACAAAATGACCTGTTTAATTAAAAGTCACTGAGTAATCTTTTGCAGTGGTGCCCAGCTTGATTACTTTTTCTTGAGTTTAGGTTAGTGCCCTGCTAGGTAATAACTTTTAGAGTATCTTTTTCCTGTAAAGGTAGTAAAATATGCTTCTTTGTTTTGTTCTTTTTCAGCACATGGATTAATTGATGTATGTTGAGTTTATGGAGCTACCTTTTGGTGACTTGCTTTATCTACAGTTTTTAAGAAGATAAAGAAGCTCTTGAGTCAAAGAAGATGCCTCGAACTAAACAAATTCATCCCAGAAATCTAAGAGGTAAGGCTTTGCAGTAAGCAGAAATAAGGCTTGCCATAAATCTTTTAATAAAGTATCTCTTCGGTGACAGGAGTGACAGTTTGTTAGATGTTGACCCTGCCTGATGGCCAGCTCTTTTTCTCTCATTCATTTCCAGCTGTCCTGCATAATTCCTGTGTCTCAGGAGATACTTAATAAATATCTGTGAATGAATTAATTGAATTTGATGAAATTACAGTGCCATCCTTCCAAACTATTAGGTGGGGTATTAAAGGCTGATAGTCACTGTTTCTTAAAAGGGACCGTATTTGGATCAAGGAATCTGAAATTGATGGTTAAATATTCTTTGCCAACTGGATCATTATGAATTTTATGAATTTTTTTTCCACTCCTTTTCCATACTTTTGAGGTTTATTTTTGTACTGCTCTATCAGTTAGATTAACAAGAAGTGAGGAGAGTTGTAGGCATTCACTCAGACCGTCTGCAGAAGTCAGGCAAATTGAGTTGTTTTCCACGAAGAAGCAGTGGATCGGAAATATGTGTATGACACACATTTCACACACAGACAGAAAAGTGTGTGTTTTCCACCAACCACGAATACTTTTAACAGTAGAAAAGTAAGTGTATTCTAGCTTCTTGTTTAAAAAGATTTGTATTGATCTCATGTGTTTTATCAATGGTAAATAGCAGCTATCTTTTATATTTTACTTCAGGAGATAAGAAGGTAGCCGTGTTAAAAAAACTACTAAAGCACATAATTCCAACTAAGTATGGTGTTTAATGAAATATTTACCATTATAGAATAAAAGTTTTTGAAGCGTATGTAGGGGAGAAGTGACTCAAAAATCAGGTAGATTAATTTGAAATGTTTCTTGGTGAAACCAATCTGGCTAGTCACCATAAGGCAATTTCAAAATGCAGTCAATTTAATGGCCTGTGTGAATCTGGAAATTGTGCTTGTTTCCTGTCTAGAAATCTCTGTTGCCATAGGTGGATGCCTCAACCCAAGTTCAAATTGATGATTGTAGTAACCAGTGTTCAATGAGGTGGAGATTTAGATGACAACATTAAGTGTAGTATGTGGGAATTCGACTTTTTTAGAGTCATAAAGAAAATATTGAAAATTGAATGTGTGTTTGCCTGTCTCCCTCCCTAGAATCTGAACTCCCTAGAGACTCATTCTCATTACTGTAGGAAAAGCCTCCACACCCAAGGGTGCCAGCTGAGGTGGGCATTTGGAGACACGGGCCCTACTTTATCTGTCCAGGGAGGGCACCCTGTTCTAGTTTGGACAAGTGCAGCATATTGATGAGCAGCGGCCGTAGCCCAGCACATGCCTGGCAGCTAATGGCAGCCCAAATATTTGTTGAAGGAATGAACACATGCATTGATCTGAAGATATTGTTTATTAGGTCATAATAAACACAGTAACATTTTTCATATTTAAAATATATATTCATAATATTCTAGATAAAATGACTGTCCTGAGAAATGCAGATTTGCAGACCGTAGGCTCTTTTCCTATCTATATCAAATAAATGTTCAGCTCAGCACATGTTTCTTACCACCTTCAAAAAGCACTGTTCTGGTGATAGGGATAAAATGATGATAAAACACAGATCCCGAAAGGAGTATGGAGTTGAGGAGGGGATAGGTAAACATATAATTATGTGCCATGGTGAGAAATGAACCGTATGGAGATTCCACAGAGGTAGGGAGCCATATTTTGTCCCCATTGTAGTGGGGGCAGTTTGGAGTCAAGCAGAATGATGATTTAGTGAAAGGACATTAACACCTGGATTTGGTTCTTCATGCTGGGAAATTGTCTGTGAAGCTGACAAGGCAGAGCGTGTGCATTTCATCCTGGGGTAGGAGCTTGTGAAGTAACCTGGGGACTCTAAGCAACTTTAAATTATTCTCCATTTCTAGAGCATAAGAAGTTCTATTCAGAAGGGACAGGAGGGAGACAGAGAGGCAGGCGATTGGAGTGGGAGAATGAGGAGGAATCAGATCAGGAAAGGCCCTCAAGTTTGAGCCTACATTTCATATGTGGAGTTAACAGTTTTAATAAGAACACTTGCTTCTTTCCTGAAATTAAGATATTTTTAGAGTTTTCAAAAAGAACTTGAAATCAATTGGGTCTGACTTGTCTGTGAGCATCTAGAAGGTTTCTTGACGAAGGTAGTTAAGAACTCTCAGCCACTAAAGAAAAGATTGAAGTAGATTAGCAGCAGAAAGCATACTAAAGCCCCCTCAGTGGGACTTCTGATGGGTCTGGGGAAGACTTCTGGGAAGAGGTGGCTTCTGAGCCAGTGTAGCTCACTCCGTAGCAGGTCATGGCAGTGAAGCTCTGGGTCCTCCCGGATAACCCTGAGTAAGCAGAGGCACAGAGGAGATGGTGCTAAGCGGTGACATCTGGAAACTTCTGCTCTCCTTCTCACAGTGTCTATGAGGACCCTAGCACTGGGAAGGACGTGGGGGTGAAAGTAAGCAGGTAACCGTCAGCTACTGAGATTAATTTTTGAGCGGCTCTCTTCTGTCTCGTTGTGACAGTTTGGAATATCAGGTTTGTTTTGCCCTACTTGTGATCCACTGCTTTGGTTTACTAGATGACATCTCTAATACGATAAGATAAGAAATGTGGGGAGAGGAAATTGGGAGACCAGAAGAGGCGTCACAGCCCAGCTTGCCCTCGCTGTTTCTGCGGGCAGCTCAGGAGTTTTCACGAAACCCGTTGCCTCTTTTTTTTGAGACAGTCTCACTCTGTCGCCAGGCTGGAGTGCAGTGGTGTGATCCCGGCTCACTGCAACCTCGGCACCGCGGGTTCAAGCACCTGGAGTAGTTGGGGCTACAGGTGCACCACCACACCCAGTTAATTTTTCTATTTTTAGTAGAGATGGGATTTCACCATGTCGGCCAGGATGGTCTCGATCTCTTGATCTTATGGTCCACCCACGTTGGCCTCCCAAAGTGTTGGGATTACAGTCGTGAGCCTCCACGCCCAGCCCCCATTGCCTCTTTTGAGTCTTCCTGGGGAAATAAGTTTGTGAAATATTTGTCTTGTGCTTGGTAATTAAGTCAGTATTAAAACATAGATACTTTATACTTTCTCAAATTATATTTTTTTATGCTTCCATGGCAGTTTCACATCTTAGAATATAATCTTTCTTTGATTTATTCTTGGTTCTCCTGCTGGGATAGATATATCCCTATGGATGTACAAAGCCACAGGGCAACGTGTCTTTTAGGAACATGAATGTTGCTTGAGGAAAAATACATATACTTGTCTGTGCATACACACATATATACATAGTGAAGTATTAGACAGGTATAAAAATGTACAATACTAGGATCTGTTGTGGAAGAGTATAGAAAGTTTGCATGGATTTGAAAATTAGGCCTGCATAGAGTGCTTTCATAAGGAGATGGAATGTATACTTCTTTGCTCTTAGACGTTCTTTAGTAGAAAAGGTATAAGAAGAATTGTTAGGTGAAGGGCAGGAGACAAATTGGGGACATAATGAGACAGTGTCAGATTTGATGGGTGACTGCGGTTTTGTTGAATTCAGTCTCTTCACTCTTGGCCCAGTAAACCAGATAGAATCAGTTCTCCATGCCTATTTCCCATCTGTGGGAAACCGTATGGGTGCAGTTTTAACACTGACGTACATTCTTTGTGAGGTTGAAGAATTTTGAAGGAGCATGAGAGAAGCACTTGGTGTTCAGAAGAAAGGTTTAGCATGTTGTCCTAGGTTCCATGGAGAAGGATCACACCTGACTGCACAGGGTGGCTGCTCCGCATGCTCTTGGTGAGCTGACAGCCGGGCAGTGGGGCAGTGTCAACTCACCGTGTCACCCAGCCATCATTCTTTACTCATTGTTGCTCTCTGGAGGGGTTGTCTCCACCACCTCCTCAGGCCTTCGCTTGGACTGTTGGGGAACGTGGAATGGAAGAGTTGGTGACTTGCAGGGGGTTCCATGGCAGCTCTGTTGTGATAAAGGAGTCTGTTTGTGTTTTGCCACTCATTATTGCGGATATGTTTCAAAGCTTTGGAAAAAAAGAAAAGAAGTGTTACCTATTTTAGTTGTATTTGGGCCTAAGCTTTCAAAGCCTCATTTCCTTTAAGATTGGAAGCCGGTGTGGAAAATACTAAGTATTAACCTTTTGCAAAATGTATTTTGAAAATTTGGTGTAGCTGTTTTTCATTTTTATTGGTTGAGTTCATTTGGCTGTGAACACCCTGCCAAATGAGAACTCTTTTCTGGTCCGAGAACCAGATTTCTTTTTTTTTTTTTCTTTCTTTTTTTCTTTTTCAAGACAGTCTCACTCTGTTGCCCAGGCAGGAGTGCAGTGGTGTGATCCTGGCTCACTGTAACCTCTGCCTCCCAGGTTCCAGTGATTCTCCTGCCTCAGCCTCCTGAGTAGCAGGGACTACAGGCGCGCACCACCACAGCTGGCTAATTTTTTATATTTTTAGTAGTAACAGGGTTTTTCCATGTTGGCCAGGCTAGTCTCGAACTTCTAACCTCAGGTGATCCACCTGCCTCAAAAAGTGCTGGGATTACAGGCACGAGCCACTGTCCCTGGTCCAGATTTCTTAAAATGTGAGAAGTAGCGCTGAGGAAGGTGATCAGATCATGGCCTTGATGGACACGTGGGGTCACTTTCCACAGTTGACCTTCTTGTTCTCTGTGGCATCTTGTGCATAGTTATTTGCCATTTCAGGAGCTCAGCATGCAAATCCAGTATTTCTCTGCTTGGTCATCTTTCTGGAAGGTACCTCTTCTCCGTTTCCATTTCCATTTCTGCTGTTTACTTTGTATGGGAGCTGTCTCTGCTGAAGATTTCACCTCCTCTTTGAGGTTTTTTTCCCCCGCATTTCCTGTTCTCTTCTCTTGTCAGATTCCCTCCTCCCCTCCACAGACGTGCCCTGGGTCTCCTTTGCTTGTGTCCAATGTGCCTTCTTGTACTTAACGATATTACATGATAATCATTCTTCAGGTCTGTTATCTTAGTGGGTTTATAATATGTCAGAAGAGACCATTTTGGTCATCTGTGCACAACAAAAGAATATTTAGTTGTGTTAACTTTTTTTTTGAGACGGAGTTTTGTTTTTGTTGCCCAGGCTGAAGTGCAATGGCGTGATCTCAGCTCACTGCAACCTCTGCCTCCCGGCTTCAAGTGGTTCTGCCTCAGCCTTCCAAGTAGCTGGGATGTGTGCCACCATGCCTGGCTAATTTTGTATTTTTAGTAGAAACAAGGTTTCACCATGTTGGCCAGGCTGGTCTTGAACTTCTGACCTCAAGTGATCCACCCTTGGATCACTTGAGGGTGTAATCTCTAATCTCAGCCTCCCAAAGAGCTGGGATTACAGGCACGAGTCACTTTGCCCGGCCTGGTTGTGTTAACTTTTTAGCAAACTAGAGGGGTTGAGATGATTTACACTCAGGAAATTTGTTTACATTTTTGAACTTGAGTAGGAAATGCTTCTTCCAATATTTGGTAGCTTCTGATTAAAAACTTGTGATAATTTTAATTGCCTGAACAGATAAATCAGGTGGGTATTATTAACTTTTATATGAAATTTTACTTCATATACAGATTTTCTATAGTTTATGCCTTTGGTACATTTAATGGTTATAAAGGTAAAGAGTTTGGCCTCATGCTGTCGCTGACTGGCTATGTGGTTTGTTTCCTTGTGTGTAAAATGGAGATGATGTGTGAAGATGAGATGAATGGCGAATGTAAGCATTTGCCGCAGTGCCGGACACCGGGTACACACTCAATCTGGAGAGCTACTGCTTTCCATAAAAAACTGGTTTATGTCAAACTCCTGGGTTCCATATGCTTCATAAACACCGGAAACAGGAATATCTATATACAATCTGTAAATGCACAGTAGGCTGCTCATGTGCTCAACATTGGTTACTGACACGTCACATTCTTGTTCTGACTACTCAGGGCTTGGGCTCTGGGGGGAGAGAGGTCAGTGCAAAAAATAATTTGGAAAGGAATATTCTTACCCGATGTGCTGCTCCTTCCATTTTTCCACTTAAATTCATTCAAGCCTCACCTCATTTTTTGACAGTGTTAGATGAGGCTAAGCAGAGTATTTGTCTTCATTTAGTTCTCAAGAAACAGGTTCTGAGGGCTTCTATTTTATTGTGGAACTCTTTTTAAAAAAATGTTGGTATCATAGATCCTGCGGGATTGAAGTGAAGTGCTCCCCTTAGGTTCCAAGATGGCAGCCATCTCTCTGTCCCCTTCTCCGCTTCTGTGTGATGGAAGAGAAGCTCAGCTGGGGTTGCAGATTTAATCTGATTAAGATGAATGTTTTCATTTGCTATCAGTTGTGGGCCTACTCCAGTGGTTGTTTTACAAAGTCTACTACCATGAATAAAATCTTAGGTTTACTTGTTATGTAGGGATTATCTTGTTTAGTTTATAAGTGGAGTAGGTTTAATTTTGATCATTTTCAGATGGAATTCCAGCTGTTTAAGCATCGTTTTTTTCACATTTGGATGTTAGGTCAGCAGTTCCATGCTGACAGCCTTAACATTTGAAAAATCAGAAATCTTGTCGTGGAAACAACCCCATGGTTTATTTCAAAAACAAAAACAAAAGAAATTCTCTATACTGTAGCTAGAAAGGAAATAAGTGATAATTTAAAAACTAATTTTTGTTAATATGGGTGAAAAAGTTATTAGGAGCTGTCGTGTAAATCGCTGACATTATTTAGTTTGAGGATAAAAATATGAAAATGGAGTTAACATAGCAGGCCTCCTCTTTTTTTTTTTGCGGATAATTATTTTCAGCTCATGTTGAGAGCTTATTTGATGCTTTCTGAATGCTTATTAATGTTAGCCAAATGCTTGTTTCTTTTTAAAAGCAAATACAAAATGTAATAATATGATTAACCAGAGTAATGACTTTATTTTAGAACATCTTTGTGCAAAATATGTTCTTATGAGGTACAACCTTATCTTACCAGAGAATAGAAAAATACATAATTTGTATAAAATCTCCTATCATAGAAAAACATTTTAAGCTTCAAATTTAAACTAGTGATTATTTAAGCAAGTCTGGGCTAAAATTGATTCTTGTATTATGCAGGAAAATATTTTATGAATCAATAAGTGCTTTACTTTGTTGTTTACACATTTAAATCTTTAAAAACATTTTTTTGCAGTGTTCTGCATATTAGTCCTTTGCTCATTACAGGTAATGCTGTTATACTGTAACCATTGTTCACTATAGCACAAAAACTTGTAACCAATAGAGACCTTCTTCTCAGTGCTCAAGTCATTCTTTGAGAAAGAAGCTCTTTTTGACCATGAGGCTTTAGGCTTACATTTGGTGTAGAATTATATTGATTTTGATTTTTTTTTTTTTTTTTTAATTATAATGAGAAATGGCCAGAAGGTTCTTAGAAATTTTCTATGATGAATTGTGTTCTAGAAAATATTCCAAGGCTGTGCTGTGATGCAAGGTATTGAAAAAATAGGAAGTGATAACCAAATGGTTGACTACTATTGTAATTAGATAGCAGTCCCTAAGCATGAATGGAACCATACTGTTTACGAGTTACACCCACTTAATACTGAGCTTGATTTCTGTGGTCCTCACCTGTTTCTGTCCACAGTATTTCTGTGTGCCTATGTGAGTAGAGTATGAATTTAACCAAACATGCTTAGTATTTCCTACTTTGAACTGTGCTTATGTATGTTTATCTTCAAACTCTTTCAGATTTTCCAGTGAAGAAAAAGATAGGATGAGCATACGACTGCTTAGTAGTTATAGTATCCACATGGAAATAGTTGAAGTATGTGATTAGGGCAGTATTTGACAGTTTTAAGATATTAAAGAGAAAAATTAACTGGGCTGATACACAGGGACTTGGAATGTGGTTGGTTAAGCCATGCCAGTAGTGAACCAAGGCACTCTCATATGTTGCTGGCTTCTTATGCGCCTCTCTGAGAGAATACACGCATTTTACAGCAGGAAGGATGGATCATTTAGTTCAGCCTCCTCATTTGACAGATGGGAAGGGCCAGTGGCAAGAGGGAGGTGTGGTTTTTTTTGTTTTTTTTTTTTTTTGACAGCCTTGCTTGGTTGCCAGGCTGGAGTGCAGTGGCACGATCTCAGCTCACTGCAACCTGGGAGGTGGTTTTATGTAGGTTTTATGATGATAAAAAGAGCAAACCTTTCCACAGGTCTTTGCTAGGCTTTGTTCAGAGTGCTTTTCATGTCTGCTCATTGGATTCCTACAGCTACCTGAGACAGGTACTATTATGATTCCCATTTTATAGATGTGGGAATGAGGCACAGAAATTGCTTTTTGCCCAGGGTCACTCAGCTAGGAGTCTGCAGTGCTTTTGCTCCTAACCATCATGCTTATACTTGCTGATGTTGATAGTAGAAAGTTCTTTCTTGATTAGTAAGAGTTTGGAAATGCTCTCCATCCCAGTTAATGAAAAAAAAGCTTGCTAAGCATAGCACATAGAGCTGAGGTTATTTAGGAGGTCAGAATTTGAAGGATTTTTTTCCTTAAGCCTTTAATTGTTCAGAATCTATTTCAAGTTGTATGTGTACATAATACTCCAAGTTAGATTTGCTATCACAAACAGACTAGGGAATTTCCAAGCTCTTCAAGAAAGAAAGAATAGTCGTCTCATCCAAGACGTTTGCTTACGTGATTTGCTTTGTTGTATAGTCGGAAGTAGAAATGTTTTACTTAAAGTGGAGAATGCCAGTGTTTAAGTGGGAATCTCTGCCTAACAGTTGAAATTTCAGACATGAAGGCTTAAAAAATATTTCGGGGAAGCTAATGTGAAAACATTAAAATTCTAAGCAAAATAATTAATATTCTATAATTTGTCTTCATGTGGTAGATACAGTAGAATGTAGGAAAAGTGTCCTATTCAGATGTATGTGCACACTTCTTCCACACTGCAGGTAAAGGGCAAATACAGAACCGTTTTTGGCCAAGGGCAGTGGCTCACGCCTATAATCCCAGCACTTTGGGAAGCTGAGGCAGGTGGATCACCTGATGTCAGGAGTTCAAGACCAGCCTGACCAACTTGGCAAAACCCCGTCCCTCCTAAAAATACAAAAATTAGCCGAGCTTGGTGGCGGGCACCTGGAATCCCAGCTACTCGAGAGGCTGAGGCAGGAGAATCGCTTGAGCCTGGGAGGCAGAGGTTGCAGTGAGCTGAGACCGTGCCATTGCACTCCAGCCTGGGCAACAAGAGTAAAACTCTGTCTCAAAAAAAAAAAAGTATCATTTTTAAGGGATCAGAGTTAGGGAATTCTATTTATGTTCCAGGAGCAGTGAAAATGCTAATAGACTGTGGCTAGGCAAAAAAGCTTGTACCTGCCCTCTTAAAGTTTTTAATATATTGTGTTTCCAAATACAGGAAAATAAAAGATCTGAAAGCAACATAAAGGAACAAATATAATTTCAGGTTAGTATGTGCAGTATGGAATTCTCCAAGGGAAAGTGGAGCAAAAAATAATTGGAGTGGAGTAAAACAATGAGGAAATACCTCGTGGAGGAGTCCGCCTTCTTCTCAACTGAAACCTGAATGAGGAGGAGTTTTCAGATAGGTTTTAAAGACAGGAAGGATATATTGGCAGAGAAAATAAGTTGTTTTTAGACTTTGGTAGAAAAATGAATGGGGGAAAATTATGCAGAAGTGATTGTTGGTTTAGTTTGCTTGGATAGAGTGGATTTCCCAGTGAACTTAAAACTCTAAGGAAGAAAAGAGGAAAGGAAACTTCTTAATGTGTGTGGTTTCTGTTTATGGTAATTACAAAATTACCAGGTCAAAGTGTTTTATACTGCTAGGTGGGTCATAAGTGTTTAAAGAAGATCAGTCAGTGGTTAGACACTATCATGTTAAAAATTAAAAAACAACCTTCACCCAAGGTCAGTATGATTTGTTGACCTCCAGGAAACCTGATAACAGGGTAAAAGAATGAGGCAGCCATTTTTATTGTTTTTCCTATTTCAGAAGATCATGCCTGTGAACAAACCAGCAAAAGAGTAATATGGCTTTGAGCAAATATCTTTATTTCTCCTTAGAGAACAAGGTGGGCAGGGGTTGGTGGGGTGCTGTTGATCTGCAATTTACTTTTTAGTTCCAAATGGCTGTTATTCCAGGGTGTAGGGGTCAGTAAACCGCTGACTAAATCCGATCCTCCACCTGTTTCTGTGAATAAAGTTTTATTGAAACACAGCCATGCCCATTTATTTACATAATGACTGTGGCTTCTTTCATGCAACAGTGGCAGAGTTGAGTGGCTGCTTATGGGTCATGAAGCCTAAAACATTTTTACTATTTAATGCTTTATGGAAAAGTTTGCAGACTCCTATTTGGGAAATAGAGGAGAATTAACACATTTATTTATAAACGCTTTTCTAGTTGGGAATAAATGAAAATGCTTTATCTTTCTGTAGAGGATTGCTGTAGGAATGAATTATTATAGGGGAACCTAGGTGTACTGCCTTAGTTAGTATGCGAGGGTCTGCTGCCTGCCAAGCATAAAGGAATTCACATTTGTTTGGGAAGACGTCCCTTTACTTGTGGTTTTAGAATGAAGGGAACGCCTTAGAAGTTGAGTTAGTCTTGGGAGAAAAATTTAGTTCTTAATTTTCTGATATCAAGATCATAGATCTCAACCCAAAAGGCTTAAGATTGTTAGGGGGCCAACTGTTTAGTCAGGTAGAGAACTCTCCTTTTTAAAATTGTGCTGTCTCCATCTAGGCATCTTTGTATTTAACTCAACTTGGCAGAAAACTACTGCAGGCAGTAGTTCCAATGCTGTACATCAGACATCTTGTGAAGGACTGTTCTTCAGCAAAATAGAGCTGTCTTTGAGAGGAGCGCCTTCTAAATGAGCCCTGTGAGGAAAGTCTTCCCTTGTGAGTGGAGTGCCAGGTCTTGAGAAGGGACCAGGTCATCTGAGTGATTGATAATTGCTACTAGCACATGAAGCATTGCAATTTGTATGTAGGTTGTGGGAAAAAAACATCCAGTATGTCTGAATTCTGAGAAGTCCCTAAAACACCTCCTGTAATATCCTAATAATTCTTTGTTTCTGGTGGTTTTGGGATAGTGGGATGAGAGTAGGTAAATGATATTTTTGTATTATGGTTTTGTTTTAATTTATTTTGCTTAAGTTTAAGGATAGGCTCAGTTGACCTCATAACTGTTGGGTTGTTTGGGGAATACTTTTGAAAGCAATGTTAATTCTCCGCAGATGAATTGGATCGTTAACCTTTTTATTTTGGTACATGCCCGTGTTAGCACGTGGCCCAAAATAGTATGAGAATCAGTAACTGTTAACATGTTTCCTTTCTTAGCAACAGGAAGAGCCCATAGTGGTCACGTAATATGGTGGAATCAAAGGGCCACTTTGGGGGCTGTCACTCATAAGCCTGGACTTCTGTGGCCCGGCTCTGACGTGTTGGACATGTGTGGAGTTCACCACCTCTGTCTCTGTCTTCCAGGAAATTTATAGTTGAAGGTATAAAGGCCATAATGGCTTACACATGAAAGTCTAGACAGCTGTACAAATATTTGATGAGTGAGCATTTAAGGAAATATTCAGTTAACATATAAGGAGATGTATGACTGCATAGCCAAGGGGTTAAATGCCTTATTTGTCCTTCTGTGTGTTGACAGTTTAGGTTGATCTACTATGTTTTGATGGAATTCATGCCATATGTGTGATGAGTTATATATTCAGCATTCACATTAATATCTTCTTGGAAGAGCTAGGGTTTGCAGTAAGTTGTATTTGATGGATCTGCTCTTTGATGGGAAGATTACCTTTTTCAGTCTCCAGGCTATTGCCTCAGTCATGCTACTGAATAGTGTATTTGTTTTACAGCTTTATTAAGATATAATTTACATTCAATAAAATTCACCCATTTATAGTGTACAGTTTAATGTGTTCAGTAAATTTATAGAGTTGGGAAACCTTTACCATAGTTCAGTGTTAGAACATGACTGTCACCCCCAAGATTCCTTGAGCTTACTTGCAGCCAGTCCTTGCTCTCACTGTCAGCTGCAGGCAGTTGCTGGTCTGTTTTCTGGCTCTTTACGTTTGCCTTTTCTGGATATTATACAATATCTAGTTTTTACATGTAGCTTTGTTCATTGACTTTAATGTGTTTGAGATTCATCTGTGTTATAGCATATATCAGGATCTTCCTTAACTTTTATTGCTACATAATATTCTCTTATATGAATGCACTAATTGTATTGATGCATTCACTGGTTGGTGGACATTTGGATTGTTTTCAGTGTTTGGCTAGTGTGAATAATGTTGCTGTAAGCAAATACTGTACAAGTCTGCAGTTGCGTGGAGTGTTTTGTAAGTCTCAGGTCAGCTGGTCATTAACATCTGTTTTACTAGAACTTACTGTAGAGACTCCAGCTCTCTTAGGGTTATTGCTTGCATGGCATGTGTTTTCCTTTTCTTTCACTTTGGACCTTTTGCTTCTTTGAACCTCGGGTATGTCTTTTGTGGACAGCATGTTGCTGCAGTTGCTTTTTCATCCACTCCAACAATCTGCCTTTTGGGTGGGTGTTTATTCCACTACATCAATGTAATTTATTATTATTGTTGGATTTATATCTATGATTTTGCCTTCTCCGTTTGCTTCATACTTTTGTTTCTCTGTACTTCCTTGCCTTTTTCTGTGTTAAATTTTTTAATGCATAATTTTGATTTCTCTCTCTCTTTTTTTTTTTTTAAACTATACTTTTAACTAATTTTCTTAGTGGTTGCCTTAGAGATAATAATATGCATCTTAATATATCACTGCCTACTTGAGAATACTACTATGAGAACACTGGTAAAATATAGAAGCTTTGCTCCAGTATCTCCTTTTCTTTCTCCTTTTATGCTATTATTGTAATATATACTTGATCCCTTTGTATTATAAAGCTGGCTATGCAGTGTTAAATCACTGTACAATCTTTTTAAACAATAAGAGAAGAAAGGAGAAAAATACTATAGGCCTTACGTATGCCTACATATGTATTGTTTCTAGCACTCTCCATTTCTTCCCCTGGATTCAGGTTATCATCTTGTATCGCTTTTATTCAACCTGAAAGATTTCATATAGCATTTCTTGAAAGTCAGGTCTTCTAGCAACAACATTGCTTTTTTAATATTCATGATTGAATGTCTTTATTTTTCCTTCAGTTTTGGAGCATAGTTTTCCGGATATAGAATTCTTGGTTGTTAGGGTTTTGTCATTTTTCTTTCTGAACTCTGAACAGTCACTGCCATCTGGCCTCTGTTACTTCTGATAAGTCAGCTGTTTATCATGTTGTTAGTTTTCTTTGCAAGATGAATTATTTCTTTCATGGTTCTTTCCATTTTTTTTCGTCATCGTTCTCCAATTTGAATATGATAGCTTAGTTGTGGATTTCTTTGTGTTTATCTTATTTGGAGTTTTATTGAACTTCTTGGATATGTAGATTAGTATTTTTTTTTCCATCAAATTTGCGGAGTTTTTGGCCATTATTTCTTCATATATTTTTTCTGCACCTCTCTTTTCTCAAATCACGCATATATTGATTGGTATGTTTGATGTTTCACAGGTCTCTGAGGGTCTGTTAATATTTCTTTATTTATTTTTTCTCCCTGTTCCACAGATTGGATACTTTTCATTCAGCTATCTTCAAATATATGGATTCTTTCTTGTACCAGCTCAGATTTGCTGTTGAGTCCCTCTAGTAAATTTTTCATTTCACTTATTATACTTAACTGTAGAATTTCTGTTTGGTTCTGTCTTTTTAAAATAATTTCTGTCACTTATTGAGATTCTGTTTGTTGTTATAATCATACTTGAGTTAAATATGGCTCCCTTCAGTTCTTTGAACATACATATTCATATAATAGCTACTGTGAACTCTCAACCTGTTAAATCCAGCATCTGTGGATACTGGTGATACTTCCTCTGGACTCCTTTTTTCCCCTGAGTATGGGTCACACATTCTTGTTTCTCTTCATGTCTCTGACATTTTGTTGAATATTTTACATTTAGGATAATAGATAGTAGCAACTTTGGATTCTGATCCTTGTTCCCTTGGGAGTTATTATTTATTTTCTTTTGTTAGTAACTTTTCTGGACTATTTCTCTCATGTTGTATGGCTGCTGATGGCTCTGCTGAGATTTGCTTTTTTCGTTGTTGTTTTTTTTCTTATGTTTTACTTTAAATCCTAGCTCTAGGGGTTGCCCTGTGTAGTTTTGTGTTAAGCCAAAGGTAGATCAGAGCTCAATTCCGAGTCGGTCTGAGCCTTGACTATGGATCTGTGTGTGGGCTAGGGAGCGCTTTCTAAGCACAGGCAGTTCTCCCATCTGTCCTGGCTTTAACCGTCAGCTGGACCCCCTTATGTCTTCTTTGTGTGTGTATGCCCAGGCTCTGTGGGCCAGCGGTGTGCAGGTGTTAGGAGCCTTCCCTAGTGTTGATGACACATGTGCAGAGTTTCTGGTTAACCTGGGATACATGTGGAGAGTTTACCCAGCACGCTGTACGTGGCTCACCTGCCAGAACTCCCTAGTAAGTTCCTTCCTGGCTAGTCTGCTGATCTCTCGTTTGCCTTGAATAGGACCTCAGTCAACCTTGGGCCGACAGAGCCATTGATTCTCTGAGTTCTCTTGCTAATGGGATTGCCACCTTCACTGACTATGCTCCAAATCTGGTGAACCAGGCTGGCAAATGCAGTGAAGTTGCCAGTTTTCACAGCCTTCCCCTCTTAGTTAAACTCTGTCACTGACAGAGCTGGGACAGGGAGGCAGTAACAGTCTGGGGCAAAAAATGCCACTGTGCTGGTCTTACCCAAAGTTCAGCACTTTTCATGAAGAAATGCCCCTCCATATGTATATGGCTTTGGGTAATTTCCAGAGCGCTGACAGTGGTTGTTCTTGGCAGTTTAGTGTGGCTTTACGGTTGTGTTTTGTGGAGAGGATTTGTCACTCCTCATTTTGTCCTTGCTGCATTTCCTATGAATGTGTACCAAGTGTCCTCCTGCAGCAGGCAGTATCCTGGGCCCTGAGAACATCAAGTTGCACAATGTATTTTACCAGGCCTCTTACTTAAGGCTGCTTGTAAAGACCCATCGAGCTGGCAGAAAATCTAGATGCTATTTAAAAGATACAAATAGTGTGATGATTGTGTTTTTAAAATACTGTTGCAGACACTTTGGATATTTAAAGTCCATACTAGTGATGCAAATGTTAGTTCATTGATAAATTTTATATTTAAACTTCTATAACTGAAAGTGTGGGTTTAGTGGGGAAAAAAAGCAAGAGTTGGAGTTTAGAGTTGTGGAATTGGGATTGAATCCTGGTTCTACAGCTTACCAGGTGTGTCATTGACAGAATGTTACTTAATCTCTCTGAACCTGTTTTCTCACCCTGAATTGCATATAATATTTTTACCTTATGGGTTATTTTGAAAATTAAATACACATAAAACTGGTACTTAGTAGCTCTTCAGCAGATGTTTGTTTACCCACCCAACAAGTTGGTGGTTGTTGGTGTGTTTTTGGTAACGTTTTCTTTACCAGATTTATCTTCTCCTTGCTTTACCTAGCTTTGCTTCTTAAGTTTTCTCCTGTTTTTGTAGAATAATTTTGCTACATAGTAACTGAAACATACAGTGTATTTTTTCCAGCATACATTTTGGTTGAATGCTCTTTCCAGATATCCAAAGGTTCCCAGCGTTTCATAGTGATTTCCTTTCTGAAGTGTAAATTTCATGTGCTTACAAGTGACAATGAAACTTCACTGTCATTTAATGGTGAATGAACTCATGTATATATAGGTGGTCCCTGACTTAACCAACAGTTTGTGTTATGATTTTTCGACCCATACAACCATTCTTTTTTCACTTTCAGTACAGTATTCAATATGCAAGATATCCTAACACTTTATTACAAAAGGGTCTTTGTGTTAGATGATTTTGCACACCTGTAGGGTAATATTAAATGTGCTGAGCATGTTTAAGGTAGGCTAGACTGTTATGATGTTTGGTAGGTTATGGTGTATTAAATGCATTTGACTTATGACATTTTCAACTTATGATGGGTTTATCAGGACATGACCCCATTAAAGTAGAGGAGTGTGTGTGTTTGTGTATGTGTAAAAGATTATCCCGACGGGGCGTGATGGCTGACTCCTGTAATCCCAGCACTTTGGGAGGCTGAGGTGGGCAGATCACGAGGTCAAGAGATGGAGACCACCCTGGCCAACATGGTGAAACCCTGTCTCTACTAAAAATACAAAAATTAGCTGGGTGTGGTGGCATGCGCCTGTAGTCCCAGCTGCTTGGGAGGCTGAGGCAGGAGAATTGCTTGAACCTGGGGGGCGGAGGTTGCAGTGAGCCAAGATGGTGCCACTGCACTCCAGCCTGGCGCCTGAGCAAGACTCTGTCTCAAAAACAAAACAACAACAACAACAAAAAAACGATTATCCTGTGGAAGATCTAAACAATGAGAGAATGTGGCATTGTTATCCAGACATTCTCAGGCCATCATTAGAAGAGGCAAAAAGCAAGGTTTCTAAGAGAGATTATCAATTTACTGAGAAACGCTCTTCGACCTTGCTGGACCACAGCCCACTTTGCTCAACCTCAACAGTTCTCTTCTGTGATATTTAAGTTACTATGGAAGAAGTGGTAACTTTGGTTACATCAGATTTTAATGCCACCTTTAGTTTTGGGGTGGACACAATTGGACTCCAGTATGTCCAAACCCTCTTAAAAATACCGTATTCTCATAGGATTTTTAGAACTGAGAATTGAATAATTTATCTTACTATTTTACTTAACTGACAGAGTACCTTATTCTAGATTTTTTAAAAATATTCGTATTAAGTTTTTGAAAGCGAAATCTCTAGATACTTCCTGTTCCTTGGAAGCCTTATTGTTTCCTGAAGAATACATTTGTTGTGGCTAGTGTGTTTATCAAGAGAAATTCTTACAAATAAAGTAGTTGGATAGGTTTAAATTTCGCAATATAGACAGACATTGCAGAATTTAGACGTATAGGAAATCAGGATTCAGGGCTTATTTGTTGTAAGGTGAGATCTGGAAGTCTCTGGTTAAAGATTGGATGGGATTAAGCAGACGTTTTATAGGCAGCGTCCTCACACTCAACTGTAGCCGTGTGCTGTCTAGAATGCGGTCTGACTTAGTAACTCACCATGCCAGTGACGTACATGATGGAGCCCAAGTGCTGTAGTTAAATAATGGACTTTATAAACATTAAGTGGTCTTTTAGCACCTGCATTTTTTTTTTTTTTTTTTTGCAAGAGTCAAGTATAAGTTATATATGTATTCATTTTGGTCTGAATCTTATACTTCTCTTAAACAGTGATATAAATGTATCTCTTGAGGCTGGTCTATAACAGATTTATAAAAATGATTACTGTTTCTCAGGCTTTAAAAATCGTATTTTTGGCAACAGAATCTATGTGTTTTATTAAAGTAAAAATTTAGATCTTTTATTCTTTGCAGATTGGATAGCTTTTCTTGTATACTTAGCAAATGTTCTATGTGTTTTATTAAATAAAGTAAAAGTTTAGATCTGTTATTCTTTGCAGTTTGGATAACTTTTCTTGTATACTTAGCAAATGTCTGATAAATAGCCCTGCAGGGCACTGTGCCTGCTCAGTGCTGTGGAGGATTCCAGGGTGACTGGCATACGTTGTGGCGTCAGCAACCCTAATGCTGCAGTTCAATAGGAAAGATAAGACAAGCCCAACAGTGTAACAGGTGCAAAGCGATAAGGGCCATAGAGCAACGAAAATTGTCAGGAGAGGCTGGGAAGGGAGACAGTGTTTTCTGATTCTGTGTGAACGCTATCTCCTCAACCCCAATAATTCTCTTTTCTTTCTATGCTCACATTGAACTAATTCTCTAAGTCCCAGTTTCGTAAAACCTATGCATATATTTCAGATTTCTACTTATTGTGGGTTCTTGAAAGGGAAGAAGTAGGAATTTGGGGTCAAAGACTTGGGTAAGGAGAGTATCCTGGCCAAATAGTGTGATTTCTTGACCTGGGCGTTGTACCAGGCTGCATGTGGCATCCTGATCTGACATGCCACAGAAACAGCCTGGAAGTGCAGGATCTCAACAGAAATATAGTTGGAAAAATAATGTAGGTAAGCTTGGGGCTGGTAGCATGTTGGAATTGGGAAAAATACCATTTGTGTAAGTCAAGCCCTTGGTACCAGATGTATGAAGAGCTGCTGACACCTCATGGATGTGACTGTTACTATTTTTGGTTATGGAAAGTGTGTATGTGTACGTACCAGAATTTATATATGGTGGGGATATACGCATGGTCTTGGCTAAACTTGATCTAATGAGTTTAATCTGTGACAGAGAAAGCTGTTCAATATATTCCTCAGTTGCTTGAAAATAAACTTGGAGTGTATCTGTTCAGGAGTCACAGATTAATCTTTGTAAATATATCCTGATTTGTCCAACAGAATTCTGCAGATAGGACTTCCTGGAAGTGAAGACAAGGTGTCATTTAAATGATGCGTTATCTTTTTCAAATTTAGATGCATACTGTTTTAAGAAAAAATTGCAATCATGCTTTTTCTTCTTTTTTAATGAAATAAGAACAGTTCAGAGTGGTGGAGTGTCAGGACCCATTGACAGGTGGGTCTTTCTAGATAAATCTAACTTCAGTGAAAATTTACACACAGCACATTTTGGTTTTCACATATGCCTTGCTCTCTGGACCTGTGTGTGTATATCAGCCAGATTTGTTGTTTCTGAAATCTACTTCTAAAGTGAATCTTAGCATTTACCATTTTAGAATTATTCGTATACCCACATGAGCTAACACATAAACAGGGAAGGATCTTTTAAACATGCTGCTGGGATTAACTGAGTGGATGTTTGGAGGGGAGAGTACTGAAACCCATCCCACAAATTAACATACAGTTTTTTTTTTTGAGACGGAGTTTCGCTCTTGTTACCCAGGCTGGAGTGCAATGGCGCGATCTCGGCTCACCGCAGCCTCCGCCTCCTGGGTTCAGGCAATTCTCCTGCCTCAGCCTCCTGAGTAGCTGGGATTACAGGCACGTGCCACCATGCCCAGCTAATTTTTTGTATTTTAGTAGAGACGGGGTTTCACCATGTTGACCAGGATGGTCTCGATCTCTTGACCTCGTGATCCACCCACCTCGGCCTCCCAAAGTGCTGGGATTACAGGCTTGAGCCATCACGCCCGGCCCAACATACAGTTTTGAGTAGATATATAGAAAATCAATCTATAGAAAGTAGGAAATACAGGAAAACAATTTGGACCTCCGGAGAGATTACATTTTGAGGCTTAGAGAATTACAGCTCAGAAATAAGAAGCATGACAGATAGAAAAATATGCTTATTTCAGAACTGGTATGAAAAAGGCAGCCTTTTCTAATATGTAAAAAAAGGTGTAGTAGGTAAATCAACAAAGGGAATGGAAAAATCATTCTCTGTAATAAAAAGTGAAAATGGAAAACAGTGTGGAGATAATTTTTATTTACCAACGCGTTTGCTGTTTTAAAGAAATGGCACCCAGGGCTGCTGAGGTTGTGTGGAACAAGTTTATTCATTTATTGCCGATGACATAGCAGAGCTTTAAAGGGTTTTATGTCTTGAAATTTATCCTAAGAAAATAATTCAGCTAAAGCAAAAAGATGTTTGCTCAAAGATCTTGATTTTTGGTGTTAACTTTAATAGCAAAACAGTAGAAGTGCCTTAAATGCCCTTTAATGCAGACTAATAAATTGATGTTATGCTGGCAGACGTTAAAAATGATAATTTTTGAAATCCTGTGGAAATGTGAAAAATGCCCACTGCATGTAAAAATCCATATGTCTTTGGTGGTCTTTGTGGAAATACTTTCATTAGGGTGACAGCAATATGAGAATTTTAAGAATTTCAGACATTAATTGAGCATTTGCTCTGTGACTGTTCAGTTAATTCATGAGTCTGTGTTCTGGGCACTGCTGTAGGCCTCAGGGATGCCCAGCTTCTGGAGTGATCTTCTGTGGTCCTGAGATGGACACATAAACAGCTAACAAGACAGTATAAAAGAGCAGCTTTCCAGCCAGGAATGGTGGCTCACGCCTGTAATCCTAGCTTTGGGAGGCCAAGGCAGGTGGATCACCTGAGGTCAGGAGTTGGAGACCAGCCTGGTCAACATGGTGTAATCCCATCTCTATTAATAATACAAAAATTGGCTGGGCATGGTGGTGGGCACCTGTAATCCCAGCTACTTAGGAGGCTGAGGCAAGAGAATCAATCACTTGAACCCGGGAGGCAGAGGCTGCAGTGAGCCAGGGTTGTGCCACTGCACTCCAACCTGGGCAACGGAGAGAGACTCTATCTTAAAAGAAAAAAATAAAAAGCAGCTTTCCAGGGAAGAAGGTGTTGGGGGAGCTGGGTCTGGAGAATGAGTAGGAGTTGGCCACATCATCTGGGTGGAGATAGGCTGAACCAAGGCAACCATCCAGATAAAGAAGTGATGTTCAATTGTGGGGATGTGGATATACAAGGGCCAAGTTATCTCAGGGTGACTTTACAGTCAGGAGCAGCAATGGAGGGGACAGAGTGGGTGGGTGTAAGTTGTACTTAGGGTAGAAGAGGAGTGCCTCAGTTTCACTTCTTGGAGCTTTTTTGTCTTTCATAGTTTCAAATAATGCAAAGCATGCATTATTTGTCTTGTTACTCGTGCCCCGTTCTCATAACTTTTGAGCATCTTTTTTGGTTGCCTGGCTATTTAGTAAACATAAGTGTATGGAATCGAAACAAATGTTTGTCTGCATCAATTTCTTTGTGTATTTGCTACTGTGGTCATTCACATATTGATCAGTGATGATTTTCCTGAGCCTGGTCAGTGCATTGTGGCAAAAATTAGATTTTCTGACTCCTGATCCGTGAAACCATATTCCTTTCTGCATTTTATTGCTTGGCTGTAGGTCGTGTTGAATATAAACATATTTGTGGATAACATAGCTGTATGTGGCTGAGAGGTTGTACTGGATATTATAGAAGAGAATTTTGTGTATGTAGTAGGTAGCAGCAGTGAGTATTTTCCTGTTTTGTTTTGAAATGTTCTTCAACATGGAGAATGAAATTTAAATGATACATTCTACTGTTTATTGTTTTTTCCTCCTTTTTTTTTTTGAGACAGGGTCTTGCTCTTTTGCCCTGGCTGGAGTGCAGTGGTGTGGTCCTAGCGCACTGCAACCCCAGACTCCTGGGGATAAGCAGTCTTGCTTCCTTAGCTTCCCAGATAGCTTGGACTACAGGTGCATGCCACAGTGCCCAGCTACTTTTTTGGGGGTGGGGAGGAGGGGTCCTCACTTTGTTGTCCAGGCTGGTCTTGAACTCCCAGCCTCAAGTGATCCTCCTGTGTTTGCCTCTCATAGCACTGGGATTACAGGCGTAAGCCACCGCACCCAGTCTGTGGTTTTTCTTTTTCTTGTTTTTAAGCATCCTGTGCAGGAAAAATTAAGGAACATGATAGATCTGTTAGACATTAATATCATGCAAATTCGGTATGTTTTAGTGTTTTGATCTATTGATGTCCTTTCTATTGAAGGCAAGGAACAATAGTTATTAGGTACTTTATTAGATTTCATTTAATGCTTTCAGAAAGAAGCATAGATATTGCTATTTTTCAACAGTGATTTTTAATATTTGAGAGCCGTATTTTGGTGTAACTGTTTTTCTTTTTAATCCTGTATGTTTTATGCATTTAAATACATTCTGAAAAGGGCTCCATCGATTTGCCTAGACTGCAGAGGCATGCAGGGCCCACAGAAAAAGTTAAGAATCATCCTCTTCCATTCCCCAAACCCTAAAGCCAGGAAGGGAATAAGATGAAATTTAGAAATTAATAAATAGATTTTGGATCTCTACTCTGCCTTTTAGGAGCCCTGCGGTTGGGACGTTTTACTTCTGAGTGCCATTTTCTGTGTTATAAAATGAGTATACATCGACTTACCACCTATGCAACTTATGACCATTCGACTTTACGACCACAGTCGCTAGCCACGACTGCTCCGCGTCTGGCAGAGCAAACGTTGCCCAGTTGGGCGTACGACAGTGTGGACTAGCTTCCGGCAGCACTACCATCTCCGCGTGCATATAGCCTACTCAACTTACGACCAAATCATGTTATGACCGGTCCACGGTCCCGACCGTGGTCGTAAGTCGAGCACTAGCTTTAATACATCTGTCACAGATTTGTGATGAGGGTTAGAATGGACACTTTATGTAATATATATGGCACAGTAACAGGCACATAGAATAACTGTTGTTACCCCTTTGATCCTTACTCTTTTCAGAAACTGGCTATGTCCTTGGCCAAATTACTTATCATTTTTTGGTCTTCGTTACGTATTTATCTAAAAGGATTTAGATTTGTTTATTTCTACTTCAGCTAAAAAAAAAATCTGTGATTATATGAAAAATCAGGATTACCTTTTTCAAATTGGAATGCTTGGTCAGCTAAGCTGACCTTTATTTTCTTGATTAAAGACATTGATCAACAGGCATTGTCTTTTGTGTCTAGCTATTCTCTACCAGTTTTCTTTCGTTAAATGTTTGTCAGTCACATTTGGTTGAAATCATGCTGTTTATCTGGACCATAACTTAAAGTAAAAGGACAAATTACTGATTTGCCTCAAATACCATGCAGAGCCATGTGGCAGCTCTGCGGGTAAACAAGCCTCTCTTTGGGGTTGGGGTTAGGTCTAATGAAAGTGATATTCTTGTGTATTTCCAGTGGTCATCCTCTGTCCTTATCTTCAGTTCCAGTAGCTCTTTAAACTTCATTTGTTCTATTGACGCCAAATTGGTTAGAAGGTTAGAGGGTTGGTTTGTGTGTAGGAGCTTAGAGGGAGGGCCTGGCAGAGGCTTAAAATCAAGTAGAAGTGTACAGTCAGGGTTCTTGATTGCAAAGAGTAGAAGTAGCCTCTTTGACTCAGGGAACGACTTCACTGGAAGGGGTGTCAGGTTGCTGTCATAACCCCCAACACAGGTCAGTATCTGTGTTTAAAAGACAGCGAGGAACCAGGGGAAGTGCTCTGCAGCCAGGACGGGAGATCACCATCCGTGAGCAGACTGGGTCTATGATGCTGTCTCCACAGGGAGCACTGTACCCCTGTGAGCACCTGCAGTGGGTCCCTGGCCAGAGTTCAGGAAGGGCGGGCGTCTGGCCTGGCTGCCCCACTGAGCTGGACATAACAGCGGTGGATTCCTCAACTGTGGGGTGAGGATTCTGATGCTGGCGGTCAAGGGGAAATATAAGCCCAACAACCGATGAAGATTTTCTTTAGATGGGTTCAGCAGCTGTTGGAACCACTTATTATCTATGTGTGTGTACCTGCGTGGGTGTGCATGCGTATCCTGCGTTTTGGAGAGGAAGGGATCCAGGCTTTCATCAAAGCCCTAAAAGGTCTTTTGATCTAGGAGTTAAGAAACACTGTAATAAAGAGATTTAACTGTGTTTGAATCTTTGCTTTTCCACCAGATGGTGCAAATCTTTTATGATGTTCACAGAAGGTAAATCCTCAAAAGATAAGAATAAAGTTCTGTCACACAACATGAAGCGTTGTTGATTTGATTCTTGCTTTCCTTTTGTCTTTAATAAAGATATAGGTGGACTTCAATATATTTTTTAATAAGTGACTTAGATTAAATTATCTGTAGATTTTTGAGGCTAGACTACCGTTTTTTTTTTTTTGTTGTTTTTTGTTTTTTTTTTGCAGAAAGAAACTGTAATGACTGGGAAAAACAGTAATATATTCAATATGCTAATTGTTTCACACTCTTTATGAGCTAGAAACACTCAATTCTGATAATGTTTTGTTCAGTGCAGAAAACTTGTGTGATTTAAATTTTCGAAGATAAAAGTCATGTCAGGTTGGTCAGTGTATTATTAGGCTGTTCTTACATTGCTATAAAGCAATTCCTGAGACTGAGTCATTTCTAAAAGAGGTTTAATTGGCTCATGGTTCTGCAGGCCATACGGGAAGCATAGTTCCAGCATCTGCCTCTGGGGAGGTCTCAGGAAGCTTCCAGTCATGATGGAAGGTGAAGGGGGAGCAGGCACATCACATGGTGGGGAGCAGGAGTCAGAGAGAGTGGCCGGGGAGGTGCCACACACTTTTAAACGGCCAGATCAAGCCACAAGGGATCTGTCCCCATGATCCAGCCCCTCCCACCAGTCCCCACCTCCAGCATTGGGGGTTACAGTTCAACATGAGATTTGGATGGGGACAGATATCCAAATGGTATCAGTCAGCCTGTTTGTCTGCTTTTTTCCTCTGAGCTGTTGACAGTTTGCTCTCTCTCCTTCTGCATCTTTCTGTTTTTAAAAATAAATAGCCAGAGAAAATAGGTTGCTAATATGGGCTACTGTATACCTTGTATTCTAGCTTACCTTTTGTTTTCTCCTTCGATTAAGAGTTTCCTTCACATCATTACATGCAGATTTTAATTTGTTAGTTTGTCACATCATCCCGAATAAGAATTTACCTACTTCATTTATTTCTTTGACAGAACAAATAAATTGTGTGTGGTTTTTTGGTTTTTTTTGAGATGGAGTATCAATTTTTCACCCCAGCTGTGGTGCAGTGGTGCGATCTCAGCTCCCTGCAACCTCCACCTCCCGGGTTCAAGGGATTCCCCTGACTTAGCCTCCCTACTGTCTGGGATTACAGGTGTGTGCCACCATGCCCAGCTAATATTTTATATTTTTAGTAGAGGCGGGGTTTAGCTGTGTTAGCCAGGATGGTCTCGACTCCCGAGCTTGTGACTCGCCTGCCTCAGCCTCCCAAAGTGCTGGGATTACAGGGGTGAACCACTGCGGCCAGCTGGTTTTGTTTATTTCTTTTTCAGTTTTGCTTTCATTTTTGCCATTACAAACAACTGCAGTAAACATCCCTTACATCCTTTGTAAATAAATTTGTATGCTTTTTTTTGTTGTTGTTGTTTTGAGACAGATAGGTCTCCCTCTGTTGCCCAGGCTGGAGTGCAGTGGCCCAGTTATGGCTCACTGCAGCCTCAACCTCCCCAGCTTCAGGTCCCCCAGACTGCTGAGATTATAGATGTGTGCCACCACACCACATCCTTATGCATTCATTTTTATAATATATATTTACAGTTATTCTCTCAGTCTAGATTTTAGTTCTATTTATGGTGTCTTTATCATACAGAATTTTAAAACATTTTTTGTAGTTGAGTCCGTCAACATGTTTTCTATTCTAACCTGCAATTAGACAAATAGCCCTCCTAAAGTTTCTTCTAATATTTCTAATACAATTAGGTTTAGGTTATCAAATATTGTATTGATTTCAAAATATATAGTTTTTTTAAAAAAAACTTTTATATCTCTGAAGTTATTTCTTGCAATAGTGTATCAAAACTTAGTTAATAGTACTTTTTCTTTCAGTGATACATAAAATAATAGTTTCTGTTATAATTGATGCTTTGAATTCAGTATAATTGGTATTTCTTGCACTCAGATCTTTAATCCATTTGTATTTATTTTTGTATATGTCCTGAGGTTATGGAGTCCATTTTCTCCTTACAAATAAAGCCAGTTTCTCAGCATTGTCTACTAAATGAAGATTCCTTTTCTCACAGAATTGACACATACTAACTTCCGATATATACGTTGACTCATAGGCTGGTCTGCTAATTCATTTATTCCTGTGCTGTACCCTTGACAACAGTGGCTTTTTAATTATGTTTTAAATTCCTAAAGGGTAAGTTTGCCTTCACTATACTTTTTTATTTTAAACATTTTCTAATGTTTACTTGAAATATCCTAACATTTGATTCTTAAGTCTCTGTTTTTACCTACTCTCTTACAAAATGAGTTGATCCAGGTAGGCATTTTGTGTGATGTTTATATGCACGCGAGTGCTCATATGAGGGCATTTCTCCTCTTCTCACTTTCTAAGTGAACTTTTCTTTCCTTTCCTTTCCTTTCCTTTCCTTTTTCCTTTTTCCTTTTTCCTTTCCTTTCTTTTCCTCTCTCTTCTCTTCTCCTTTTCTTTTTTCTTTTTCTTTTTCTTTTTCTTTTTCTTTTCTTTGAGATGGAGGCTCACTCTGGTGCCCAGGTTGAAGGGCAGTGGTGTGATCTCAGCTCACTGCAACCTTGACCTCCCAGGTCCAAGTGGTTCTCCTGCCTCAGCCTCCCAATTAGCTGGGATTACAGGCACCTGCCACCATGCCCAGCTAATTTTTGTATTTTTAGTAGATACTGGTTTTTACCACGTTGGTCAGGCTGGTCTCAAACTCCCGACCCTCAGGTGATCCACCCACCTCAGCCTCCCAAAGTGCACGTATTTCAGATGTGAGCCACTTCTGGCCATGAAATGTTTTTTAAGAAGGTTCATGATTTTCCTGGATTTGTTCTTAGTTTGGTGGGCATCAGCGGCTTCAGCATAAAGTGCAGAAGTTCTCTTTGAACCAGACGTTGATCAGCGTCCCCTTGCTGTGTTATTAGTGGCACTTCTGTAATTTGTGTTCAGAGACTGTCTCGGTTAAGTGGGATTTCTAGCAATTCTGGTGTCTCTGTCCTCTGATGCCAGTGGCATTCCAGTCATTATCATAAACAAAAGTTCACAGAGTTTCGCTTCAGAATAATTTGAGGGGTGGATCTCGGGTGTGGAGGATTATATGGAGAATTGTTGAAATGGAGAGTGTGAATATTGAGTTACTCTGGGCTCTCTCTTTTAATATACATTGGGAATGTTTATTTTTTTCAATGCCTTGCATGTGTAAACGATGCTTTCCATGGGGTGGGCCTGCCCCTCTGGAGACCACTATTTTAAAGCTGTGGATGGTAGCTAGTGCGAATAGGTTTCTGGGCTCCTGAATAAGAATTCTAGGTGAATCTCCTTCACCCCATAGAGCACTGTTATAATCACTTATTGGGTTCTGTGTTAATATTTTGTTATTTTAGGGGTCAATTTATGGACTCTTATGGCCTGATCAAGACAGCAACCAAATGTATAATTTTTCCTAAGAGGGAAAATATATTCTGATTTCTAAACAATGATATTTTCAGTTGAACTTTAAAACAGCAGCTTTTTGGTTACGGACTCTATGTTGGCACCAAAGGGTACCTTGGGAAGCTTTCCTTCCCCACCCCTTCACCATCCCATTGCCCTGTTAGTCCTCCTCAAAGCTTTCAAAGCCCGTGCACCTGTGTATGGCTGAGGGCTCAGTGTCCCCCACCTTCAAAGCCTGTGCAGCTGAGGTCTTGCTCTGTCCACCCCAAAGCCAGCACACCTATGTACAGCCAAGCGTTCACCGCCTCCTCCTTCAAAGCCAGTGTACCTATGTACAGCTGAGGGTTCAATATCTCCTCCTTCAAAGCCAGCACACCTGTGTACAGTTGGGGGGTCACCATCTCCTTCAAAGCCAGCGCACCTGTGTACAGCTGAGGGTTCACCGTCTCCTCCTTCAAAGCCAGCGCACCTGTGTACTGCTGAGAGTTCACCGTCTCCTCCTTCAAAGCCAGCACACCTGTGTACTGCTGAGAGTTCACCGTCTCCTCCTTCAAAGCCAGCGCACCTGTGTACAGTTGAGGGTTCACGGTCTCCTCGTTCAAAGCCAGCGCACCTGTGTACAGTTGAGGGTTCACTGTCTCCTCGTTCAAAGCCAGCACACCTGTGTGCAGCTGAGAGTTCATGGTCTCCTCCTTCAAAGCCAGCGCACCTGTGTACAGCTGAGGGCTTGCTGTGCATATGTGTTTGCAGTGAGGTGCCTCAGCCAGTTCCTGCTTCCTTCCCCAAGCAGACTGGACCTACATCCCTCCTGTGTAGACATTTTGGAGCCTCCACTGTGATGCTTGCCTGTAACCCATTGATAGAGCTAAGTGAAATTTGCTTTTTAAGAAGGTTCATGTTTATTTTCTGGTTCTAGGGCTTCCGTGGCTATTTAGATGAGTTGTTTGGAACACTAGACTGATGAGATCACAAGGGTGATGAAACGTTGCGTGGATCTTGGCTTTCTTCTACCACAAATCCAGCTATGTCTATTTTTAATACTCTGTTCCTAACCCTAGCCATCTACTGGGCATTTTTATTCATATGCTTGATGAAGTTGGCTTGGTGCATGTGTGTGTGGATCCAAATACATACACTGTCCATCTCAGAGAAGCAGCTCATCACCTGGGTCCTGGCAGGGTCCCCTGTACTGCTCACTGAATGGAGAGGTAGGGCGGCTTTGTTTCACACCAGGCTTCTGATAAGTTAGATTCACGTGAAAGCGGGGTGGAGCATGGTGGGGTTTATGTTAACACGTCAGGGCAGATGTATTTGTTTGTATATTTCCTTTAACGTTTCATGAGTTGGGCACATTTTTAAAGATGCTGTCAGGGTAGAAAGGAGGCCCAGGACCATTATGCTGTCAGCTTTAGAATACATTGTAAATGGTATCTCCTGGGATTGTGCAGTGGGCACAGCCTTGAGATAGCCCATTAATTTCTTCAGTAAATGCATGTTGAGTTAATGCTTGGTAATGAAGCGTACCCTGCTATGTTAGGGAATGTTTGTTAGAGGCGATTGATTGTGACCCACTGGTGCCATGAAAGATTGGTTAGTATGGTGATTTTAGCATGTAAACGCCTTTGATGACAAACTCAAACCTCATTTATTGACAATTAAAATTGCATTATAATTTTAACATTATATGCCTGTTAAAATGTTCTCTATCACATCTGCAATGGTGAATATGTGCCTAATAAAAATTTGATAATGATGAATAGTCCCAAATATTGGAAAGCCAGTACTTATCTTTAAATTATGCTTTTTAATGATCTTTAAAATTCTACCCGTTTGAAATCCAGCTATGTCTATTTTTAATACTTGAAATTTTTTTTTGAATGAATATGAGTCTCAAAAGTATACTGTTTGAAATGTCAAACAAAAAGATGAGATTCATGTGATTTGAATCACACAGAATTCACCGGGAGAAAATTTTTAATAATTGTGGCAATATAGAAACTAATGAGAAAAATTAGACCTTAGTTGTTTTAAGCACCAGAATTACCTTTGCAGATTGTATAGACTTTACGTTCAGGAAATAATTTTATCTGTTTGCAAACACTCTGATATTCTAAACTTGAGTAGTAGTCTAAAAATTAGCCATATGGTAATACTTTGTGTTCTATTAGGGATAATGGCCAACATTTATTGAGTTCTTAATGCATTTCTGGACCTGTTCTAATCTCATTACCACATTTAACCCTGTGAAAAAAAGTCCTATGGCACATTGCTGTGTTCATTGTCCCCAGTTTAGAAAGAGGAAAGCTAAGATCTGTAGAAGTGAGAAGCTGCAGCCCCCCAGGAAGTGAATGTCAGGGCAGACTGGGGTTAGAATTCTGGGTGGCCTCATCCAGAGCTTTACACTGCTGCTTACTGCTGCCACATTGTTACAGGCATCAAATATACTGTTCAAATACTTTTAGCTGTAATTCATACATTACATAAGTGATATAATCCTGAATGTCTCCAAATATGTGTGAGTCTTGTAAAATTTTGGGACCATGCTAGCGTCGAGTGTGGCTCTTGTACGGTGATCTTCATGGGCACTAACAGACCATGGAGTTTAAAACGACTGGAGACATTTTGCCAGTATCTTTACAGAGGAATCAGGAAGTTGGACGGCTGGCCAGTGGGTGAAATGGTGTTTTTGGAAGGCATCGGTGGGTGAAGGGAGGAAGCTGATTTGCCTGCACGCGCACTCTGTGCCAGGCACTGTGCTGGGCACTGTTGCATATGCTCCTTCCTGGTAATCCCCGCAGTGCAGAAAGACAGGTTCATGGTAGCCCTGGGGAGCCTAGGTCACTTGTCCCAGGTCTCACAGCCACTGGGGCAGAGGTGCCACTCAGAAGCAGGCGGTCTGCCACCAACACGTCTTCTTTCCATTCTGTCACACTGCTGATTGCTGTTAGAGTTTGGCCGTTCCCTCACTCTGCTTTTGTGGTGGGATTGGCAGAGGGTGCGGGTGTTCCCTTCAGTTTTCATCCTTAGGTCTCCTAGACACTTCTGTGCACCTTTTTCCTGTGGATGCACTCAGTCGGAAGCTTTTTAATTTAGTGGTATTTCCATCATGAAAGATCACTTACAGTCATGGGGCACTCTTAGTTTCCTGGATAAGCCAGTCAGGAAAGAATTTCAGACCTCTGTTTTGGGTTCATTGCCCTTGTCTTTTCAGGGCAGTACCCCCCTTGCTGTTCACATCTGAGTAGTGAGTAGTTGGCATGGTTTTGGCATGTGCCTGGAGGCCCTCTGAGTTTGTAAGTGAGCTGTGTGCTTGACTCTATTGCTGTTCCCATTTCACAGTTAGGATGCATCTGGACTCTTCTGTTTTTCACCAGCTTTCATGACCATGGATGTTTCAGCTTTCTACAAGATTTCTGGTAAGCAGGCGTCTTCATTTCAGCCGGTTCTTTGTCCCCCTTGAAAAGTCATACATTTTAGTCACCATTGGGCCCAGAAATAAGAGCAAGTGGGCCACAGTGAAGCGGAAGGCTGGCCGCAGGAAGGCACCTGAGTACCATCCGCAGAAGTGGCATATGACAAGACTGGAGAGTGAACAGCTTCTTGCTCCTTTAGATAAAAGAAAGAACATTTGCTCGAATAAACAATTAGGATCATATTTTTCTGATCTTTGTCACCTAGACATTAAATGATCATTTAGAATTGAGAAGAGATGGCATACGTCCCCACACTCTACCTCTCTCCAGAAGTCCTTGGCCTTCCAACCAATATGCCCATCACCCCACCCCCAAATCTTACCTTTTTAGCATTTTTTTTTTTTTTTTTTTGTAATCAAGATTCTACTTGTGAGTCACAGGGTATTTAAAAATATGCACAATCTGTTGTTAATGGTACCTGGATACATTCTCTATTTGAAAATTCAATATTTAAGGGTGAATACAGAATGTTTGTTTTAAAAATACCTTTCCAGTTTAGTTAAAGGGCTATAGGGGGTAAAACCACATTGTCTCCTTTTTAGTGTTATGTAAAAATTATTCAGTCTTTGTGAAACTGAGTCACAGGCTTGTTTCGTGATGATTTCTTTCCAGTTACTGGCTCGCTTTTGAGCAAAATGGTGAAGCTGTTCTTTCTGCTTGGGGACATTTTTGTATTATTTTCCCTCCACTGCTCTGCACAATTCCAACCAAAATCAAGCCTCAGAGCACTTATGTGGTATCTGCTGAGCACACTCGCTGCTTAATGCATTTTAATATGATGTTAGTAAAAGAAAATGTTGAGATAGCTATTCACTGGGCATTACGAGATTTTAGATTCCAAAGTGTAGCCAACTCTGGCACACCAAAGGAAAATAAAAAAGGTGAGACTACAGAAAAAGGTGGGTGTGGGCGGGGGGGAACGGTGTGAGGTGATCCTCCCAAGCCATTTGTAACCAGAACATTTATTATGGGGTTTGGGTTACCAAATAACAGGAGCATCCTTGAAACATGCTCGTATGTTGAAACCTTTTTGGTACACAGAGACTTGAGATTAATGACATGACATTTCTTATGGCAGGATTCACCTGTTTTTAAGGTACAAGTAGTGATGGCGTGTCCCCTTGTGAGCAGCCTCCCTCTGCCAGGGTTCTCATTGGCTGCTGAGTGGGTCAGCAACTGGAGAAAGGGGATCCGAGGGGCGTTTTGGCCCCTCGGGAAGCTCGTGGGTGGAGTGTGTGAGACCTTGCACTGGGAGGGGACCATCATGCCAGTTGCTCTGCCTGATCGGATGTGTCTCTTTAAATGACTGTAGGATATTAAAGTTGAAGGAGGGCTCTTAGGTATTTAAATTTTATCCAGTTTTTTGTTCACAAATCAACACAAATAACCAAAGATATTTTTCTGTCTGCTTGCTCAGATAATACATGCTATTTCTTTGTAAAAAGAAAGACGGAGGGATGATTTACAGATGACTCAAACTTATTTCAAAACAAATTAAATTTGTGGATTTTAACTAATAAGCTTATATTTTCATGGCACATTTGAGTAATTTTATCAAACAAACTTCCTTTTTCTAGTATGCTCTATTTGGGATTTCAACAATTTTTATTATGTAATGAGGGAATATTTCTTTTGTGAAATTTTGCTTCCTTTTTGATGTAACTGTTAGAATTTGATGAACTGGTTTGTAACATTAAAATGAGGATGAAAAATGACAAGACATTCACCGAGCGAATGTCACTTTCTGGGGTGTTGCTGGTGGTGATGTCGGCTCTCTGGAGCCTGTATATCCAGAGGTGCTCAGAGTCTGCCCCTGTTGCTCCTAGGAAAGTTGAAGCCTCCTGTCTGATCAACTGTGTCCATGACTCTCTAACCTGCCCTTACAGTGACACCGTTACCTGCTCTAAACCCCAGGGCACCTACTCCACCAGCCCAATGGAAACAAGCTTGTATTAGGAAACTGCGATTGGGTTCAGAATTGGGACTTTCCCACACACTCTGTTTGCCAGATAAGACTTAGCATCCTCGTCTGTAAATCATGAGAGTTCACATCTGCCACACATGGGCACTGTAAAGATCCATAGAAGGGGCCAGCTGGGCAACTCCTACCCTCTCCTCAAGAGTCATAAACAGCTTTCTTTGCTTTCAAGATCAGCTGTTCCTCCTGGCAGTTAGGTCCTATCAGGCCCCTCTGGCCAGTCTCACTGCAGGTGCCCTCGCTTTCCAGCCCGTGGCCTGGTGGACCATTTGCTCATCCTGAGTAGGCCATTCCTGCTTCCCAGTCTTTGCTCCTACTTTTTTGGGATCTTATTCTCCACCTACTGAAATGTTCAATTGATGAAGTAGAATGGCGGGAGATGGTATCTGGAAGCCACAGGCCAGGTGCTGGGCATGCTCATTGCTACTGGGTTGACAGTTGCTTCCAGGCCTGTTCAGTGGACGCTGTGTGCATGTGTATAGCACATACACAAGTCATATAAATATAAATACGTGTCAGGACGACAGGGTTTGTACTTCATCTCTTGATCTTACACTTCTATCTCCTTTCTCTCACAGTGAGAGTGCTTGTTCTCATTGACTCATTGACTCTCATTCTGGAATGTCAGAATTACTTACTGGCTCCATCCCATATATACAAAGCAGTTCAGAATAGCAATGCCAGCACCACTGCCACCATTTTTCTTATGTCCTTAGGGTGTGTCCCACGAGAATAGAGGATTAATGTGTTTCCTGTCAGTTCTTCTCTGTGTGCTTGTGCTACCACCTAATACGAAGTTCATTTGTCACATTTTATTTTTTAGTTTCAGGAGTTGTTTTTATTTAAAATTTTTGTTTTACAATCACAGGAAATATTTACATGATTCCAAAGTAGCATCCAGAAAACAAGATACTGTCAAAAAAGTCCATCTTCTGTCTCTGTCTCCTCCCCTCTAATAAGTAACCATTTAAGAATATTATGTTTTATCTTTCCATTTTTGCCTTTACTATATGTGTGTATATACATACTGTATAAATGTAAATACTGTATAATTTGTATATATTATTATTTCATCCAAAGCAAATACTATATAATATATAGGTAAAATATAAATAGTGTGGATTAGGTATCTGTGTGTATATTGATCTACACTTTGTTTCTAAAAGAAACTGGTTATACTTTACATGTTAACCTGCAGTCTAACCTTTTTTTTTTTTTTTTTTCTGGGGAAGGGAGGTGGTGGAGAGGGTGGTGCATGAATGGGTATTGCTAAAATTACTTTATTAGGTAGACTGAAGTTTTTATTTGTTTTTGTTTATTTTTATATAAATCTTCATAAATTCTTATTCAGTGTGCTTTTTACTTTTAGTTAGCTTCTCTTTCCGTATTTACACTTGTCCATAATTACACTTCAGCAGTCTTGAGAGAGAACCTCTGTGGCTTTCTGAAAAATTATTCTTTTATATAAACTTGCTCAGATGAGTTAGGAGAAACTGTTCTTACTAGTTTCAAAATGAGTTCAAATACTGTATGGGGGGACTTTCCAACTGAGGATAGCATGTCGTGGTGTGTGGTTAGCCAGTACAAATCTAAGAGGCTGCAACAGCTGTTGCTAACTTGTGAAACATGCCTTTAAGTTTAAAGCAGTCTTTGGAAATTCTACTTCCATTTGTACATGGCTTTAGATGAGTAAAGACATGCCGGAATCAAGACCATGATATATACATACAGGCAGATTATGAATGTATTGAGTTCTTTTACCTTACATTATGTTTATTTCACAAGGACACACATCTAAATAATGAAATGCATCTTACTGGAACCATCCAAAGTAAGCCACGTAGAGGGTCACCTAGAGATAGCTTTGTGGAGCATGATGGAATATCTGAGGGTTTTTATTAATACATTTTAACTTTCTTAAAAATCATTTAAAAAATTAGTTTTCTAAATATACCTGCAGTAGTACATGAAACTGTTACAGTAGTGTCTGAACCTTATGTGTGTAAAGTTATTTGGTCAGTTTGAAAAATTTGTAGTATTTGTGAAGAAAGACATAAGAACTAACATACATTGAGTATCTGCTCTGTATCTGGTGTGTTCTATCGTTATCTCTTTCAGGAATTAAAACTATCTTATGAGGCAGATAGCACTATTTAATTTAGTTTTTTGTTATGAAAGAGGCTGACATTTGGAGAGTTGGAGTCTCTTGCCTTGTATCATGTACCTAGTAAATGGCCAAACCAGGAATTGAGCCACAATTTGTCTGAAAACAAATCCTTACCATACCCAGTGTACCTTATTCTCTCAATTTACTTTCTTTTCTTGTCTTAAAATGAAGCCTAAGGATCTAATTTTACCAGATTAAAACTAGGCAACCACTTGTAAACTAGAAATTTTAATTGATAAAACAATCATTCCTAAGCTTTAAAAATGTAGGCTAAAATGGTTAGGAAATGAGGTCTTTTGGAGACTTGTAGAAAATGCTCAGAAAGTAATTTCCAGGGATTGGGAAGGGATTCTCATTATCATAATTTTCAAAATAAATTGATATTCATTATTGGAAAGCTGTGTAGTTCCTGTAATTGGAATATTTGCCTTTACGTGTCACAGTTGTAATTTTCTTCCAGATCAGAAGACTTTCTGTGCAGCTGCTTTAATTGACTTCTGTTTTGGGGAAAATAAAACACACGTGTCCATAGTTTATGGTGTTTCATTATAAAGATTTATAGTAGATAAGGTATAAAATTATTATAAATATTTCCCAATATGCCATTTGTGTGTGTGTGTGTCTGTGTGTGTGTGTGTATTTTGTGGCATTTATAGTCAGATTTTATTTGCTGCTCTTTAAACATTGAGATGTCCTGACTATCAATTTGTGGTTTGTTTAAAAGAAGAGTGGGATTTTTTTTCTAGTCAAATTAGAAGATACAGCTTACCAAAGATAAAAATAAAAGAGGCACTATAGAAATGTATTATAAGCCACGGAAAAAAGATTATTATAAGAAAAAGCCGTTAATTATAAAATAAATGTTAGGATATAACAACAACAACAAAAAAAACCATAAATGGGTGCCTGTGAGTCTTAAGGGGACAAGAAACTGATAGAAATATTCCGAGGCCCTGTGGGGATGGTATGGGAGTTCTGAGTCTACAGCCCTAGGTAAGGGCAGAATTGATTCCATGTCTTGACTGAAACCAAAGTGCTGGTGAGGTGGGAGGATGCTGTGTGGAGGGTTACGTACTGCTTAAGCCAAGATATGTTTGGAAAGGGGAGAAAACATTAATTTTCCTTTTCCAATCATATCAAGCCCCTTCCCTTACAAAACAGAAAATGACATGAGAACACTAGAGATAAACCCGCCAAGATTTGTTAATGCTGGCTTTCAGCTCTTTTCCAGAATAAATAGGATGAACGTCTTGGTACATAATGTATGTTGTATTTAAGATCACTATTTTTTTCAATAAAGAATAACACAAATAGGATAACAGAAGGGGAATGTACATTTCATCCTTCTCCATGTGGAAATATGAGCTATAACTTGTTAGTATCAGAAAAATAGGTTATCTTTCCCTTCTCCATTTCAGATAGTCTGTCATATTTGAAAGCGAATAGCTCTCAGACTCTTATAGCCCATAACTCTCAGCAACATAGAAAAATGCCTGCTCTGTGTTTATTTAATCTGTCAATTGTAATGCCAACTTGAGATATTTGGGATTGTTATATTTGGTTCACTCATTTGCCTGATGACTATGCAAATAATTGGATTGATACCACGGTTTATGCAGTGGAAACTATGGTATGAAAAACAGTATGTAGTCCATTTTTCTATCTTCCTCCATAGGTAGATTTACATGAAAGCATATACTGTATGTTCGCTGCAGAAAATTTGGAAGTTCCACATACAGAAGTTGTAGTCACTCATAACTGTACCATCCAGAAATAACTATTATTAACAATTTGATATCTTTCATTTATATATATACATATGGATATATGCAAATATCTACATATGTATGTAGACTATATACACATGCACACTTACTCACATACATGTATGAATATATAACTATACATACATGAATTTTAAAACAGTTGGCATCATACAGTATATATTTTGAGATGCTCCCCTTAATATTATCTGTGACTAGTATTTCTCAATGTCATTAAAATTCCCTATGGACATCAGTTTCAAATGACTGCGTAATTGTATCACATGACATAACTACCTTTTTTTTTTTGCAGTTGTAAGTTTAGTTTTTGTTTTATTTGGTTATCAGGAAACCTCTTTTTTCCCTTTTCTGATTAACATACATGATTTCATGACATCATGTATTGTTTGATGTTGTGCCTCTTGCTCATTAAAAAGCCTGAGCATTTGAGAATCTAATTCAGTGTTGTGATCCTCATTTGTGTGTTTATCCTGAAATATTTCTAAGGAAAAAAATTCTCTAAATGATACATACCCATTTTAGAAAGTTGCCTTTGTTACCTTCAGTTTGATCTCCTTTCATTCGGTTCCTCATGAGATGTAGATGTCTTCTTGTGAGGTCATCAGACGTCTGTGTAGAACAAGATGGAGAGCTTACTACCTTGTGGGAAAGTATAATGCCAAGTAATTACTAAATTATTATAGAATTATACTTGTAATACTACAACCTAAAGTTATAGTATGTTTTTAGAATGTATACTTGAGTAATCTAAATGGGAAAGAAAATTCTTCAGTTAAAATCATTATTTTGTTATCTTCTGTTGTTTTTGTTTAAAATAGAAAACTTCAATGTCTTATCTGAGGAGCTGTCACACACCAGAGGCTACAGTATGGACATTGTATTTATATGTTTTTCTCCCACCAATGTCCAGTTTAGAGGAGAAGAAATCTTGAATCCTTTTGGTTGGATATTTGATTTCTGAGCTGGAAATTTTTCTAAGCTAGCAAATTTCAGGGTACAAATTGAGTTATTTTTGCCAGCATTCTGGATTTGAAGCATGAGATTTCATCGCTGTGATGAAAAGAGCCTTTCCCTGCTCACAAAGCAACTTAAACAAAATCAGCAAAATGATGGAGATAAATGGGCTTGGTCCATAAAGCTCAAGACAAGGGTTCTGTTAAGCTAACACTGTTACAAAGTGAGTACAGGAACAATAGTGTGCATCATTTTGGGGAACTGTACTACATGTAATATTCATGGAGAAGATGAGCTGTTATTTGCTCCTTTTATTTTACATGTGCTTGCTCAGCAACTTAGCAGAAATCATATGTTGGACTAAATGGCTCGAGGCAATTTTTCTAGGGGCCCTAGATTTATCCTTGATCTGGCAAAAGGTTGGAATAGAGAAACTGAGATTTAAAAAAAAAAAAAAAAAAAAAAAAAAAAGATTAGTTAATGAAGAACCAGAAATGAAGGGTCCAGAGCAGAAAATAAGTTTAAATGTCTTTGGAATTTATTTGGAGGTGAAGTAGGATCAATAAATTACTAGTGAGTTACTGGGTGATGTGAGATTTGAAGATGAAGGAAGTATATTTAATTTACTTATTATGTTTATAGAGCCTTAGATTAAGGTAGTGTGATGTTCTTAAAGAAAAGTGGAGGCCGGGCGCGGTGGCTCAAGCCTGTAATCCCAACACTTTGGGAGGCCAAGGCGGGTGGATCACAAGGTCAAGAGATCGAGACCATCCTGGTCAACATGGTGAAACCCCGTCTCTACTAAAAATACAAAAAATTAGCTGGGCATGGTGGTGTGTGCCTGTAATCCCAGCTACTCAGGAGGCTGAGGCAGGAGAATTGCCTGAACCCAGGAGGCGGAGGTTGCGGTGAGCCGAGATCGCGCCATTGCACTCCAGCCTGGGTAACAAGAGCGAAACTCCGTCTCAAAAAAAAAAAAAAAGAAAAGTGGAAAGGTTATAATGACCTGTGTTTCCTTCAGTTGAATTCATAGCAGTTGCCACATTTGCCTTATCTCTTTATATGTACTTTTTTGTTCATTTGTTTGTTGTACATTTGAAAGTATATTAATCAATTTTTGTAAGTTGAATTTGAATATGGGCACTTAATTCTTATTCATTCTTATCAGTTCAGTTGATTTTGGGGGCATTTGTCTAATTAGATTATATCAGCTGCAAATAAAATGATTTTGTTTCTTCTTTTACAATTTTTAAGCATCTTTTAAATTTTTTCCTATTTTATTACATTGTCCGGGACTCTAGTGAAGTGTTAAATAGTATCACTGTAAAATCCTGACTTTAATGGGAATGCTTTTGGTAGTTCACAGCTAAATACATGTTAACTTCTCATAGACATTTTTTACATATTTTATGGAAATTATTCTAATGATAATTTTCTGAGTATTTTACCAATAATGGTATTTTTTTTTTTTTTCTTGGAAACAGAGTCTTGCTCTGTTACCCAGGCTAGAATGCAGTGACGTGATCTTGGCTCACTGCAATTTCTGCCTCCTGAGCTGAAGCAATTCTCCCACCTCAGCCTCCTCAGTAGCTGGGACTACAGGTATATGCTACCACACCTGGCTAATTTTTTAATCTTTTTTGGTAGAGATAGGATTTCACCATGTTGCCCAGTCTGGGTATAGAATTTTTGTCAGTGTTTTGGTTTAATATGTCTGTATAGTGAATTGTAGGCATAGATTTTTCTTATGACAAGCTAACCTTATATTCTTGAGCTCTAACTTGGTGATATTTTAATTTTTTTATATACTTGAGTACTACTATATTTTAAATAAATTAATGAACATGGATGCTGTGGTTCCTAATGAAATAGGGGTGCATTTAAATGTATTGCCTATATTTTTATTGTTGATATATTTGCTAAATTAACAGATAGTAAAAATAAAACTATCACCTGGAGGGCTATAGAATTCTTTGTTGAAAAGAAGTCCTCATGCTTGCAATGGTTGACAGTCAGTAATCTAGATACTTAAAAAACATCTTTTCCTCCTCACCCCTTTTCTGGTAGTTTTGTATATGGGTATATGGTCTAGAGCTGATATTAATCTGCAGATTCTGCAATCCCAGAAATAAGAGGAAATTGAAGAAGTTATCTTCATTGTTCTGTTTCTGTTATCAAAGACTTTCAAGGATAATGACTGTTATAGTCTCATGAAGTAACTCATTCTAAAGCTTCACCATACATTCGTATCTTCTAACTTAGATGTTCTGGGGTATTCTAGTTAGTAGTGTCTTCTGGCATGCTCAGGATTGGTTAAGATGCTTCTTTCTTGAAAGTTTGATACTATAACTCTTTCTAAGTAGATTAGAATGATACATATAAAATTTAATAATTCTTTGGACAATGGGAAGGGAGGTGGTAGAATCCTTTCTGGTAATCAGGAATCATACAGTAATTGTAAAACGTGAAGAATATTAGGTTTAGTCCCTGAGGACAGCATGTTGAGTTGTCACATCTCTTTAGTATGAGGAGGAAGGGATCAAGGTAATCAGATTGGTTCTGATTGTTTCAAACCAAAATGCTGCTGTCATGTTAAGGGGGCCTTGGTCTGAGAGTGTTTGTCAGTGTCAGTACTGCCAGTGATTTGCAAGTGATTTGGAAAATGTGTAAAATTTATATATACCGCATTTATAAAGTGCTTAGTGGTAATTCTGAAAATGTTAGTGTTTTGAAAATAGCATTCACCCAGTCATGTGTTTAGAGAAATAGAAAGAGTCAAAAGAAAGTAGTTGATGATGTCATTTACATTTTAGTTCCACTCCCAAGTTGGCTGGCTCTTTTGAAGTTGACTCTTAAAGTCCTAGAATCATTGATCTTACAGCTGAAAGGAACCTGGAGAGCATTGGTTCACAATATGTTTTTTGTTGTTACTGGAACAAATACTGTGCTAGATGTTAAGAGTTAGAAAAATGAAAAAAATGTGGCTCTTGCCCTTAAAGTCTGGCCTGAAAGACAAACAACCTGAACAAATATTTTACTTTGGGGGGTAGTAAGTTCTGGAAGGGAACCTTTAGGCAGGGGGTAGATTTTCCTAGATGTGGCTCCAGCAGCTTGGGCAAGCAGTCCAGGCCCAAACAGCTCCACACTGGTAGTGGTGTTGCTGGAACTGGACTCCTGGTCTCTTGATATAAGTCACGTGGAGCTGACCTAGTAAGCTTTGCAAAAGAAAATTTTACCAAGCATGCATGTATGCATGTGAGTATACATGGAAGTATGTACGTATGTGTTGATTTGGTACCTTGCTCTGTGCAGTTAACAGCTGCTTTATGTGAGATGCATAGACATAGACATTCATATTTACTTTTTTTTTTTTTGAGACAATATGTCACTCTGTTGCTCAGGCTGGAGTGCAGTGGCATGATCTTGGCTCACTGCAACCTCTGCCTCCCAGGTTCAAGCAATTCTCCTGCCTCAGCCTCCCAAGTAGCTGGGATTACAGGTGCCTGCCACTATGCCCAGCCAATTTTCATATTTTTAGAAGAGATGAGGTTTCGCCATGTTGAGCAGGCTGGTCTCGAACTCCTGACCTCAAGTGATCCACCTGCCTCAGCCTCCCAAAGTGCTGAGATTATAGGCGTGAGCCACCGCACCCGGCCAACATTCATACTTCCTTATCCTACATTTTTTTGGGGGGTGGGGTACAGGAGTTGGGTGGGGATTCACACTAAACATTTAGAACCAAAGCAATTAATAATTTGAGTAATTTTTAATGTGATTTTGTCATGTCATCTGAAACCCTATACTCTAACCTTAGACCTCAGGATAAAGGTTTAGATTCTTTTCATGTTACCGTGTCCATGATCTTGCCTGCTTCCCCTGGCACATCCCTTCCGTGGTGCCCCCTGTATTGCCCCTACCTGGGGCTCTCCTCGCTTACTGTGCTGTTTCTAACCATCATGCTTTGCCCTGAATCTCTTTGAGTCTTTTTCTGCTGTGGACCAAAACTTCATCCTGAGATTCACCTCTGGTCTCTCTGGGCAGCTTCCCAGAACACTCAGCTGGGATGGGTTGGGGCAGCTTGAGGTGCAGCTCCCACCACCTCTGAGTTGCTACCCATGAAAATACCTCATGTCTCTATGTCCCTGTACTGCAGGGCATGTAGCACATTGATGGATACTTAGTAAATGTTTTGTTGAAGTATTCAAGTTTTTAAATTCCCCTTTTCATCAGATAACTAAAAAATGTGTATGCATGGCTGGGTACGGGATCTCAAGCCTGTAATCCCAGCACTTTGGGAGGCTGAGGCGGGCAAATCAGCTAAGGTCAGGAGTTTGAGACCGGCCTGACTAACATGGAGAAACCTCGTCTCTACTAAAAATACAAAACTTAGCTGGGCATAGTGGCAGACGCCTGTAATCCCAGCTACTCGAGAGGCTGAGGCAGGAGAATTGCTTGAACCCAAGACATGGAGGTTGCAGTGAGCCATGATCACGCCATTGCACTCCAGCCTGCGTGGCAGAGTGAGGCTTCATCTCAAAAAAAAAAAAAAAAAAAGCGTATGCATATATATATATATATGTATATAAATATATGTGTATAAATGTGTTTAATGTTCTAATTATTCTTGTATTGTTTTCCATGTAAACATAACTGTTTTGGATTTCAGTTTATTTTTTCTTGAGAGAATACATGTTTTGGAGGATATTAAACCCACCGCATTTATATCGTTCACTGGTAATATCTTCTTCCAAGCTATTTCAATTGGAATTCTTATTATTAGACCATCACATGATTATAAACCACTCACAGAATTTGATACTTTGGTGCATCCCATGGATTAAAACATGCTTTAAAATCTGACATCTATGTTTAAATAGTTATTGTAATCATGATTTTGTTAATGGAGATTTATATCTGCTTTCCAATCTCTGTAGCCATGTGAAGTGTAAACTAGCCATTATATTTGCTTCTTTAAATATGTATCTGGGAAATACAACTTCAGACAATTACAATATAAACTAAACCTGGTAACAATTGAATAATGAATGATAATCTATTCAGCTTTCCCCTCCTATAGTATTATTAATAGATAGTTGACTATTTGGTTTAAAAGTAAAAATATTTTTAAAACCTTGACTTTTCTAAATAAAGGAGAATCTACAGAAGAAACAGTGCATATTAAGTACTGATTGTTTCTTGGTCGTCATAATGGATGGCCTCTCTCTCTCTGTCATTTTTAAGAAAGCCAAATTACAGGATAGGTAATATCTTAAAGGATTCTTATCTCAAAAACTAGGATGCCCAGATCTAAAGGGGGCTTGCTGAGATACTGGGTTGGTAAATAAAGCTCAGCAAATCATAATCATCTTTGGATTCTCAGTCATGTTATATAAGTGGTCATACAGATGGATTTTTAACTCTGATTTTCCTAAGTTGCTTTCCTATCCATTAAACGGTTGGGAAGGTGCTGTCAGATACAGAATAAGAAGAATGCATGACTGTGACTTTAAGAAGGAAATTAAGTAGGGAGGGAAAATGGGGATGTTGTGACTGCTGACATTTGTGGCCTCCTTTCATTTGCGTAAGAGGTGGACTGGCTTCTCTGTGGCTGCGGTTGCCATGGAGAGGTAGTGGGGGAGGACTTCCAGGAGGCAGCCCATGAGAGAGAGTCTGCCTTAGAGCTGCTCCTAAATGTGACGTGAAGGGGCAGGGAGCTCAGGTGTGCCGCGGCGGCACAGATAATGGGGATGGCCGACCTGTCATGGCTGGTAACGTGACTGTGCACACACCCCGGGTGTGACAGATATGTTTGTGCAAGTGCCTGTGAATTCCCTATGTGAAATGAAAGGATTGTAATGTTGTATGTGTTCCCACCCTTTGATGTGATTTCCTACACTTGATATGATTTGATGAAAAGAGTTTAAACAATTAAACCAAATGTCCACTCTGGTTATAAAAAGAAACTGACTAACTTCAATCGGCATGTTTGTGTATAGGTAAATGACATCAATAGCAGGGCAAATAAATTTTCGTGAGACAATACACTCAGAAAAATCTAATATGGTAGATTAAAATATAACCAGAAATGACTGTATTACTACCTGGTATTATTAATATACAGATATTACAGAGTAGTGTAGCTGGCTAATAGAAAAATGAAACAATGAAAGTTAAAAGATTTTTTCTGCATAACGTGTAGAGGAAAAGCCCTTGCATGTTTTGTAGGTAAAATGTTTATATCTGAAGAGAGGTTTTGAGAATTTTGATCATTATTAGTATATTTTATTGGAAATACTTTTAAATCAAATAGAAAATTGTTAACGAGTTTGTACTGTAATCATTTTATGGCTTTTGTTGACATAATTGGTAAATTGAATGTGATGACTATATTTGTCTTTTGTTTTCTTGTGGATAACATTGTGGATATTGCCTTTGTTTAAAAATAAATGTGACTGGTAATTTTAACTTAAATGCAAACTACTGTTTAAAAAAATTTTCTAAGTAAAAATTTATTTCTCATGAGGAAATCATATCATGTATTAAATTTACCCAATATAAAGAAACTTATTTGACTTCTTTTCTGATGCAATTTGAATGAGAGCCAAATATTAACATTGTTCTATAGTAGAGTCAGAAATGGTTTAGGTGAAATAATACATTGTAAGGTTGTTAGTCATTGACTGCTTAATGCATATTACAACTTATTTAAATAATAACTAGTTGCTAATAATAACTGCTTAATGCATATTACAACTTATTTAAATAATAACTAATTTAAGTTAAATCCGTGAAAACAAATGCCTAATGTTTTCTTTTTAAAAATGCAGTGTTATGTAAAATCTAGGTGATGGTATTGCATAGTACCACTGAACAGATTTGTAGAATGTACAAATTTATTATGGCATTTACTTGCAAAGTATTACATTAAGTTAAGGTATTTCAGAAATTTCTTAATAAATATTGGAGATTATATATATAAAACTATTCCTTTAATGATACAGTAATCTTATTTGGCATCCTAAAAACGACTTCTTTTTTTATTTGGAATATTGTATGTTAAGGCTAAATTTCTTTACTTTTTGAGTATGATATTTAAATGCATAAACATTTATGAGTTATTAGGTATAGATATTGATGAAATTAAACATTTCATTATTTTTCTTAATTTTAAAATTAACTCTAAGTTACATTTATTCAACAAGGAAGCGAAAATTGGTTTTCTTTTTTTTCAGTTATTCATGCAAGTCAAAAGGCTATGGGGAATAAAATATTTGAGTATTTGTTAGATAATAATAAGTAATCTTTAATGAGTGCCAACTACATGCTGAGTGCTACTCCAAACTTACTTGTTTTTTCTGAATCTCATGCAACTTTGTGAGGTAGGTACTATTTTCTAACCCATTTTACAGATGAGGAAACTGAGGTTTGTATTGTAAGGTCATTTGCCCAGTGCCATAAAGATAAGAAAAGGGTAGACCAGGATTTGGACTGAGAGAAGTTTTTAACCCCGACACATTACTGTTTTTTGCGTATTAAAAGTAAAGTATAGTCTGGGCATAGTGGGAAAAGCTTTCTGTTCAGGTGTCAAGGGATGAAATCCCAGCTTTCCATGTCTTAGCTGAGTGACCGAAGTTATACCTCTTCATGCCTTAGTTTTCTCACAGCTACTTACTAGAAGAATACATGTGAGTACTTTTATTCTAGTGCTAAATATGAAGATTCCCCTGTAGTAGTAGTTATTGCTAGCATGTATTATTAATGATTTTAAAATATAATATGTTAATTTAAATTATGTTCTGTTTGGAAACAGTTGATAGAATAAAAGAAATAAAGAGGCTGTGGTTAAAGTAATATTGAATCCTTTTTCAGTTATCGTTAAAGTATTTGTTGATTTCTAGCAGAGTTTCTCAACCTGAGTGCTATTTATGATTTGGCCTGGCTAATTCTTCATCTTGGGTGCTGCCCTGTGCATCATGGGATATTTGACAGAATCCCTGGCCTGTACCCACAAGATGCCAATTGCAATCTTTCTCCCTCAGTTGTAACCCAAGATGTCTCCAGGCATTGCCAAATGCCTTTTCGGGGGCAAAATCACCCCAACCTAAAAATCGCTAGTGGAGTTATATGGCATTGAACAAGATTGGGATGAGGACATTGGTAGGGAGGGCTAAGATGAAGATGCGCTAAGATACTAGAGGGAGGGAGGAACTGGCTCTTGTTGGCAGGTGTGGCTGCATATGGAACATTGGTTGGAAGGCAGGGAAGGGCAGGAGCAGATGCCATGCAGAGCGCTGCAAAGAGGCAGAGGTCTTGGGAAGAGAAGAGGCTTGGATCTGGGTGGCTGAGGTGGGCAGCTTAGAGAGGTTTTTGAAGGAAAAATGAGAGGATTTGGGGATTGCCTGAGTATTGCACATTTTACAGGACAGAATAAAGAACAGTGGAGATTTTGAGAGTGGTTACTGGGCAGTCTGCAAGACTGACTCTCCAACCAAGAGGAACCTCCTGTGTGCCGGCTTCGCCATGCACGAGATTCACATGTTTTTCTTAGCAGTGGTAGAAATCATTGCATGTCCTGGACCTTCATGAGCATTGCAAACCTTGGGTCTTAAGTCTAGGACTTCCAGGTGACTCCCATATTTAAAACTTCCATGATTTGCCTTGGTTTGAAGATTAGATGTGATCTTGGGAAATGAGAGATCTCAGATTTTGACAAGGAGCATGCCTTGGTATAATGTATAATACTCTCTCTTCCTGGATTCTTGCTCTGCTGCTTGCTCCTACCCAGGTTTCTGGCCTTGACTCTGGAGCTTTCTTCTGTAATGCATCTACTTATAAATAATTCATTGGACATCAAATAAATATTTTTTAATTTAATGTGACTCAATGCTGTTGAGTCACAATTTTGGAGTTTACGGATTTCTAGAAGCAGTGCATCCCTATAGTGGGAACAGTGTATATACCGTAAATTTTGTAAATGATAATGATTAAGTATTCCAGACCCTTTCTGTGGTACAACATTCAGGGAAACCAGATGAAATTTCTTTCTTTCTCAGCGAATAACCTCAGCAGGCTGTTGTTGGGGGCTATTTCAGTAAGGTCATCATAAGAAGAACTTAATGATCATTTGTTAACAGCAGTGGGTAACATCACCACGAGTTGTAATTGCAACTTAAATGATAGTATTATAAGGCACTTTTAGTGTGAATTATTTCAGTAGTCGTGATAAAACCTTTTTTTATTCTTCAAAACTATGTTGGTGAAATTGTATGTATCTGCATGTGTCTGTCTGTGATTTCTGCCATAGTAAAATGGAACTTCAGTTTTGAGCCAGAACTGAGAACTCTTGGTTCTGAGGGCTAGCCTAAGAAAAGACAAAAGAGAAGAGAAGGGAGAGGCTACCTTTCCTGACAGCTTCGTGGAGTTTTCATTTTTTGTGTCCGCCCTCACCCCATACACATGCACATTTCCATTCCCCTTCTGTGGATCAGTTAGATCAGTTATAGGCTGCTGGATTCTCTCTGCAAAAGGAATTTTTCAATTTGGTTTTCCATCCTGACTTTCCAGTGGGCCTTCATGAAGCAGTCAAGGCATTTTCAGTATGTTCTTTTCCTCCAAGAGATATGAATCCAGCCATATTGAGCACATACAGTGTTTCTAGGGCTGCACGCATACTGTGGGGTTGGCTCTTCTGTCTTCAGGTAGCTGGAACATTTCAGAGGGAAAAGAGATTCACACATAATAGATAATTTAAGGCCCAAATAAGACCTACATCATGGTGGACAAATTGAATACAACTAAATGCCAAATTGTATGAACTAGATAAAGGTCTGTGCAGTGTTTAGGGAGGCAAGAAACTGTTAATTTCCTGGAGTCATTAGGAGGTGTTTCTGAGAGGATTAAAGCATATCATGAAAAACTGGTGGGTTGTAGATAAATGTTGGGGCCTGGGATAGCAGAATAACTATGACAGATTCTGATCATGGCATTTGATTTTAGAGGGTGAGACAGACATGAAACAGGCAGTGTCACATATATACATTTAACACACGAAGAGGTGGGGTGCTGTTGGTGCACTCTAGAATGCTCCCAGTTAGCATCAGGAGAGGGCTTCAAGAGCATGCGACATTGATGCTCACACATGAAAGATGAGAAGTTGCCAGGTTGGGCAGGATGCCCTGCAGGTGCGCAAGAGAATACAGGGGGTGGCGTAGAGTAGCACCGTACTAACAACTTCATGTTCTGGAGGCAGTCCGCCTGGGTTCAAGCTGGCTCTTCTTCTGACGGGCCCTGCAAATTCATTTCTGTGTGCCACTGTTTGCTCTTCTGGAAAATGGAGGTCAAGGGTGGTCTCCTTCTCTCAGGTAGGTATTTTTTTGTGGGGTGTGTATATGAGGATTGAATGGTTGTTACCATATAATAACTGAAAGGAGCTGTAAGTCCAGTTTTATTTTAGTGTGTTTTCTCTGTGATTTGCCTAACTTGGTTTCTGTGATGCAGTTAGCTTCTGCAAATGGCAGCAGCTGATAAATGATCAGAAAGCTGTTTTTGGTTTGACTGGTTCACATGTAGATGTGAAGTCCTCAGAACAGTGCTCAGCACATAGGAGGCTGTTGCTGTTGGACTTCCCCAGTAGCGCCTGAAATGCCAGGTGTGACTGTAAAGAGAATGAGGGCTTCCCAGACAGGTGTATGGGAACATTGGGGAGGTGATTCTCACCAGAAGGAACACCAGGAGCTTGAGGCACCAGTGGGGGAAGGCAAGCTGTGTGCCGTGGGCATGCCTAAAAGGCAGTGTTCTTCATTCAAGAGGAGAATTTTCAAGGGGAGGGATTCTTATGCTGGATCTGAACAGATCTTGTGCTGTCTCCATTGGTTTTAAGAGCTGTGTGCATGTGTGTTGATTTTGTGTTTTGCCGTATATTTTATGTATATCGTAGGGAGTTTAAGAAATAGTCAATCTTGTTAAGTATGCAGGTAATTGCATGATGGCCATCCCTCGTGTGCTACCATACCGTAACTGAAAAGAGCTTTAAGTCTTAAGTTCAGTTATATTTCCGTGTGTTTTCACCATGATCTGTCTAACTTAGTCTCTGTTGCAGTTAACTTCTTAGGCAAATGGCAGCAGCTGATAAATGATCAGAAAGCTATTTTTGGTTTGACTAGTTCAGATCTATACATATGAAGTTGCAAGCTTAATTACTGTTATTTTTGGCCATAGTCCTTGGAAGTGTTGGACTTAGCCAAGTACTTCTTTTGTGAAAGAAATGATACTTGTTCATTGTTTCAGTTGTGATCATTTCTCAAAGCGTATGAGTTTTTCTGATTGCTTAGATTATGAAGATTTAGATTGGGAATTTTATGCATTATAAATTTTATCATGAATAGATATTTGTTCAGAACCACTTTAAATTTACTAAGGGCCCAATATTATTGTCTTCTCTGAGCTATTTCATCAAGGTAACAATGAAAACAAGTAACTAGAAGACATATACATGTTTATATATAATGGGATGATGGATATATTTCAAACAAAAACAGACACACTATTTGTGTGTGTGTGTTTATATATATGTTTATATATATACACACATATACACACACACACTTATATTTATATGCATACACACATACAAAGTGTGTGAACTGTTATTTATTTAGGCTAATGACTTTGAACAATAACAGTAGTAATGTGGATTCCAGATAATTTATTTTCCTGAAACATAATTCAGTGTATTTTCATCAGCAGATTTGGTGATATGTTTTCTAAGTGTTAGTCATTGGGAAATCAGTTTAAAGAATGTATCTCTGAATGAGTTGGCTGGTTAGGGTTAGTGTTGGGGTAGGGTTAGGGTTTAAGTTTAATTAAAAAGCCAATTTTTAAATTAATGATTAATGATTAGTATTATGGATCGCATAGTTGACTACCTATAAATTTCTGCATTTTTAGACTTTTTCTATTTTTATTGAAGTATTTCACTTAGTTGTTACTATGATTTACATTTAAAATTATAGCATGGAAAATTAATTGGAAAGTTACATATTTAACCTATTTCTGTGAAACTCTAGAAAACTTGTTAACTTTTCTCATATGAATTCTTGAAAGGAAGTTGACTCTAGCCATTTAGCCATTCATTTTACAGAAATAATAATAAAGACTGTTAAACAATGTAGTTAATTTTAAAGTTTTTGAGCTTGGATTTTTTTTTTAAGGTATATTTTTCTTGTGGTTTTAAAGTGTTAATTCTTCCCTGCTTTTGAGTAGGCACATATGCTGTAGAATGGTTAGGATTTATTGCATTTATCTGATACCAAGCTGGAGATTATTGGGTGCACTGCCTGCTGTGTGTCTAGCTCTGTGCTGAGGACAGTGATGAGCAACTCCTGCCTGTGTACCCAACTCCTGCCTGTCCTCCGCAGACCATGGAGTGCATGGTCCGGGGAAGAACCATTATGATGAAAGGAAGCAACTGCTCTGGTGGGGAAGGGATGGTATTAGGTGATGTGGGGTACAAATCAGTGCCCCCCCATGTTGGCTTGAGGAACTGTAAAATGTTAGTGTGTTTGTTGATTTATTTTTATTGTAATTCTCCAAATGAAGATCGTATCTATAGTTGATGACTAAAGCTGTTAGATTTTATCTATTGTGTTCATTTTCTTTTCCTCCCCTCCACCACCTACTTAAATTTTTCATATCCTTTTTAATTTCTGATTCTTGCTGGTGAGGGGGGCTGTGCTTTAGAAGAGACGCAAATTTTGAGGAGACTTCTTTTTTTTTTTTTTTTTTTTTTTAAATTGTCTGAGACAGAGTTTTGCCCTTGTTGCCCAGGCTGGAGTACAATGGTGCAATCTCGAGTCACTGCAACCTCTGCCTCCTGGGTTCAAGCGATTCTCCTGCCTCAGATTCCTGAGTAGCTAGGATTACAGGGATGCGCCACCACACCCAGCTAATTTCATATTTTTAATAGAGATGGGAGTTTCACCATGTTGGTCAGGCTGGTCTCGAACTCCTGACCTCAGGTGATCTGCCCACCTCAGACTCCCAAAGTGGTGGGATTACAGGCATGAGTCACCACACCCAGCCAAGAGCAGGCTTCTTAACTGACCTCAGAATACTTTTTTTTGTTTTTTGAGACAGAGTTAGAGTTTTGCTCTTGTTGCCCAGTTTGGAGTGAGGTGGTGCAATCTTGGCTTACTGCAACCTCTACCTCCCGGGTTCAAGTAATTCTGTTGCCTCAGCCTCCCAAATAGTGGAGATTACAGGTGCACACCACCATGCCCAGCTAATTTTGTGTTTTCAGTAGAGGTGAGGTTTCACCATGTTGGTCAGGCTGGTCTGGAACTCCTGGCCTCATGTGATCTGCCCACCTCGGCCTCCGAAAGTGCTGGGATTACAAGCATGAGCCACCACGCCCAGCCTGACTTTAGAATACATTGACTAACACTTTTGACTAAATTAAAGAAATGTAAAGGATAAAGTATCATGTTTTATAATACTTGTAATAGTATTATTGTCAGTTAGTAGATACTAAAATATCCTTAATTTGGAAGGAGGAAGCAGGCATCAAATAAATTGGAAATATGGAATCGTGTATAGCATTTAAGGGAGAATACTTAAAAAAGAATCTGACAGTGTGTGTGTATATTCGTGTATGTGCATATATATGTTTGTGAAGATGCATGTGTAAATTGTCACACATATATGTACTATGTGTGTTAAGCATATAAGCAAGCAGGCATTTATATACTTTTAGGTAATTGAGACACCCAAGTTTGTTTTTTATTTGACTATCCGTATTTACACACACACACACACACACACACACACACACACAAATACATACCTGTGTATTTAAATCAGTAAATAACATATGTTTAATATGAGTAATACATGAACTTAACTGGTACAGAAGTATATACAATAAAAAAAAATTGGTGTTTTCTTCCTTTACTTGCCTCTACTCTTTATCCTCATTATCAGCCATATCAATTTTTTGTCACTTTCCCCAGAAACACAGCTATGTCAGCATTATTCTTTAAAACGTGCACACATACACAAAAATTGACTTATATAATGTACAAAGTCATTAATCGTTAACATGGGATATATTTTGAGAAATGTGTCGTTAGGTGATTGCCTCATTGGTCACTGGGCAAACATCATAGGGTGTACTTACACAAGCCTATATGGTACAGCCCACTACACACATGGCCTGTGTGGTAGAGCCTATTGCTCCTAGGCTACAAACCTGCACAGCATGTTCCTGTACTGAGTACTGTAGGCAGTTACAGCACAGTGGTATTTATGTATCTAAACAGGGTACAGTAAGAATATAGTATGAGGCTGAGGCAGGAGAATTGCCTGAACCCAGGAGGCGGAGGTTGCAGTGAGCTGAGATTGCGCCATTGCACTCCAGCCTGGGTAACAAGGGCAAAACTCCGACTCAAAAAAAAAAAAAAAAAAAAGATAAAAAATCCATACAACCTCTGTAGGACACTTACCATGAATAGAGCTTGAGGGACTGGAAGTTTCTCTGGGTTGAGTCAGTGAGTGGATGGGAAGGCCTAGGACATTACTGCACACTACTGTAGACTTTATAAATGCTCTATACTTAGGACATACTCAACTTTTTAAAAAAAAATTTGTTAGTAATAAATTAACCATATCTTCCTGTAACTTTTTTTACTTTATAAACTTTTAATTTTTGACTTTTTGACTCTTCTGTGATAACATTTAGCTTAAAACAAACACATTGTATAGATGTACAAAAATATTTTATTATATTCTTATTCTATAAGTTTTTTTTTCTATTTTTAGATTGTTTTTCTTCTTTTCTTTTTTCTTGTTTTTTACTTTTAGAATTTTCTTGTCGAGAACTAAGACACACACACATTAGCCTAGCCCTGCACGGAGGCAGGCTCATCAATATCACTGTCTTCCGTCTCTACATCTTGTCCCACGAAAGGTCTTCAGGGGCAGAGCTGTCATCTCGCATGAGAACAGTGCTTCTTCTGGAATCCCTCCTGTAGGATCTGCCTGAGGCTGTTTTACTGTTAACTTAAAAAAAAAAAATAAGTAGAAGGAGTACAATCTGAAATAATAAAAGTATAGTAATACATAAACCAGTCACACAGTCATTTACTGTCATTATCAAGCATTGCATAGTTGCATGTGCTGTACTTGTATATGACTGACAGTGGAGTAGGTTTGTTTACACCAGCATCACCACAAATGCGTGAAGAATGTATTGCATTATGAGAGTAGAAGGCCCAGATGTCTCTAGGCAATAAGGATTTTTCAGCCGGGCATGGTGGCTCATGCCTGTGATACCAGAACTTTGGGAGGCCAAGGTGGGCAGATGATTTAGGGCCAGGAGTTCGAGACCAGCGTGGCCAACATGGTGCAGCCTTGTCTCTACTAAAATACTATTTCAACTCCTTTATAATCTTAGGGGACCACCATTGTACATTCAGTCTGTTGTTAACTGAAATGTCATTATGGGAGTGCATGACTGGATACTAATATGAAACTTTGTTACTTAAAAAATTCAGGGTCTTCATACCCTAAAAAGTCATTACACAAATTTCTGCAATTTGAACTTAAATTGAAAGTAAAAGTCATACCAGTAGGAAAATACTCGCTAGTAACCTGACCATTTATAAAATTTGTCTCCATTCAGCCACCTGCATGATTTTAGATTACCATTTATTCCCATCTATCTGGTCAGTTTCTTTGTCAGTTTCTTGCTAATTTTTAATTTTCTCACTCATAATAATTTTATTTACATAGTGTGCATTTGAAATAAAATGAAAACAAAACACCCCCAATTTTCTCTAGTGGCCAAACATGATAAAACACAAACCAGGATCTATTAAAGTAAATAAGAACTCGAGACTCTGAATTACAAATCAGAATCAGTAGGTCCTGACTTGATCAGTTTACAGTGTTCTGTTCTAGCATTCTTTTGAAGCATCTCTCTTGGAATAAACCCCCACCCCTTAGTCTCACGTTCCAAATTCATTGTTATGTGCACACATTGACTTCTTATCCCTAATAGACCATTTCTGATTCTTCATTCGTTCATGTAGGAGTTAACCTATTGATTCCAGACACTTCCTCGGTTATGTGGTCAATCGTCAATCATGCAAGCAACTGGACATACAGCGCTGAAAGCGAGTCACCTCCTTGACAGTAAGGGGCTGGCATTGCTGTCCCTCCAGCCCCCCAGCCGGAGCCCTCTGTGCCTTGTGAGACTCTGCTCATTGTCCTGACACTAACTCTTCACCACTCTCCTCTCACCTTGCGTATTTACTTTCTGCCTCGCACCGTTGTTCCCCAAATACTGTCTGCCTTTTCCTATTTTTACCCTTCTTCATGTGTTTTCCTCACAGAAATGTTTCCTGTCAGTCCTCACATTTTGCCAATATTTAACAGGTTGAAAGAGAACAAATTATTAACTTTTTAAGAAGCACTTTAAACAAAGAAGGTGCTTTCAGTTTTTCAAAACGTTTTCATAGCTGATAACATACTTGCTGTTTGTTGTGTGTGTTAGAAAATAGATTGGAAGCACACCATCTATTTTATTTCAGTTGGCGTTGTTAATAATTAACCATTTCTGTCCAGTGTTCTAAGGCTTTTGAGAAGTAATGTGAAATAATATTACTAAGATTTGGGGTTGTATGAGTTCATTATTTATGGGATGGCCTTGGGCTTAGGGCATTTTTAGATGAGTTAATTTTTTGTAATCTATTTTATTTATACACATGCCGTAAATACTTTAATTCATTGTTGCTGTTGTTGTTTTTTGCTTTGAACAATTATCTTTTAAAGGACTAAAGAAAAAGATACAGTCTTATATTTGCCTTCCATCTTTTTCTTCTTATAAATCGGGATTTGGCAGTCTTTTTTTATAAAGAACAGAATAGTAAATATTACAGATTTTGTGGGCCTCATAGTCTGCAGTCTTTGTCATATATTCTTCTTGTTCTTGTTTTTTTTTTTTTGTTTGTTTGTTTTTTTTCAATTAAATAATGCATGGGCACTACAGAAACAGTGACGGGCTGGAGTCGGCCTGTGGACCATGGTGCTCTGTCCCCTGCTATGGTGCTTATTCCCATCTGTTGTCATTTCTCATCAGCCTGAATCAGCCCCTTTTAGCATTGCTTATCATATTGGCAAGACATTTTCTCAACTTTTTTTCTGAAAATATCATCACTTTGCTTTACTTTCAGAGGGTAATTTGGCTATATATAGAATTCTCGTTAGACATTTTTAAATCCTGTTGCCTCGCTGCTTCCTTCTCCTCTTCCCCTCTCCAACTTTGTGCCCCTCCCTTTCCTCATCTCCATTGCTATTTTAATCTGCTGGTTTGCTATGACATGTCTATGTGTAATATATCCTTTACAGTCATCTTCCCTGGGTTCACTGAGCCTCCTGGATCTGCAGGCTGATGTTTTCCGTCAAGTTTGGGGAAAATTCTTCTATTCCGTTTTTCCAGCTCTCTCTTCTGGGGCTTTCATTACATCTATGTTAGATTACTTGATATGATTCTGCAGTTTGTTCATTTTTTCCGGGCTTTTCGCTCTATGCTTTGCTTGGACAATTTCTGTTGACCTGTCTTCAAGTTCATGAGTCCTTTCCTAATAGCGGTGCCCTGTCTGCTGCTATTCTCATCCAGTGAATTTTTATTTCAGCTGTTGTGCTCTTCTGTTCTAGTATTTCCATTCTTTTTAGAGTTTCTATATCTCCTCTGGAATTCTTCTACTCTTCATTCGTCCTTTACTATACCCATCTTTTTTCTGTAAATTATTTCCCATATAATATGATTATTTTACATTCCTTGTCTGCTGATTACAACATCTTTGTCTAGTGTAGGTCTTATTCTTTTTATTACCTTCTCTGTGTGTCGCATTTTTGTGATTTGCATGCCTAGTAATTTTTAATGATATAGAGAACAATGTGGATATGTTTTAGAGGCCCTGTATTGTTATCTTCATCTGAAGATTATCATGTGTTTTCTAAATTACTATCAGATTATTTTATGGACTGGTGGAGGTTTGCTTTGAGGCTTTTTAGGATAGGTCTGTTGATTTGCCTGTAGTCAGAAGTTTCAGTGGAAACAGAAGATGTTTGCTTGGCTACTGTATGTTGGCAGGACTTGAGTTCCTAGCTCCTTGTCCCCCATATTGAGTCACTGCTGATATTTTGCTCAGTTCTTCCAGTCTTCCTTTGGGTAGGTTTCCTTTGGGTTCCTTATCTTCTACAAAAGCAGTTGAAAAGACAGCCAAGGATTTGAAGGTTTGTTCGTAGATTCTAGACACCCTCCCCTGAGTCTCCCTCTTTTCTGGGATTTCCTCTCACCATACCTACCTTCCCTGAATTTCCAGCTGCCCGGACTCCGTCTCTGTGCCCTCCAGCTTAGTAATACTGCTTCCTGCCTCACTGTGCCTAGGGGACTGGGGATTGCTCTGGGGGAAAGACCATTTAAATGTGATCTCACCTCCTTGGCATGTCAGCCTTTAGGAGTCAACACATCTAGTTTCTGCCAGCTGTTGGTCACTTTCCAGCACGTTAATTAAAAAAAAAATACATATTTTGTCTGCATTTTTATTGTTATTAGGAGGAGGGTTATTCTACCATTACCAGAGCCCTGAGTCCTAAGTGAGTAGATACTAAATTCCTAGGAAAACTTTACCATCTAGATTTTCATCATATGGAAGGATTAAGACTCTCTGGGAAGGCTCCTGAGCTGGCAGGCGGAAGAATAAGATGGTGCTGGGATGCTTTTGGTTTTTGAATTGGGCTCCCTTGGTTGGCTGGCAGTGTTTGTAGGTGAGTTGGTGAGAGGTCCCTGCACCAGACACTCTCCACCTGCAGGAACAGAAGTAGATTGATTGGAGTAAGTGTTCGCCAGCAGAGCTGTACTTCAGTGTTCTTTATTCCTTTTGCATTTGTAGAAATTGCATTGTTTACTGTTATAGGCACTTATATACTAATACGTTTTATTTGCTTAAAATATTTTCATCTCCACTAGAGCCTAGGTTCTAGAGAGGGGGATACTGCCTCACTCAAAGCTTGGCACATGGTCGATTCTAAGGATGAAGTGAGTGTCCTATGCCAAGCACAATGCCCGATGCACTGATATCAGTGGCGTTTTCTTTCCTGTCTACTGTCTTTCACTTTGTGAGAGTTGTTAAAATAATTGGATTGGTAAGTTAAGAAAAGGAAAGATGATATGTTTCAATTGCCTACTTTTTAAACTTATTTTTCCATATGGCAAAATAAGAATAGTGTGTACTAATAAGAGCTATATTGTTACATTATTTGGGGAGAAATTTGACAACTGAAAAAATAAAAATGAGCAGAAACATTAGTGTTCAGTAGCACCATCAAAATGTACTTTTCATTCCTCATTCACAGTGCAAGAATAGTGATAGGGTAGTGTATCAGAGGTTCTTGACCTGGGTTTAGGGGTCTCCGTAGATTGCTGTAGTCCTTAATTGTATGAAAAAGAGAGAGTGTGTGTGCGTGTGCATGTGCGTGTGTGTATGTGTGTGTGTCTGTGTGTCTGTCTGTCTGTGTCTGTGTCTCTTTTCCTGGGAGAGGCTCTACACTAGTTATAAGATTTTTTTTATAGAGATCTTTTGAAGTTTTGTTCTTTAAAAAACTACCACTTTTTTAATAGAAAAAGTGGTGGATCAGTGTTGGAGCAGGATTATGAAGATGTTTTAATTTATAAAGATAAAAACAATGTATCTGTATTTTCTTCTGTTTTTTTGTTTTTAAAAGTGTGTGTGTATACATACACAAACATGAAAATATCCTGGAAACTGGTGTGGTAACATTAACAGTGGCAAATCGGGATAGTTGAAATACTTACTGCATGTATCATATGTTGTTTAAATTTCAAAAACTAAAGTTAAATCTCACTAAGTTAACTAATTCAAACAGCAAAGACAATAAACAAGTGCAATGAAATATATGTCTTTCTCACCCGGTCCCTTTCCTCAGGGCTGTCTGCAGCAGTGACTGTGTATCCTTGCCTGCACACGCATAGGCACGTAGACTCATGCACGACTCACATGGCAGTATACCATGTACATTGCTCTGCTCCTTGGGTTTTGCTTTTTAAATTTGGTATCTTGAAGGCTTTCTAATCTTCAGATTCTTAAAGGGGAGGCCTTTGACCCCCTGCCCCCACCCCATCAAAAGGAATGAAGAACATTGGATATCATATTTCTAGAAATTGTTTTCTATTCTTTTTGTTACCCTTTCAGCTTTGGTGTGTGTAAACCTGACTCCTAGTGGTAGTTCAGAAATTATTTCCTTTCCTTTGGGCTCAGATTATTTTTAGGGGCAGTGACCTTTTTGAATGCCCACTATGCACTGGCCTTTAGATGCTTCGCCTCACTCATCTTGCACTGTTACATGTCATTTCTTGTTTATTATTACTAACATGATAACATGTGAATGATACTTTGGTAATCTTTCAATTTTTAAAAAATTTCAGATTGGGCTTTTTTAAAAAAAAAATTGATTATGGAAGTTTTAAAATGGTTACAAAATAGAATAGTGTAATAAACCTCCATTTACCTGTCATTCAGCTTCAGTCATTCACTGCTGGTAACCAGTCTGGTTGCATTTACCACTCTGCTACTTCCACCCTCCCACATTGCTTCAAAACTAACCTAGGGGATATCATTTCATTCATATGTCTTCATTATATAAACTCTGAAAGATAAGGGATATCTTTTTACATCATCACAATACCTTTTTGAAACAAACAAAATAAGAGTAGTTTCCTTAATATGGTCAAATATCCTGTCAGTGTTTGAATTTCTAGTTGTCCTAGTGTTGTAGTTTTAAAAACATTTTGTTAGAATCAGGGCAAATAAGTTCCACATATTTTATAAGTTGATGTATCCTTTGTGTTCGTTTGATCTGTGGGTATCCTTTCCATTTCTCTTCTTGCTATTTTTGCGGGTTATTTGTGAAACAAACTGAGTTGTTTTCCCTATAGAGTTTTCACCATTGGTCTTTTTTTCAAATGGTCAAATATATAAATATGTTTTATTAAAGAATTTTCACTAACTGCTTTTAAGTTTTTAGGTATTCTTTCAATAGCATCAGATTATATTTGAGTATACATTTGTTGCGCAGGGTATCTCTGTTTATGGCTTTGACTTGTATGGGTTACTAGTTAAGCACATGTTTGTTGATTTGAAGTATGGTATACTTTTTGAAATAAAAATTCACAAAAAATAATTCAAAATCAGATAAAATTGCTTTGAAGACAACTTTGAGAGACAGATGCTGTTTTAGTCTGTTTGTGCTTGCTGTAACAAAATACCTGAGACTGGGTAATTTATAAAGGAACAGAAATTTCCTTTTCACAGTTCTGGGGGCTGGAATTGCAAGATCAGGATGGCAGCACCTGGTGAGGGTCCTCTTGCTGTGTCCTCACGTGGAGGAAGGCAGAAGGTTAAGAGAAGGACAAACCCTGTGTCTTCACATGGCAGAAGAGCAGAAGAAAGTGAACCTACTTCTGCAAGCATAAACCCATCATGAGAATGGAGCCCCCATGACCTAAACACCTCCCAGTCGGCCCTGCCTCCCAGTGCTGTTGCATTGTGGGTTAAGTTTCCAACACATGCATTTTGGAGTGGACAAAAACGTTCAGACCACAGCAGATACCCATACCTATGCAGTAGGTAGTGAGTGAATGTGTCTGTCAAATTTGTGAATGGTACTGAAGGAAAGAGAATTCTTGTTTCATTTTTAATTAGGATATAGTCAGCTGCTTAACGTTACATGAGAGAGGCCTTTTCAGAGTCTCTGTGATCTGAGCACAGATGACCTAGAGTAAGTTTTCCGTAGAGGTGGATCTTGCTGGAGGGATGATGTATATCAGATAGGAGGCTGGGGCCCTAAACTACAACCACCATAGCCCCAGGAAGAGCCCAGAAACTTCTCTCACTGACAGTTTCCTTCCTAAGTGAATTATCTGAAGCATTGTGAACCAGAGCCACACGAAGTAAGGTCCTAATTATAACTGGATTATGCAACAAAAACTCAGTGTTAAATCTGGGGTTTGGCGCCCAGACCACATTTGCCCTTAGTAACAATGTGTCGTATCAGATTAGGTTTTCCGCCTAGCCTGCAAAAGGTATCTAATTTGCAATGTGCCTGACTTTATTGTCACTGGCAATACAGAGCTCATCCCGTTAACGTAATCCCTGGTGGCAATGCCATTGTGTCCAGAGGGACGCTTTGTTCAGGGTTACATTCAAGACACCAGGTGGGTGCTCTCGTGACATGGGAGCCTGGACAGGAGCGTTGAAGTCCTTGGTGTCCTTGCCAGAAGTTATCTGCACTTGTCGAAGTTCCTAGCACATGATGGGAAAGTGAGAGCTTCCTGAAGGAAGGAGCTTCCTCAGGGAATGTGCCAGACTTACAAGGGGTGGGTGGGGCTAGAGCGCCACCAGCTGAAGGCGCCTGCACAGTGGTGATAAATGCAGCGAATGGGGCTGGAAGGTCTTAAGTCTTAGCTGTTCGTTGGGTCTGTAGTAGAAAACAAGTCTCAGAGTATTATTTAACTAACACTGACATTTCATTCCGTTGAGAGTTCTAGAAGAAAGGCAATGGCATTCTTCCCTTTCTCATCTTCTATGCCTCTTAGTCTCCCTCTTCTTCCTCAAAAGACGGTTGGACGGTTATTTTCACTGTTTCTTTTCCACTACTCTCACATTTTAAATCTTCATCCTCTCCTTTTCCCTTAGAGAACACGGATGTGTTTGTATCTGTAGTAATTTGAGATCACAGAATGTGATGGAGTACCATTTTGATAAAGAGGCTATATCTTGCTTGCTGTTGTATTTCCCCCACAGAGAATTACTGATTCTGGAAAGGATTACAAAAGAAGAGGACGTTGTTTAGGTAAGAAGATGATGAAGGGGTATGCGTAGGGCAAGTTAATGGGATAGTTGTGAATATTGGCTATAGGATTGATAACTGACAGGCAGATCTGTTGATCTCAGTACTCCTAGAGAAGGGATGTGAAAGATGCTAACCGAAGCACTGACTCAGCAATAATGGCTAAAAACATAGTCACTAATGCACAACTTAGCATTGAAGAACATCTGAGAGAATAGTCCTGGTGATGTGTGCTTCTGTTTGGCTTGGTCTGCATCGTCAGGCCTGGTGCTGCCCTGCCTGTCTCTGTTGCTCAAATCTTTTGCCCCAGTACCAGTAGTCCAAGCTTTTCTCAGACTGCATCTTGTTCCAACAGAACCAGAAATCCGAAATATCAAAATAAGATTCACCCCAACCCAAAGTACGCTTCTCGTGGTTCCTGGCCTGCGGTGAGCTAAGTGCATGGCTCAGGTCTGCAGAGGCACAGAAACTAAGCCAGAGTTCACTGAACTTAGTGGCTTAGTTTCTGTGTTTTTGCCCCAGGTAATAGCAACACCTTGTATCTGAGTCCTCTTAAAAAAAACAAAAAATCTCCTTTTAAAATTGATTATAGGGAAAAATGGATGTAGGTATTTGCTGACAAGGGTTGGGGCAGTGGCCTGCCTGAAAAGCTGGAGGGGCATGCTGGTGACTTTGCTTTTTCTACTCTTTGAGATCCACACCTCCTGGGTCTCTCCGAAGCATCTGTAAATGTACATCCTTAGCCCCAAATTCAGGGTGTGGGCGCATGTGCCCGTGTGTGTGTGTGTGTGTGTGTGTGTGTGCGCGCGCATATGCGTGCATGTGTGAATCTATACTGGATTAGTAGCCCCCAAGTTCAGTAGACCCTGGCATACAGCCTCTCAGGGTGAGAACGCTGTCTTCATGCTCCTTTCTCTCGCACCATTGTTACGATGGCTACCTCCTTCCATTCACTACATCAGAAATCATCCAGTGGGAAGACGAAAGCAATGTTGTCATATCCTAATAATTATATCCACCCCACAGTGGGCAACATATTTAGTTGTGATTATTAGAACACTATATTATTAGAAACATATATTGGAAATCTTGCAAATTTTCAACATCTTTATAACAATAGTTTATGTATTTAAATAGTTTTTATATCTCTAAGTGTTAAATTTTCAGCTGGAATATTATGTTTTGGTTTAGGGCTGACAGTAATAATTATTAGATCTATTTTTGATTTAATACCTATTAAGAATATAGGCTTTGGCTCTGGATTTTAGAGGTATAATTTAATTAGACATTCTTAGCCATGAAGTGCACATTGAACTCTTCCTTCCTTATCTTCCTCAGTATCCACTATCATCAGCAGCAGCTTTGATAAGGCAGACAGATGCTGCTGCCCCTCGTACTTGATAAAACATTGCTTCAAAGACCTGGCTGATAAGACTTTTCTCCCTTAACTACGTGCATTTTGTACAATTTTGAATCGTGACCAGATAATATCTGTAATTTAAAGAACATCAATTCGCAAGGTTGGCTGCATGTTGGAATTACTTGGGAAACTTTTTAAAATGCTGATTTAATTGGTATGGGTGCAGCCTGAGTATCAAGATTTTTAGGTGACTAATATTAAGTGACTCAAATATGCAGCAATTATTTAACAACCCCTGTATGTTATAGAAATTAATACAACAGATTTGATTCTTGTCCATGGAAATACAAATTGTGCCTAGTGAAGATGCAATTGATTATTGCCCTATAGATGTTGATTATTTTCACATAATTAAGCAAATTTATTTTGACATTCCTAATGGTCTCTCTCTCTCTCTCTCTCTCTCTCTCTCTCTCTCTCTCTATATATATATATATATATATATATATATATATATATGGAGTCTTTGAATTCTCCCTTGAATGAGTTGTAATGTCTTGCTGTTTCTCTCATTAATAAACAAGTTAAATCTTCAAAAAAGTATGCAGCAAAAGTTGGGTTCTACTGTTTTAGGGGCTGCATAAAGGGTCATCAAAGCAGGAGCTAAAAGGGTGACGCTAAGAGAATCATCCTTGGGCTAAGTGGATTTGACACCTATGTAAAGAAGGTGCTTTTGGACTTCTAGCTCAGCCCCTCACCTGGGCTCCTGTGGGCTCTGAAATAGTGTGAGGTTTTGGGAAGGAGACTTTGGGAGTTTGCTTTTATTTTTACTTCTTAGCAAATGTGTGCTCACCCATCAAAGACAGTGCACTTCCTGGCATTCTCTACAGGTACAAAGATATTTAGTATAAGGAGGAACTTCTTTCCCCCACTATGAAAAGTTCAGTTCAAGAGCGGTGGTCTCACACAGTTCTCAGATCAAGGCTGCCAGATGAAACCAGGCGATTGATATATACTGTATGTATAAATAATTAGATATTTTAAGAAACAAAATAATGTAAAATCCTTAGGAGGCTCAGTGTAATATATTTGTTTTGTGTCTATGTACATTTTGTTATTTTCATGTTCTGTTTTGATATCAAGGTGGTTTTCTTAAAGAAGAAACACAACATTTAGTTGATCTATAATTTTAAAAGCATAATGGACCTCATATCTACTTTTCTCTTTGAACTTTTAAAAGGTTTTTTCGGTATCACAATGGAAACATGCTTTCTGAAAAGGATAAGTGAACAATTTTGCAAAGGGCAGAACATAAAAGTATAGCAAGATGACACATTTCACATTTTAAATTTTATTATAGGATGTTTTGTTCCTAATCATCTTTGCTGTTCCACAGCTCATTATCACACTAGGGTAGATATTGTTCATGTCCATTTAACTTTTATCGCTACTCTATTTTATCCATAACCACTCTGGATCTTCTAAAAACCCTTGAACCATTACCTAGAAATCAATTACAACCTGCAGCTCCCTCTATCTCTGGGCACTCAGACTCCCAGCTCCCCCCTCCTGTTCAGCCATCTGCTCTTGGTACCTGTGTCACTCTTCACACTGCCTTTCTATCCTCTATCCATCCCGCATATTTGGTGCATCAGATGAACTCCTCTCTAGCACCTTCATCTCACTGAACTTTTCCCTCTTTCCTGTTGGAAAAATCCAAATGTGACATTCCTTCTCCACTTCTTCATCCGAGTTGCCAAACTTTGTAAGAGTAGATGAAACTGCCGTGCAGACTGGAGACACCAAAAATGCATGGATTTCCACATTCACAGATTTCCTAGTTGCTGTTCAGCAGTGCTTTTATTTGTCCTCGCACTTGGTCGGCTCCTGTGTTCCCATGAGTGACTTTGCTGTGTTTTCATCAGTCTCTGTGGCCTCTTACACACTCACTAAACTCCTTTTTCTTTGTAGGCAACAGTGTCTCTTAACCTCAGTATAGAGAGGCAGTTGGATATGTATTGCCTTAAATTCATCCTTTCCACTCGCAGACGTTTCATTCACCCAACATACCTTCTGTCCTCTTTTCCTTCCCTCTGGCCTCAGAGAACAGCCTTGGGTCTTCCCGTTTTAAGCCAGTGCTCCTCCTGGACTCCTGATGCTCTGCTGTGCTTTCTCTAAAACCTTGCCCGCCACACCTCTTATTCTTTCCTGTATTTTCACTCTTCTTTTATTGGCTCCTCCCACTGGGCCTATAAACTTCTTGGAAGAACAAAACAAATCAAGCTCCTTTCCTTTGACCCTGTGTTTCTCTATCACTGTCTTGTTTTAAGCTCAGGAGTTTGTAAGACAGTTCTACTTTGCTTTCTTCTCTCGCCTCTCCCCTCCGGCTCGTCCCATCACTTCCTCAGCCCACTTCCTCTGGGCTTTCCCATTCCCTTCATGCTCTGGGAAACACCACCAGTGGCCTCTTAATCGCTCCATTCATGGAAAGCTTTATCAATCCTTACTGTTTGCATCCTCTGCTGATTTCACATTGAAACGCTGTTCTCTTGACTTCTGTGGCCAAAATACTTTGTTCTAATTGTTTTTTCAACCACTCCTTTTTTGCCTCTTTTTTGGGTTTCTTTTCCTCTGCTTGATCATATAAAGTTGGAACTACCTCCCATTCTGCCTTAATTGGAGAGTAATTAAACCAAGAGAACCATTTGTCAAAGTTTTTAAAATGTATACAGTCGGGTGTCATTCCTGGAGTAGCTGATTCAGTATGTCCTTCTAGAAACCTACAGGATCATGGCTCTGTAATATTCTGTCGTATACAGGTACCATAATTTAACCATTTCTTAAATATTCATTCAACAAATATTCATTGAGTACCTTCTATATCCCAGGTACTACTGATTGTTCAGTTTTTGTCTGTCATGAAAAGCACTCTGATAAGTAGCATTTGTTTCACTTCTTTCGTAGTCTCACTGGAGACTGAATTACTCTATTAAAAGATGCGATTTTCTAAGACCTTGATACCTGTGGTCAAGTTTTTTCCATAGAAAGCTCTATTTTTGCTTCTACTCTAGGCTGTGGTTAAACTACTAGTTATGTAAGAAAGTGGCTCCCGAACTCTGTACCGCTAGAATCTGCTCTCTCTAGATTCATGTATTTAAATTGCTTTGTATTCTCAATAAACTTGCCTCCTTGCCTTTCCAAACCCTAATGCCCCCCTACCCGAATGCCCTTTACTCTGTGGATATAGTCACACCATTACTGCATGGCTAGGAATTGCTTGTTTACTTCTCTAAGTTCCTGCATGCTAGGTTGTTCATCTTTGAGTATCGTCATTGCTGGCACACAGGAGCTAATGAATATATTCTGAGCCCACTGAACTCTGTGGATGAATGGTTCCATGTTTTTGGAGTTATTCTGTAGTTTTCCTTATGATCTGGAAGTTTGCAGTTTAGAACTTAATAGCTAGTATTTTCTTAAAAAGATAATTTAGCACATTGTTAGGTTTTATTGAATTTAAATAATATAGTTTATGTTAAGATATGTATTTATGATAGGTACTTTAGTAATTGGAGAAAATAGAAATAGTAAAATGAAAACTCTCTGTTAATGTACTACCCCCAGATATCCAGTTGGGCCTTCCTCGTAGACATATGAGTATATATGTTTGTCGTGTGTGTGTGTGTGTCTGTGTACATTTCTGCACATTCATCTTCAGGGCACAAAGTGTTTAAAATCAGATCTTTTTTTACTTAATATGTTTAGCATTTTTCATCAATAAGTATTTTTAAAAAATACATTTAATGGCTAAACAATATTCTTTTGTATAGAAATATTTAAGTATTTGTTTAACCAGCTCCATATTGTTTTGTATATAGAATTCCTGCCAAGTTATTATTAATAAAAATGCTGCAGTAATACCGCAATAGCAGTTCATTTATTGGACAACTATGGGTCAAGGGTCTAGTGACCCTGGCAACTATGCACTCTGTTGAGTAAGATACAGTTTGGTGTGGAAAGCAAGCAGGCAGACTCCAGAATATGCTGTGAGGACCATTGCTGCTCTAGGGGTGAGAAAAGAGTGTGGGGGCACAGTGGAGTTTGCGGGAGGTGTCAGGGAAGGCTCCCTACCGGAGCTGCGGGGGGTCAGGCAACATGGTTGGTGAGTATAATGAAGAATATCCTTTCCTATTTAATACTAAGGGTTTTTTGAAACATTAAAGATAATGTGATTTAATCAAGTTCATCTGGGACATTATTTAACTTATCTTTACTCCCCTTCCTTGTCCTGTTGCTGTGATAAATTATAATATGTTGCTTCTGAATATTGAAATAGCTTTGCTTCTTATTTTCTGTGAACGTGCTTCTTGATATAGATTGTTAATGCTGTGTTCATGTGTGGTGTTGGTTTTTCTGCCCCTCTGGCTGGGTTTGGTATCTGAGGCGTGGCAGTTGTATAAAATGATGTAGGATGCCTTCTGTGTTATCCTGGGCTCTGGAGCAGTTTAGGACATGCATTATTCTTTAAAATTTGAAAGAAGTCGATAATAAAATTCTCTGGATCTGGAACCTTTTTAAAAAGCAAATTAATGTGTAATGCTGTGGCAACTTTCTCAGCTTTATCAGTGCCGGTTATTCTGATCAAGCTTTCCTCATTCTGGATCAGTTTGGGTGATGGTATGTTTTTCTAGGATTTTAGCACAGAGTTGAGTCGTTGCTTTCTTTTTCATTTACTGCAGGCAGTGTTTTTGTTTGAAATACTGCTAGTCTAGACTATCATTTTCAGCATTATAACTGTGTGTCATCTTCCTCAGAGAAAGGTAAGTTCAGACATATTCAAGATGTGAAACTTGTAGGTTAAAGTGGGTTGCTTATACAGGTGGGTTTACTTAGTTTACTTAGTAAACTAAGGACTTTTTTAAGTGAAGACTAGAATAATCTTCACTTAGAAGAGCATGTATAAGTGATTGTGTGTGCTGAATACAATTTTAATTTTATGCCATTGTCATTTAGTGCTGTTGAAATACCAGTTACAGTTCACAGTAAGAATAAGGCGCTTGCATTGGCGTATAATGAGAGGAAGTAGGAATTATGCTTTATTCAGTAGTAAAAATAGTACAGTTACATATGGTGATCTTTTTTCAATCAGATGGTACATCTTTCAGTAAACAGAGGTGCCTTTTGCAGTTCATTAGGATCTACTTCATAAAATGTTAGCAGTGTGGGTTTATAAGGCTGAATATGTACAGGTGCTAGCGCAGAAGCTATATGGTGCTGCCCAGCGGAACAGCGAGAGAGAAGGGTGAGCTAACAGAGTGAGACGTGATTCAGACCTCTTCTAAATTTAAGGGAGTAATAGTTGACTCCAGTGCTTTTAGTATACTGATATAGCTTCCCAAATGTTGAAATCATTTATAACGTTAAAGATGCTAACATGCTCAATTCTTAAGCCAAACCACCCAGTGCCAGTTTTCAGTTTGTGTGTAGGTGCTTTAGGTTCTGTGTCACTTGGCAAGTTATTGTCCTGTCAGTGTTTCTGTGATCGGTAAACCACTCAGCTCCATCTAATTGCTATTATTACTAATGATCACAAGCTATGCAGCTATAGAGAAACAGTTCTGTGGGCTCTATGCACAATGTTTACTGGTGGTGCAGAGGACAGAGTGATGAGCTTTGGACAAGGATGTTGGGGAAGTTTGCCCAGAGAAGCCCCATCTTGAAAGGATGCCGCATAGAGAAGAGACGGTGTGGGAGGTGCCTTCAGAGAAGAGGACAGAGTGCTATTAAGTCCCAGGCTCTGGTTGAGCCTGGACTTGACTGTGGCTGATCTTGAAGAGAGAATGGAGTGGCAAAGGGCAAAGAGGTAACTAGATCACATCTCTCACCATTAAGTCTTGATTTGGGGGAGGGGGAGAAAGGAAAAAAATTGTATCTTAGATTCTGAGACATTCCCCAACATGCCCTCCCCACAATTACTGGGGTCTGGATTAGCAATTTCACAAAGAACTACGCTAAAGAACCTTTAAACCACACAGAGAATTTGAGCCTTATTTACCATCAAGTTGATAGTAAAATGATTGTAAGGATACGGTAAAGTAGAAACCCCTCTGGGAGAGCCTGATACCTTTGTCCCTGTAACTCTTCACATTATACCTGACACAGAGCAGGCATTCAGAACAGTAAAAACACAGCATTCATTGAACCAAATCCTAACAGCTTAGTGGGCTGGTCCCCTAACCTGTGATGTATGAGATTCCAAGGCTCTTGGGGAGTGAGATTCAGGCCTCTGAGATGGTGAGAGACCCCTCCCACCACATACTTTAGCATAGACTGAAGAATGGTCAAAGAGCAAGGGCTTACTGTAAATCCTTATTTTAAGATTATTTAGTTTTTATAAATGATTTGTTTTTAATTATTTAGTCTTCTTCCAGAAGCCCTAAAAGAAAGAATATTATTTCTTAAGGGCTCTAGGACCTTTTCTTTTGTTCAGTGGTTTCAGATTGTGTTTAACTAATGCAGAGACTTCTTTTGTGATTATTTATAAATGATGAAAATAAGATATTTTTACATCATTTTCTTACAAAAACAATTTTTAATTTAAGGTATCATACAAGGTAGTTCTTAGCGTTTGTCATTAACAGTTTCTGTGTTTTAAAGGAGAAGAAAGAAAAACTGTAAAAATGTATACATTTGTAATAGTTGCATAACAAAGATGTAATCTATGGTATTAGTTACTTCTAGCCTGTTACTCTTTTAGCCACTGGCCTCTCTGGATCTTAAAGATGGGGGATCCATTCATGTGTTTGCTGGAATTTTTTCCCAAGTGACAACTCCTTCAAGTATATTTAATGTAAAAATGGAATGAATTAAGATTGCATCTTAATTTAAATATGGTAAGAACTCATTATAGTAAGAATGCATATTACTGGCTTCAGATTTACTGATAAGGTATGAGTAGTCTTTTTGTGTATCGACTTTTTATTTTTAGGTAACAGCAACAGAGAAACTATGATTTATTTCTGAATGTGTAGTTCTTTGTGCGATTGTTAGCCTAGATCCCAGTGATGATGGGGAGGGCATGTTAGGGGATGTCTCAGAATCTAAGATACCTTTTTTCCCCCCTTTGCTTCCCCTTCCCCAAATCGATACTTACACGAGAGATGTGATTGCTGGGAAGTGTTATCCTTGGTAAAAGTTTGGCAAAAAGTATGTGTTCAAAATTGCGTCTTATATTGGTGAACTTCAAGGTGTAAATTTATAGTCCAGTGGGGAGTTCCAAAATGAATGTAGTTGCGATAGGGGCAGAATTTTTCATTTTTAATAGGGAAGAAAAGAAAGTAGAGTGTGGAGAGATTTGCTTCTGAATTACATGTATGCATAATATATATGTATGTGTGATATGGGTTGAAATGTAAAAATATATTTTTTCTGTGTCATGGTGAAAAAAATGTAAATAATGCTTTAAATATCAGTAAACTGTCTTGTATGAATTAAGAGCATATAATAAATGACTACTTTCTCTGTAATTTTGGAGCGTGTCTTTAAAACACATATTTACCAGGAGAATTATAAAAACAGGCTAAATATAAACAGGAATTTTAATAAAACTTGACCAAAGTAAAAGCTTTTATAATGGCTGGTAGAAGCAAATTGGAGATTGTTTACCTATTGACCTGGAGGAGGTACTTATTATAGTTAATGTAGTAAATGTCCTAAATCAATAGTCTAAATTTGCATACAGTGATTATCAAGATAAAAAGGTAACTTGACTGAAAAATTTAAAAATGGAGACTAGTATTTTGTAAGCAAATATAAACAGGTTATTTTTGTAAGAGTTTTGTTATGTTGAAATGCAAACAGAAAGTGGTCAGACTTCAGTTACTAAATAGCAGCTATTCTGTTAAGTGTTCATTAATCATGAGTTTTTGTTGCTTTAAGCCACAATTGATTCTGTTAAGAAAAAGTTGTTTTTATTATATAATGCAAAATTATGTGCACATAAACTATTAAGCACAGTTGTTACTACTGTGAATATATAATACATATATATTATTTATGATTCTTAAGTTTGGGTGAACTACTGGCAATAGAAATAACAGTGCTTTGGTAAACTCCTTTTAGATGTTTTTCAAGTACTATATATTATGTGATTTGTTTATTTATAGTTCAAATATCTACAAGTAACTCATGTATTTCATTTTGTAAAAGGGGGCCTTAGCTTTTGATTGCTTATGCTGTGTTAATATAGATTTCATGCAAGCATTCCGTATTTTTCTCTTTGAAGCAAAACTACCACTGAACGCAAGATCCAGTTTCTGCATTTAATGTGTGTTTTTTCCAGTACTATTTTTAGCTTCACTCATTGTTTCATGAGAAATCAGTAAAGTTTGTAAATCAGAAAAATTGTCTTATTCTAAAGATTGCCTGTAGTACTCTCAAATTATATTCTAGATCTGATAATTTGCAGGAGGCAAATAGGACATTGCTATGGGCGATAAATTTATCAGATGAGAATTTAGTTATTTTTTACTATTGCTGAGATGTAATGTCTCATATTTCAAACTAGCTTGCTTCCTTTGTTCTGCGGCTCCCATATTGCCTTGGCAGGTTGGATCAATATGCAGTCGAAGGACGTTTGATCTGTAAATAGATGGTTCTCTGAATTTTTGGCCTTTTCTGGCAAGATAGGGAGAGAGGTAGGTAGATCATAGTTTGAAGGGCCCATGGTGTGTGGTGTCTGACTTTTATTTATTTGGGGTAGGATACCATATTGGAGGTTATATCTTCCATGGGCGGTGAGCAGTGGTAGGGTCAGCATTGGAGACAATTTCTGAGGCTGATGCACTTACCTAAATTGTGCTTGCATATTTCGGATATCTAAAATGTTATATAATTACCAATATTGTCTTCAATTCAGTACAAAATAGTACGCTGGGAATTTGTTCTCTTTACCATTTTAATAAGTACCTAGATCAGTGTCTTAAATTTGGAATTGATTACTGCCCATGCCATAAAGTATGTTATCCTTATAAAATTTAAATTAATTAGTATTGAAGTAGAACATGCATATATTTACAAAATTCAGGTGTGCTCCGATCCCCAGATCGAAGAACAGCAGGACCAAGGCACTGCCCCCAGCTCTGTTAGTCTTTGCGCCTGGGTTACATCTGTCTGGCAAAACTGTGTACATGTGTAACAGTTCTGCAGTCAGTTGTATATAGTATCTCTTTAATCCCTGCCCTCCCTCATACTTCATAGATGCTGCCAGCTCTGTGCCACCAGCAAGGGATAGGCACTTTCTGCCATGCCACATTTCAGCTCATCCTTGCCTGTTTTTCCATCCTTTTCTGTCTTCTGTCTTAGGTCTTAATTCTGCTTAGTCTGGTCGTTTCTAAGCTAGTAGGCATTTGTTATATCTCTAAATCCCTGTTAGGTACATCTCTAAATCCCTATTAGGTACTTTGTATGTAAAGATAGTATTATTTTTAGATACTTGTATTAGATTACTAAACTTTTAAAGCTGTAGTTTGGTATTTAAAGTACACTCATTATTTGCATTATGGAAATATTTATTAATTGGAAGTAGTCCTTGTGACTAAGAAATGATTAAAATTATAAATTTAAAAGGAAATATATCCTTACTTTAACAGTTTATACACATCTGTTTCATAATTTATTCAACACATATTTATTACTATGTATCTGACACTGTTTAAGAGTAGTATGTTTGCTTTACTGTATTCTTATTTGTCTAAGGTCAATTAATTTATAATTTTTTCTGTTTTTCTTAGACAAAATTGAAGAAGCACAAAAAGAACTTAATGGGGCAGAAGTTTCAAAAAAAGGTAAATTAAAGTCAGCTTGAATATAAACTTTATTCTTGCAGTGATGTCTGTACATATACCTCATAAATGCAGCTTTACTAAATAAATCAATGTAGACATCACAAAATTAGAAATCCCTTTGAACTTATTGATACTTAAAATTTTATGGACTTTGCTTTAGTTACACAGCACATTCTGTAACTGTTTCCCACATGTTAATGTATGACTGGTAGACGTATGAAAGGTTATTGTAGCTCTTTTGAAAGTCCTGTTTGACACTGTCCTATAGCAATGAAAGTACCAATATAAGAGACACAGTTGGCTATGTCCATGCATGTGTCTTCATGTGTGTCTTCATGTGATGCAGTTTTTTTTTTGTTTTGTTTTTTGTTTTGTTTTGTTTTTGACAAAAACCTAAGGCAACTATAACAGCCTGAATACTAGCCAGTGGAAGAATAGTTGAATAATTTGTAATATACTCATATTTTGTGATATCATGCAGCTTTGAAAAAATGTTAATTACTTTAGTTGATGGTGATGACTTATCAAATAAGAAAAACATTGCAATGTCCACATAAAACATCCTATTTTTTTGTGAAAACTAACAAAGTCAAGTGTATATGCAAGTAGATTTGTGTATGTGTACACACACAGAGGCTTCTGTGAGATTGGACAATGTTGGAAAGGATTTATGCATAGATATGTGTATAATAGTGGGAAGAGGAGCAAGGGAAGATGACCCACTCATTTATACGCCTTTGTATTATTTTACTAGCTACAATGGGTATAATTTTGTATTAAAATTAAAACTAGAAAGGAAAAACTTGGTTTTTACCATAGAAAGCAATTGACTATCTTTCCAAATAATATAAAAAAATAGATGCGATGCATAAGACCACGTAGGGATGATCAGATAGTGAGATGAATAGTGTTTAAACACTATCTATTAATGAGCAAAATTATGTGCTTTTAATATTGTGAGAAGATAAAGTTCTCTTTATGACATTTATATTCCATGATTTATTATTTATTTTGTCTTGTTATATCTTCAAATTACAGTAGACTGTTTTGACAGAGTAATTTAGCTAATTAGGATTCCAATGGAAAACCTTTTTACAAAAAAAGTAGCTTTTAAATCCAGTTAGACTGCTGAATAGGTAACTGTAGGGTAAATAATTTCTTGCCATCCCAGTTCTCCATCCCTTGGACCAGCCTGTGAAGCCTCCAAGGTAGTTTGGGGTTGGTCTTAACATTTAATGAGGTGCTTTGTAGCACCCCTCATGTCTTCCTTGTCCTCACCCCACACTCCTTCCATGGGAGCTTTGGAAGGGCCATGTATATCTGACCCTCTAATGACATTCTTGCAGAAAAGCAAGGATAGAAAGAGCAGAGATGTCTCCATGCATGGTCATGCTGTCCCTTTGAAGGCTTGACTGAAGGTTTCTTCCTCTTAAATGCCTAAGGTGTTTATGACACTTGGGTTATAAGAGGCCATAATTTTAAAGTTTTCTTTGTCTAGAGCCAGCCTTTTTTTTTTTTTTTTTTTTTTTACATCTAGCCATGGTTTAGAGCTGCTTCAAGTAGCAAAGTGAATGTTGTCTTTTTTTTTTCCTTGTTACTTCTTTGGCAAAGAGTTTTCAGAACAGTGAACTAAATGCCTGATAGTAAGGAGGAAATGGAACAAAGGTTCTAGAAAGAGGAACTGGATAATGAGGTTCAGAATAATGGATTGGGCTACAGTTGGCAGGCTACATTTATTTAAGAGCTAGGATGAATACCAAGCGAGCATTGTTCTGTGCAGTTCACTGCATAGAATTACTACTTGGCTTTCATTTTTATACAGCAATTCTGGGCAAATTAAAAATAAAATAGTTTTCTCTTTCAAATGTAAGTAAGGAATAATATCAATTTCTCTTTACATGAAAAAGAAGTCTTTGAGTAACAGAGGTATTGAGAATTTTCAAACCTTTTCTTGCTGTTACCTATTTTATTTTAAAGGAAATTCATTTCTTCCATCAAAGAATATACTTTAAAAATATAGTCATTCATTTTAGATTATGGTAAGTCATCTATGATAGATCTCTTTCACATTGTCTTTCTGATGTACTTTGGGTTTTTTCACCCTCTAAGTTTAACCACGTTGGCTTAAAAAAAATTTTCTTTAAATGCTGCTTATAGTTCTAAGGCTTTGTCTCCATTGTAGGTTATGTGGTCTTTAACTTATATAAGGCTCTTTTTCCCTTTCCCTCTTTTTTGTAATTATTAGGACAAGTAACTAATTTATTTTCAAAAGTATCTAGCATAGCAGTAGGGTCTTAAAAGCAACTTGCTCATAAATATATTAAAAAAGACATTTCCTCCTATATTTTAACAATTTAAAGAGAGTTAAATCTGTTTAATGTAATATGGAAGCAAATCAACTGACTTTGCGTGTTATACACCACTAGAATAAAGAAATGCACTAAATTGTGTTAATGTACTTATTCTTTTTCCCTGCTTTCAAATGAAAATCAGAGGACTTTGATTTATTTTGATTTTAATCAATTTGGGGATAAATATAAGGATGCAACATTCACACAATTCTCCATAACGTCATTATGGTTTTCCTTACAATGCTATCTCCCGATTCCTAACACGCATTGTGCGTGACACTATTTTTAAAATTATTGAGTGGGAAATACATAAAATAGTGACTGTCACAGGTGTGGTAATGGAATATGACTAAAATTAACTGGGAAGAAATAAGTAGATCGATTAGGAGAGCTTTTATGTGCTGTCTCAAGCTTTAATTTTAATACCTTGTTTTAAACTTGTATCATAGAATGCTTGACACATATAAGTTAATATATGTAGCATATTAAAGTACAAACCATAAGAATGACATGGTAATCTTTGATTCTCACACTCAATTTAAGAACGGCAATGTTGACAGTACCATTGTATCCATTCCCATGCTGATCGGCAATTCACCCCATTGCCTCTTCTGTAGAGGTTTTACTGTCCTCAGTTTTGTAGCCATCATTTCAGTCCTTTTAAAAAACAGTTATGTCATAAAAGTATGTATCCCCAAATGATATATTTTCTAGTTGTGCCTGAGTTTGAACTTTTAAATGAAATGAAATTATACATAGTCTTCTGCAGCCTTTTTCACTTAACGTTGTTGCTGAGATTCACCCATGCTGTTGCACAGAGCTGTTACTTTTCGTTGTTGTAATAACACTGCACTGTGTGAAACTGTTGGCCCATTCTTCTGATAGATTTAAGTTATTTCCACCTTTTGCTATCATAAACAATGCAGGTATAAATATTTTTTTATTCTGGTGCCTATGTGTGAATGTTTTCTAGAGCATATATAGGGAATGTGGATGCTGAGCTCTATAAAATGATGCTATATTGTTTTCCAGAGTCTTTTTGGGGAAACTTTTTGCATTCCCACCATCAGCATTCAAGAATTCATTTTGTGCTATCAAGTACATGGTATTTTTAGTCTTTTTAATTTTTTTCTAATTGAATAGATGCTAAATACTCTTTTATTTTGCTTTGATTTTTGTTTCCCTGATTACTATTGTTAAAAGAAAAACTTTAGACACAAGAAGTTTAACAGATTTTATTTAAGCAAAGGATGATTCATGAATCAGGCATCTTTCAGAACCAGAAGAGGTTCAGAGAGCTGTGCTGAGCAGTGTGAGCAGTAAGCTCGTATAGGGTGAACATGGAAGCAAATTGAGAAATTACCTGATTGGCTGCAACTAGGCATCTGCCTTATTTGGGTAGGGTATGATGAAGCAATTGCCTTATTTGGGCATAATCTGATCAGTTGGCTGCCTGGGATTGGATAAAAAGTAGCTATTTGTTACCAAAAAAATACTCTAAATTAGGTTGTAGTTTGTTAGGTCTTAACTGAAGGGAAGGAGACAGCCTCAGGCAAATGGCCTCCTGCTCATTTAATTTAATAATGTCAAACATGTCTTCATTTGTATTCCACCTTACTGAAATGCTTGCTAGCATTGTTTGTTGCTTTTGTAAAAACCGAATTCTTTGTCTTTTTCTTAATATATTTTGAATAAGTATCTTTTATTCATTTTATGTGCTTTACTGTTCAGCTTAATTTTATACTTTATTTAAAGTGCCTTTTAGTGAATAGAAGCTCTTTGTTTTAATATTGTCAACCTATTAATCTCTTGCTTTTGTGATTCGTTGTTTGTATTTTTGTCTTAAATCCTTCTCTACCGCAGTCTCGTGTGTGTGTCTGTGTGTGTGTGTGTGTGTGTGTGTGTGTCTGTGTGTGTGTGTGTGTGTGTGTGTGTCTGTGTGTGTGTGTCTGTGTGTGTGTGTGTGTGTGTATTTATTTATTTTCTATATTTTCTTCTAAAAGACTTCCACATTTCAGATTAAAAATCAGTCTGGAGTTGTTCATTTTTAAAATAACATATTTAGCTTTTTAATGTAGTGCGAGGTAGGATTTAAGTTTCTTTTTTTTCTCAAATGGATAACCGCTGCTAATATTGTTAGATGTCCCTGAAACATTTAGTATGTTTTCCTTTTATAGTTTCATATTAATTTTTCATTTTTGTATGGGTTTGTTTCTTAGCACTCTGTTCTGTTCTGTTAATTTGTTTAATATCACAATGTGTTAATTACTTCATTGTCTTCACATACAGTGTACAATAAACAGTATGTACTATGTACAGTAGGGCAGATTCCTTGTGTTATTTGCCTTTAGGAATGTTTTGACTATTTCTAGTTCCTTGCTCATTTATTTGAATTTTAGAATCAGGTTTTTTAAAAACTTGGTGGAATTTTGTTTGCGTTTCATTGAATCTGGGGCAAACTGACCATCTTCACAGTTTTTAGACCTCCTATTCAAAAAGATTGTTATTTCTGATACTTGTGTTTTCTTTAGTGTCTAATAATTTTCTCCATGTGAATCTTTAATTTTTTTGCTCTATATTTTAGAATTAAGTGTTTTGGCCATTTTAATGATTTATTTTGTAAAATTGTTTTCTAGCTCCTGGCAAATAAGAATGCAATATACTTTTGAATATTTATTTTATATCCAGGTACTTGGCTGGTGAAAATGTGAACATTGTCTGCTGGTGTTTTTACATTTTCTTGTCATATCAACTGGGAATAATGAAAGTTTTGTTTCTTCATTTTGAAATCATTGTTTCTTTTATTTATTTTTCTTGTCTTGCTCAGTCATCTCCAGTAGAATGCCAACAGAGATCAGTAGTAGTGGCATCCTAGACTTGTTCCTGATTTTAAAGAAAATGCTTATAATTTTTGTGTGTGTGTGTGTGGGAAGATAGTTTGTATATTTTTTGGTTGCTTAAAGGTGTTATCTTCTGTTTTTTACTTGTTGAAATTCTTTTTAAAAATCATAAATGGATTTTTATTCTAATCACATATGTTTTGTTCGTATGTATGTAAAGATGATCTTATTATGTCTTTTATTTTTTATTCTGATGTTTAAATCTGACTTACATATCTTTAAACCAATTTGGTCATGATGTCTAATTATTAACCACTGCTAGATTTGATTTGTTAACATTTTATTGAAGAATTTTGAATCCATGTTCAAGACATTGATCTATGTTTTTATTTATTTTTTCTAGTTTTCTTTGCCTGATTTTAAGGTTATACCAGTTTGATAAGATGATCTGAGGACTATGTGCTTCTGATTCCCATGGAGCTATTTGTTTAATATTAGAATCAGACCTTTGTAGGCAAGTCTTAGAACTTTTGGGAGGGACTGCAGGGTAGGCTTTTAACTCCTGATTCAGTGTACTTAACAATAAGAAATTATCCAAACATTCTATTTTCTCTTCAGTTTTAGGAAGTTGTGTTTTTCTTGTAATGTATTCATCTTATCTAAGCAGTCACATCTATTGGCAAAAAAATCAATCATAGTATTCGGCGTGTAAATAGTTCTCTATTTTTTATTGCTTCTGTCATTCATTTGTGCCTTTCCTCATTTTCTTGATTAGTGTTGCCAGCTTTCTGTGTTTTACTTTCTTTTTATTCTGCCAACATCTGATTTTCATGATACTTTCTTGTTTCATCCTTTCTAGTTTCATTAAATTTTGTTCTTTATTGTCTTTTCCTGTCTTTTTCTTTTGGTTTATTCTGTTATTCAAATTTCTTAGCTTGGAATGCTCATTCATTTTTAAGTCTTTATTCTGCTCTGTTGGAATCCCTTAAAGCTGTTAGTTTCCTTATAAGTATTGCTTTAGATGTATCATAAACAAGTTTATATTGGTTTCATTCTTTTCTTTGCTGGTTTCTTCTCTGACCTTCCCCCCAACCCTAAATTGTGTTTGAAATTTTTTTCCCCACATGGATGGGGATCTTATTTATTTTGTAGATGTTGTTAATTGTTTTTTTTTTTTTTTTTAACCATTTAGGGTATCCAAAATTATTTCTTCTGTTTTTGAATATTGTGTAATAAGAATTTTCTGAGAATGTGATATAAAATACTAATAGATTTTATGTTAGAAATTGAGCATTTTATAAGTAAATTAATCATTTTGCCATGATGAAGAAGCTGAAGTTGAATGACGTTAAATAACTTAACCCAAGGGAGTGCAACCAGAAAGTACATGAGGAAAATTAAGCCCACACGTCTTGACTGTGCTGTTCTGATAGTATTCCCTGGTATAACTGGATAAGATCTGTGTTACAGTGATAGTTGAATTTCTGGTCTCTGGTACAGTTATCTTTCTGTTCTAACTTACCCTTTTGAATGATGAGATTATGATAGCAGTCACCTACAAAAATGTTAGAATGATCCAGAATAAAATAGTTAGGATTCAGACAATGGCCATAGAAAAAGGTAGAGATTTTACGTCAGCTTTGCATTATGATTTTTTTTTTTACATTCTCTCTCTCACAATAAAAACCTACAATTGCCACTATCATTACCAGTAATTTCTTTTCAGCAACGGAGGCATGACTCTTACATTATATACTTCAACCCTAGAATATTTTTATTTTTTAAATAATTTCTGTGAATATTACCATCTATATAAGTGTAAGAGGGCCTTAATATGTATAGGTAGCTTATATGGGTTAAGAAATATAGCAAGGAAATCTGTTATAGTGATACTGAATGATATTCATATTTGCTCTGAAAAGTCAGTTGATAAGTGGGATTTTTGTTAACATAGGCACAGTTTATGCCCTGAAGTACCCTTGTCTTATCTGGGGAAGCTTGAGGGAAGTTAGGTTCCTGTGTAAAATGAGACTAAGTCAGAAGTGAGAGTGGCACTCCACTGGATCAGTGTGTCAGTAAAAATGCTCCTTTCTTGCCTACTTTTCTACACTTAAAAAAATGAATAATAGTTTTATGCATTTTATAATGATATTATAAAAATAATAATATTTTTTTGAAGGTAACATGAATGAGTTTCCAAGGGGTGGAAAATACTGACTCTCATTTAAAACAATTTTAATTACCACATATGACATTTTTTTTAAATGAAGGCTAATTTTCAATAAATATTTTATGTTAATAAGGCAGTGCTTTATTGCCAATGACACTGTCTTCCGTAAAACTTCTGCTGAGTATAATTATGAAAGTACAAGAACATATTCTTCTAATTAGGGATGACAGAGTCCTTCCCGTGTAACACTGTAATTTAGGTGGTATAGTAGAAAAGTTGGGCATATTTTATAAATTAAAATGAAGAATGTCAATACTATAAAAGATAAGATGAAAATGTTTTAAAATTGGGAGAACGTTTGTACAATAAAACAAAACTTGATAGGCTTACCTTAGAAAGGTATTGACAGTTTACAAAGTGAAAGCTCATACTGTTATGGCTACCGGAAAGGCTAGTGTAGTGCTTTTGTGAGATGCCTGAATGATAGAGTGTTTTTAAAGGAATGCAGTTTTATTATTTTAATATTATATTGATGCCAACTAGTGTATTTTTTAACCAGTTATGGTCTTTGGGTTTCTTAATCATTAGGAAATAATGTATTTTAATGAACGTGTTTAATAGAGGTTTATTTTAAATGACAGTATTTGTAGTTCCTACTCTGTTAATATTAAATGCCCTAAAAATTACCATGTTTTCTCCTTGTAACTCTCATAATTTATTTAGCAAATTATTCTGCATCAGCATTTTTTTTTTTTTTTTTGCCCTGAGAAATAGATAGGAAAGAAAAAGTCTAAGCCCTAAAGGAGCCCGCAAGCATTAACCCAGCTCCTACCCAGATCATCATAAATCCTGAATGGGTTGAGCAGAAATTCATGAGGTAGACTGGCAGCAGTGCCTAACAAATTTCCCTTGAGAAAACAGCAACAGATTTTTTATTTTTTGGAAAAGAAACTCATCTCCTTATTTTACTATTAAAATTTCAAATTTAAATATTCATGTCTTATGAAGTATATTCTCTTAGTATAATAGACAGTGAATGTTGTGAGCTTGAATTACAGAGAAATTAGTATTATTTTAATTTTTTGTGTCATTTGTATAAGTTAAAGGTATCATGTGCTAACCATGATACTTTTATATTGTCAATATTTTGAGATTTAAATGCCATGTCAATATTTTGAGATTTAAACATGCCAAATCCCAAGAGATCATTGCCTTTCACAGATAGACTGCCAGCTTTATAAAAGATGATTTGCATAATGATATAAACAAAGCATTTTGTAGTACATTAATGTAAAATAAATGTCTTCAAATATCCTGTCCTTATTGTGTTTAAGTTAGAATCACAAAACATTACTCCTTATGAAATATGAAAGGCAAAAATTCTCAATATTTCCTAACAGTGTTACTTACGACCGTCTGTTGAGCGATTTATTAAATTAGAGACTTAAGTAGCTAACCTGATTTTAATTTTATAGGATGATTCATAGAAAGACTCACATTCTTGTGCATACTTATAGCATATTTCATTGACTTCAAAATGCTATTGATTGCAAGATGCACAATGATTTTATGCATCCTTTAGCAAGGAGAAAAGTCACTGCCAATTAAGTTATGACACAGTGCTCTTATAATTGATTAGAAGATGCATCCTGATTTTAGAGAGATTAAAATGTTTTTTAAAATTTGTCTTACATTATATTAAATACATATTTATGTCCACTGCTACATTTTTTGACAAGAGAGATAAAGTAATTAAGGTCATGGCATGCGGATTTGAGCTGCTTTGAGAGCATCCCTGAGGACTGTGAAAAACAAAGGAATGAATCTTATCTTAGAGGCTCATTTGGGGATTCATAGAAGAGTGGTATAAGGGGAAAAACCCAGGTTTTGTTTGTTTCACTTTGCTTCTTAGGTAATTGACTTCATGCCATATGTCGCAGTATTTTCTGTATAAATAATGCCACGGGGTGACTTATAAGGTTAATATGTGTTGCTCTTCATCTATTTAGGCTTTTCTCCAGGTTTGCTACTGTATTCTCTGTGTAAGACCAAAAAGAAAGAAAGAGGCAAGCTTGTATATATATTTTGCCTTCATAGAGACTTGTTCTCATGTTTCCTTAGAGAAGTGAGCAGACATGTTGCATAAAGATGAAGAATATAATTTGCAGGGAGAAATAGTAGAAAATAAAAATGAGAGAAGGCAGATAAATTGAAGACAGATAAAGAACTAGGAATGTCTAGAAAATGAATTTAAAAAGTTTAAAGAGCAAAGCGTGGAAATAACAAAGTATCATTCAAACAAAAATATGATGTTCTTTAATTTTTTCACTATAAAATAATACCTTTTATTGTTTCACTATAAAATAACACCTTTTATTGTTTCACTGTATTTTATGGGGCTGTGCTGTACACAGGAAATTTATCAAACTTTGAAGGATGTGTCTTAGAATTTTTCCCTGAATACCAAGAATGGCGTATAAAATTATTTTGTTTAAGATAGCAGTTGGAAGTATCAAATTAGAGTCTGTGGATGAGTAGGAAAGGGCAGGAAGAGGAAGGAAGAGCATCACAATGGAAACAACTGTATGTGGCAACATTCATGCATGGCCTCATCTGTGGTGGGAGATGGACTGCTGGAACCGGAGGGGCAGACACCGTGGGAGTCCAGCCCACTGCAAAGGAGGAGCAGAAAGGGAGGGAAATGTCACTGAGTTTTTGGCCTGGAGGAGTGTTTATTTCAGCAGGCCCACCCCACAGCATGTGGTTAGCTATTTAATAACTGTTTAACATGTGAAGAAAAAAACTTGGTAACAGATGCAACCTACTGCTGCGCACCCTCACCCTCTCACCTCTGCCAGGGTCTCCTCTCATTTTCCCCTTAAAGCTTTGCCTACAGTCATAGTGCAGCACTTACTACAGTTACTAGTGCATGTAGTAGGCATTTGACAAATGTGTATTGAATCAATGATGATGGATGTTAGGGAGGTCAGAAAGGATGGATTCCTTTACAGGCAGGATTTGTAAACAGTGTTTATTACAGCTTTCTTTTATTTCTTAAGTGTGGTTAGATGCGTAATCTAGATTGCTTTTCTGAAGTAAATTGTTTCTTCCATCATATTAAATTATCTGGTGCAGTGATGTATACAAATAGTTTGTGTATGTCACTGTAACAAAAATAAAAGCTTCCTTCTTTAACCTTGAATAGAGACCGTGAACAACTCCAGATGAAGCGTTTCTTATGACATCATTGAATCAGGAAGACTAAGACTATTCTCAGTGTAGCTATTTTGTAATATCATAACACCTTTGTAAACCTGGTGAGAGGTTGTGATAGTCTAAAGAATTGAGGATTCCAGGTTTCTGGTATTAACACTACCGTTCAAACATCCTGGTGGTGGAAATGTTTATCAAGGGGCATTCACATTTCCCTGTCTTGGTAATAGACAGTATTGCCCTGGATTTAAGCTTTTCTTACTGATGTAGGGTCCATGGTAGGCTGGTAAACTAGCTGGGCCAGACTTAGAGGGGCAGCTGGGGAGGGAGATAACAATTTGTAGCATTTTTCAAAGTGGTGCAAATACTCCCCACCATGGTTGATTTCAATCTACCAAATGGTTGCAGCTTGCAAAATTCCTGAATATTTATTTAGTAGTGGAGTGGTCCACGGCACACATTAGTTGGATAAATCAGTATCATACTATATTCTTGTGGATTTAACTACCGTATACTCTCATAAGAGAGAGATATAACACTGGACACTAATCTGAAATTTAGAGATCCTAGAACTTAGAAAAATCACTGAAATCTTTGGAATCTTTCTCATGAAAATGGAGCAAGAGAATATAAATTTGAAAGACTCAGGGCAGAATATGACTGTTTTTCTGTAAACCTGGCCAGTGTCTTAATTGAAGGCTGAATCAACCTTCTACAAAGTGATTTTCTTAAACCTGTAAAAATATGTTAGAAAACAGGGTGAGTATTCCTAATCTGAAAATCTGAAATCTAAAATGCTCCAAAATTTGAAACTTTTTGAGCACTAATATGATGCTCAAAAGAAATGCTGATTGGAGTATTTCAGATTTCAGATTTTCAGAGTAGTAACCGGTAAGTATAATGCAATATTCTAAAATCTGGAAAAAAAAATCAGAAACCCAAAACACTTCTGGTCCCAAGCATTTTGGATGAGCGATAGTATGCATTTGGTTTACTCATCAGTGTCAGTTACCTTGTTAGCAGCATTCAGATTTTTGTCTTTCAGCGTTCTGTCACTTTTGTACAAACCATACTATCCAACATTAGAGCAAGTTGTAAAAATAGAAAATGTATTTCATGACACATCAGTTGTCACTTTTCTATTGCCTTTTGTGCTAACCCAGATATATCATAGCCAAAGAGGACCTGTCTTGAGTTGTAAAATTGTTCTTACCACTTTCTGTGAAGTGCCTGTCAGGAGTCAGGCAAAGTGCTTAAGTGAAGAGGCAAATAAGAAGGTTAATATAGCAAATTTTCTTTTCTTTTATTTTTTTTTTTTGGCAAATATTCTTAAGTATATACTTTCTTTTCTTAGTGGAGTCTTTAAAAGACATAGTTAAGTAATGATAACAGTGTATTTCTGAACTGTAACATTTATAAATATGTGTAACAGTAATACCAAAAAGGGGAAAAAGGAAAATAGAGCTATATAGGCGTAATGTTGCCACGTCACACTCTGAAGATGTGAGGTAAGTGCTAGAGCTACTTCAAAGGAAATAAGCAAAAATCCCTGTAAGTGAAAAAGTCATAAATAATATATTTGAAAATATTCACTTAATGTAAAAGAAAATGTTAAAGGAGAAGTAGAGGAACAACAACAAAAAAAAAACAGACCAAGACGTACAGAAAACAAAAAGTTAAATCGCAGGCATAAATCCAGCGATGTCAGTAATATCAATAATGTGAATGGATTAAACAGTCCAATCAAAAGGCAGAGATTGTCAGACTAGATTAAAGAAACAAGATCGGACGCTGTACTGTTGGCACTGGCGCTCACTTTAGATCCAAGACACAAATCTATTGAAAGTGAAAGGATAGGAAAAGATATATCATGCAAATAACAGGCATCAGAAAGCTGGAGTTGCTATGTCAATATCAAAAGGGACTTTAAAAAATGTTATTAGTGGTAAGCAGGGACATTTTCTAATGATGAAAGTGTCAATTCATCAGGAAGATATAACAGTTGCAAACATGTATCCACCTGACAACAGAGCCTCGACATACATGAAGCAAAAACCGATAAAAATGAAGGGAGAAATAGATAATTCAGCAATCACAGTTGGAGACTCAATACCCCACATGTAATAATGGTTGGAATCTTCTTGACAGAAGGTCATCAAGGAAATAGAAGACTTGACAACCAACACTATGAGCCAAGTAGACCTAAATACTCCACAGAAGAACAACAAAATACATATTCTCCACTATACATAGAATATTCTTCAGGATAGAGCATCACCTAGGCCATAAAGCAGTTGATCATTAAATCAAACAGGATTGAAATGATACAGTTTCCTCCAACTGCTGTGGATCAAAGTTAAAAATCAATAACAGAAAGGTGTACTGATGTGAAAAAATTCGTCCAGTCCCACATTGTCCCTAAGAGGAAGAGAAATATCAGTCAGCAAAACAGAATTTCTTTCCTACAAATGACACCAAGGCTTTCCAGACAAGTAGACTAGGAACATTGCTGTCATACTGATAACAGGTAATTCTGCATTTGAATCCCTCTAAATGAGGAAACTAACAAAGGTAAGTGCTGCTGGAAATGTTTTCTTTGAAACAAAAATACAGCTTGACGTACAACTGCAGTTCTTCCCAAAAAAAAAAAAAAAAAAAAACTCAAAGTAAAAAAGCATCTCCATAAGCATCAAGCAAGAAGCGGATTATTTGAAGATGCAAATATATGTGATCTCATTTTCTTTCTTTTAAATAAGGTAGAGTCAGAGCATGTTAACAGTTGAAACTTTTAGTATAGAAATACACTTGTGACCCAGTGTTGTCAATTTTTAAGGGCATACTTATAAAATGATTATTATTTTGTTTTTATGTTTATTTTATTTTAATATTCAGTTTAGTTTATTAATTTTGCATTTTAATAGAATAATAGCTTTTTAAAGAAAATTATTTAAAAACATTAAATAAAATATATGTTTATGAGTTTTTTTTATGAGAAGGGTATTAAACATTTAGTTTCATTGAAGCTAAAATACCAGTATTAATCCCGGCTCTTTAGTAAGGTAGAAATACACATGCTGAAATAGTGGTGTAGCCATCTTGTCCTAGTATTGCAATTGAAACCAGCAATGGTGTTGATTATGTAATAATGATAATAATATCAACAGAAGCAATAATAATGAACTAAAATTGAAGTTCTGGGCACTATGCCAAGCTGTCTACATGCATTATCTCAAATAATTCTCACAACCCCATGAGGTGCCATTATCTGTGTTTTACAGATAATGAAGCCTCAATAATAGAACTTACCCAAGGTCACATAGCTAAAGCGGCAGAGCCAGAACGTAGACCCTGGCTTCCTCATCTTCAGAGTTCACCAGAGGATGTATTTGAAAAACGATGATTTGGAGAAAAAGTGAGCAGAAGTGGTAACTGGCTACAAGAGTAGAGGATAGTTTCTAGTTTAGACAACTGCATGAATGGCTGTGCCACACGTGGAGACTTACTTTTTTTATCCATCTGGACTTAACTGTATTAGATAGCTGTTGCTATATTTAATATTCTAGGAAGTTTAATATATGTTACTTGAAAGTTTTGAGTGTTTTTGAGGGAAGGAGAAGAGTATTGTGTCGGTCTTGAATAGTGTATTCTTATTTTCTTCCTCAGTCTTAGGCCTGTTCAAGTTTTTACTTTCTTGGGCCAATTTTATCTATAGTTTAAGTTAAATGTTATGTGTCATTCAAGTTGTCCAAATAAATTAAGATGGAATAAAATATTCTCGTAATTTTAAAGAGGTTTTTTTTTAGTTTTCCATTTGTGCAAGTCTGTTGTGACAAATTCTTTCAAGTGTCATTTATTAGAAAAGTTCTATTTCCTTTCACTCTTGAAAAATATTCTTGCTGGGTTTGGAAGCACAGAAGTCTAGCCTGCCATTTTATTTTCTTGAGTACATTGTTGATGTAGAGGTTTCAGTCTGTTGCTTCTTTGAAGGTAATCTGGCTTTTAAAAATTACCAGTAATTTTTAAAATTATTTTTAAGATTTTGGGCCTTGCTTTGACTTTTGCAGTTTCAGAGTGATGTGTGCAGGTATGATTTCTCTATATTTACCTTGCTTGTGGTTTGGAGTGCTCTTGGATCTGTGCATTCATGCATTTCATTCATTTGTAACCATTTTTTGACTTTATCTCCTCACATGTTGCCTCTGCCCCATTGTTTATCTTTCCATCTTCTGTCTTTGTTTTGTTACTTTCTGGATGTTGTATCCTTTGGTCTCCTAATACTTTATTCTGTGTTGTTTTCATCGGACTTATCCTTTATTTATTTCTCTCTCTCTTTCTCCCCGCCCCCGCCACCAAGACAGGGTCTTCTTGCTCTGTTATCTAGGCTGGAGCCCAGTGGTCTAATAATAGCTCACTATAGCCTCAAAACACCTGGGCTCAAGCAGTTCTCTTGCTTTAGCCTCCCAGGTAGCTGGAACTGCAGGCATGGGCCACTGCACCCAGATTATATTTATATTTTTTGTTTTAGAGACAAAGTCTTGCTATATTGCTCAGCCTAGTCTCAAACTTATGGCCTCAAGCAATCTTCCTGCCCCAACCTCCTGAGTAGCTGGGAGTGGCAGTCCCAGCCGCTGCACCCAGCAACTGTCTTTTTCCGTTGTCCTAATCTAAGCTTAAATCTTTCTTAGTTCTATTACAGTATTTTTTTCAGTTCTGTGATTTATATTTGGCTTTTCAAATCTGCTATGTCTTTTATACTTTGAGTTTTCTGAAATTTTCAGTATTTTTGTTTTTATTAAATTAGCACATTTGTTTTAAAGTCTTTGTGTATTCATTCCAGTATATTGGACCCTTGTAAATCTGTTTATAATATTGGTTCTTTCATGTTGAATTCTTTTCTCAGATGCCTGGTTATCTTTGAATATGTGATGGACATTTTATTTTTAAAATTATAGAAATGTTTTAAAGCCTAAGTTGACAATATCTTCCTTCAAAGAAGATTTCAATTTTCTTCTGCCAGGCTTATAGGAGAACTGACAATCTAAGATTCATCTTAATTGAGTTTTGGAGTGTGGGATTTTTGGGGCCATTGAGAGTGAGTTGCAGTTTATGTGAAGCTTGATCTTTATCCAGTTCTCCCTTATTCCCAGAATGAAGCCCTTTACGTTCTCAACTGAAAACATGCAGGTTTTAACATGGACTCCATGCGTGGCATGCCCTGGGTTCTGTCCTTTGTACCTTTAGCTCCTTTAGATTGTCAGAACTGCCCAGCATTTTAGCTGCTCTTTTGAATAGATAAACCCTCCCTGAGCAAAAGGAGCCCCACATACCGATCTCCCCTTTTTGGACCTGGTTATCCTCTCCTGGATCTTGTCTTAGTAACTCTCTTTTTACTGCTTAATTGCCTTCAAGCTGATAATATTTATATTTTGTCTAGGTAATCTGTTCTCAGAGGAGGAGGATCATCTGAATTACTTAATTCTTCATTACTATAAGTCCCTTATAAAAGTTCTTTATATGTTATCATATTAACCCTTGCCTTACATGTTGCAGATACTTTCTCAGTTTGTCACTTGCTTTTTAAAATGAAAATTACACACTCTCACACAAACACAGTCTTTAGTTTTTATGTATTCAAATTGCTTTGCTTACTTTTTTGCTTAGGAAATATAATCCCAGCCCAAGGTGAGCTAAATATTTATCCCTATTTTTCTTGTTCTTTCTGTGGTTTTATTTCTTACAATGAATTATTGAACTTATTTTGGTACATGGTGTTTGCTTAAGATCTGCTTCTATTTTACCATCCGTTGTATGAGACTTGAATCTTATCTCTTTTCCCCAAAATGCTGAAATATGGCACCTTTTTCATTTGCTATGAGAGTGTGTGTGTGTGTGTGTGTGTGTGTATGACAGGATCTTCTTATGGATTCTTGGTTTAACCATGGATCTGATCTTGAGAAAATACTGTCTTAATCATTTAATATCTTTTCCATAAGTTGTCTTTACATAATTTTCTTTCAGAATTTTATTGTTTAATTTAGAGTGGTTATTTTCTCATGAAGATTGGAGGCATGTTACATTTCTGAAAAGAGTAAAAGTTTTTATTGTTTCAGATTTTATAAAACTTAGATATTTGCAAATTGACGTATTCAAAATATGATTTTTTTCCCCAGAGGCATGCTGTGTTTCTTTATTATGTAAGACATTAAAAAAAAAACACCTCATACTAAAAACTTAAAATTTTCTGTATATTTAGAATATTCTGTGCTAAATTACGTCATGGCATTTTAATATTTTTATTAATATTAATCAAAGAATATTTTCCATTGTGTTTTCTAACTAATCATTTATGGCATAAGGAAAAAGACTGATATTTGTGTATTTCTGTACTGAACACTCTTGTTAGGTTTAGATTTTCAGTGATTTCTTTTGGGTTCTCTAAGAGAACATTTTATTATCAAGAAATAATGCTATTTTCTTACCATCATTTATATTTCATTTCTTTTTTTTCTTTCATTGTGTTAGCTGAACTGGTCTACAGAAGTGATTAAAAATAAGTGGCTATTGCAGGAATCCTCCTATTATCCCAGACCTCAGGAGAAGATTTTTCTAGGATTTAGTTTTGAGTATTGCATGTCATCAACATGAGGTGGATATTCTTTATCATAGTTTCTTAGTTTGCTAGTTTTATTTTGATTTTTCTAATTTCTCTTGTGACGTCCTGTTTGAACCCTGGGCTATTCAGAATTGCATTGATGAATTTCCAAACATCTGGCGATTTTCCACATATCTTTCTGCTATTTGTTTTTATTTTAATTTTGCTGTGTTCAGGGAACGCACTTTCTGTGTCCTCTTAACTTTGTTGAACTGCATACTTTGTTTTAAAATGTGACTAGCCAATACGCAGTGTGCCTGGTGGCTTCTTGAATATGCATACTGTGGAGATGTCGTGGGTTTAGTTCTAGACCACTGCAGTAAAGCAAATACTGCAATAAAGCAAGTCGCACGAATTTTTTTATTTCCCAATGCATACCAAAGTTATGTTTACACTATGCTGTAGTCTGTTAATTGTGTAAATGAGTATTGGCTTTCATAGCATTTTGTCTAATAAAACAATATACATACCTTAATTTTAAAAATATTGCCCAGAAATGCTAACGATCATCTGAGTCTTCAGTCAGTCATAATCTTTTTGCTAGTAGAGGGTCTTGCCTCATTGCAGATTGCTGCTGACTGATCAGGGTAGTGGTGGCTAAAGATTGGGGTGGCTGTTGCCATTTCTTAAAATAAAGCAATGAAGGTTGCCACATTGGCTTTTACTTTCATGAAAGGTTTCTCTGAAGCGTGTGATGCTCTTTGGTAGCATTTCACCCAGAGTGAAACTTCTTTCAGAATTGAAGTCAGTCCTCTCAAACCCTGCCACTGCTTTCTCAATCGTGTTTATGTAGTACTCTAAATCCTTTGTTGTCATTTCAGCAGTGTTTACAGATTTCATCTCAGGAAACCACTTTCTTTTCTCATCCATTGAAGTAGCTCCTTATCCATTCAAGCCTTATCATGAGATTGGAGCAATTTAGTCACATCTTCAAGCACCAGTTTAATTCTGGTTCTCTTGCTCTTTCCAGCACATCTGCAGGGACTTCCTCCACTGAAGCCTTGAATCCCTCAAAGTCATCCATGAGGACTGGAATCTGCTTCTTCTAGACTCCTGTTAATGTTGCTATTGTGACCTCCTTTCATCAATCATGAATACTTTTAATGGCATTTAGAATGGTGAATCCTTTCAAGAAGGCTTTCAATTTACTTTGCCCAGTTCCATCAGAGGAATCAATATCTAGGACAGCTATCACCTTATGAAATGAATTTCTTAAATAGTAAGGCTTGAAAGTCAAAATATTCCATTAGAGCTCTTGGATGACAAGATTTATTGTCAATGAGCAGTGATACTTTAAAGGAAGTTTTTTTTTTTCTGAGTAGTGACTCTCAACAGTGGGCTTAAAATATTCAGTAAACCGGCTGGGCACGGTGGCTCACGCCTGTAATCCCAGCACTTTGGGATGTTCAGATCACCTGAAGTTGGGAGTTCAAGACCAGCCTGACCAACATGGAGAAACCTTGTCTCTACAAAAAATACAAAATTATCTGGGTGTGGTGGCACACGCCTGTAATCCCAGCTACTCCGGAGGATGAGGCAGGAGAATGGCTTGAACCCTGGATGCAGAGGTTGTGGTGAACCAAGGTTATGCCACTGCACTCCAGCCTGGGCAACAAGAGTGAGACTCTGTCTCAAAAAAGAAAAAAAAAAAAAAAAAAGAAAGAAAATTCAGTAAACCATACTGTAAATAGATGTGCTGTCATCCAGGCTTTGTAGTTCCATCTGTTGAGCACAGGCAGAGTAGATTTAGCCTGATTCTTAAGGGTCCTAAGGATTTTCGGAATGGTAGATCAGCATTTGCTTCAACTTAAAGCCACCAGCTGTTTTAGCCCCTAACAAGAGAGTCAGCCTGTCCTTTGAAGCTTTGAAGCCAGGCATTGACTTTTCCTCTCTAGCTATGAAAACCCTGGATGGCATCTTCTTCCAATAGAAGGCTGGTTTATCTACATTGAAAATTCATTGTTTCCTCTAGCCACCTTCCTCAGTTATCTTAGTGAAATCTTTTGGATGACTTTCTGCAGTGTCTACATTAGCACCTGCTGCTTCACCTTGCCCTTTAATGTGATGGAGATGGCCTCTTTCCTTTTATCTCTTAAACTAACCTCTGTTAGCTTTCGCCTTTCTTCTGCCGCCTCCTCCCTTGTTTCAGCCTTTATAGCATTGAAGAGAGTTAGGGCCTTTCTCTGGATTAGGCTTTGGCTGACGGGATGTTGTGGCTGGTTTCATCTTCTGTCCAAACCACTAAAATTTTCTTCATATCAGCAATAAGATTGTTGTGCGCTTTCTTATCATTCGTGTGTTCACTGGAGTAGCACTTTTAATTTCCTTCAATAACTTTTCCTTTGCATTCACAATTTGGCTTACTGGCACAAGCATCCTGGCCTTCAGCCTATCTCAGCTTTCGACGTGCCGTCTGAAGTAAGCTTTTGATTTAAAGCTAGAGACATGCAACTCCTCCTTTCACTTGAACACTTAGAGGCCCTTGTAGAATTATTAACTGGCATAATTTCAACCTTGTTGGGTCTTGGGTAACAGGCAGGTCCAAGGAGAGGCAGAGAGACTGGGGAATGGCGGTTGATGGAGCAGTGAGAACGCACACAACATTTATTAAGTTCACGATCTTACATGGACACAGTTAATGCAGCCCCAGAACAATTAGAACAGTAAAAACGAAGCTCACTGATCACAGATCACCATGACAGATATAATAATAATAATGCAAGAGTTTGAAATATATTGCAAGAATTACCAAAAATGTGTCCGACACAAGAAGTAAGTGCATGTTTGGAGAAATGGTGCCAAGACAGACTTGCTCCCTGCAGAGTTGCCACAAACCTTTAATGTAAAAAGCACAGTATCTGTTAGGCTCAGTAAAGTGAAGCTCAACAAAACAAGATATACACGTATTCATTTTCTTTTGCTACATAACAAATTGCTGCAAATGTAGTGGTAGACACAGTGCTTACTGTCTTGTGGTTCTGTAGGTCAGAAGCCTGACCCTGGTCTTAGCTTGCTATAATGATGGTGTCAGCAGGTCTGTCTTCTGGAGGCCCCAGGGGAAAGTCCGTTTCCCTGCTTAGTCAGGTTACTGGCAGAATTAAATCCTGTAGCTGTAGTTGTCATGTTCTTGTGAGCTGTCAGCTGAAGGCCGTTCCCAGCTTTTAGAGGCCACCATGTTCTTTGGATGACAGCTCTCTTTCTCCATCTTAAAAGCTAGCAATGGCAGGTCAGGTCTCATTTCCAGTTTCTCTCCTGTCTCTTCGCTTGTTTGATACCTCTGACTTCAGCTAGAAGAGATTCTCCATTGTTATGGGATTTTGTAATTAAATTTGAGAGTCCTGCCATAACCCAGGATAATCTCCCCATGTGAAAGTACATAACATTATCGCATTTGCAGTGTCCCCTTTGCCACATACAGAAACGTTTACAGGTTCTAGAGGTTGGGGTGTGGTCATTTTACAGGGACATTATTTTACCTGCCATGCTGCCATATTGGACAGTATGGCTTTATACTGTATTATCTTTTACATTGGTGAAATTTTGAATCAATAAAATTCTTAAAGTTCTTTTTAGAATTTTACCATTTTCAGAGCTCTTCATTTATACGTAGAGATCCCCATTTAAGTTTTAACATTTCAGTATAGGTCTGAAGACAGTGAAATCTCTCAGCTTTGGCTTTTCTGAAAAAGTCTTTCTTTGGCCTTCATTTTTGAAAGCTAAATTATTTCTCAATGTGAAATTCTGGGTTGGACAGTTTTCTTTTTCCTTTCAGTAGTGTAAAAATATCACTCCATGGTTTCTGTTGAGAAATCTGCTTTAATTTTTACCTTTGATGCTCTATGTGTAATGTTTTTCTACCCTCTGGCTGCTTTCAGGATTTTCTCTTTCTGTTTGGTTTTCAGGAGTTTGAATATGATATCTAATTTTTTTCCTCCCTTTTCTTCTTTTTCCTCAGTATTTTAAAAATTCCTTCTGTATGTTTATTCTTTCATATTCTTAGTCATCCTCGTTATGGGTTATTTAGGCTATTTGGATGTATGGTTTGTTGTTTTCATTATTTCGGGAAAATCTGTGGCCATTATTTTTTCACATATTTGTACTGCTCTCTGATTATTCTTTCTTTTCCCTCTGCAAAACCAGTTATTTGTCACACTATTTGATACTGTCCTGTGGCTCCCAACATGCTTGTCTATTTTCATTCTTACCTTTCTTCCTTCCCTCTACTCCCTTACCCTCACTTTCCTTTTCTTACCTCTTTTTTCTTTCCACTTTGTGTTTCTGATTGGGTAATTTTTATTGGGCTATCTGTAAGTTTCCTACAGATTGCTTAGTTTTCTCAAGTCTCCTAATAAGTCCGTCACAGGCTTTCTTCATCTCTCTTGCTCTGATATTTATTTCTAGCATTTTGTTTGATCCTCTCTCTGCCTAAATTCCCACTTGTGAGTGCATGTTGTCCACCTTTTCCTCTGGATCATTTAGCATGTTAAACACAGTTATTTTAAAGTCTCTGAGAGCTCCAACACCCAGGTCATCTCAGAGTCTGGCAGAGTTGATTGCTTTGACAGTGAAAGCATGTGCCTCTTGTGTGTGTGTGCACATGCATGTGTGTGTGTGTGTATTTAATTTTGGTTAACAGTAGGTACTATTGACCTAAAGAAAGAAATTGAGGCAAAATTAATATAGCGAGTTTATTTGAGAGCCAAGATTGAACTCAGTTGCCCAGGGCACACTTGAAGTTGCCTTGGACAGTGCTCTATCTGGTCGTTGTTACAAGCAGGTTTTATAAGGCAAAAGGGGATGAGGGGTGGGCTGATAGTTGTTTGACAGAAATCCCCATTGGCTTACAGAGATAACATTGGTTAGTGATTGACTGGTTTAATGTCCGGTGTGTGGCCTTTTATGGCACTTGGTTAGTGTAGGGCACACATAGCAGGTGGCTTCAGAAGGTAATTATTTAGCTCAAGGGGGAGGGTAAGACGGCTGCTGTCGCACACTGCAACATCTCAGTGCCTCTCTGAGCCTGACAATGAAAGGGGACTTGCGTTCCTCAGAGAAAGAGTTTCTTTTCTTCTCACGGCTGAAGTGGGTAGCTTCTGGAGGCTGGAAGTGGGCACCGTTCTGTCAGGTGATTGGAAAGACAGTTGAGCCTGCCCATTCGAGAGTTGAGCTGGGCTTGGATGTTCAGTGTACACTGGCTTTTCATTATTCCAGCGATGGCCTGCCAGTTCCTTGTGGGGACTGGGACGCTGGGGGCCTTTCCCAGTGCTAGTGGCCCTGCTCAGCTTGCAGCCTCCTGCACCATGGGCTGGGGGGCGTCCCCGCCCACCTCCTCACCGCCGCCCTGGCAGTGGGCTGCTGCTGCTGCCTCCCACTCAGGGCTGGGCTTCTGGTTGGGGAGGGGGGGCTGCTCCATTCTCCTGGTCCAGCCTCCATCTTGGCCATCCCTGTGTTTCCAGCTGCTCCCCCATGAGACGGACTGAAATACTTTTGGTGTGGGATTTTGGTCTCACAACAGTTTCCTGCCTCCCCTGTGGTAGAGGGTCTCCTTCTCTGTCCTTCCCCTGGCTGCAGGGTGTTTCTGCCTGTCCTTGTGGTGACGTCCGCTGCCCTTTCCCCAGCAGCTTAAAGCCTAAGGCTTTGCTCAGAGGGAGGAGGCGCACCAGGAGGGCTGGCTTCATGCCTGTTGGCTCTGTTTGCATGCTTGGGGCACTTCCCTGGCCTCCTGTCCTGCCCCTCGTGTGAGCACCTGCTGCGGGCCCATGTTAAAGAGCCTGTGAGTGAGTGTGGACTCCCTCAGCCCATCCTAATCCAAAGGCAGAAAAAAACATGTAAACAGGCAAACAGGGCGTTCTAGGCTGTGACTAATGAGGAGGGGATTGAGGAAGGTTGGGGTGGGCAGGACAGGAGCACCCACTTTAGGTAGAGTGGAGGAACAGCCCGGAGGTAAGGCTGGTGCAGTGAGTTGAAAGTTGCAAATGACCCTGTCATTTAAAGAGGGGTGTTTTATTAAAGAGGAGGGCTTTTCTAGCTGAGGAGATAGCAAGTACAAACCCCAGGGGCAGGAATGAGATGGGCTAGTTCAAGGAGGAGAGAGTTTACCAGAGGCTGAAGTGGAGTGAGTCGGGGAAATGGTGTAGAGGGAGGTTGGAGGGTTGCCAGTCAGATGACCCTGCAGTCTTGGCATGTTAAGATGCTTGAACTGTATTCCATGAGGAATGGGAAGAACTTGGTGATCAGTGATCAATCGAATGTGGCTTCCTCTTGCTTGCTAAGTGAATTCCAGTCTCTTCTGCTTTGTGTTCAGGGCCCAGAGTAAACTGGTTCTAGAATACCTCTTCCATCCTGTCTCCCACTCTACTAATAGACAAACAAGACTAGCTTCCTGCTCTTCATGAGTCTTACGCATTTTCTTGTTCACCTTGTTCCTGCCTAACTGGAAAGTACTCGTCCCCCTGCCAAGGTAGGCTCTAGTCAGATGTGCTGCCACCACAGAGCTTTTCCCAGGCGTTTCCTCACCTCCATTGTAATCAGTTGTTCCCACATCTACGTGGTAGCTTCTTGAGTATACCTCTTTATCACACATTATTTGTTTAAATTTTTAATTTGTTTAATTTTTCTGTCTTGCATCTTTAGTCTGGTTCTCTCTGCCTACTTTCACTACCTATTTATAATCACACTCATCCCTTCCATATCCTGAAGAAGCCTTCCCTCACCCTCCTTTCCCCTGACTCTGACATCTTGTCTTTCTCTTTTCCTTTACAGCCGCATCCCCAGAAGAGCGCCTGTGTTTGCAGGCCCTCTGCGTCCTCATGCCCTCCCTCACTGCTTACTGGTGTATGATAGGGTTTTTACCTCCAGAACCCTGCCGCCACTGCTTTCAGAGATAATGACGTCTTCCTAATCCCAGTGGCCGCCAAGCCCAGGGACCCCTTGTTAATTTCCATCTGTGTATCTGAATTGATAGTCAACACCAGCAGTCATGTCTTCCTTTTTAAAAGTCCCCAAACCCCCACTTCCTGGCTGTTTCTCTGTCACACATTTTCTCCCATCTTTCTGATGTCCTCTTGTTTCTTTTTGTTTCTAGCTCACTGGTAAGCGTAGGAATTACCCATCCTTCTCATGTGAGACCTCCTCTCTCCACAACATATTGTCTTTGGCTTATCATTTATGTCCTTTTACAAAAACAGCTCTCACTGCGTGTTCCCAGATCAGTGCCTGTAGCCCAGACCTCTCTCTGGAGGAAGAAAAGAATGTGCACGTATACTTAATGTATCATAATTTTCATATTGCTATGTAATCTTTGTAATTATTTTAAATGGATGTATAATGTTATGTTAAGTGGCTGTGCCATAATTAGCCTAACCATTTTCCTATTGAAAATTTCTTGTCCTGAATTTCCAGCTACAGTTTACAATTCTATGCATGTATATTGAGTTTGAGATTCAGTGGAATAGAAAGTGAATGGATTTTTTTCTTTTCCAAACTAACTCAGTGCTCAGACGGGAAACCTCAGCAGAATCTTTGACAAACCTTTATCGGGCTTTCTTAGTTTGAATCAGATCAGAGGCCACTGTCACTACCTGAGTTCAGGGTAGCATTTTAACTCTTGCACAAACTACTGAAAAAAGCCTTCTAAATGGTCTCCCTGTCTGATCCCTTGACCTTCTGACCCAGCATGCTCTCAGTTGTTAGAAAGCAGGTACTTATATTCCTAAGGCCCAGAAGAGATCTGAAGTTTTTCACACTGACATGTGAGTAAATCTAAAAAGAGAGATTTACTCAGAGATTCACCTTTAATCAAGACAGGATTTTAAACACACTATGAGTTGTGGTTTATCATCCCTACTACTTACAATAAGAATATTCTTTGTCACACCTCACTGGCAACTAAGATGCACTCTTGAGCCAGGAAACTTGCTTGCTTTTAATCTGTTACTCTCTAGAAGTAATCCTGAAAATCAGCTGACTGATATTTCAAACTCTTCTGCAAAGAAACATAGACGCCCTAATAAATAGATTAGTGCCTTGGAAAATAACGTGTCAGTGACTTCACATAGAACCCAGGAATCTTCACTTATACTTCCCCAACTATTCAACTTTTTTTCAACGAAGCAGCCTGTGTTGCCTTTCTAAGCTGTTCTTGACCATCTACCTGAGGGAGAGTTCCGGCCTTTCTTTCGAAGCCCAGGTCAGTGATCTGACGGGGCAGTGCTGCTGATTTGGGTCCCTCTCCTGAGTGTGCTTTGTATGTCAAATGAAGTCATGTTTAGATTTTTGATGTGTTGATATCTCAGAGTTTCTGCCTGAAATTTCAGCCATTACTGGTAGCATGCTGATGAGTGAGAGAAAACAGTTTTCAGTGGCCGGCTGACTCCTGTTTTGAGTCCTCCTCCCTTCCCAATCTGATTCTAAGCCCTCCCTGTGTAAGGACAGAGACTTGTGTTTCAATGCTGGTGTGCACCAAGCATGCCTAACCTTAGTAATGGTAAAAACAAGCATCCAAAATGACAGCATTTCTGGAATCAGGGTGGTGAATAGAAAGCAGTGTCCTTCCACTGAGACAGAGGGTCGGTGGGGCGCTGGTTGGCAGGCTTGGCAGGGTTGGTGGGGTTAGAGGGGAGTGATCACACTGCATAGGCTCCATGTGAGTCCTTGGGCTGCCTTCCACTGCTTGGTCTTTGTTTCCTGTAATGTGTTTTCTATTGTAGTTCACCTTAACAACAAGTTGCCTTTAAAATGATGGAAAAGCACAAGTGCTGATGGTGAACAGCTGTCTCCTCCTCCTCTTCACACCAGTTTCATTTCTGCTTTGAAGCACTATGGTGTGTGCCGCCTCTTAACTATTTTGTGGCCACAGCCACAAGGTTTGATGATTGTGCTGTTTGCTATAGATAAGAGGACAAGAGAAAATAACTCCAGTCACTCTATAATAGATAGATTTAAAACAAATCCAGATGAGGGTAACTTTAAAAAACTTCGAAGTATTTCATTCTCTGAAAACCCAAGGGTCTGCTGCCTTCCACTCTAGGGCCTTGTTTCTCAAGAGAAGATATTTGTCTATAATTCCTAGACTGATGGCTTAGCTCCCCTCTCTGAGCAGTTCAGCTCCAGATCTTGAGAATCAAGGGATGGAGAGTGAAAAATCTGTGGAGAGACAGCCACCTTGCTTTCACATCCACCTCTAAAGTGATAGTGCAGTATTCTTCTCCCATACGCCTGCTATTGTCCCTCTGTGTGCACCTTTCTCACCTCCACTAGCCTCTCCCCTCCTAACAACCACAAAAAAGTCCTTGAATTTAGACTGATCCAAGCTCCAGGGTCATCTCACTACCTCCCCTCCTCTCAAGCACCAGTGATAGAGTGGGCTTTATCCCTTGAACAAGGACAGTGAACCCTGTTAAAGAAAGAAAATCCAACAAAACCTAGAAGGATGAACACAACTCAGAAAAAGACTGTCAGGAGTATGTTCTCAGCTGAGTGCTACTCCCTCACCATTCCCCATGACCTCAGGCAGTACAAGAGCCTTGAGAATGTGGAAGACAGGCTGAATTCTGCCTTAAAGGAAGTATTACCCTAGAAACAGAAGTGTTCTTAAGTGCAGAACTAAAGATCATAAAAGTTTTAAAGCAAGAGCTCACACTTAATATGAGACAATAAAATGAGATGAAATAGGAAAAATGGAACTAAGGGTATAAAATGAGAACAAAATAACATCGGTCTAAAACTAATGAATAAATATGAAGCGGTAAAGAATGTAAAGGCCTGACAATTCAATTATTGGCATAAAAGGAAAGCTTTAGAAAATTGTAGAGAAAACAAAAGATAAAAAACCAAACAGAGGAAAGCAATTTAAATTATCGTTCAGGTGATCCAGAGAAAACATAATTGATGTCCCTAAAGAAAAGAACCTTATTCCAAAAAAAGTTGACCAGAAAACATATATGAAGATATCATAGAGGAAAGCTTTCTGAAGTAAACCAGGTTGCCAGAAAGCAAAGGAGTATGCAAAGTTTTGAAGGGAATAGCACCAGTCATGTGATAAGATTAAATAGAGAACTAGGTATAAACAATGATACAGGTACCATGTGTTATAAGCTTTGGCAAATGAGAGAGGAATCTGTCTGTGTCTAGAACTGAAACATGAAGTTTAGAAGTTCTGTTTAAAATATCTGTTACTCAAATTCTTAACTCCCAGTAGATTTTTAGGAAACAGTTCTCTTATAAAGAAATATGGATCTTAAGTTTAGCAATTCCTTTATCTTCAACGTCATTTTCTTTTAAGTACAAGGTTAAATTTTTTTTTGTTGTTTAAATCACATACAGTATTTCTGGGTTGAATTTTTGCATTTTTCTTTGGAGTATAAGACATTGTTTAAATTCCATAACTTTAACAATGAAAGTTTATTCTAAATTGTTTGTGAAACACAGCAACGCAGGCATATCTCCCGTGGCCAAGATTCTGGTTGAATAGGTCCCGGATGGGGCCTGACATGGGTAGATTATGTTTAAGTCCATGTTGTTTCAGCTCTGCCAGCCTCTCATCCAAGTGATTTCTCACCTCTGTTTTTGTGTTTATTTTAATAGCCTACTGACTCTCACACCTTTATGACACCCACCTCCAGCTTCTGGAAGAGGGTAGAGAGACTACTTGCTCCAGGTTGATAAGCATCATTTTTCACTTTGCCTACTTGCCTGATAGAGTTAATGAGAGACAAAAAAATGCATCAATAACTTTCTTACATTCATCTTAACAAGGGAAAACTAGTGGGGAAACATCATTTCATGAATGAGTGTTTTAGAGAATTAAAAAAGATTTGTTCAACAACATTTTGTAAAAGTGAATAATACTGATACTTTTTTCTACTTTTTTTAGCTCAAATATTTTAGTTATGAGACCCCCCCCCTTTGTTTTTCAATTATGGTGGGTAAATATATCTTTAATGGAATAGTATGCATTTTTTCATTAAACAATGGTATGAGAGCATATAAACTGATGTCAGAATGTGACTAGAATATTTCTAATATAAATTTCATCCTCAATAAATAGTTATTGCAGTGTAGCCATTTTGGTCCAATGTGAATTTCAAATATGTACACTGCAATAGCTATTTGAAAATAGTGGAGAATTAAGTAGTTGGCTTTTCTACAAGTAGAGTAATATAAGGTTGAATAATTTTTGTTGATATGCCCAACAATCCAACACATGGAAATGAAACTAAATCATGGCAAGGAATTGTTGCCCAAAAATACAATAGTTGATAGATTGTGGGTATTGTCACTTAAATACTGACTTATTTCCAACACAGCTAAAAATGAAGGTGATTTCCTTTCTCTTGCAGTAAGTTTTACCTTCTTTCTGCCTGACTCCCTAACTGCCTACCTGCCCTACCTATTGCTAATGACAAAGAAACATAGCCATTGAATATTTTGTTCAGTGAAAATGGTGATTTTTTTTTTTTAACCAAGGGCGATTACAACCTTACGACTTCATAATTTTGTTGGTAAGAAACCACAAATAAGCGGGTTATTTTAGTTTAATGATTTTCTATTCATTGATACAATTGCTATATCAGCAATATTTCTTGGCAGTCCTGACTATGGCCTACCCTTAAAATTATATCAGCGGCCCTTTTTCTCATGAAAATATCAGTTTTGCATATTTATAAATTTGCTGAAAAGTTTCTTTTGAAAGATCCTTAATGAGATAAGACAAATACTCAGCATGAGAGGGTTGAATTTTCTTCTTTGTGGGCCAGCATTCTCAGACCGTTGTGTAGACAGAGTCAGGTATTGTTACCAAACCAATCTAGGTCCATTTGCCTGCACACAATGAAAAGCCAGACACTGAATCACTAGATTTTTATAGAAAGAAAGGTTAATGACAAGTCAGCCATGCAGGAGATGCTCAAATCTGTCTTCCCTCACCAACTTCAAGCAGTATCTAAAAGGAAGGGATGCTGGAGGAGGGGTTTTGGGGTTGATTAATGATTGCTGGAAAGGGAGGGGAGGTTTGGAAAGTCCCTTGAACAGACACAGTTGTCTCTTCATGCTTCTTTATGGGTTGCAAATTTGGAGGGAGTCGTTGTGAAACCTGTGGTGAAAATACTGGCTGTGGTGTCAGAAGGTTGCTCATCTGGCAAGTTAAGTCCATTCTGTACAGGTCCCAGTCAGCCATGCTAGTTCCAACCAGTTTCAACCAGTCAGCCAGTTTTGTTGCAAGCAGAGGGAATTCTGACAAGCTGTTTCCTTATCTGCAGTGCTGTAAGACAAGCTCAAGACTTCTTGTTAGTTACCATTTTCTTTAACCCTGTGGAGCACTGTTTGAGGGTTAGAGTGACAAGGCGAAAGATAATTCAGTTCTGAAAGATCTGGCTCCAGGATGTTGATTCTTCAAGAAAGGAACACAAGCATTCCAGAAATGCACACCTGGGTCTTTGCATGAGTGTTGCAGTAGATTTTGATTGGTAACATTTTTCAATTTCTGGAACACAGAAATACAATTTTATTTAAAAAATAGACTTTCTTTAAACTACTTTCTTCAGTTATCATAATGATAGTAATCTTAATTTTCAAAAAATTATATAGTTGGTGTACGTACAATGTTACCAATTGTTTGTTTTGTTTTTTTTAACAGAAATCTTAGAGGCCGGTGTTAAAGGAACTTCGGAATCCCTTAAAGGTGTGAAACGCAAAAAGATAGTAGCTGAGAATCACCTGAAAAAAATACCAAAATCCCCACTGAGAAATCCTCTTCAGGCAAAACAAAAACAAAATACAGAAGAGTCATCTTTCACCGTTCTTCATAGTGCTTCAGAGTCTCAGAAGAAACAGAATTATATTCCTGTAAAAAATGGGAAGCAGTTTACCAAACAAAATGGAGAAACACCCGGAATAATTGCTGACGCCTCAAAGTCCGAAGAATCAGCCTCCCCAAAGAAGCCCTTGTTTCTGCAGCATTCATCTGAACTGCGTAGATGGAGATCCGAAGGCACTGACCCTGCCAAATTCAGTGTCCTCGGTGAACAATGTGACTCCAGTTCCTTGTCAAGTAAAAGCAGAACTGACAATAGTGAATGCATCTCTTCTTGTGGCACTACATCCCTCTCCTATACAAACACCGCATTTGATGTCTTACTGAAAGCAATGGAGCCAGAACTGAGCACCTTGTCACAAAAGGGCTCATCTTGTGCAATTAAGACAGAAAAACTGAGGCCAAATAAGACTGCACGATCCCCTTCCAAATTAAAAAACAGTTCAATGGATGCCCCAAATCAAACTTCACAGGAACTGGTTGCTGAATCACAGTCGTGTACCTCTTATACAGTCCATATGTCTGCTGCTCAGAAGAACGAGCAAGGGACAGTTCAGTCAGCTTCTCATTTGTATCAACATGAACACTTTGTTCCCAAATCTAACCAACATAATCAGCAGCTTCCAGGGTGTTCAGGTTTCACAGGATCACTGATGAATCTGCAAAATCAAGAGAATGCCAAACTTGAACAGGTTTATAATATAGCAGTGACATCATCTGTAGGCCTAGCCTCATCTTCCAGTAGATCTCAGGTTACTCCCCAAAACCAGCAAATGGATTCTGCTTCACCTTTGTCAATAAGTCCAGCCAATTCTACACAGTCGCCCCCCACGCCAATCTATAATTCAACCCATGTTGCCTCTGTTGTTAATCAAAGTGTAGAGCAAATGTGCAATCTCCTTCTGAAAGATCAGAAGCCAAAAAAACAAGGAAAATATATTTGTGAGTATTGCAATAGAGCATGTGCAAAGCCTAGTGTGCTTTTAAAGCATATCCGTTCCCACACTGGAGAGCGACCCTATCCCTGTGTGACTTGTGGATTTTCATTTAAGACTAAAAGTAATCTGTATAAGCACAAGAAATCCCACGCACATACTATCAAACTGGGTCTTGTCTTGCAGCCAGATGCTGGTGGCTTGTTCTTGTCCCACGAGTCCCCCAAAGCACTTAGCATTCATTCAGACATAGAGGACAGTGGGGAGAGCGAGGAGGAAGGCACCACTGATGAGAGACAGCATGACCTGGGCTCCATGGAGCTGCAGCCTGTGCACATAATAAAGAGGACGTCAAATGCTGAAACTTTACTAAAAAAATCAGGCTTCACTCCAAGCAATCCAGAAAATGTGGTAGGTGACTTTTTGCTACAGGACAAATCTTCAGAATTACAAGCTGTGACAGAGTTACCGAAAGTTGTGGTCCACCCTGTCACTGTGTCCCCCTTAAGAACTGACAGTCCAAAGGCCGTGGATCCCAAGGCTGAACTTTCTAGCGCACAAAAGCAGAAGGACCCTCAGTTGATAAACGTACAGTCACTTTCAGCCAACGTGTCCCAGGGTGGCATCTCCAGGTTGGAGACTAATGAGAAGCCCAACCAGAAAGGGGACACGAGTCTACTGGAAGGAAAGCAAGACTCTCACGTAGGAGCAGTACACGCTCAGCTACAAAGGCAGCAGGCTACGGATTACTCCCAAGAGCAGCAAGGAAAGCTCCTGAGTCCTCGAAGTTTAGGAAGTACGGATTCTGGTTACTTTTCACGTTCTGAAAGTGCCGATCAAACAGTGAGTCCACCGACTCCCTTTGCCAGAACGTTACCCAGCACAGAACAAGACTCAGTAAGGAGCAACGGACCCTCTGCAGCTCGTGTCAGCACGTCATCAGCACCCTCTGCTCTGCCCACAGGGGAGAAGGCATTGCTTTTACCAGGTCAGATGCGCCCACCCTTGGCCACAAAAACACTTGAGGAGCGGATATCAAAGCTTATCTCAGACAATGAAGCCTTGGTAGATGACAAACAACTGGATAGTGTGAAGCCGCGGAGAACTTCACTCTCAAGACGAGGAAGCATTGATTCCCCTAAATCATACATATTTAAAGATTCGTTTCAGTTTGATTTAAAACCAGTAGGACGGAGAACAAGTTCAAGCTCTGATATACCGAAGTCCCCTTTCACCCCTACTGAAAAATCAAAGCAAGTGTTTCTTCTGTCTGTACCGTCACTTGACTGTTTACCTATCACAAGAAGTAATTCCATGCCGACTACAGGTTATTCAGCAGTACCTGCAAATATAATACCTCCTCCTCATCCACTAAGAGGAAGTCAGTCATTTGATGACAAAATTGGCGCTTTCTATGACGACGTGTTTGTATCAGGACCTAACACTCCTGTGCCCCAGAGTGGACATCCCCGTACACTTGTTAGACAAGCAGCCATAGAAGACTCTTCAGCAAATGAAAGTCATGTTCTCGGTACTGGGCAGTCCCTGGATGAGAGCCACCAAGGATGCCATGCCTCTGGTGAAATTGTGTCTGCGCGGAGCAAGGCATTGGCACAAGGCCCACATACAGAAAAAAAGAAATCTCACCAAGGGCGAGGGACAATGTTTGAGTGTGAAACTTGTAGAAACAGGTATAGGAAACTGGAAAATTTTGAAAATCATAAGAAATTTTACTGTTCTGAGTTACACGGACCAAAAACAAAGGTAGGCGTGAGAGAACCTGAGCACGCCCCTGTGCCTGGCGGTCCGCAGCCGCAGATTCTGCACTACAGAGTGGCCGGGTCCACCGGCGTCTGGGAACAGACGCCCCAGATTAGAAAAAGGAGGAAAATGAAAAGTGTTGGGGACGATGATGAACTTCAGCAAAATGAAAGTGGAACTTCTCCAAAAAGCTCCGAAGGCCTTCGGTTTCAGAATGCTCTGGGCTCTGCTCCCAGTTTGTCTAAACATACTGTTACCATAAGAAGTGACCAGCAGCATAAAAATACACAGTTGCAAAACTCCCAAATTCAGCTTGTTGCCAGGGGCCCTGAGCAGACCATGGATCCCAAGCTATCAACCATCATGGAGCAGCAGATAAGTTCGGCAGCCCAGGACAAGACAGAACTGCAGAGACACAGGACTGGAATCTCTGTCATCCAGCACACCAACTCCCTGAGCAGGCCCAACTCCTTCGACAAGCCTGAGCCTTTTGAAAGAGCCTCCCCAGTGTCCTTCCAGGAGCTGAATAGAACAGGGAAGCCCGGGTCTCTGAAAGTGATAGGACTCTCCCAAGAGGAGGGTCACCCTTCTCGGGATGGATCTCATCCTCACCAGCTTGCACCGTCAGATGTCTTCAGAGGAGAACTTCAGGAAAGCTCCAGAAAGAGTCCAAGTGAACGACCTGTGTTAGGACAGCCCTCAAGACTTGTCCGGCAGCACAATATCCAAGTTCCAGAGATTTTGGTCACAGAAGAACCGGATCGGGACTTGGAAGCTCAAGGCTACGATCAAGAAAAGTCCGAGAAGTTCAGTTGGCCCCAGCGGAGTGAAACCTTATCAAAATTGCCAACAGAGAAACTGCCACCCAAAAAGAAAAGGCTGCGTCTGGCTGAGATAGAACATTCCTCAACAGAATCGAGCTTTGATTCCACTCTCTCCAGGAGTCTAAGTAGGGAGAGCAGCTTATCACACACTTCAAGTTTCTCAGCCTCTTTAGACATAGAGGACATTTCTAAAACGGAGGCTTCCCCCAAAGTCGATTTTCTAAATAAAGCTGAGTTTCTTGTGATCCCAGCTGGCTTGAATACGCTGAATGTTCCTGGAAGTCACCGGGAAATGAGACGTGCTGCATCAGAACAGATAAATTGCACGCAGATGTCAATGGAGGTCTCTGATCTCAGAAGCAAATCATTCGATTGTGGAAGCATCACCCCACCCCAGACGACACCACTTACTGAATCACAGCCTCCGTCTTCACCTTCTCGAATGGGAGTGGCTGGGCACGTGCCTCTCTTAGAAAGAAGGAGAGGCCCACTGGTCCGGCAGATATCTTTAAACATAGCTCCTGATAGTCACCTGTCTCCCATAAACCCAACGTCTTTCCAAAATATTGCTCTTCCCAGTGTGAACGCAGTGCCATATCAGGGGCCTCAGGTCACCAGTACATCTTTAGCTGAGTTTTCCGCACATAATTTGCACTCTCAGACTCAAGTTAAGGATCTGCAGGCAGAAACGTCAAACTCCAGCTCTACCAGCATCTTTCCTGTTCAACAGCTTTGTGATATCAATTTGTTAAATCAAATGCACACACCCCTTAGCCACCAGAGCACACAGCAGTCTCCGCAAGTGTCTACGCAGGGTGGCAAACCAGATGCCAGTTCCGCTTTATCTGGGTCTTCTAAAAGTGAGGATTGCTTTGCTCCCAAATATCAATTGCATTGTCAGGTTTTCACTTCAGGCCCATCTTGCTCTTCTAATCCTGCTCATTCTTTGCCAAATCAAGTTATTTCAGATCCAGTGGCAACAGATCGTTGTGTGACATCAGCGGCGTTACCAACCAAATTAATTGATACCATATCTAACTCGCATCCTCTGATACCACCAGAGCTCAGGCCCCTTGGAAGTCAGGTGCAGAAGGTGCCGTCGTCATTCGTGCTGCCTGTACGTCTGCAGAGTAATGTTCCTGCTTACTGTTTTGCTACACTCACGTCCCTACCACAAATACTAGTGACCCAGGATCTGTCCAGTCAGCCAATTTGCCAGGCTAATCATAGTGTAGTGCCAATCAGTGAAGAGCAAAACTCTGTGCCAACATTACAAAAAGGTCATCATAATGCTTTGCCAAACCCAGAGAAGGAATTCGTTTGTGAAAATGTTCTTTCAGAGAGGGTCCAAAATTCTTCTCTCTCGGAATCCTCACCCATAATTCAGAAGATATCCGTTGGTCGACTTTCCCCTCAGCAAGAATCTTCAGCTTCGAGTAAAAGGATGCTTTCCCCAGCAAATAGTTTAGACATTGCCATGGAAAAGCACCAGAAGCGGGCCAAAGATGAAAATGGAGCTGTTTGTGCAGCAGATGTGAGACCTTCAGAGCCTTTGGGTTCGAGAGCTAATGAACCTAGTAAACAGAAGAAACCTGTTTTAGTGAGGCAGGTTTGTACTACAGAGCCCCTGGACAGTGTGATACTGGAAAAGGATATTTTTTCTCAACCTGAAATTAGTAGTGAGGCTGTTAATTTGACAAATGTTTTACCAGCTGATAATTCGTTATCAGAATGCTCTAAGTTTGTCGTTATAGAACCTATAAGTGAATTGCAGGAATTTGAAAACATCAAGTCATCCACATCATTAACTCTTACAGTTCGAAATTCACCTGTCCCTTCAGAAAATACTCTTATTTCTCCTTTGAAATGTACAGACAACAACCAAGAAGGGAAGTCTCCAGGGGTTAAAAATCAAGGTGACAAAGTGAACATCCAAGAGCAAAGTCAACAGCCGGTCACTTCTCTTTCATTGTTGAACATCAGGGACACCCAGCAGCTGGCTTTCCCTAGCCTGAAGACTACAACCAACTTTACATGGTGTTATCTCTTAAGGCAGAAGTCGTTGCATTTGCCGCAGAAGGACCAGAAAACTTCAGCCTATACTGATTGGACAGTAAGCTCCAGTAATCCAAATCCACTTGGTTTGCCCACAAAAGTTGCACTTTCTCTCCTTAATTCAAAACAGAACACTGGAAAATCACTGTATTCTCAAGCAATAACTACCCATTCCAAGTCAGATTTGTTGGTCTATTCAAGCAAGTGGCAAAGCAACTTAAGCAAGGTACTTGAAATGTAATTTATCTTCAGATACGGTTTGTGCAAATTTGTTTTAATGTGTCTTGATACCTTTAAATATTTTAACTGGAAATATTTTAATTTTGAGTGACAAATTGTGCTTTAAGTGTCTCATTTGAAAGACAGGGTGATATATTTACCTCAGGAGTTACATTGATAGGAGTTACCTGGAGTCTTTCAGTGATTCTACCTTGAAAGATTTTAGAAATAATCTGCCCTGAGCACTTTTTTTTTTCTCAGCTAACTATGTAAGTCTTTGCTTAGTAATACAGATGATCATGGTTTTACTTTGATGTTTTACTTATAGTAAGGTTTTGTTTTTTTTTGTTAAGTGAGAGGAAATTATAGTTATGCTTTGTTCCTGCTAATGCAGGGAAACAGGTGAAGATGATCAAAGATAGTTGCGTTTCATTTGAAATATAAGCAGAGAGCCACTTAGACTTGTTTTGTCCATACTAACTCCACTCCCCTGCCATGCCCTTTCCAACTTTCTTCCAATGTAGCTGTGAGAACCATTAGCACTAGAGAGAAGTTTCACAAAATAATTAATTTGTATACTTGATAAGTTGATTTGGTCAAGATTTATAAAGTAATTTAAGGTCATCAAACTATAATTTGGGGCAATTTATGGAATCAGTCTCATTAGAATTGTCAGCTTTATGAAATGTGAAGAAATCATTTACCGGATTAGAATAGTAGATAAGGATATCACGTGGACTGTGGATATTCAGAATTATAGATGAAGTATCTGGCCTCTACAGATTCATAAGCATGCAACACAGGTTTATAAACATTTACAGATCTGTCAATAAGAAAATTTTGCAATGTCAGTATTACCATAGAAGTATGAATGATTCTAAAGAAGGAAGTTTCTAACATTGCTAGTAGGTGGAAGAGATATGAATTCAGCAAAGGCACTCCAAAGGTGGTGATGCTTTAGCTGAGTGTTCAAATTTTTTAAAAAAATAGGAATTTTTCAGGCAAAGAAGAGTTTTTTTTTTTTTTTTTTTTTTGTGAGACAGAGTCTCACTCTGTCGCCCAGGCTGGAGTACAATGGCACAATCTCAGCTCACTGCAACTTCTACCTCTCCAGTTCAAGCAGTCCTCCTGTTTCAGCCTTTCCAAGTAGCTGGGATTACTGGTGCCCACCACCACTCCTGGCTAATTTTTTTGTGTTTTTGGTAGAGACAGTGTTTCGCCATGTTGGCCAGACTGGTCTCGAACTCCTGACCTCAGGTGATTCACCCACCTCAGTCTCCCAAAGTGCTGGAATTACAGGTGTGAGCCATTGCACCCGGCAAGAAAAAAAAAAAAATTATAATACACTAAATTACATGGAAGTGAGAACAAACATTTCATTTAAAGAACTCTAATTGGTTAGAAAGTGTTGTAAGTTAGAAACATAGGTAAAAACCAAAGCATATGTATGGTGGAGAACCAGTGATACTTTTCTCAGTGAAGGAAGGTGTGTCCAAACCACCTGTGGAGTTTATTAAGTTCTCAGGCTCTAAATCTACTAAATCTTGGAAGATAAGACCTAATCATTAGAATTTAAACAAAACTCCATGTGTGTTCCTAAGTGCTTGTGAGAAGTGGCTCTCCTGGAGTACCAAATGCCTTGGAAGAAATGTCTGGAAATGTTATCTAGATTTGGAGCTTAGGAGACAGCTCCCGGTGGAAGTGTAGAGATTCTTTAGGGCATGCATGTGAATAATGAGATTGCTCGGGATATAAAGAAGACAGGGCCCAGACTGGATCCTAGGGATCACTGCTATTGAAAAGGTTGAATGGATGAAGAAAGTCCACACTTCTGTGTGGAAACCGAAAGAGATTGTTCACAGAGGAAGGAGAAGTGCGAGCAAAAAGTGGCATCACACAAAACATGGAGGAAGATATTCAAGGAGAGTTGTTAGAGAGGTCAAATAAAGATGGAGGCAAATGGGCATGCCTGGACTGTGCAGATCCCTGGAGAGTTGAGTCTGTGAGGAAGTGGCTGTGGAGGATGGATCACCCGGCTGTTTTCCACAACCCAAATGTTAATGCATTTATGATTCACAATGGGAAAGACCAGATAGATGCTGTAAAGTAAAAGGATTTCTAGGCAAAGCACGGCATCTTCAGCATATAATACATAGAGTGCTCAAGCATGTAAGGACTAAGATTTTGGCATTTAGCTCATTGATAAGTTTGGCAATTAGAAGCCAGATTTAATAGTATGAAAGTGAGCAAAAGATAAAGGGGAATGTGATATTGGAAAGAAAATAAGAAACAGGATTTACCGTTAAACGGATACAGTCAAGGGAAAGTATGTGCATATATTCCAAATTATGTGGAAGTCGATCTGATTGTCAGGAAAAGAGGAGAGGTTGCATCAGTAGCTCTTCCCACTGCCTTTTTGAGGAAGGCGGGCCAGCAGCTTTTCTTTACTCCTGTCTGTGTAAGGATGGGCCTCCCAAGTTACTACTCTTAAGGCCACACAGACCCCTCTCCGTAATGAACAAGGCTCTCTTATCACTTAGTATTATTAAGTCATCTCAGCACCACAGCTGTCTACTTGACGGTGTAATTTCTTAAGAGGTTTGTATAAAAGAAATCCTTGATAGGAAAAGTTGTGCACTGCGTTGGATTCAGCCAGAGCATGAGAATATGAGCCTTTGCTCCACACTTGACCTGGGACGAGGAACTTTACCCCGAGCGTCTCCTTCCTCACTGGGATGTATAGTCCACCTGTGCTGCCTGCCTCACAGGGACCCGAGAGAATGGAATGGCATGATAAGTGAGATACTGTTAAAGGTCTGGTAGCATAAGATCTTGCATAAAGTCACAAGGTGGTATTATTATATTGTTTCCATAGGAAAATCACACATTGTTTGTCATTTTTATTTTGATTTTCATTACCTTTTTCCAGAGACTGAATTGTTATCAGGCCAAAACCTAACTTTTTGGCCAGACCTAGGTTTCACAGTTACCAGTATTCAGGAAACTTTTGACAAGTTTTAAAAAATTACTGTTTTAGCTGGGCATGATGGCTCATGCCTGTAATCCCAGCACTTTGGGTGGCTGAGGTGGGAGGATCACTTGAGGTCAGGAGTTAAAGACTAGCCTTTGCAACATAGCGAGACTCCCATTTCTATAAAAAAAAATTAAAAGTAGCCAGGTGTGGTGGCTCACGCCTGTGGTCCTAGCTACTCAGGAGGCTGAGGTGGGAGGACCTCTTGAGCCCAAGAGTTTGAGGCTGCAGTGAGCTATGATTGTGCTACTGCACTCCAGCCTGGACAATAGTGAGACCCCATCTCAAAAAAGATTTGTGATTTAAAATAATGGAGGAAGAAAAAGTAAAATATTGGGAAATGGGACTTCTGCTTTACCTTATAATGCACTGAAGCTGAAGGAGATACAGTGATGTTTCTAAGGAGTATGAGGCATTATTTTACCAAAAGGGGTAACTAGCTCTTTTTCTTCTCCAAAAGTAAACTCTTTAAGAAGCGTATTTAAATGGTAGTGTTATGAGTGGTTGGTTAAATGGAAGAAAAAGTATTTAATTTACTTAAAGTTCCTGTTAAACTTATGAAATACCGTGTATCTAGGAGTTGTAAAGCCTTTATTTGGGGGTGTTAGTGAGATGTGGTGGGATTTTTAAGTAACAGAAGATTTATCAGTTTGCTGTGATTGAGGCAGATTCATAAAGGAAGAGATAAAGCAAATGCCCTTTGAATCTATTACTACTTTGAAATGCATTTCATTGACCATATGCTCTGTACTCTGCCATGTTTTAATTTCCAGTGAAAGATTAGCATGTTTGTGTTTTCAGTTTTATTAAATTAGTTTCTCTCTTTTTTTCCTTTCAGAGAGCATTAGGTAATCAAAAATCCACAGTAGTTGAATTCAGCAATAAAGATGCCTCTGAAATTAACAGTGAGCAAGATAAAGAAAATTCCTTAATCAAAAGTGAACCAAGAAGAATTAAAATATTTGATGGAGGGCAAGTACAAATTTTACTTCTTAAATGTACATTTAAACTTACTTTTTAAATGTACATTTGATTTCATGTGAATAAAGGCTCAGTGCCAATTTAATATCAACGTTGCAAGGTTTCTCAGCTTATTAACAGAATCTCCATAGCAAAATATGTTAGCGTTATGTTAAATTTATTTTGATGGAGAAATGATGACTGTTTGGGAAATACTGTATGACCTTGAAAGCAGCTAAAAACTAAATTATTAGAGTGAATCTTGGGTTTCACGTTGATTTACAATAAGGAATGACCTAGAGAATCTGCTCTCAGATGAATTCATTGCCTATTTGATATCTTTGTGTATTTTGTTATGAACAAAAACATTGTAAAAGCCAATTATAGTGAAGCTCCAAAATATTTCAGTACTTAAAATTATTGTGACTGAATTTACCAATGAAGAAAAAATTTTAACCAATGATGTAGAAACAGGGAAGTATTTTAAAATTACACACAGTAGTGGAGTGCAGTGGTGCGCTCCTGTAGTCCCAGCTATTCAAGAGGCTGAGGCAGGAGGATCATATGAGCCTGGGAGTTTGAGGCTTAAGTGAGCTACGATCACACCACTGTGCCCCAGCCTGGGCAACGGAGCAAGTCTCTGTCTCTAAAACAAAATATAATATTGCATAAGTCTTTTTGATGAAAATTAGCTATATTAAATGTTGATGTAAAAAGATGGAATATTCTGTTACTTACACATGCATAAAATTGTTATTGGTTGAGTATGAAAGTTGTGCCTTGTTTTATTTTTGGGTTGAAAATCATCCATATTTTCTCAAAGACAATCTCCCTATTCATTTTTTCTTTAAATTAGATATAAGTCAAATGAAGAGTATGTGTATGTCCGAGGCAGGGGAAGAGGAAAATACATTTGTGAAGAATGTGGAATACGTTGTAAGAAACCTAGCATGTTAAAGAAACACATACGAACCCATACAGATGTCCGCCCCTACCACTGCACTTACTGTAACTTCTCCTTTAAGACTAAAGGTATGAGATGCATATTGCTTCAAGGTCCTTTTATATGCATTCAGGTGATAGAGCTAAAACCCAGCTATGCATTTTCTTTGACCAACGAAATAGTTGCTTAAATAGACTAGTGTAAATTACACCTTGTCAATGTTGTAGTCTTATTTCTTTATATTGTTTTAGACTCACTGGGAAAAAGTTTTTAATTGCACGGTTTTAGAATAAATATATGATAAATATAATATTTTTAAAAGAGCAACTGCCCTTTTTAAAAAATTTCACTCCTTACATTGCAGTTATACAACGTGATGATTAATACACATTTTCAAAAATATTTAATTTGGGGCTGAAGAAGAAAAAGGAATTTTCGTGATCACAAGTAAATTCGCTGGTGCTAACAGATTGGAGAAAGATTTAAAATAACTGCAGTAAACTTATAATAATTACACTTTTGTTTTATCTAATTTTAGGCATATGTAGCCAGCCATTTTTTTCGTGATACTTTTTTTTACACAAATACTGTTAAATTTTACCTTCAAAAATTTTCTAAAGTTCCTATTAATGTTTATGAAGAAATCTGAGAACTAATCATTAAAACTATATTTAGGACCCTTTCTGGTTTTTTAAATATGCTTTTATTTATAATCCTTACTCATAGTTAATTTTACCTTGAGTGAGTTTCTTGATACATGTAATAGAGACACTACTTTAAATGTCTGCTTTCTCCATTAGGCTTCTTATTTGTGAACAGTTTGTTACTTGAGATTTTAATTTCATATGCCATTCTCTAAAAACCAAGAATCTCTCTTTAACAAAGCAAGATAATTGTGAAAATATGTATGAGAGAACAATATTTGTCCCAAAAAATGTTAATTGATTTTTAAAAATAGAAGCAATTTTTATCCTTTGACTTAACATTTACTTTTTTCTTATTATGTTGGTTGTCTTTGCAGTTTTTGTTTTAAAGATTGATGAACTCCTTAGGAAAATTTATTATATTTTTTGGCTAGTATTTATGGGCATTTAAAGAGAGTTATAACTTATAACAACTACATGCTTCAAATTAGTTCTCTTTAAGTACCATTCATGTCTGAAACAAGAATGATGGAAAAACAAAATATTCTTCAGGGGGAAAAACAAAATATTCTTCAAAAATGAAATATTTTTGAATATTTCAAAAAAGCTTCAAGAAATGAGAGAGGTGGGAGGGATACTCATGATACAGTTCTTTGACTGTGATCTAGAACCTTCCTCGGTAGTTGGAGGGCGAGCTTAAGGATGATTTTCCTTCCTGGTCCTGAGGGAGGACTCTGATAGGGTAAAGTACTTTGGCCTTTTAACTGAATTTATTGCTTTTTCACTGGTTTTGCTCTGATGATTAGGAAACATCTATTAACTTCCTTTATGAGACAAGAAGCATATTTAAAAAGCTAATATTACTAATAAAAGATTATCATGTACAAAATGATGTTATCAAATCAAGAAGATCAAGATATAATAGGAAATGGGTATTTTTTCAATAGACTAAAAGGAATCAGTATTTTAAAAATTAGATTTATGTAATATGAGCAAGAAAGGAAAGAAGGACAACCTAGATGCATGGTAAACCAAATGAAACCACAGTGATTTCTTGGCAAGGAAAAATATAACGAGCCATAAGGTATTAATCTTAGTGAAATAACTCAGTGATTTGAGATAATGTTAACTAAATGGTGGACAGTCCATAACGACCCCTGCAGAGTGAGTATTGCCTGTTAGCACTTTTCATGTCTGACATATCTCTGATATGCTATGTATCTGAATTTGCATTAAATATTTTGTTTTGTAAGACGTCATGTGGAATTATATGATAAATATTTATTTGAAGGAGGCTATCCTTGCTAAGGAGACTGGTGAAGAAAATACTAGAAATTCAGTATTTCCCTATTCTTGGCATAACACTTCTCATTTTTTATGGTCAGTTTCCTTTTTGAAGTCTACCTGTTATAAATCTTCGTAAAACAGATTCCACAGCAGATTTTAAAGGTAGTTAAATAATAGTAGACCTTTAGTTCAGTTAGGCTGTAAATTTTCACCTTCTCTGCTTTACTTGATATCCTAGCCAGCAGGAATCCACTTAGTGTCTGGTTACTAGCAGAAGGAAATAGTGATGTGGTGTGGTGGCATGCTGTATAAATACGGTATGCAAAAACAGCAAAACACTATCAGAAGAATAATCTGTACAGCTAAAAATTGATACTTCTGATGATAATGCTTACAAATCCATAATTCATTATTTGCCCTCTGAGTTCATTTTCTGAGTACATTTTCAAAACAATTTTAATTGATTTGTTTTCATGGTTCTGCTTTAAAGGTCAGTCAGCAGAAAATATGTAGACAACTTGTATCTGCAAAATTGAGTCTCATTTATATCGCAGAAAGCTAGACTGTATGTAGCTATAAGAATCCAGAAACAAAACCTCTCATGCTTTCCAGAGGATTTAGAGAAATGTTTATTAAATCAGAAAATTTATTTATTAAATTAATACACAAGGTTTACAAAATTGATAGGAGATATCTGCATTTCAGTATAGGCATACTTTAAATATTTTATATATTGAAATGCAGATTTTTGTTTATTTTACATTATTTAGGAAGTTGATTAATAATAAGTAATAGCTGAAGTTATGAGAAAATATGCTTACTAAAAGCTTGTATATCCAAATTTGTCTAGTTACAATTATATATTAGCTTCTTAAAAAGTAAATAACCTGCAATAATCTCTATTTAAGAAGCAAAAACATTTCAAAAGAGGGCTGGGCGTGGTGGCTCACATCTGTAATCCTAGCACTTTAAGAGGCCAAGGTGAGTGGACTGCCTGAGCTCAGGAGTTTGAGACCAGCCTGGGCAACGTGGTGAAACCCTGTCTCTACTAAAATACAAAAATCAGCTGGACACAGTGGCAGGCGCCTGTAATCCCAGCTACTCAGGAGGCTGAGGCAGGAGAATTGTTTGAACCGGGGAGGTGGAGGTTGTAGTGAGCCAAGATCGTACCACTGCACTCCAGCCTGGGGGGACACAGAGCAAGACTCTTGTCTCCAAAAAAAAAAGAGAGAGAACTATTAGTGTACCTTATAATTTGGTTTGCAATATTGTTAGTATTAATATACGGAAAGCATTTTGACTTACAAGTGGAAATGTCAACCATAGTAAAATACCTAAATCATTTTTATAACTTCTTAATGTGAAGCTCTCGCATAAAAGTAAAGATCTGTATAATGAACACCATTGTGCTCATAATCTTTTAATAATAGCAAAGATTTTGCCATATTTGCTTCATATTTTTTTCAGTATATTTAGGGTAAATATCAGAGATAGCCAAGTGTTAATCCAGGTGTTATCTCTGGAATCACGGAAGTCAGGGTTTGATGGATCTTAGCCATGATCTGGTCTAGGCAGCCTCTTAAGGCTGACCTCCTGAAGTACTAAGCTCTGGGGTCCTGCTCAGACAGGAATGTGCTATGTAGTGCAAGAATCATCTTGTACAGGGATGACCAGTTGCACAGCCTTAGTCCATTCATCAAGAAATTGAATAAATATAGTTATTTTCCATGTGCTTCAGCCACTGCAAGCCTGACATTTGGACCAATGATTCAGACATTTTGAGCTCTTCTAAAGGCTTATTCTCAAATACTAGTTTGCCCCTGCCTACCAAATTCAATATTTAGAGTTGTTTTTGTTTCTCAAAAAAAGATGACTTGCCCCTCTTGGCAGTGTTTTTGTGTGTGACTTTATCCAGTGTAGATGCTTGTTATCTTCAGAAGAATCTGAGCTGGATTCAATGTTCACTTGAGGCAGGTGTGCCTGGTGGATCTCAGGTGGCATGGTCATACCTCAAGAGGTCGGTACAACAGCTGCCAGAGGAAACACTTTTACTGGTACTATTTTGAGACTTATACTTTATATGTGAAGTGAAATTAATACAGGAAATGCTTTTTCTTATTCCAGAAATAACAATGAAATTGTTTATGAAATGTTTATGAAATTACAATGACCCAAAATAGTTTTTCATAGATAGTCAAGCTTGAAACTTTAAAATGTGAATTCCAAGGTACCAGAAATAAGAAACTCAAAGCTACCAATGTGAGCAGATATTAACAAACAAACAAAAAAAAAATTAAAAGGCCTTAAAGGAAATCAACACCAGATATATGCCTACAGGTGTACCTGTCCTGAGATAGCCTCTGAGGCTCCTGAAATAAGCCTGGACCTCCTGTCCAGTGACTTTGGGCCATGTGGGAAAAACCCTATCTGCTTAAAAGCAAAACCCTCTATCTATACCATGCAAAAACAAACAAACAAACAAAAAACTCGTCCAGAATCAGTTTTCTGAAACCAGTGAAACTGTTAAAAGTCCCAGGCAGAAGCAATTGGAAAACTGCTGTATAAAGATGTTTCTGCAACCCAGGGTACTTAGGACTCCATGGAAAGCAATCTTTCTGAGGATAAACTTAACAATTAAACGTAAAAAGCATGCAAAGAAACAAAGTACTGTGACGAAGAGTCAGCAGACGTAACAAGTGGAGAATTCACACTCCTAGAACTACAGAGCACAGTGTAGTCTGAGCGGGACTTTATGTATAAAAAGTGTCCCAAGAAATAAATAAGGACTAGAGAATAGAAAACATAAATTAAAGGAGATGTTATCGAAGTAAAGGAGGTAATTTTAAAAAGAAATTATAAATAATAAATAACAAGGTATTATAGCATAGAGATACCACATTTTCTTTTGTCCGAATTTTAGTGATTGGAATTGTACGACCACAATCTGTACTTTTGCTTGAATAGGAATGAAATTTGCCAGTGTTTACAAATGCAATAGCAAAATGATACTACATAAGCTTAATAAACGTTCTTTTCCCTTAAGGAAATCTGACAAAACACATGAAGTCCAAGGCGCATAGCAAGAAATGTGTGGATTTAGGCATCTCAGTAGGTTTAATAGATGAACAGGATACAGAAGAATCGGGTAAGGCTTTATACCATATTTTTTCATAAATGCTATTTATAATGTACAGTTTTTTTTGCATTCATACCCTTTCCATTCCCACTGATACTGCCTAATTCCTGTTTTCATTACCTCTTATTTATACTATGCAGTAGGCTCCTAATTAGTGTTCCCATGTCTAGATTGTCCTCCTTCCTATCCATCTATCCCCAACAATGTTAATCTTTCTGAAGCATGTGTCTAATCATACCTCCCCTCTGCTCAGTTTCCCATCAGTTCCCATTTGTCTAGAAAATAAAATGTGAACACTTGACCTTGATCAAAATCTTTTGTAATCTGCTGCTTACCTACTTCTCTACCCTTCTCATTTCTCTCTTTCACCTACCCATATGCTTGAATTTCCTGCTGACTTGTCATTGATTGCTCTTCACCTTTACACCCCTCCCTTAAACCCCAGCCCTCACTCCCCACACAAACGTGGCTCCCAGTGCCCTGGTCAAAATCTTGCCTTCCTTCAAACCTAGCCAGGTCCACTGCTGTCATGAAGCCTTCTCTGATTTTCCTTTTCCACACCTCTTGCAGGAAACAATTTTTTTTCTCTGGACTCCTCTAGTATTTTAGAATTTCCTCCCTGAAAGCATTTAATCCCCCTCTCCCTTGTTCTGTGATTACTGACGCACTCACCTGAGCTCCCACAGCGATGATTCAGCACGAGCAGAGCCAGTGAGCACGGAACATGTGCTCACTCACAGCACTTAGCGCAGTGCCTTGCGCTGCGCACCTGCTCCATAATTGTGGACTAAAACATTTGTTTACTTCTCCTAAGTGTTTATTACTCCGAAAAAGTTAAATAGCTGTTTTTTTAAACAGTGTTAACAAATTTAATTATTTATCTCTCACGAATTTTGAGGAAGAATAAACCTGTTCATCTGTTCTAACTCATCAGAGAATAGAAATATCTTTTTGTAAAATTTGTTTTTAACCCAAGGATTTATCGACAAAAGAAAAAATACTTTGAAAAAGTATCCTACTGCTTTTTAAAATGCCCTAAATTAAACATTTACCTGCTTGCTACATTTTTCTTGACAGTATTAGTTTGGTCTAGAGAAAATTTCCAGAGAGAAAGTGATGAGGACATCATTGAATATATAGGTGAAAATTCAAATGCATTTAATCCCTATAACACATGAAATAAATCAGCCTGAATTTACTTCTAAATATACAAGAGATATGACTCACATCTTCAGTGGTACAGAGCAATTCCGTTGTAAAAAGCTAGGAAAAATGTGTAAGAGTTTCAGCAAGGATATTTATTACCCACCGTGTAGAAAAGGACAGGGTAATGGTATGATTATAGTACACTCATGTGTATCTTCTTCAAGAAGATGAATCTTAAAAAAATTAACTAATGTGTCTATAGAGTTCTCTAAATTGTTAAGGGAAGGTTGTACTTACGTCTTAAATTTGCATAGGAGAATTATAGTTTCTGTTAATGATCATGGATTGTTTGCATTTGCTGACTGACTGATTGACCTACGTATGTATTTATTCATTGTTGTATTTTTTCTAATTCCAAAAGCATTTGAAGTTGGTCTTAGATTATTACTCAAAGTTGATGTCCTAATTCCCTATTCAGATTAGAACTTCTGATAAACAATATAGTTTTGCCTTTTTCCTTTCAGTTTACTTTTTTAAAAACGACTGTATTTGTGGGTAATCGGCTCAAAATTTTTTTACAGTGTTTATGAAATAATGTTGAAGTAGAACATATAGGTGGAGTTTTGCCAAGTGCTGTGTCATGCTGTGCTAGAGACCTAACATTCTGTGTTGCTTCACCAGCAGAATTCATTCCTTTTGCTTTATTATGGGTTTGCACTGTAGGTATAAATACAGTAAACAATTGTTGTTTTAAACAAATGATCAGCTGTTTTATTGTGCTTTTCTGTGCTTTTAAAACATATTTGGAGATTTTTTAAAGCACAAAAAAGTACAAAGAATTTTATTGTGTGTACTCATGTGTTCACAGCAGGGTTGATTATAAATATTTTCTTATATTTGCTTCAAGTTCTTTTCGTAAATGCAATATATTTTTGAAAACCAGCTCAGCGAGGTATTGCAGCTGAGGGGCAGCTTCCCTTTCGCCTCTCCTTGCCATTCTCCTCTCCCTCTCAGAGCAACTCTCACTGCATTGGGGGTTTTCCTTTCAGCTCATTTAACACATGTGTATATATCTGTGAATAGTGCGTGATTTTATGTTTGTATTTTAAATTTGCGTAAACAGTACCACTTTATATGTAGATACCTAGATAATGGTGCTTTATAATTTTACATTGTTTTCCAGTAGAGACTTTCCATTTCCTCACCTCTTGATACCTAATACTGTTAGAATTTAAATTTTTGGCCAAGTTGATGGATTTGTTTGTTGTGTTTCTGATTTATTGATTACTATACTGAGATTGGGTCTCATTATTTTTTAAAACAAACTTTTACTCCATTAAACTAATGATAGCTGGAGATGTGATTTTGCTTAGCATTTCTGTGCTTGTCCTTGTTTGCAGGGGGCAGGCCAGGAGCCTGCAGCATGATGCTGTGTCTGGAGAGTGCACTGTTTCTAGCCTTCCCCTAGCCCAGAGTGGCACCAGCTGTTCTTTTTCAGTCTTCTGTGCTGGCTTTTCCTTGCCTCCCCAGCTTCTCACGTAGGCTCCAGGGCCGTGGTCTCTGATCTCTTCTCTTCCTGTCTGTGCTCACTTTTGTAGGTAGTCTCATCCGGTCTCCTGACTTCAGATACCATCTCTGTGCTAATGATGCCCCAGTTCATTCCAGATGTGGGTATCCTTCTGACTTAACCCGCACCAGTCTCTGCTGGGGTGTCTAATTAGTATCTCAGGTCTGATGTGTCCCAGACCCCTCCTTTACCACTTACCTCTTAAGAAGCACACATCCCCGTAGTTTTCTGTCATCCCTTCCAGCTGCTTGGCCAAAAATCTTGAGATCATCCTTGATGCCCATCTTTCTCACATGTTGCTTTTAATCTACCAGTAAAACCTTTTGGCTCTTCACTTCAAAATGTCTTCAGAATCCATCCACTTTTAATCACCTCCACCACCTGACCCCAGCCACATCCTCTCTACTAAATTGTTCTGGAATAGCTCCTGATTGGTCTCTGTGGTTCTACCCTGTTCCTTTACAGACTGTCTTCAACATAGCAGCCAAAGTGGTCTTATAACAATTGTGTCATTCCTTTGCTTAAAAGCCCCAGTGGTTTCCTGGCTCATTCAGAGCATTGCTCGGCCACCCACCAGAAGCTCTGTCTTCCTCCTTACCATCTCCCTGAGGCTTGGCTCCCCATCCTTCCTCCCTCACGTGCTCAGCTGCAGCCACACCCGTCCCCTGCCTCTCTCTTGAACACCCCCAGCAGGCGCCTGTCTCAAGGACTTTGCGCTCCCAGGCATTCTTAACAGGAAACTCTGTTAAGAATGGCCTCGACCAGATGCTGTGAGACTTACGCCCCCCTACCTTCAGCTCTCTAGCAGATGTCCCTTATCAGCGGGGCCTTCCTGAATATAAATACATATAAATGTAAATATATATAAAAACAAAAGGCATCTCACTGTCTTACTGCCATAATCACTTATGCCCTCTCTCCTGTTTTCTTTTTCCTCATAGCACTTACCACCACCAGACACGTGTGTGCGTATTTATTATCTATTTCTTCCAATTAGAAAATAAGTTACATAAGGACAAGGGTGATGTTTTGCTCCCTGCTGTATCTCCAGCTCCTTGGGATTATGCCTGGCAAATAGTAGGCAGTAAACAGTTGTTGACTGAATGACTAGAAAAAAATTCTTTATAATCTTATAGGAAATAATTCAATATTATTAAGTTTAGAATTAGATATAGTCGTTTTCCATTAAATTCCTTCACTAAAATCGAATGATAGCTATGCTACTTGATACCTTTACTTGTAAATAGTGCTTATATTATGTGGCCACGGTCAATCAGTATAGGAATTGTTAAAGTGATGATGGCATTTGTTTGTTAATTTGTTATTTACTGGTTGTTGTATCAGATGACTAGAACTCCCCTGAGTTATCTGAAGATAATTCAAGTTTTCTGAGTATTCCATGTTCTCATCCTCAGTAATGATCTTTCCAGATTGATAAAGAGCTGTTCTGTTTCTTCATAGTTCCTTTTGGTTGATTTTTTTAAAATGTATCACTTCGGCACCTATTCAATGTGTGCACAGTTACTACCCTCCAGGAGCTCCTGGCCAATGGCTATGATGTAGCATGGGCCCAAATTTGGCAAGGTTCACTTCCCAAGGCTGTGATGGGAAAGACCAGTGATGGCCAAGTTTGATTCCAAAAGAAAGGGAAGGAATTTATTTATCCCCACGCTGCTTCATTTGGAAGACTGTTGGTGAGGTGGGAAAGGAAGGGCAAGCATTCTAGACCAGGGAGTTGCTTGGGCAAAGACACACAGGTTGGGGAAGAGGAATAGGGTCTAAGAGTGTGAATGGGACATAAAAATAGAGAGTTCCACAGGGCCCAAGACTGGGAAGCGGGCTGGGGACAGGTAATAGATGCTATGCAGGGGAGTTTCAGCATGAGAATGGCCATTTCGGGTTTAAACTCTACTCACTGGGTCTAGATACAATCAGCACCCCTCTCATGCCAGTTTATACCCATTTCTTTATGTTTCTAACACTTGAAAACTGTTATTTTTCTAAATAGTCAATGACACGTACAATGTTTCTTTGATTCCAAAAGTCTGAACTAAAATTGTTTAAACCCATTGTCTCTTTAGGACCACATATATCCGACTTTTATTCTGGACTATGTTCTCAAATGTTCTTGAGACAAGATGAAAGATAACAGGGCTTTTAATCTGTGACCCTTGAATTTTCCTTATTGAGGTTTATTGTTTGTTCGTTTTTTGCTGTTGCTACTGTTTTATTTTGTAGTGGGAATTTAGACAGTAATGACAAAAAGAAGCGTGTTTCATTAAGTGGATGATCCCAGTCAGCAACAACAATATTAAATATTTCCACAGACAGAAGCCTTTTTTCTGGATGGATGAGTGGTTTACAAAAGAAGTACCTTAAGACTTCAGCCTCTCTCATTCTCCAGCAGATGGAGTTTAACAGTTTAGACAGGAAGTCTGAAATAATGTTCCCTTGTGGTATCCTGTTTTGTATGTCTGTGTGTAAATGTATAATGACTGATTTGGAAATATTGCTGTCTGTGTATTAAACTAGGAAGCATTATTTCCCCTGGAATGAGTTTCTGCTCTGGGCCTGGACCGCTGTGGTATAGAACTTTCGCCACAGAATAGACTCTTGTGAAAGATAAGACCTCGACTTGTCCTGCTTTAACGTTTCTGTATATGTTTTAAAACCTTGCCCCAATCAACTCTGTAAAGATGTTACAAAGAAAACGATGTGTTAGAAAGTGCTTCATTCTGCTAACAGTTTTATTTTCCAAGGACATATGCAGATGATTCCTATATTAGACATATAGGAGGAGTGGAAGAAATGGCTGACTTAAAACATGATGAAGGAGAATAAATGTTTCTGGAACTACAGTTTTAAGTTTTGAAGTGGACAGCCCAGCAGAACAAAGCTAGGGAGGCCCAGAGGCTGGTCTCTGTCGAGTGAGTTCACATGCCTGGTTCTCCCCTGCACCCTCTTCACACCCCAACGCATCTCTACCTCCCCCATCATAGAGAACACCTGCCCCTCTTAGGGATCAGGCTCCTGGCAGCAGCTCCTTTTGAGAAGTTAGCCACTCTGTAGGAGCCTCTGCCATTCTTGAGAGTCTGGCCTGACAGTGTATTCTCCATTGTCTTACCCCAGTAAATGAAGATAAGTGAGAACATCGCATCGTGTGATGTGGGATATTTTAACACATAAACATGCTCTTTTCCTTTTAATGGTGAACAACCTTTGGTGGGATCATGGGGTCTTGATGTCATCTCTCGTCTTCTTAATCTAACATAATTCGAATACTAATCCTGCTATACAGATGTACTGCTAGAAACCACACTGGGATTTCATTTGCTGTATGTCAACAGTCGAAATTCAGGAAAATGCTCTAGTTTTGTCAGCAGTAAGGTGCCACAGCAGTTATCAAAGTCAGCCTCTTACTTTTATTCCAAACAGTGATTTTAGTGGCTTTTCAGACACCTGCCATTATGCCTTCACACCTACAGTTATCGAGGGCTCTCTGGTCTAGCTGTATGAGAACTGAAAATCCAGAATAGTCCTGGAAACTCTTTTATTCCCTAGATTCTCCCAAACACAGTTGAAGTTTGTTGTTTCATCATGCTAACAGATTATAGATGACTATTAGATAATACAGTGCTGAAAGAAAAATGGCCCACATCAGGAGCCACATGCCTTTTCCGAAACCAGTACGATGAAACGTCAAATCTTGGTCAATACGAAAACTGTCTTCTCTGTTTTGTTAGCTACCTCCTATTTCCTAACAACAGGGTGGGAGTGACATCAGTAGTGGAGTCCTGCAACATGTGAAAAAGGAATATTAGACTCGGCCTGCTTTTCTGAAAGTGACATATGAGTCTTGATGATCTGGGTAAGCCTTTTTTTAAAAAGGACAAAATTTGGGAGACTCGATTATAAATCTTAAAAGTCTCAACACCTGCCAGTGTTTGCAGAACAGCACCTAGAAACCCAAGGATTGTGTTTTTAGATTTATAGGACATCTTTGGGGGCTTAGTCATTTAATTGATCTTTTCTGTAGCATAAAGATAATCATCACCAGGAAATGTCTCTGAGCTTTCATTCATTAAACAAAATGTACTAAACACTTGCAGGCAGTCAGGCAGTGTTACTACAAAGCACCCCAGTATAGTATTTATTTTTTTAAACATCATCACCACTTTGTAATACTTCGGTCAGCTCAGAGCGTTCTGGAAAAGACACAGGCCTTATGCCATGTTTATGATGAGTTACTCTCTTACGTGTGCATTGTTTGGTTTTTCACTAAAGGTTTTCTCCAGATTTATTTCTAATTAATATCTGTGTTTTCCAGGCATTATCTTCAATCTTTTCTCTTTTAGGGATCCTAGACCTGTTCTCTACTCTGCCAACCATGCCATACTCAGATTATCATTCACCATCATATTGTGGCTGGTCCCTGGTTGATAAAGAGTGTTCATTAAAGGGTGATGTGAAAAGGATGTGATGAAAGGCCACAGACCCCTTCTGAATTCTTTACCACCCTTAGCAACAGCAGGCTGTGTGGCTGGGCTACCTGTCTTATCTTTTAGCGGATGGAATTCTTGTTCTGATTCTCAATGGAATAAATTAGGGGGTGTTGGGACACATTTATTTTTAATTAAGCAAGAGGAATTATAAATTTTTATAAGCCAGCCATTAAAATGTGGACATTTGGCATTTAAAAGAAGTTTCTATTTAGTTTAAAACTAGCAACTTAAGCTGCAGTGATAAGAAATGCCCATGGGAAGCCTAATCCCTCAGCCCCGCTGCACATTTTCTTGTTTTCTTGCCATAAAACATGATATAGCCTCAGGAATTTTGTTCTTGTGTTCTTGGGGTATTAGTGACTACATTTTAGTTTTCACCTTTTGTGTCAAAAATCATGCCGCCAGCAATTTGCTTTTCATCCTTTGATCCAAAGAATGTTTTCGTCAACAAATGCTGGACTTCAATGCAAGGAATGTTAATGTGTACCCTCAGCTGCCAGCTAGGAGAACCGTTTAACATGACGAAGTGCAGTGAGAAACATTTTTGTTGGACTTTAATTACTTACAGTAAAGATGATATTTCATCACAAGGTTTTAAAACCTGTATCACATTTACTCTTAAAAATAATTTAAGTGAATTTTTAAAAATTACTAGCAAAGCTTTTTTTTTTCCAGATGAAACCTGTAGAATATATTATCATCGGGATTTTTATAGAACACATTATTACTCTTTTTAAGAAACACTTACATGTGTAGCATATGAAACCGTAATAGGCCTTAGGATTGATACTTAAAGCAGTGCTAATACTATTTTGAACGACACACACATGACAGTCTTTTGGTTTACTTCCTAAAGTTAACAAACATGAAACTCTGGCCCATTATGTTCTGAGTGATGTTTTCATCTTCAAAATATATATATTATTGTATTCACATGCTTTAAAATTATTTTCCCTAGGTTACCATTGTTAATCGGGCTTTCAGAGTAATATTTCTAAACATATGTGAAAAACAGAAGCAGGCAAACTTCCAGCAACAAAAGAAGGCTGCTGCTGAGTGTGGGTGGGCTGGGGATTGGTGCCCTCGGGAGCCCCTTCTCTCAGGGAGCTCCTCCTGCCGCTTTCGCGACTCTGGCTCTTCCAGCAGGTGTCACTGTCTGGCAGCAGTGGCAGGCAGGTTGCGGTTCACCTGACTGATCTTCAGACGGTAGCTTTTAAAATCTATCTTGAGGGAAGTTGTTTGGTATAACAACAGCTCAGAATTTTATCAAAGCCTTTGGCCAAAATGTTGCTACATTATATGCCAGCTTTTTCCCTCATGAATTGAAATTCACAGAAAATGAAGGAATTAGTCTTGTGCTGCTGTAAAATTTTATTGAGTATTGGAAACATTTGTTTATAACGAGAGGGGAATGTGTCTGGGAGGACATATTTAAATGGAACTTTTAGGACCATTTATTTATGAATTTGCTAAGTAAATATAGTTTCCTTAGGTCTGTTTTGGAGATATGTGATGGCTGCAAAGGGGTAAGCCACAGTGCTTACCCTCTTGAAGTTTGAGTCTGTATTTTACACACCAAGAAAGTAACAATTGTAATAGAAAGGGAGAAAGCCAGTGTCTGCTATTGGCGTAATGACAGGGCTCCTAAGTTTGTAGAAACCTTTTAGAACCCTGGCTTTGATGCATTCTAATCAGATATAGTACAAGCTTCTTAGCTTGCTTGTGGAAGATGGGTGTAATATCGACTCTGCCATGGGGTGGTGGTTAGGTTTAAACGTGGAAGGTAATGTGGCACAGATGTTGGCAAACTTTTTATGTCAAGGGCTGGATAGAAATATTTTAGGCTTTGCAAGCCATGTGTTCTCTGTCATGACTACTGAACTTTGTGACTGCAGCACAAAGGCAGCCATAGACAATGTGGAAAGAAATGCGCCTGGCTGTGTTCCAGTTAAACTTTATTCACAAGAACCGGTGGAGAGCCACATGCAGCTAGCTGGTGACCATAGTTTGCCAGTCCCTGATATACAGTTACTCAGCATACTATCGTAGTCATTACATTAAGTAACATGCAGTAGCAAAGTGAGCAGTGTCACGGAGTCAAATATGACAAGTTTTCTGAGTCCAGAACAAGTCCTTGTTCTTTCTTCACTAGCTTGTTGATCCCAGGCAAGGCACTTTTCCTTTCTGGGTCCTGCATCAGTATGACTTCTGATTCAGCAGCAGTGTCTTCTTTGGGGGGCCGGAGCAATGTTAAGGGGGACAGGGAATTACATAAAAGACTTTTATTCGTATGAACCCAAACAGAGAGAAGAGTTGTCTGGGCTTTGTTTTGGTGCCATGTATATTTAAAAGGATACCATTGACTTCTGTTCATTTAAGCTACCCATTTTATCTTTTCTCTATTACCCCAGAATATCAATCCTGCTTAACAAATATGTAATGATTCAAAATTCATTTGTAGGTTTTTAAACGTTGACAGTGGTCTCCTCTAGCAGAGATTTCAGATACTATGTATTCAGAGACAGAAACAACATTCTGTGCTTATCTCAGTGAAGGAAATCAGGAAAGGAATCTCAGCCCTTCCTACATCCTCTGCAAGCTATGGGTGTGTGACTTGTCCAGGAGGGGAGAAAGGTCCAGAGAAGCCACCCTGTGTGTCTTCCTACCCATACTACAAATCCTGACCTGAAATTTGATATAATCAAGGCAAAAACAGATTAAAGTGGAGCCAGTTTCACACTCCCCATTAAAAATATATGGTGTTAATTTTAAATTATTAATATCATGTGCATATACTAAAGAAGAAATCAGCATGTTTCTTGAAAAAAATATATAAATAAAAATTTAAAATACTTATAACTGATTCTTAAACTTTGATACAATGTAGTGTATTTGAAATTTAAAAGTTCCATTATTTACATTCTCTTTGGGGACTGCATTTTATATATTCTGTTATTTGTAATCAAATAATTATATGATGCTTTAAATGTCTATACCTACAAACATTGAATTCATGCATATTTATAAGCCAGCTTATTGACTGTAATTCATTGTTGACCTTTCTGATTATTCTGCGGTTAGATTTTTAAAATATGATTGAGTGTGGAATGTCTAGACATAGACTAACATGGGTTTGAACCTCAGCTCTGACATTTATGATTTGTGGGCTCAACACTTTAAAAGTAATTAACCACATTTTTCATCTTTTAAATCATTCAGTGAGAAAAAGTCAGCTCCTTAATTAGTCCTCGTTTTAATTGTGATCAAATAGTATTGGCTTGTACAGAGTGGTGCTAACTTAGGATCCAGGCTATGGATGGCTGCTCCTGAAATAGAGCCATTGAGTCATCATGTGTACAATAGAATAAGAAATGCAAAAAAACCACATATATATAGACACAAGATAGGAGCCCTTTCAGGTAGTAAGAATTTAAAATGTGTATCTAGGTTAGAGTGAATTTAGGTGAATTTTTCTGTGCGTCCAAATTAACCAATAGAAGTGTTGAAATTGATTTCAGGAATTGATAATGCCCTATTAAACAACAAGAAGGCAGAAGGTACTTGTGAGAAGTCTTGATTTGACTATGAGGCTAATGGGGGTATTTGTTGTGCAAGCTTACCTGAGAGAATACCGGTATCAGTAGAGTAAAAGACCCTAGAGCATTGGCAGATATTTTTTAAAATTCTGTTTTATAAAGGATAATTTTAGTCTCACAGAAAAGTTGCAAAACTAGCATAGAGAGTCGCCTGTCCATTCTTTGCCTCCCCTCGCCTGTGTCCACCTCTTACATAACCACAGTGTGTTTGTCGACACTAAGAAATTAACCTTGGTTCAGTATTACTAACTGAACTCATGCAGATTTCACCAGTTTTCCAACTACATCCATTTTCTGTCCCAGTTCCACATCAAGAGTATTGAGGCCTGGCACAGTGGCTCACACCTGTTATCCCAGCACTTTGGGAGGCCAACATGGGTAGATCACAAGGTCAGGAATTCAAGACCAGCCTGGCCAATATGGTGAAACGCCGACTCTACTAGAAATACAAAACTTAGCTGGGCATGGTGATGAGCGCCTGTAGTCCCAGCTGTTTAGGAGACTAAGGCAGGAGAGTCACTTGAACCTAGGATCACGCCACTGCACTCCAACCTGGGCAACAGAGCGAGGTTGCCAAGGTCACCTCAGACAGGACCTTACTTTCCATACCCTTAGCGTGGCTGTGCAATTCATCCAGCTGCAGTCGGAGTCGTCCATCTCAACTTGCATTCCTCCTAGGTATACCTCACATCCTAGTTGATTCTGTTTTTATTTACTTACAGTAAAATTTATTTACTTACACGTACTAAGGTGTATAGTACGTGTTTTTTGACAAATGCATAGAATTGTGTGTTCATCACATGGACACAGGGAGGAGAACATCATACATTGAGGTGTGGGGGACAAGGGGAGGGAGAGCATTAGGACAAATACCTAATACATGCAGGGCTTAAAACCTAGATGATGGGTTGATGGGTGCAGCAAACCACCATGGCACATGGTTACCTATGTAACAAACCTGCATGTTCTGCACATGCATCCCAGAATTTTAATAAATATAAAAAGTAGGAATTGCGTATTCATCCCCCCTTTCTTTTCTAATGTTGTTAATTTGTATCTTGTCTCTCTAGTTCTGGACTAATGTTACCAGAGAATTTTTCTAACAACCCAGCTTTGGGTTTCATTGCCTTTTGCTATTTTTCTTTTTTCAATGTTATCATTTCTGTTCTCATTTTTATTATTTTCTTCTCTCTCCTTGCTTCAAGTTCAGTTTGATCTTCTTTTTCTGATTTCTAAAACTGAAAATTTAGGTTTATCTGAGACTCTTCTTTTCTAATGAAAGTGTCGAATATAATAAATTTCCCACTGACCACTGCATTAGTTCTATCCCACAAAGTTTGACTGTTATATTTTAATTTTCATCCAGTTGAAAATATTTTGAAATTTTTTGAGACTGAAAATTAACCCAATGAATATTTAGACATATGTTCCTTTTTTTTTTTCTTCAACTTCTAAGTTTTGGGGTTCATGTGTGGGCGGGATTACAGATTTGTTACATAGGTAAACGTGCCATGGTGGTTTGCTGCACAGATCAACCCATCAGCTAGGTGTTAAGCCCAGCGTCCATTTGCTCTTCTTCCTGATGTTCTCCGCCCACACCCCATCACCCCCCCAACAGATAGGCCCCAGTGAGTATTGTTCCCCACAGTGTGACCACGTGTTTTCATCTTTCAGCTCCAACTTATAAGTGAAAACATACAGTATTTGGTTTTCTGTTCCTGCGTTAGTTTGCTGAGAATGATGGCTTCCAACTCCAACAAAGGATATGATCTCATTCATTTTTATGGCTGCAGAGTATTCCATGGTGTACATGCACCACATTTTCTTTATCCCATCTGTCATTGATGGGCATTCAGGTTGATTCCATGTCTTTTTTATTGTGAATGAATATATGCACACATGTATCTTTATAATAGAATGATTTCTGTTCCTTTGGGTATATACCCAATAATGGGATTGCTGGGTCAGATGGTATTTCTGCAGAGTTCTAGGTCTTTGAGGAATTGCCACATTGTCTTCCACAATGGTTGGGCTAATTTATACTCCCACCAACAGTGTCAAAGCATTCCTTTTTCACTGCAACCTCGCCAGCATCTGTTGTTTCTTAACTTTTTAATTAATGATAGCTATTCTGACTGACATGAGATGGTATCTCATTGTGGTTTTGATGTGCATTTTTCTAATGATCAGTGATGTTGAGCTTTTCTTCATGTTTGCTGGCTGCATGTATGTCTTTTGAGAAGTGTCTGTTCATGTCCTTTGTTCGCTTTTTTAATGGGGTTGTTTTTTTCTTATAAACTTGTTTAAGTTTCCTGTAGACTCTGGACATTAGACCTTTATCAGATGGATAGATTGAAAATTTTCTCCCATTCTGTAGGTTGTGTGTTCACTCTGCTGGTAGTTTTTTTGGTGTGCAGAAACTCTGTAGTTTAATTAGATCCCATTTGTCAATTTTTGCTTTTGTTGCAATTGCTTTTGGCGTTTTTATCATAAAATCTTTGTCTGTGCCTTTATCCTGAATGATATTGCCTAGATTTTCTTCTAAGGTTTTCATAGTTTTGGGTTTTACATTTAAGTCTTTAATCCATCTTGAGTTAATTTTTGTATATGTTGTAAAGAAGGGGTCCGGTTTCAATTTTCTGTGTATGGCTAGCCAGTTCTCCCAGCACCATTTGTTAAATAGGGACTCTTCCCCGTTGCTTCTTTTTGTCAGGTTTGTTGAAGATCAGATGGTTGTTGGTGTGCAGTCTTATTTCTGAGATCTGTATTCTGTTCCATTGATCTGTGTGTCTTTTCTCATACCAGTATCATGCATATGTTCTTTAATTCTGAAATAATTTGGCAGTTTTTCGGATATCTTCCAATTAATTAATTTCTGATTTAATTCTGTTTTCATGGAAAAACACATTCTGTATGGTTTCTACTGATTGAAAATAGTTGAGGTTTGTTTTGTAGCTCAAAATATGGTATATACTGGTGAATGTTCCGCATACACTTATATGAAAAGTATGTTCTGCTGTTCAGTGCAACATTTCTGTAAATGTCTTTTAGGTCTTGTAGTGTTTTACGGCTCTTTTATGTTCTTCCTGATTTTCTATTTACGTATCCTATCAATTACTGATAGTGGATTATTGAAGTCTTCAACTCTGATTATGGATTTATTTTTTTCAGTTTCCGCTCTTTATTTTGAAGCTCTGTTAAATTGCATACACACTTAGGGTTGTTATGTTCATAGGGATAACCTATATCGTTAGGTAATGCTCCTGTTTATCGTCCCTTATAGTCAAAGTCCACTTTGTCTGATATTAGTATAGTTTCTGCAGCTGTATTTTAGTTATTGATTTATGGTATATCTTTCTCTAGACTTTTACTTTCAACCTATTTATGTCTTTATATTAATATTTAAAATGCATTTTTATGTACACTGTATATATGGGTCTTGCTTTTTATTCAATCCTAGTCATTTCTGTCTTTTAATTTATGTGTTAGACGACCCCTTTTAATGTTATTATTTGACTAGTTGGAATAAAATGTACCATATTGGCAGCTGTTTTCTGTTTGTTTCATATTGGGTTTCAGTTTTCTTTTTATGCCTTCTCTAATATTAATCAAGTGTTTTTTATGATTCTGTTGTATTTCCTCTATTGACTTATTTATACCTTTAAAAATTTTTTTTTTTTTTTTTTTTTTTTTTTGAGACGGAGTTTCACTCTTGTTACCCAGGCTGGAGTGCAATGGTGCGATCTCGGCTCACCGCAACCTCCGCCTCCTGGGTTCAGGCAATTCTCCTGCCTGAACCTCCTGAGTAGCTGGGATTACAGGCACGCGCCACCATGCCCAGCTAATGTTTTTTGTATTTTTAGTAGAGACGGGGTTTCACCATGTTGACCAGGATGGCCTCAATCTCTTGACCTTGTGATCCACCTGCCTCGGCCTCCCAAAGTGCTGGGATTACAGGCTTGAGCCACCGTGCCCGGCTTCCTTTAAAAATTTTTAGTTGTCTACCTTCAAATAATATTCCATTGTTTTATATGGAGCCTAAAGACTTTATTGCAGTATATACACGGCTCCTTCTTTCCATCTTTTATGCTATTGTGGTCATACCTTTTTACATTTACATTTACTATGAACGCATAGTACATTGTTACTGTTTTTGTTTTAGACATCAGGTATCTTTAAGAGCAATTTGAAAATAAGAAAAAAGCCTGTATCCTCATTTAGTCTATTTTCACTGCTCTTTGTTTCTTTGTGTAGATCCAGGCTTCCCATCTGATGTTATGTTCCTTCTGCCAGAGGAACTTCCTTAACATTTATTGTCCACTAGGTCAAGCAGCTGGCCATCAATCCCCTCAGCTTTTGTTTTTCTAAGTCTGTATTTCTCTTTCATCTTTGAAAATTATTTTCAGTGGGCATAGGATTCTGGATTTGACAGTTTTTCTTGATGTTGTATTTTTTATTTGCACCGTTTTCATTCACTTGTTTTTAGTTGTTTTAATCTCTCAGCTGAAAGTCCCGTCTGTTACTGTCTACGTTTCCCTTTAGAGCCTTCGGCATGTTAGTCATAGTTATTTTTAATTCTTGGTCATTTCTCATTTTGGTGTCGTATCTGACTGTGGTTCTGATGATTGATTTGTCTCTTTGGAGTAATTCTTTTCTTGCCTTCTTGCATGCCTTGTAATTTTGTGTTGAAAGCTGTACATCTTGCGTAAGACAGTAGAGACCCGTGGAAGTGGTTTGTATGCCTAGAAATGGGCATACCTCTCCTTCCTAGAGGCCTTTAGTGTGGAAGTTCGAGTTTATCTGCTTGGGAATGGGCTGGGTATGAGAGAATTATTGTCACAACAGCTATCCTCACTGCAGCAGAGGCTTCACGTTTCTGTAGAGATACCTTGTGTTTTGGGTGGGGGTTGGATCACAAGAACGTCTTCTGTTCAGTTCTAGTTTTAGGTCTTCCTTTTGCACTGTGCCTCAGAAAGGGGGTCTCTGCACATTCTTGTTCTCCTGTTTCTTTCCTAGCACTATTTTGTTACCTTAATTCTAAGCCCCTTAGCTTGGCATTGTGGGGTGATGAGGAGGATGGGGTGCTGTCTCTGTTCCAGTTGAGTTTCAGTCTCATACCTGCACCATTGTCTTAGGTCTCTGGGCTGTGGCCTTTTCAGTTGTGCTTCCCCTACCCCAAGTGTTGCAGGGGTTTCTGTGTAATCCTGTGCCTCCCCAAGGAGTCAAGTTGTGTGTGTGTGTTTTTCCTGTTCCCATTCCCCACTGCAGAGTTTTCACGGGTGTCCTAAGGATAGCCGTGCATGTTGCCCTTCTCACAGGCTAGGTCTTCCTTTTTCCTGGTGGAGACAGGGGAGATGGATCCCGGTGGAGCTCTCTGCCACTCCTGTATGGTTACTGCATCTCTCCCCCGTATCTGGACCACAGTGGACACTTCTTACCACCCCTTCCTGTAAGCACTTGGGAGGTGATCATGACATAGATCCTGTGAGAGAATGTAACCCCCAGAGGTTTCACACAATCTTGGCAACCCACTCTTGACTTTAAGCAGATACTTGAGCGCAGGACTCCTCTGACCAGGGTTCTGTTTTGTCTGCCCTTGATGACACAAACTTGTGTCTCCTTAGATACTGGGACCTCAGCTTATTGATGGTTTGGAAAAAGTCATAAATTTAGTTAGGCCGTGTATGTGTGTGTGCGCGCATGCGTGCATTTGTGTGTTTAACATAAACAAGTCCCATCCTCATTAGACTTTATAGCAAGATCAGCCTTGAATGAAATCGTTTCTCGCCAGTAACTTGTTCTTCCAGTCATCCAGTTCTCTCTAGTCTTTTTAAAATTTTTTATTTCAAAGAAGATGCATCTCTGGGGAAAAAAAAAAAAAAAAAAAAAAAAAAACCTATTTTGCTACTGATGTGGCAAATTCAAGTTTTTGAGGATGACTCGAATTTTAAAATGCCAAACACCAGGCAAGGTAGAGAAGTAGCTGAGACGCAGGACTCTGGGCATTTACCCAGAAATCACACATTCTGTCTCTGCAGAGGCCCCTAGAGCCATTCCGTACATTGTTATTATTTTATTTCATTACTTATTTTACAGCATAATAGAACCCTAAAAGCAAAAGGCTTGTGAAATCACGTGCTAAAAGAACCTAAATACATGTTTCATCTTTGAGTTTTTCAATTGTAAAAGTAGCACACATTTGCGATAAATGATGTAAAGTGTCGAGTTCTTTTCATCCTCTGGGAATAATCACCCTCAGGTCTTTTGTATGGGTCGTCTGAGACTTTTCCCTAAGAACTTATTTTTGTCGTATACAAGGAAAAAGTAGTAAAAAATTAATATCTCGGCTGTTTGGGAAAGGAAGCCTATTGCTTGTTGCTCTGTTTATATTTTTTTCTCTCTTCAAAAAATACCTGTTAAGTGCAGAATGTATCGCAGCTAAACTGTACATTGTCTAATGTCATCTTTATCATATCTCAGTGACATTCCTCCCCATAACTAAAGTTTATTGAGCTTTCTGTGGAAAAGAGCCTCTAATTTGCAAGGCTGTTGAAAATGTGAAGAGTGGAGAAGTTCCACATGAGCTTAGGAGAATTTTGAAGCTATTTCCTGTATCATCTTGAAGATTCCTTGTTAAACTCAGTTTCACATGATGTTATGAGGCTGATATTCACGACTTTTAGATAATATCCCCCTTTCTGTGAGAAAGGGGCTGAATCATTTCACAGAAAAAAGTGACAGGAAATTTTAGCATCTCTCTTAGTAAATTAGAAGGCTTACACATTAGGCGAATATGACGACATGAAGGACAGTTGAAACATGCCCGCGTCAACCAAAGGACGAAGCTAAAGCACAAGTCTGATTGAAAGAGTTGACTTGAGCCAGAGTAAGGACAGCTGCCCAGATGACTCACCCACACTGCTTGGCCTTTGTTAACAGGCAGATTTTTAAAGGCAAAACAAAACAAAACAAAACAAAAATGGGGCAGGAGGGCAGGCGGAGGGGGACAGTGTCACCAAGTAGACTGTTAGAAAGTTCTGTCGGGGATTCTCATTGATATGCAGAAGTAACAGTGATCAGTGACCGCCTAGCCATGGCTAAGCGACAGAGTGTGGGAATGAGTGTGCCGCGTTACTAGGTGAATTCACAGCCACCTGTGGCAATGGGAAGCAGCTTCAGTGACGTGGGGAGTAGGATGTGATTGCTGTCTCATCTTAACGCCTCTCTGGGGCCTAGTGATTTGAAAGGGCCCACATTCCTCAGATAAAAGTTCTCCTCTTTCCTCATCTATAATACTATTCAAATCTGAAGAAAATTTATTTTGCTCGCAAATACCAACAGCCATCAGTGTTTTGTGTTTAATTTGTTCAATAAAAAGAAGCTAACAAAACAGAGAAAAAGCTCAGGAAAAGAGTTGCGTTGAACTCTATTAATTGGCTAGGCAGTTGACTTGTGTTTTAAAGATTTTCAAGTGCAGTCTTAGAGGCCTTCATGTCCTTGTCTCTTGATTCCCCTCCGCCTGCCTCCTTCCCCTTCCGAGTCGTGTCGCATTCCTCATCCCTGACCTGGCCCTTCCCACAGAGCCGCCCTCCTCGGAATCCTGATGGCCGACTCCCTACTCTTCCCCAGCGCCTTCTCCTCAGCCAGGACAGAGGCTTGTTGTGGGCAGGGTCCTTGTCTTTTATAATCCTCACAGAGCTGCCAAGCCAATTAAAAATTTTAAAAACAGCATTTGTGCACTTGCAAAGCATTCTATCACATACCTTCTTGGTTGTTCTTATTAGATGAAAAACAGAGATTCAGCTATGAGCGGTCTGGATATGATCTTGAAGAATCTGATGGCCCAGATGAGGACGACAATGAAAACGAAGACGATGACGAGGACAGCCAAGCTGAATCAGTCCTGTCGGCTGCACCCTCGGTCACAGCCAGCCCGCAGCACCTCCCATCTAGAAGCAGCCTTCAGGACTCTGTGAGTGCTGATGAGGACAGCAGGATCACCGATTGCTTTTCTGGGGTACACACGGACCCAATGGATGTTCTGCCCAGGGCGTTGCTCACCAAAATGACCGTACTGAGCACAGCACAGTCTGACTACAGTAGGAAGACACTCTCTCCAGGGAAGGCCAGGCAGCGCACCGCAAGAGATGAAAATGACACGATTCCATCTGTAGACGCTTCCAGGTCCCCTGAAGCTGCCCCCAGGTCCCCATGTCATCAGATGTCTGTGGACTACCCGGAATCTGAAGAAATTCTGAGAAGTTCTGTAGCAGGAAAAGCTATTGCTGTAACACAGGTAAATGATTGGCAGTTTTCTTTTTAACCTATTAAATATGGGAGCTTAATGGCTTAAGGAAATAATGCACCTAAGTGATTTATTTAGGCCAGATTAGTTTGTGTGGCTTTATTATTTTTTTTTCTTGTATTTAAGGGCAGAGGACATTTTCACCCTTTGGAGTCTAGTTGAGTATGCTAATAAACAGTTGAAGTATTTTATTGTGAATCTGTGAAAGAACCAAATGGTTCTTGAAAAATATACCCATTTATTTTTATTGGCTTTTTGAAAAATTTCTGAAATTAAAAAAAAAAAAAAAAAAAAAACATATGTGACAATGGCAAACATAAGTCCCACAACTGATTTATCCACTGGCTCCTTCTGAGCTGTTTTTCCATATCAGGTGCTGATATGATGGCATTTCAATGAATTATCCAAACATGTAGGACTTTGCCCCCATTGGCAAGACAGCTACCAGTTTCTATGGCAAAGTTAATGTGACCTGAAAACACATCAAGAAGTTCACTTTGCTTGAATGATCACATTGCTACAGCAGCTTGGGAGAGCTTTCTGCCCAAGAACTAGCTCAGGGCAGACACAGGCCCCCAGAAAGTCACGCTCCTTGTGCTGTGAGTCCCCGCTGTACCTCTGGCTGTTTTGTGACAAATGATTAATTCTGGGAGGAATGCGTTCTTCTCTCATTGACAGTTCTCCTACCTCTAGTATGTATTGAATATTGCAGTAGGATTTATTTCTACTTGTGGCAGATTTTAGTTTGCTAGGGAAGACTGGAGAAAAAATAAAAGACCATATGAAAGCTTGGATTTCTACAGACTATCTAGTCTAAATTCACATAGTTTAGTTATATTACACTGATGTTAACTTACCTTAATAAATTAGATTAATATGTAAATTGATGTAGCTCTTTAATATAGATAGATATTATCAAGAAAAAGCTAATATTTAGATAATAATCTTGGGTGGAAGGGAGGATGGGCTGGATTTATTTCGTCCGGTTACAGTTCATTTCTTTAGTATTGGCTGCCTGTGCTATACGCGTCTCTATCCCAAACCCTCTCAGACACTTAGCCGTGCCTGGAAACCTGGTTTTCAGCAGACATTTCATAAACTTGCGAATGAATAGACAAACATCCGGAGACCTTTTTCTTAGAAACACCTCTGTACAAATAATTCTTGGGTTCGCTTTTTTCCCCATTGACTTGACGCAGCCAACTAAGATCTCTCAATTTCTAAATAACTCTTAATCTCTAAAATAAGGTGGAGCTGGTAGTGCCAGAAACAGAAAGAATAACAAAAATGACAGCACGACAACATAGCTGTGTCCACTTCTCAGGGTTATTCTCTGTGTACAATGTGGCAAAATCCAGGGCGTTTGCTTGAGACATGCAAAAGACCATACAAGACGTATTGCCATTATTTCTACTAGAAAAGAAAAAAAATAAAGATGTAATAGATTTTTTAGTTGGAAGTTTATTTATTTATTTATTTTGTGTTTGTTTTTTTTTTTTTGAGACGGAGTTTCGCTCTTGTTACCCAGGCTGGAGTGCAATGGCGCGATCTCGGCTCACCACAACCTCTGCCTCCTGGGTTCAGGCAATTCTCCTGCCTCAACCTCCTCAGTAGCTGGGATTACAGGCACGCGCCACCATGCCCAGCTAATTTTTTGTAGTTTTAGTAGAGACGGGGTTTCACCGCGTTGACCAGGATGGTCTCGATCTCTTGACCTCATTATCCACCCGCCTTGGCCTCCCAAAGTGCTGGGATTATAGGCGTGAGCCACCGCGCCTGGCCGGAAGTTTATTTTTAAAAATCAAAAAATAATTTCATTGCAGCAAACATCATTTTTATCCATGCAAATACACATACTTTTACCTCCTTGTGAAGAAGTAGATTTAGTACTAGCGTCATGGCTCAGTGACTAGGAAAGACCTGTCATAAAAGGATTGTTCTCTCGTCATTTAGAGCCCATCATCTGTAAGACTTCCTCCTGCTGCCACGGAGCACAGCGCCCAGACAGCAGCGGGGATGCCTTCTGTGGCCTCGCCGCATCCGGACCCTCAAGAACAGAAGCAGCAAATAACTCTACAGCCGACTCCAGGCTTGCCTTCTCCCCAGACTCATTTGTTTAGCCACCTTCCTTTGCATTCCCAGCAGCAATCAAGGACACCTTATAATATGGTTCCAGTCGGGGGGATCCATGTGGTACCCGCTGGCCTCACCTACTCCACGTTTGTGCCCCTTCCGGCTGGACCAGTGCAGCTCACGATCCCTGCTGTCAGTGTCGTCCACAGAACTTTGGGTACTCCCAGGGATACGGTCACAGAAGTGTCTGGCACTACAAACCCGGCTGGAGTGGCTGAATTAAGCAGCGTTGTGCCATGTATTCCTATCGGCCAAATCCGCGTGCCAGGCCTTCAGAACCTGAGTACCCCAGGCTTGCAGTCGCTCCCCTCGTTAAGCATGGAAACTGTCAATATTGTAGGCCTAGCCAACAGCAATCTGGCCCCGCAAGTCCATCCACCGGGACTGGCTTTGAATGCCGTCGGACTGCAGGTTCTGACGGCAAACCCTTCCCCACAAAGCAGCCCCGCCCCTCAGGCACACATTCCAGGTCTCCAGATCTTGAACATAGCATTGCCCACCTTAATCCCCTCGGTCAGTCAAGTAACCGTGGATGCACAGGGAGCTCCTGAAATGCCAGCTTCCCAAAGCAAAGCGTGTGAGACACAACCCAAGCAGACTTCTGTAGCTGGTGCAAACCAGGTCGGCAGGACCGAGTCTCCTCAGGGGTCACCTCAAGTCCAGCGGGAAAATGCAAAAAAAGTTCTGAATCCACCTGCCCCCGCAGGTGACCAGGCAAGGCTTGATGGCCCAAGTCAAATGGACACAGAGAAGGCTGCCTCGGCAGATCACGTGAAGCCCAAGCCTGAACTCACTTCCATACAGGGCCAGCCAGCGTCTGCGTCACAGCCTCTGCTGAAGGCACAAGCTGAAGTTTCTGCAAAGACCTCAGGCCAGCAGACCCTCTCTCCAGACAGGCAGGTGCCCAGGCCCACAGCACTGCCCCGGAGGCAGCCCACCGTGCATTTCAGTGACGTGAGCAGTGATGATGACGAGGACAGGCTTGTGATAGCAACCTAATGGGTTTTATTTTTTATTGCTTTTTTTTAAGTAACACTTAAAGGTTTCTTTGAAAACCCTCTTTCCTTAAAGCACATTTTTCTGACATAAACTCATGACTAATCTTTGTGCAGTCATGAACTTTTGACCAATAATTGTTGTTTTGTGTCAGCTCCAGCCATTTTTGTACATGTTGTATAGACAATCGTGCCTTTTAGGAGCTTTATGTTTAGAAACTGTACAGATTGTTGAATATCTATATACATAAAAATATATATGTACATGAAAACCAGGTAGTTATTTGTGTTTAGTAAGGAAAACCTGTCAAATAAATCAAATGATTAAATTATATGTTCCACTGTTGAATATAAATTTTATGGCTATGGGGCAGAGTTTCTGTGTATAAATTAGTATGTAAACTCCATATTTATTGTATTCATCTTAGTCTTTGAAAATGGGTCTGTCCTCCTTGTGTAAGACAGTAACTTTACACTTCGGATTTTCTGTGTTATGAAATGTTCCAGTAAAATATTGTTTACTGACTTTACCATTGCTCAGTTGTGCCTTCTTTACATCATCCAGTGATCTGCATTTGGAAAATCGCCCTAGGTTCCATTCTTTCCACATTCTCCTCAACCCTCAGGTTTTTTTTTTTTTTTTTTTTATAAACAGAGACTTTAGTAGCCTTTCTACCATGTGAAACTGTAACTAAAATCCGTACAACTGAGAGACCTATTTTTCCTGTTTGTGAGAAGTCATTTTATAGTTATTATTAGAAGACTAAATAGGTAAGAATACTTTCTCTAAGTACATAAAGCACGTAGCCTAAAATAGGCAACCTTCCTAGATGAGGGTGTGGAAATTTCTGGGGAACATGAGTTAAAACCCATTGTTCTTAGAGTTTGGCTCTGATGAGGCTCATGTAACCCCATTCCCAGGCTCCAACGCCAGATCTGTTCATGAGCTATAGGCTCTTCTTTCCCTTGGTCCTGTGACACTCATAGAGCTCTGTCCAGAACTGAACTGCAGAGGGCCCAAGTTACGGAAGAACCAAATTCAGACTTCTAAATTACCTAAGTAACTCTTTAGGCATTACTAATTCCTGTCCTGGAAATTTAAACCATCCTTATTCAGAAAAACGAGGAGGCATGGGGAGCCCCCAACTACCACTGCAGTGATATGCATTATTAATGATTACAGATGCTAGGTTTCTGAGAAAGGTGTTTTAATGTTGGAATTTGAATAGTTAGCACATTACTAAGGCAATGTATTCACACTTTTAAAGGCCTGCTTACAAAGATTGCAGAGACATAAAGTAGGTAAGACAACAGCATGGTGTGTGGGGTGGGAGGTAGGGATAGCCTATCTGCTAAGGGGTTTGCAGACCTACTGCCAGCCAACCCCAGCTTCACGTCTGGGACTTTGCAGAGACTCCTGGCATTTTAACTTGCTTATCCTTACCTAAATTAGGATCTCCAAAGGTGTGCTGTGGTGCCAGAACGTTCTGGTGCATCTGTGATGCTTTAAATGCATGCTTCAATTTACATGTACATATTTATGCAGGTTAAGTAACAAAATTCTCTCAGAAACAATAGAAATACATTTTATATTCTGAGATAACTTTGGAAAGAATTCTGGAAACTTCTGCTCTAGGGATTGCATTGCCCTATCAATAATAGTTGTTGAAAATGAGGTGTGTGATCTGTCCAATTTCTCAAAATTAATGTTTTATTTAACCTTGTGTTGTGAATTTAACTTTTTATTGCCTAGAATTTTAAAGCAGTCTAATAAACATTCTTAACTCCATAGTCATACTTTTAAGTACAGATTACTTCTCTAAATTCACAAATAATGCTTGGAATTTTTAGCTTTGAGTTTTTTTGTTTCTAAAGAATTTTCTTAATTTAAAAAATTCCCACACTGAAAGACTAAGTGTTGTGAGATGAGTCGACGTTTCCTTGAAATTTTCTTAATGCTATAAATACACCTGACTCTTATTTTGTACTTTTCATGATTCTTATTTTGGGCTTTTCAAAATTCAGTGCATTATCCACATACCTTAAATATTAGCAACTTTCAAGCTTTATTGTGGCCTTTCAAGTATTTTGCCAGTATTTGAAATATGCAGCCATATAGGAAATACTACCAAAGTCTAAGCCATTACATTTTGAAACTACATGCACGAAATAGACAAGGGAATAATTTTGTGCTATTTCTCTAAAGTCATCTTTTCCCAAGGAGCAGTGTCCACTTGATATTCCCAAATAGGAACGACTTGCAAATAATGTAATTCAGAGAACTAGTGGGACTACGTTTTACCTTTATTCTGTTGCACTGTCATGCATGGAGACCCAAGCCTGTACAGAACTAGGGCGCAATGACATAGTAAATCTCTTTGATAATTTATTGACAAAACAGGTGAAAGTTACAATGTGTAACAATTTCAATACCTTGTATGAATCCACTGCAATGCCATCATCAGAAGTATTGGAAAAAACAGCTGAAGAACCAAAGGTCGTTTTTGTAGTTTTCAAAGATTATTATATCTGGCTTATGAATATTTATTGTAACAGATCAAGGGCATTCAAATAACTTACTTTCATTCCTTAGGGTATAAGCCAAAATAATTAACTGATGGTATTTAATGTACAACTTTTGTTTCTCAGTTTTTCATAATATAGACTTGATTTTCCTTTCACAGAAAAAGTATGCATAACACACTTCTTACAAGTTAATCCCTGACCTGAATTTTAAATGATAGCACTTTATAAGGATTATGGAATATAATCATTATTTTTGTTGGAAGACTGTCAAGATAGTTAATAGATCTTGATGCATGCCAGTTCAAATTATAACCTCAGGGCTCTTTTTGACTTTTCTTTTTTCACCTTACATTTTGCAGTCAACTTCAAGTAATACCAGAAAGGTGATTTTTATTAATTTTGTTTCAAAACCATCTATAAATTCTAAACACAGGATGTATATCACCTTAAGAATCTTTTCTCAAAGTGACTTCCCATGACTTAAAGTGTTAAATTTCCTATTTAATATTCAAAGAAGGTATATATATCAAAGCTGAAGATCATATATATATATGTGTGTGTATATATATATATATATATAGTGCAATAACTCCCTGCTGTCATTACCAAGGGGGGAAAAAGAGAAAGAAGGTTTAAATCAAGAACAGTAAAATATTTTTCTCTATAAATTATATACAGACAGTTTACAGCTTAGTATGGTTCCATTTAATGATTTTTCAACTTTACAATGGTGTGACGGTGATAAGCATTCATTAGAAACCATACTCTGATTTTTGATACTTTTCTGTGCTAGCAACATGTGGTTTGATCTCTTATGATGCTGGGCAGCGGCAGGGAGCTGAAGCTCCTAACCAGCCGCGTGATCATAACCACAAACACTCTACAGTGCACTGTATTCAGTACATTACATGAGATATTCTAGACTTTATTTTTAAATAAATGTTATGATATTGTACAGCTGTAGGCTAATGTAAGTGAGCACATTTAAAGTAGGGTAGGCTAAGTTCCGATGTTCAGTAGGTTAGATATATTAAATGCTTTTTTTCATTGTTGAGACAGAACCTTGCTCTTTTTCCTAGGCTGGAGGGCATGGTGTGACCTCGTCTCAGTGCAACCTCTGTTTCCTAGGTTCAAGCAATTCTCCTGCCTCAGCCACCCGAATAACTGGAAATGCAGGGACACGCCACCACACTGGCTAATTTTTGTATTCTTGCTAGAGATGGAGTTTCACTATATTGGCCAGGCTGGTCTCGAATTCCTGACCTCAAGTGATTTACCTGTCTTGGCCTCCCAAAATGCTGGGATTACAGGCGTGAGCCACCATGCCTGTATGCATTAGGCAAAATGCCTAAATGCATTTTTGACTTACTGGATACTTTTGATGTAACCCCAAGGAACATCTGTAATCTGAAAGTCATGATGCATTTACTTAAATATATTGGATTCCTAGGCTTTGCACACACAGGTTTATCTGGAATCTTGCATTAAAGGTTCTGTGGAAGGCACTGAAAGCATAAAAGAGACATTATCTACTCTTAAGCGTTCACTGTCTCCTGAATCAGGTTTGGGTTTGAAGAAAACTGTCAGACATCCAAGATCCAGTAATAATTTAAGTACCAACCAACTCCGAAAGAAATTAGAAGGTACACTTTCTACCCGAGGAGGATCCCTGCTTAAGACAGATCATATAAACTAGGACGTGATAATACACCACATCATAGAAACCACAGACTTTAAAATATATGAGAGTTAATAAAGTTACTGTCTTAATAAATTAAAGAATGATTTGCATATATTGGAGATTGCTGTATTTTGAAGGAGGTATAGGATTTGGGACTTTAGAACAGACATGATGCCAAGGAGCAGAACAAAAATAGCAGAGCCATGAAGTGTAAGCCATGAACGTGTGCCAGGACCAGTCTAAATGGAAGAGAAGATTCACTCAGACATTCAATAATATTGATTGTGCACCAACAGTGTAGAATGAAAATTTGATGCAAATTAAATGAAGCCTGTCATTCAGGAGCTTAATTTCTAGATGATGAGTAAGTGAGCAAGATGCAAGATATCTTGAATGGCAAAAAGAGGTACCACCAAGTGCAGGAGGAGCGCAAATAATGTTGAATTCCAGGCTGAGTTGATGAGGGAGTGCTTCAAAGAGAATGAACCATTTACATATGGCCTTGAAGGGACTTGGTTAAGCAGAGACAGTAGATGAGACAGAACAGACAGAAGCACAATGGAAGAGAATCCATGTTTATCCCTACTGCGTGTTGTCTATAATCTTATGTAATCATTCCAAGCAGGAAGGATTATCTCCTCGTTTTATAGGTGGAGAAGCTGCAACTCATAGCTGTAATGAAGCCTTGCTTTGCAGATGCTTGGATTTGAAAGCAGGATGGTCTGATGCAGCAGCCTAACACGTAAGCAAACCATAGGGAACATGAAAGGCCATTGAGACCACGAAAGCAGACAACATTTTGGGATTTAGCAAGGCATCTGACAAAGCTGCAGTGATATTATGGATTTGATTTAAGGATGGGATATTAATGATTTAAAGAAGATATTAAAGATTGGATTTTTATGGATTGGGTTTATGGTGGGCTCGTCAAGTGGAAAGAGCACTCAGTGTGTCAGAGCACTGTAGGGAAAGGAGCATGGGCTGTGGATTCCAAAAACCATCATCATTCCTTATCTAATGTGCCCAGAACTTATGGGAGGATGAGGCAGTTCCAGAGGACAGAAAAGGAGGAAAGGAAAGTAATGCAGAGGAGGGTGGAAATAGTCACGTTACTCAGTGCTCAGCTGGCCATAGTATCCTTTCTTTTTAGTGGGCCGACTCAATAAAATATAGGAGACATTTGTTGATGACACAAATAGATCAGGATCAGTGTCCAGGAAGATTCAACCAAGTGGAGAGATGGGCTGAATATGGATAAGACAATTTAGCAAGAAAGCAAAAGCCCTGGCACTTGGATTGAAAATTTAAGAGTACTGAAAAACAGCACTTTGCTTCCTGCAAAGTTCCGTATGTGCTACCCTCATCCCTCCCTCCCCCAAGAAAAAGCATAATCTAAGGGATGGTAGAAATGTGTTATTTATTTATCATTTTATCTTAGTAGAGCTAGGATTTTCCTGTGTTGCCCAGGCTGGTCTTGAACTCCTGATCGCAAGCAAGCCTACCGCCTCAGCCTCCCAAAGTGCTGGGATTACAGGCATGAGCCACCACGCCCAGCCAGAAATCCATGACTTCGGCATTACGTAATACCACACTCTATGCCCTCATGATCAGAGCATTCTGGGAGCGTCCTCCATTATCGGACTCCAGGCTTTAACAAGATACAGACAAAAGAGCACATTTTGAGTCTATCAGGCTCTGAGGCCAAGTTCACAGTAGCCCCTGTGAGAGGGGCTGGAAATAGGATTATCTGGAGGGTTCCTCATGATAGCTAAGAACGCACCTAGGAAGAATCACAGAGCAGAAATAATAAAAAATACGTTGTCTTTTTGGTGGAAGGAGAGAGAGTTCAGGGATTAGGAAAGAAGAGAACGTGGGCTTTTGTGAGGGAAGTGCTGTGTCCCCATTAATTTTTGTGTAAAACTAAGATTAACCTCACAGCAAGAAGCTAGTGGGAATTCATGGCTCACAGCTAAAGCTCATATTTGCATAAAAATCAGATGTAAATATGGAGGAACATAGTGATTTCTCTTCAAGGAAGATTGCAAGGTTAAACATTCTAGTATTATTTATGCCAATCCTCTAAAACGTATTGGGATCAGCTGGGGAGGGAATGCTTAGGGGTTCACCCCTCCACTTGAATCTCAAGCGATTTCTGAATGGACACCACCTCCAAGAGCTTGGACTGACAACTGCTTCTACTCTAAGGGAGTACACAGAGGCAGCTGGGAAGAGCCTGGGACTCAAACCCAGGACCCACCCACATTCCATCATCAGGGAGAAGGATCAGGCAGACATTTCTCTAAGTCAGGAATCAAGTTTTGTTCATTTTGTAGATTCGGCCTTTAGACATAATTGAAATGAAAAGTCCCCATGACATTTAACAACAGTTTTCTAATTACTCTGCTTTTGTTCTCTGAGAAGGTAGGGTTGTCTCATTCCATCATACCTGAGGTGTACATTAGATACTGTACTAAGAGTTTATTTCAGCACACTGAAGAATTATTCTTTGAGGTGCTCAATTGTCACTGGGAGCTAGATTGCTACTGGGGACTGCATGCTCAGGTAATGATGGAAAAGTGGAAATTAAGGATATAAGTAAGTTTTAAGTTTTATTGTTTTCCCCATCACCTAGACCATAAACCTAATTCTGGAAAAAAAAAAAATGTAGCTGATTTAGGTAATTATGAAAACACCTCGGATTAAACAGGAAATTTTCCTGGCTCTAAGCGATATTGATAACTTTTCAAAGGTAGGTAAATTTTCTCACTTAAACTAACAAGATATTCTTATTAGATTTAAAATTTGAGATTATAGGTCATGCTCTGTTGGTATGATAGTATTTTATTAAAAACTCACATTCTATACAGTACAGTATTTTTAATTTTAACAATTACAACAAATATTGCATTACATGAAGTCATTCTCACATTGTGGTTGAGAAAATTGCTCAGGGTTGCAAAGCTTGTTAAGTAGTGAGGCTGGGAGTTGAAACAGGGTCTTTTTTCCCTACTGTTCCATGCTGCTTTTTCAGTAATGATTTATGGTAATTGGCTTGTATTGTATTCATTTCTAGGTGAAAGTCTATTTAGTATTCATAAAACATTCCATTTAAATTTTCTACTAAAATGAGTATGTCCAGTGCCATGCATATTTGTATAAATAATAGATTTTGTAACCTTTTTCTTTGCCCTTTCTCACAACTAATATAATAGGAGCCATAAAAATATTTAGTGAAGAAACATTTAACTTAAATAGCAGGAGATAAAAGGGCAATCCAAAGTGACAATTCTAATCAAGCATAGAACATGTAAACTTCCAAGTATATTAGGTTTCGGTTCTTAACTATTATTCAGAAAAATGTCTTTGTTACATATCTTATGATATAAGATTGGAAGGAAGAAAATTGAGCATGGATTCACATTGTTTTGAGTATTGATATGGTTGGAACATAGCATATTTATTATATTAAAGTTCCTGAGTTTGATCTTTTCAGAAATATTTCCAAAAAGAAATGGAGGAATTTCCCATTACATTTTATAAAAAAGATAATTATTACAACATATTTCTCCTATGGAGGGGACAGCAAATTGCACTGCTTTTTATATGCAGACTTTATGATGATTAACAGGAACTTGGAAATGAAGGTATTTATTCATTTTAGTTAGATGTAAAAGAGAAATATTTGTTCTATGTAGCAGGTGATTCCATATTTCAGTATAACCCAATAGAAGTCCCTGTATGTAACTTAATTTTTTCTTGTCTGGGTCTTACTTTTGGTTCTGAAATGCAGAAGTGAATCATTAGGTATCTTTTATGATGTCCATATATTTGTGGGTTTGAAAAAGGTATTTCACGAAGACCAATAGACATTTGTTATGTAGCTGGATTTGCTTGGGACAAGGCATCTTTCATTCTTTTTCAGTTACTTTAAAGACAGTATGTTTGGTTAGCTACCTATGAGTGTTGCCAAATGAGATCTAAGGAAACCATGATACGTGAAAGACATCAGGGCTTTACATTCCTGGAGATCAGTCATGGAAAGAAAAGCCAGCCCTGAGATCAGTCAATTAGCCAGGCATGCTTAGTTTTCTCTGCTAATAGCAAGGCTTATTTTTGCCCAGTAGGGTCAAATGTTAACACTAGTTTTGATTCAGCAGTGGTACCCTATAATACATTTGAATTTAGTTATTTTAGAACATCTCTATATATTCATTATACAGCAAGACATTTTCTGGTCCTTCAACATTTTTATTTGTCAGAAGTAGTTTATGACTTCTTGCAGTCTACTTACTGTTTACACTCAACCATGTGCAATCACAATGATTATTGATTGAACAATCTAGTCTTCGTTAAAAGTATGTTAAGTATTCTGATAAAATAATATGCACCATTTCATAATCTATAAGGGTTGGAACCATTTTAATTCATAATATTATGAGAAGCCAAATTTCAAAGAATAGTCTGTGAGGAGAAAAAATAATTTCTAAAATTTATTTTTAAAAAATCAGACCCAAATTATTAAAAACTTCACTTAACTAATGAAGTTAAATGCTTAATGAAAGCTGTTTGTCATGGTCTCAGCCTCTGTTGGAAATAGTTGTAAAATATTTAGTGCATGGTACATCAACCCTCTTTGATGCTTAAGCAACCTTAGTGCCCCCAGGTCAGTGCTCTGAAGGTCCTTTAAATGGAGATAAAGATCAGAACTGACACAGGGACCCCAGGGACCAATCCTGGAAAAATGTTCTGTTTGTTTTGTTTTGTAACTAAACAAATTCCTGTGAACCCTTTGTTGTCATTTTTCTAAATCCTTCAAAACAAGAAGAAGCATTTGGAAGACACAACAGATTCAGGCGACAAAACATTTCAAGTTTCTGCTACAGGTAGAGTCATATGTTCTTTAGAATTTCAGTTGAAATAGATAAAATATTTCCATGACGGACTTCTATTGTCTCTTGGAGGCACTTACAGCTTTTGTTGTTGTGGTTGTCCTTGCCGTTGCTATTTAAATAACTCTCTTCAGCACGTAGACTACATGCCAAATGTATTTGTAAATGATTTGTAATGTGAATGATTTGTAAATGAACGATTTGTAAAAATCTGTACATACATTACTTCAGGACAGAGTTAGGGCCCATTTAGATCTGGTGGCTGGTGCTAATGAACATAAGTTCCATCTCTGTTCAAGGTTTATTTCAAATACCACAGATTGTATCTCTAACTATTATGAGTCATCTCATGAATGAATAAGCAAGAAATAGATTTGCAAAAACTATGTCAAGGGTTATGATCTACATTTTGCAACAATATTATTAGTATCAAATTAATAGTAATTGATACCTAATGAATATTAATATTAGTATCTATTACTATTAAAATGTGCGGACATTTTCTAGTTTATCTGTTTGTCAAAACATTAGCTTTTAAGTATTGTATATGGAAACAATTTACCAGCTAATTGTCAAATTATTTATTTTCTGTGCTTCAGTTTTCTCATCTTTAAGCTAGGGCAAAAGTAAGTGCCCATGTGAGAGGGCCTTTGGGAAGATAAAAGCAGATAGTATGCAAAGTAATTAACAAATCATAGTGCATAGCAATATCTGAATAAATGTTAGCACTAGTTATTCGAGTTTTTCAATAATTTTTTTTTTTTTTGAGACAGAGTCTCACTCTGTTGCCCGGGCGGAGCGCAATGGTGCAATCTCGGCTCACTGCAACCTCTACCTCCTGGGTTTAAGCAATCCTCCTGCCTCAGCCTCCTGAGTAACTGGGACTATAGGTGCACGCCACCACTCCCAGCCAATTTTTGTATTTTTAGTAGAGATGGGGTTTCACCATGTTGGCCAGTCTGCTCCACGGAGCAGGAGTCATATCCTTTAAATTTGCCTTTCCTTCTCTTTCTCTTGCTCTCTCAGCTCTCCTTCTGAGGGCTTCATGTATCTAATTAATACTACAGAGGATGTTAGACCAGTAGAAACAACAGCTTTGCTCTACCTTGTTTAGGAATTCACTCGTTCTCAAGTTTTCCTGTTTCTCAGAAGGATTACAACTGGCACTGGTAGACTCCTAAAGTGGCCAGGACCTAAAGTTTCTCTTGTTTCATTTTGGCTTAAATTTTTACCAGAATTTGTTTTAAGAAATCATTTTTCTTAGCTGTTCTAGTTGAAAGTCCATTTTCTTTTTTTATACGTAAGTTTTCTCCCTTTAAATGTCCTGTGATACAGACTCTACCATAAATCATGTTACACTGCAGTTTGGTCTCTGGCATCATTTTTGCCTCTTCACTTTAGAATAATCAGATCTCCTTCAGTGCCAATACGTTTTCTTGAGTCACCGGGGAGGGCCCCTGTGTGACTGGACACCACATCCTGCAGTACACATACACACAGTCACCCTCATTTGTAATTGCAAAGACACTCTGCGATCATGTTGGCCTTGTGATCCACCTGGCTTGGCTTCCCAAAGTGCAGTTTTTCAATAATTTTAAATGCATTCCAATAGGACGGATACTAACATTCACTCAACAAATACTTATGAACCACTTACCACATGCAAGTCCATGGTCAGATCTCTATCTGTGGCCGTCTTCAAAACCGTTTACACCCTATTTTTAAATACTGTGCTGTGTTTAAAATGTTTCCTAACTGCTTCGCAGAAAAACCAGACGAGGCAGAAGTAAAGCAAATAAACCAAACAAGTCGTCTCTAACAGCTTATGTGAAGTCTTCTTTCTAAAAGTTCGAAAAGTGGAATCTTTCTGTGCATCCTCAAAGGGAAGACGGGCTTTCAGCTGGCGGAAGAGTGTATGAGATCTTTGTAGATGCTGCGGCACCATCCAGAAGGGAAGGTACGTATTGCCTGGGCTCTTCTGGGGTTGGCTTTATTCTTGGTGCAACCTAGTAGGGAGTGGGCGCAGAGAGGAGCGGTCTTTGCTGAGAGGGCTGCTGGGCCCTCCACAGAGCCCAGGCCTATCCAGAGACCAGCATTGTCTAACAGCAATGATGAAGCCTCCTGAGGCTGCGAGGAGCCCGTCAGCCACTTAGTGGGCTGCCTCTGCATCTCCAGTTGTGCTGGGAGCAGGGATGCTTATTGTGGCCTGGGAACCTCCAGGTTACTCACAACTGGTACAAGAGGGCATCTGAGTGACATTGTTAAGCTGTGATTAGAAACCGTTGATTGAAAAGAGTGTTATGTGGTTTGACTGTGGGGAATTTTGTTTTTGTCAGTCTTGGGTATGTTTTTAAGAACTGTCGGACTTTAGATGTAAAAAGCAAGCTTGAGCTAACTCCTCCAGTTCCTCCATTTGGTAAATGAAGAAAGCAATGTTCAAAGAAGGTAAACACTCTCATACAAAGGGTTGTTTGGTTTTTTCTTGTAAATTTGTTTAAGTTTCTTGCAGATGCTGGATATTAGACATTTGTCAGATGTATAGTTTGCAAATATTTTCTACCATTCTGTAGGTTGTCTGTTTACCCTGTTGATATATTCTTTTGCTGTACAGAAGCTCTTGTTTAATAGATCCAACTTGTCAATTTTTGCTTTTGTCGTAATTGCTTTTGGCTATGCGCAATAGCAAAGATATGGAATCAACCTAAGTGCCCATCAATGGGAGATGGCATAAAGAAAACGTGGTATATATACACCATGGAATATGACGCAGCCATAAAAAAAGAATGAGATCTTGTCTTCTGCAGGAACATGGATGGAGCTGGAGGCCATTATCCTCAGCAAACCAACACAGGAACAGAAAAACAAATCCTGCATGTTCTCACTTATAAGTGGGAGCTAAATGACGAGAACTCATGGACGCAAAGAAGGGAACAGCAGACACTGGGGTCTACTTGAGGGTGGAGGGTACGAGGAGGGAGGGGGCAGAAACAAATAACAATTGGGTAGTAGGCTTAGTACCTGGGTGATGAAATATCTGTACAACAAACCCCTGTGACACGAGTTTACCTATGCAACACACCTTCACCTGTACCCCCAGACCTAAAATACAAGTTAAAAAAATAACAGGATGCAAAGGGGCCGTGTTCATGGCAGCACAGGCTTTGGAGGCTGTGCTTGGAATTATATTCCTCCTCTACCCACAAGCTTTCTAAACTTGAGAAAGTCATTATATCTTTCTGTACCTCAATTTCTTCTTCTATAAAATGGGCGTAATGATCATATCAACCTCAGAAATTGCTGTGAACAAACAGATCTTATGTGGGTGTTTAGTAAAGGACCCGTGTAGCCTGTATGAAGTGTTCAAAGTTCCCTCGTTATTATTATTATCATTATGCTGGTTGTTATTAATTTGGGGAGACCAAATTGAAACCAGAAGACAGTAACTGACAATCCAGTGTCTCTTCTTCCTTGGAAATTTTGACTCTAAACCACAGTGTATCTTTCTAATAAGCTAGATAAATGATAGGGAGAATTTTGTATTTAGTAACATTTGTTTTTGCTATTTTGTTATTAATTTGTATGTCTCCCATGTCAGCATTCAAAGTACTTCAGCAAATCAGATATTAATATATAAAATTTATACTTGTAACATATTTAAAAGAATTGGATTAATTTATAAAGTATACTCAAAAGTGTGTGTGCTGGGTTTATGTTTCTTGTGACTTTGATCTGAAATGTTTAAGATAACATTTCAAAGCATAACTATAAAAAGGGAAGTTTTAAGTTTACTAGAGAAAGTGTATAGTACTGTTTTTATGACACTGAGATAGGAAAAGGCTTGCAGGTAGGAAACAAAACGCCAAAATCATGAAGGCTCATAAATTCAGGTTCATAAAGTGGCAAAACTTTGGTACTCCTCCAGAACTATTTAAAAGAAAAACTAGATTGGAAGGAAATATTTGCTTCATATATCTGACAGAGGATTCTCATCCAAAACATATTTAAATTATTTTACATCTTGGTCAGAAAAAGTCAGATAACACACCAGGAAAATGTTCAGACTGTGAGAATAAGAGCCAGGCATGGTGGGTTCCCACCTGTAATCCCAGCACTTTGAGAGGCTAAGGTGGAAGGATTACTTGGGGCCAGGAGTTCGGGACCAGCTTGGGCAACACGGAGAGACCCCATCTCTACAAAAACATTTTTTTAAATGTAAAAATATGCAATTCATGGTAGAAAAAAATACAAATGAACAACAGGTACATGGCAAAAAAATACATCTTTAATAAAAATTATGGCTATGCAAGTTAAAACAAGATATGGGTTTTTGTTGTTGTTGTTGTTGTTTTGTTTTGATTTTGAGACGGAGCCTTGCTCTTGTTGTCCAGGCTGGAGTACAATGGCATGATCTCAGCTCACCACAACCTCCGCCTCCCGGGTTCAAGCGATTCTCCTGCCTCAGCCTCCCAAGTAGCTGAGATTACAGGTATGAGCCACCTCACCCGGCTAATTTTGTATTTTGAGTAGAGACAGGGTTTCTCCATGTTAGTCAGACTGGTCTTGAACTCCCAACCTCAGGTGACCTGCCCACCTCGGCCTCCCAAACTGCTGGGATTCCAAGTATGGACCATCGCACCTGGCCAAGATATGGGTTTTATAACCAGGTAGGCAAATATTAAGAACCTAAGCACACCTGGTGTGGCAGGGCTGTGGAGGAAGCAGTGTCTTCAGACACAACTAGCAGAGGGAGGCCTGAGTTGATGGAGCCATTGGAAGAACAATCTGGCAGTATTTATTAGAGCTCCACATGCAGGCTGTATGTTCTAGCAATTCCCACTTATCCACATCAGCCCTACAGGAACACTTGCCAAGGGGACATGAACAAAAAAATTCATTGTGTGGTGTTTTTCTATATTGAAAAATTGTAAACAACCTAAATGCCTTTCAATAGAGTAATGTCTGAATAAATGATAGCATTTTCCTTTTCTAGAATACTAAGCAGAACTAAAAAGAAAGCGTTAGATAGATGGATGGATCTCCAAGATATGTTTTGAGAGAAAATAACCAGTTGCAGAAAAATGTATGCAATGGGATTTAGTTTATTTTAAAAATATAGGGAGTCACAAACAAATGAAGTAGGAAATGATGGAGTCCTATATCTCTATGTAGAAGCACAGGAAGCAGCATGGCATGATACATCTAGCTCACAGCCGTGGGTATCCCTGGAGGGATGCTGAAGATTGTAGGACACGCATTCAGAGGGCTTTTATGAGGCAAATGAATAATACAGTTGTTTTCTACCTGAGTTGAGACCAGATTAATATACAGATAGGGACCCAAATGTCAGCTTTGTGGCTGATTAAGGTGATAATGGAGCAGGTGGCTTAGCTTTATAATCAGGTGGGCTTGCAGCTGTCCTGTTCCTCACCTCCTATTATTTTTTGCTCCCCTGCCTTCCCTCCGCACTGCCTTCCCTCTTAGCCTGCATCAGCAGGCTAAGCTTTGGGGCAGTCTATAAGGGAGCTTAGTTCTGCATAACCTCACATTGATCAAAGCTAGAAAATAAACAGACCGGTATCTCAGTCTTACAGCATTTTCATAGATTGGCTCCACCCTCCTTAAAAATATGAGCCAGTGGTCACCACCAACAATTAGGTAATGAGTTGCTCCTTCTCGTCCCCAGGAGCAGGGAGGATGAAAGTCATGGTACACAAGGAGCTGAAGGCTTTTATCATTATGATTACTATTGTCCATGAACGTGAGTATCACCTACAAATAGTATCACCTGCAAGTGATGTTTTAATGTTTTTTTTAAAAGAAAATGTATCCATGTAACACACATAAGCAAAACCAAAAGTTCAATAGAAATCTGCAATGATGTTAGGCATTTTTCCCAACAGTAGTTTCTTATAAAAAATGTTTTATTTATTTTTTATATTTACTTATTTATTATTTATAAATAATGCTTCCAAAAATGAGCCTGTTGATATAAAACAAATTAAGATACAAAACATGAGAAACTAAATAGCTATGACATGAATTTTCTTTTAAAAGTCTAGAGAGCATTTATCTTGTAGAAATTTCAAATAAGCCTTATGTCGATATCAGTATACACTCAAGATATTGAATAGCATTTGCAAAATTTAAAAAATTATTATTATTATAAAGACTCAGTCTCACTCTTGTCTGCCAGGCTGGAGTGCAATGGCACAATCTCAGATCACTGCAACCTCTGCCTCCCGCGTTCAAGCGATTCAGCCTCCCAAGTAGCTGGGATTATAGGTGTGCACCACCACGCCTGGCTCATTTTGGTTCTTTTAGTAGAGACTGAGTTTCACCATGTTGGCCAGACTAGTCTCGAACTCCTGACTTCAGGTGATCTGCCCGCCTTGGCCTCCCAAAGTGCTGGGATTACAGGTGTGAGCCACCACACCCAGCCCATAAAAAAAGTTATTAAAATGTCTGACCATTTACTGTGTACCAGGTATTCTGCTAAACGCTTTACATTTTTTTTAATTTAATCCTTCCGTTAATGCTGTGAGGTTGGCACTCTTTTTTGGTTAAGGAAACTGAGGTTGAGAATGGATAAATATTTGCCTGAGGTCCAAGGAAATAAGGGCCCATTTCTACTGTGTATTTATCTTACATTTTCTTCATGCACAGTCTTTTCCAACTACAGGCCCATTATTTGCTAACCTGAATATGAGCATTTAAAATTAAAATAAATTCAGTTGTTTTCTTGGCATATACATTTGCAGTGATTCACAAACTTCAATCTTTATCTACTGAGGAGAAAAAGTTCTTTATTCGTATAAACTATAATTATAAGCATTATTTTTAGAGAAAGAAAATGTGTCTGTTTATACTAGGTATTTAAAAATCACCTACGGATTTGCTCTAATTGTCAGTTTCTCCCAAATTATTATTGTTTCTAAATCTCTTAACAAGTAATTATAAATAGATGTGTTGGCATGAAAAATAAGAAAGACATTCAGTGTTTCCTGTATTTCATAAACACCGCATCATTTTCTTTCATCAAAATTTCCATTCAAAGATTGTAATAGTGTTAGGACATCTTCTGGGCTTAAGCAGGTATGAGAAGAAGCCACAACTTCTTTTCCTTCTGGATCACCTCAGATCTTACTCTACGATGTTAGAAATCCACACGAGAGTAATATTCAAATACATGAACATATCTTTGTTTTCATTTGCAGCACAGGATCTTTTATTGTAGTGCTGCTTAATGCTGAATAGGCTTGAAAAGATATATCAAGTACAGGTGTAAACAACATGTTATTTCATTAAGATAGTTGTAGCTATATTGCGATGATGGCAATTTGGTCAGATTCATAGGACAATGAAGATCTATCAGGGTAAGAGCTCATGATCTGAATATGCAGACAGTCTTATAATTCTTACTGTATGTATGTTTATTTTTTGTAATTTCAGGACAATATTTTAGAGACAGAGTCAAACTCTATTGACCAGGGTGGAGCAACAAAGTGAGACCATGGAGGGCAGTGGCATGATCATAGCTCACCACAGCCTCAACCCCCTGGCCTCAAGCAATCCTCCCACCTAAGCCTCCCAAGAAGCTGGGTCTACAGGCACATGCCACCATGCCAGGTGTTTTAACTTGGCTTATAAACTCTATCATATCTGTTATTGTAGAGAATTGAAGCAATCCGAAAGAAAAGTATTTGGAGACTTTGAGTAGATTCTCAAGACAAAAGATACCCAAATGCTGAAATATTGATGCCCTCACTACAGTCGGTACAGAAAAAGGTGAATATTATCCTGGATGCCATTATACTGATGCAAGTTGCAAAGGTGAGAGCTTGCATTTGTCAAAGTGTAGAGTTGGTTCTTCTTACATCATAAAACATGGAAGCTAACATCTCAATGACTTACCTTAAAATCCCATTTTTTCTTTTTTGATCATACTAATGCATTTTGGGGTACAAATAAGAGAAGCTATTTTCTTTGCCAAAAATAGCTTGAGAGTATGATCTGAGCAGAGATATAGAAACTATAGAATACCTCATATTTCTTCTCTTGAAAGCTGATTACCCATCTATCCAAATTCATTATTCTGTAGTTTATTCTCAGTGTATTTTCCTAAGATTTGGAAATTTGACAAGTTCGTAGATGGGGCCCAAAGTTTCAGACACTCCCTGTATTAACAGTAGATTACAAAGATAGCATGAAGAAGAGGAAAGCAATTGAAGATGCCAACTAGTGCGCCTAAAAATCAGTTTCATAAACTTGTCATGTGGAGTAGTCAAATACAAAATAATTCACATGTGATATCAGTACAATTTTTTCCTTTTTTTCTTAAAACAAAAATTTCCTTTTTATTTAAAGAAAATAAAAAATAAAAGAAAATAAAGTATATGAGGGATCACACTCAGAAATGGCTTCTTCCTGTCATACCTCAGGGATGTGAAGCAAAAAGATAACAGGTGTATAGATCATAAAGCTGGCAGGTTATGGGTGATTCTAAGAGATCTATTGCCCCATCCCCAACTAGCAGCAAAAGTTCTGATGACATGTGAATTAATATGAAATCAGGTTTCATAGTGATTCAAAGCAAGTTTTCACTTTAGTTCAGGGCTGACAGAAATATGTTTCTTTGGAGTGGAAGGATGACATGACATAGTGATTGAGTCTTGAACCAGGGGCCAGAGTATGTGGGTTCTTGCCCCAATCCCATCTCTTGGGTTCTTTGTGATTTGCTATCTCTGATCTTCCATTCCTTCCTTTTCAAAGAATATTACGTGCCATGCCTGCATCAAAAGAATCTTGCAAGGAAGATCCAATGAGGAAAAGCAGTAGAATTACCTAATTATATATAAACAGTACTGTGCAAGTGGAAGATGTCATTAATGACATCAGAATGTCTTTGCAAGTACAAATGAGGGTGACACTGTGTGCATGCGTATTGCAGGATGTGGTGTCCAGTCACACGGTGGCCCTCCCTGGTGACTCAGGAAAGGATGCACATCTCGGCACCAAAGGAGACCTGATTTTCCCAAAGTGAAGAAGCAAAAATGATGCCAGAGACCAAACTGCAGTATAACATTATTTATAGGGGAGTCCATATCACAGGACATTTAAAGGGAGAAAACTTACATATAAAAAAAGAAAATGTACTTTCAATTAGAACAGCTAAGAAAAATGAATTTAAAAAAAAAAATCCTGGTAAAAATGTAAGCCAAAATGAAACAAGAGAAACTTTAGGAGTCTACCAATGCTAGTTGTAATCCTTCTGAGAAACAGGAAAACTTGAGAACGAGTGAATTCCTAAACAAGGTAGAGCAAAGCTGTTATTTGTCCTGGTCTAACATCCTCTGTAGTATTAATTAGATACATGAAGCACTCAGAAGGAGAACTGAGAGAGCAAGAGAAGGAGAAGGAAAAGCACGTTTAAAGGATACGACTCCTGCTCCATGGAGCAGACTCTGGCTTTAGCACCCTCTTGTGTTTATTCAATATTCCGTGCAAATGAATGGATTACCAGCTACATTATGGAGTTCTTAGAGATATGTGCTACAGTGATCTTGCAGATAAAAGTCCTTCTTTTTTAGATGAGTAGTTTAACTGAGATAACTAAGTTTTAATCACTTAATTTGATCTTGTCCTATTTGAACTAGAATTTAGATGTCCTGATTTCTCATCTTTTTGCCACCCTTCATGTTTTTTCACATTTGTAAGATAAGATCATTTAATTATCGGACAGTGATTTCAACTCATTTTTGGATTCTGTCTAGCCATCTACACCCAAAATCGTAGTATAGCACATACCTCTAATATTCGTATATAAACCCAAATTAACTATATCATCACAATTTTGTTATATCCCTTGAGATACAAGATACAAAAACAAGGGATAGAATTTATGCTTGTATTAGTCCATGTGAAGTTACTAAAGTTTGAACAATAAATAGCTAACAAAAATAAATTTAAAAGAAATTCAGATAATTAATATTATTTTAAGGAACTGCAGTGGCAGGGATTCTAGGCGAAATCACATTTTAGAGATGGGGGAGAGATAGAGAGAGAGAGAGAGAGAGACTGATTTTGGGGGAAATGTGAGCAATTTGTCAGAATGTAAAAGAGAACTATTTGAATTCTTCTGTCAATCATTTTACCTGGGAAACACTTAGATGATGAAGGATTGCCTTTTTCTTTTGGCTTCAAGAGACCAATAGGCAGTGTTTCCAGCAAAAATCATGATTTTGGCTCTCTCAAAGCCTTTGTGTTGAGAATGCAGATGATATATTTGTCTCTGTTTTGTGCTCAGATCTGGAATTTCCTAGAATGTTACCTACAAAACATATAGATATTAATATATTAAAGGACTTTTAGCACAAATATCAACATTTTTTCTTTGTCACCTATTTAACAATTATAGTATCATCACACTAAACACAGACTCAAATGTCTCTTCATTCCACTATTCCAGAATGGAACACAAAAATGGTATATTTTGATCTGGATTCATTGCCATCGATTAATGGGACATTAGCAAACACTCCCCTTTGGGCAGACCACTTTTGCATTTTAATTTCATTGCGATCAACATAATGAAGCTGTTGATGGTCTTCCGTTTTCCCTAGTATTTGCCTCTTACATTTGAACTGCAGCCCTTTGTGCCTCAATCTGTTTTCACAGATGGAATTTTTTAGAATATTTTTTCTGTTTCTCTGAAGCAGTTAGAATAGACAAAAAATCACTTCACATCATAAGTTTAAATTCCACCAATAAAATCAAAACTTTTATGAGCCATTATGCAATTGTCCCATAGAGTAAAAGGTTCAGCTGAAAAGTGATATGTATTATTATTTCATTGTAACTTAATAAAATCTTCCTAGGGGAAGTCATTATTTATTTAAAAATAAAAAGCAGTAGAAGTCTTTAAGGTATTTTTTTACACATTTCAGGCTACGGTTTAATATTCATACATGTATATACACACACAATGAATATATATACAGTTAGAGATTAAATTTCTGAGAGAAACATTTTTATATTAAAAAGGGGCCAGGTGTGGTGGCTCACTCCTGTAATCCCAGCACTTTGGGAGGCCGAGGCGGGCAGATCATGAGGTCAGGAATTCGAGACCAGCCTGTCCAACATAGTGAAACCCTGTCTCTATTAAAAATACAAAAATTAGCCGAGTGTGGTGGTGCACGCCTGTAGTCCCAGCTACTCAGGAGGCTCAAGCAGAAGAATCACTTGAACCTAGTAAGTGGAGGTTGCAATGAGCCGAGATTGCGCCACTGCACTCCAGCCTGGGCAGCAGAGTGAGGCTCTGTTTCGAAAAAAAGAAAAAAAAAAAGGAAGGACTTCTGATTATGAACATGACCTCATGACGGCTTTTGGATTGAGCTACTGAAAAGTAATAAACTCTCAAACTGGACAAAACTGATGAAGTAACTGTTTTCAGACATTGGACAACTTGCCACAAACGGCTGTCATCCCTAGGAGATGGAATCACAGGCAGGTAGATACAACTTGCCTTCAGCTTTCTGCCTGGGGCACTTTCCACACTGTGGTACAAGCAGGTCACCTAGATGGACAGCAGTGGTCCTGCTGGGTGGAGGAAACATTAGAGTTCAGGGCCACCGAAGCCGTTATAATGTTTGACAAGGCATCTCTAGAGATGAAAAAGCTGCACAGAAAAGTAGCTCTAGAAATCTGCATGTAGATTCTTGTGAGTCATGGGCATGCACATGTGAAACTCCATGATTTCTAGCAGAAAAGAGCTATAAAAGGCTCTGAGTTGAACTGGGACACTGCAGGTTCCACAGTGCTAAAGGGCACTGGCCATCTGACCTGGCAGAGTGGAGTCGTTTCACATACCTCAGGCATTCTGTATCACAGAAAAGCCACACCTTAAAAGTAGGGCTGACCAACCAAATTAAAAAGTGAGCAAAAGACTCGAATTAGAGATTTTATTTTAAAAAGGTATACATATGTAATGGTTAATAAGCACATGGAAATTTGCTCAATACCAGTAGTTACTAGAGAAATGTAAATTGAAACAGCAGTGCCCTCTCTACCACTGCACCCATTGGAGTGGCTGTAATAAGAAACAGGAATACCAATGTTGGCAAGGGTGTGGAGAAATGGGAACCGTCATGCATTCTAATGGAAATGAACATGGTATATCCACTTCTAAAAACATCTAGCTGGTTTATCGTAATGTTAAACAAAAATTTATATTCAACCTAGCAGGTTCATTCCTAGAAATCTACTCACGAGAATTAAAAACATGTATCTACACAAAGATATGTACATGAATGTTTACCTCAGCATTATTTGTAATAGCCAAAAGGAAGTAAAGATCTAAATTTTCATTAACTAGTGATCGGATAAACAAAATGTGGGTATCCATACAGTGAAATTGTATATTCAGCAAGTAAGTGGAATGATTACGGGTGTATGCTATAAAATGTATTAAGCTAGAAAAAAAATGCTAAGTGAAAGAAGCCAGGCACAAAAGACTATTAAATATATATGCAATGTCTGGAAAAGGCAAACTTAGGAAGTCAGAAAGCAGATCAGTGGTTGTCTTGGGCTGCAGGTAAGATTTGGAATTGACTGGAAAAAGCATGAAGAAACTTTTTGGAATGATGGAAATGTTCTTACAAAGGATTGTGGTGATGGTGACACAATTCTATAATTTTACTAAAACCATCAAACTGTTAAAAAAAAAATAGGGCGCTACTAACCGTACAGGAAATGCTACCTAATAAAGCCTAAAGTCAGTTGATTTACCAGTAGATTAACTGCCTGCTAGAATAAATCTCAACACTAAAGAAAGGCAACAAAATCCAAACTCTCAGCAACATAGCAGCTGCAATATCCCATATGCGATGAAAGTTACTAGACATGAAAAGAAGCAAGAAAATGTGACCAATACCCAGGAGAAACTAAAGTTGAAATAAACAGCCCCGAGATGACCCAGACGATGGAATTATGAAATAGAAACTTTCCGAGAGTATTATAAATTTGTTTGAGGATTAAAAGAAGAGCATGAACTTTTTTTTTTTTTTTAGTGGAAAGATGAATTTCAGCAGAGAAATCAAAACTATAAAAATTAAATACATGGAAAATCTGGAACTAAAAAAAGTCAGAAATGAAGAATTCACTGGATGGGCTGAATAGCAGATTGAAACATGCAGAAGGAAGTATCAGTATAACTTAAATATAGAGCAACAGAAAATCTAAATTTAAATAGAGAGAAGACAGATTTCTTAAAAACAAAGAATTTCAGCGGTTGGTTGAGATATTGTTAAGTGGTAACTGGGGTTATAGAAGGAGAGTAGAGTTCAGAGCAGAGGATACATCTGCAAAAATATTGGCTGAATATTTTCCAAAGGTAAAAATTACTGTTACAGTTCAGATGTTTGTCCCACTCAACCCTCATGTTAAAATTTGATCCCAATACTACAGGTGGGACCTAATGGGAGGTGTTTGGGTCATGAGGGCAGACCCCTCATGAATGGATAAATGCCCTCCCTGGGGGTGGTGAGTGAGTTTTCCCTCTGTTAGCTGCATAAGAACTATTGTTAAAAAGAGCCTGGCGCCTCACCCACCCCTTGTGTCCTCTCTTGCCATGTCATCTCTGCACACACCAGCTCCCCTTTGCTTTCCATCCACCATGACTAGAAGCAGCCTGTGGCCTTTGCTGGATATAAATGCCAAATCTTGAATTTTTCCAGCCATCCGAATCATGAGCCAAATATATATATATTTTAATGGAGTCCTACTCTGTTGTCCAGACTGGAGTGTAGTGGAACAATCTTGGCTCACTGCAACCTCTGCCTCCAGGATTCAAGCAATTCTCATGCCTCAGCCTTCTGAGTAGCTGGGATTACAGGTGTGCACCACCATGCCTGACTAATTTTTTTCATATTTTTTAGTAGAGATGAGGTTTCACTATGTTGGCCAGGCTGGTCTTGAACCCCTGACCCCAACTGATCTGCCTGTCTTGGCTTCCCAAAGTGTTGGGATCACAGGCATAAGCCACCGTGCCTGGCCATAAATCTTTTTTCTTTTATAAATAACCCTGTCTTAGGTATTTCTTTAGCAACACAAACACACTAAGAAAATGACTGCTAAGGTCTCATGAAAACAATACAACACAGCCTATAAGGGACTAGCATCTTTAAAGAGTTGAATTATCAGCTTAAAATTTGATATCTAGAAAATTATCCTTTAAAAATAAAGTCTGAGAGATTTTCAGTTGATAAAAGTTAAGATCATCTATCACTTATGGCTATCAACTTAAATATCATAAATAAGATATTAAACCAAAGTGCATCTTTTAAAAAATGATAAGGCACAACCAAATGCGGTTCATACCAGTGATGCAAAGATAGCTCCATATTAGACAATCTGTTGCTTTACCATATTAATGTTACAAAGATGAAAATTCCTCATATCATCTTCATAGATGCTATAGAGGTTTTAGATACGTTCCTTGAGCTCTCAAAAATATTAATAAATCATGAATAGATGGATACTTTCTTAACAAACATACAAAAGTTTCTAGGACTGCCACCGTGTATAAGACGGCCAGGGGAATAAAAAAGAGAAATGAAAAGGAAGAAGCAACTATATTGATATTTGTAGATTCTATGATTGTACACATGAAAAACATAAAAACAATAAGTGAATTTGATAAGATATGAAGTTAATATCAAAATTCAATTAATTATATCAGAATCAGAGCATAAAATGACACCACTTATAATAGCTATAAGATTATAAGAAATAAATATAAGAAATATATGAGCTATATAAGATTTTCAAATGCTACTAACATAAAAATATTATCAAAACAGAATGATATGCCTTATTTCTGTGCAGATAGATTCAATATTGTAAAGTTCAATTTTCTTAAAATTAAATCTTGAGTTTAATGTGATCTCAATTTAAATACCAGAGAAAAAATTATTTTTAGAATTAGGTGAACTAATTCTAAATTCAATGGAAAAATAAATGAGAACAACCAAGTAAATACTGAAGAAATATTAATAAATTGTTCCTGTCCATACTTCAAATATTATAGGTAATAATTAAAATACTTTATTATTGACAAATATATATCTCTATAAATGGGCAAGACTACAGAGTAAAAAAATAGATAAATATATATTGAATGTATATTTTGTATATAATAATATTTGAATTTCACATCACTAGAGAAGTGATGATTTATTTAGTAGATAACAGTGGAGTGTTTTAGTAACCAATCAAGAGACAAATTAATTCGAACCCCCACCTTACTCTTTTCACTAAAATAAATTTCAGATTGATTAAATATTTAGTATTTTTTAAGTGTTTAATAAACCATGAAAATACTAGTAAAAAAACCTAGATAATTATTTTTAGTAATATGAGAGTTTAAAAAAAAAACAAACCCTTTCTAAACACTACACAAAATTCGGCAACAATAAAAAAAGACTAATAAATTTGATAACGTAGAAATTTGTGAAAATTGCATGGATAAAAAATACAACATGCAAAATGAGTTATAAATGGATAAAATACCTACATATCGATTAAAAAAGGCCAATAATTCAAAGAAAAAATGAACAAAAACATGAAGAAATAGTTCATAGGAAGAGACATGTGAATAAATTTTTCGTCTTTGAAAAATCTTCTACCTCATTCATAAGTGAAATGCCAACTAAAACTTCCGTACAGTATCCATGTCCCACAAATGATTAAAAACAACACAAACATTTGTACACGGTTTGAAAGACTATACTGAGTAACAATTAATTTCATATACTATTGATGACAGTAAAATAATTAGTCTGACCAATTTGGAGAACAATTTGGCACTTTGTAACATAAAAAATGCATATTTCTGGGAATTTGTTCCGTTTCTAGGAATTTATTCTTATTGACATACATGTGGGAAAAATTTGAAAAATGATATCTATGTCATATGTGTAACAGCAAAAGTTGGAAGCAAGCTAAATGGCCAAATAAGGAAGAGGTTCAATAAACTGTAATTTATGCCCTCAGTGGAATACTATGCAGTCACTGAAAGAACAAATAGTAAGGGTACTCACATCGTATTGTTATGTTGTGTTGTATTGCCTTGTCGTGTATTGCATTGCATTGCACTGTATTATTGTATTGTATTGATATGTTGCTAAAACATACTAAGTTAAAAGGAAAGCAAATTGTAGAACAATGTGTCTATTATGCTACCTTTTGAGAAAAACTATAAATATGTATGCACACATCTCTACTCTTATCCTTTACACAGATTTATGCTGCCAACATTCATGCCTTCTGGCTACAGGACTTGGGAGTAGGTAACGGGAAGAAATGGGACAGGCTGGAGCTTCATTCTACATATAATCTTTTGTTCTTTTTGAATTATTTACCGTTCGTATGTATTATTTTTAAAAATAGAAAATAAAAATGTTCATAGTTGAATAAGCAGGGTAGAAACATTTCAGTGGCTTTCCATTGAATCCAGAGCAAAAGTTTCTTTCCAGAGGTACAGGCCTCCTTGTACTGGCTCTTTCCCATTTCTTTCTTTTTTTTCCACTCTTGTTGGCCAGGCCGGTGTGCAGTGTCTTGGTCTCAGCTCACCACAACCTCCCGCTCCCAGGTTCAAGCAATTCTCCTGCCTCAACCTCCTGAGTAGCTGGGATTACAGGCATGTACCACCATGCCCGGCTAATTTTTTTTTTTGTATTTTTAGTAGAGACGAAGTTTCTCCATGTTGGTCAGGCTGGCCTCGAACTCCCGACCTCAGGTGATCTGCCCACCTCGGCCTCCCAAAGCGCTGGGATTTCAGGCGTGAGCCACTGTGCCCGGCTCTCCCATTTTCTTAAATCCTGCCTTGTTCCTCCGACCTCCTCTCACTCTGCAGTTTCCAAGTCTATTGACCTTTCTTCAGTTCCTCGCACAAGTCAGTTTTGCCCCCTCAGAGCCTGTGCACTGCGTGCTTTCTGCCTCCAACTCTTTTGTCCGAACTCTGAATTCTTGGGCACCCTCTCTTTCTTACTCTTTTGGCTTTGGGGTGGTCACCCATTCAGAGAGATCCTTCTTGGCCGTCCACTCTAATGTAGACCCCTTTTTCCTTAGTCTTTTCTTGGGGCACCTAATTCCTTCCATTCATACTTAATTTCTTTATCTGTTGGCTCCTATAGTATTTTCCCACACCCCTCTCCAGGATGGTAAAATCCTTGAGTTACCATTTCTATTTTATTGTCTTGTCAAAGAGTACCTGACACATTGTAGCTAAGTTTGAATGCTAACATCTCTTGAATAAATTAGTTCATCCATTTAAGACCAAAAGTTTGTATTACAAGTTAGCACGAATAAATGTCTTACTGATTGGTATATAGGCATAAAAATATGGCCCTTATTTTCAGTATTTTAAACTCTCAAGATGCCAAATATTTTCTACTGCTTTCTAAGCTGAACTTCCTGGCACAGCTGGTATATGCATATTTCTTGACAATCTCCAAGCTTTGATCACTTAATAAGAAAAAAAAAAGAGCACAGAAAAATGGTATTTTAGCTGTTACTAAATGGGCTAATAACACCAGTAATACTGTTTAAAAATTTTTCAAAAATGTCTAATTTTCACAATGGTATTCTAACAGTAAACTAAGAGGTAAGTTGATATATTCAACCACACTTGCTTAGGAGCACTGTTACTTTGTCTCTATTGATTTGTTAAAACATTGTCCATTGTCAACCAATCTAAAAAGGACACAATAGGCTGGGTACAGTGACTCACACCTCTAATCCCAGAAATTTGGGAGGCCTAGGTGGGAGGATGGCTTGAACTCAGGAGTTCAAGATTAGCCTGGGCAACATAGGGAGACCCCAATTCTACTAACCTTTTTAAAGAAGTTAGCCAGGTGTCGTAGTGTGTGCCTGCCGTCCCAACTACTCAAGAGGCTGAGGTGGGAGAATTGCTTGAGCCCAGAATTTCAAGGCTGCAGCAAGCCCGATTGTGTCACTGTACCCCAGCCTGGGCAACAGAGTGAGACTGTCTCAAAAAAAAAAAAGTGAATAAAATTTTAAAAGTAAATAAACAAAAAGATATGCTAAAATATATTCAGAAGTCAATAGTCAATATTGTTTAATTTTGCTAAAATCCAATACACAGTGTAGTTCCAGAGCTGAGCTTTAATAGTACCAATGTAACATGGGAATGCCTTTCATATTTTAAACTGCTTTCCTACATGTTATCTCATTTCATGCTCACTATGAAACCACAATAGAGATTATTTTGGCCAGTGCTTTTGTAAAATCATAAAACATTAGACCTGGAAAATGTTTATTGTCATTTACTTCTATTCCTCATTTTACAGATCAGGAAACTGAGGCCGGGAAACATAATGAAAGTATGTTCGGGTCTCACAGCTAATGAGGGGCTAGAACCAGGATCTCCGTCCTCTCTTGGCCCACTAGACAATGGCTAAATATGCTTCTGCAACACCTTCATATTAGACAACTGACTTTTTAAATGTACAAATTAGTTTTAGTACTCAATCAATTACAATATTTTTTCTTAAAACATGGAATATGGTTCTATCCAAAAGATAATCTACATCCCACGACCCGAATAAAACTATTATTTTTATTTTTGGATATTTTCTTCAGTATCTTTTTTTTATTTGTATGCTTCATAGAAATGTGTGTGTGGGTATGTAATTTTTTTTTTACCTCTCTTAAGGGCATATTTTAAAATTTGTTAATGCATACACAATATTTGTACACATTTATGCAGTACATGTGATATTTCATTACATGCATAGAATGTGTAATGATCAAATTAGGGTATTTGAGCATTTCCATCACCTCAGGCATTTATAATTTTTTTTTTTTTTTTTTGTATTGGGAACTGATATGGTTTGGCTCTGTGTCCTCACCCAAATCTCATGTTGAATTGTAATTTTCAATGTTGCAGGAGGGATCTGGTGGGAGGTGATTGGATCATGGGGGCAGATTTCCCGCTTGCTGTTGTCATGATAATGAGTGAGTTCTCATGAGATCTGATGGTTTAAAAGTGTGTGACACTTCCCTCTTTGCTTTCTCTCTCCCCTGCCATCATGTGAGGACATGCTTGCTTCCGCCTTCACCCTTCTGCTGTGATTATAAGTTTCCCAAGGCTTCCCAGCCATGCTTCCAGTACAGCCTGTGGAACCGTGAGTAAATGAAATCTCTTTTCTTCATAAATTATTCAGTCTCAGGTAGTTCTTTATAGCAGTGTAAGAATGGACTAACAGAAACATTTTAAGTTCTCTCCTTGAGCTATTTTAAAATACACATTTTTTTTTTTTTTTTTTTTTTACAATACCGCTAAATGTTTTGTAAAACATTTGCAAAACGCTAGTCCCACACAGTCACGTAACTTCAAACAGTAAGCTCATCACCTAATATTATTGCATCTGGCACAAAGAAGCTGTGTGACTAGAAGCTCCCTGGGCCTCAGTTTTCTCATCTGTAAAATGGGGATAATAATACTGGTAATTTCATAGGGCTGTTAGGAGGATGACGTTAATTAGTATTTGTAAAGAGCGTAGAGTGAATTCAGTAACATGGTCAGCACCATGTTAAGTATTTATCACATTAAAAAATGTTATAATTAAATTCAAACTATTCTTCCCAATTTTCAACTCAGACCTTTATTTAATTTAGAAAGACACTTGGAAACTTTCAAATTTTTACTTAAGTCAATTTATTTCTGCCTCATTATAACTCGTAAAAATGCTAGTTATTACTCCTGTTAAAGTAAAATGGCAAAAATATATTTCTGCTCATTTTGTTCTTACCAATGGTCATATTCTTACCAAATAAATGTTTTCTCTGTGGGCCGGAGCCATTACAATGTTTTTTATTTATTTATTATAAATTATAAAATAATTTAACGTTTATTTTAGGATCAGGGATACATGTGCAGGTTTCTTATATAGCTAAATTGCATGTTTTGGGGGTTTGGTGTACAGATTATTTTGTTATCCAGGTAAAAAGCATAGTACCCGATAGACAGTTATTGATCCTCATCCTCCTCCCACCCTCCACCCTCAATAGGCCCCGGTGTCTGTTGTTTTCTTCTTTGCGTCCATGTATACTCAAAGTTTAGCTGCCACTTATAAGTGAAATCATATGGTATTTGGTTTTCTGTTCCTGTGTTAGTTTGCTAAGGATAATGGCCTCCAACTCTATCCATGTTACTACAGAGGACGTGATCTCATTCATTTTTATGGCTGCATAGTATGCCATTGTATATATGTATCATTTTTTCCTTTAATTCTTCCTACAGTTGATGCCATGTCTTTGCTATTGTGAATAGTACTGTGATGAACATGAGTCCATGTGCCTTTACGGCAGAATGATTTATATTATTTTGGGTATACATCCAATATTGGAATTGTCGGGTCCAATGGTAATTCTGCTTTAAGTTATTCGAGAAATTGCTAAACTGTTTTCCATAATGACTGAACTAATTTGCATTTTCACCAGCAGTGTGTAAACATTCCCTTTTCATCACTACTAAAAGTACACAACATTGCCAGCATCTGTTGTTTTTTGACTTTTTAATCATAGCCATTCTGACTGGTTTGAGAGGGTATCTCATTGCGGCTTTGATTTGCATTTCTCTGATGATTAGTGATGTTGAGCATTTTTCATATGCTTCTTGGCCATGTGTATGTCTTCTTTTGAAAGGTGTCTGTCCATATCCTTTGCCCAATTTTTAATGGAGTTTTTTTTTTGCGTGTGTGTAAATTTGTTTAAGTTCTTTATAGATTCTGGATATTAGACATCTGTTGGATGCATAGTTTGCAAATATTTTCTCAAGTGATCCCCCCCATCAGCCTCCCAAAGTGTTGGGATTACAGGTGTGAGCCACAGCGGCTGGCCTATGTAATTTAATTATATGCTTTTTGCTTAACATGTTATTCTTATATTTTTATTATTCCTGAAAGGTTTTCAAATTATAATTTCAATACCTAGTTAATAAGCTGCCTAATGAACACGGAGTAATTTACTTATCCGATTTCCCATTTTGGACAGTGAGGCTGTTTTCACTTTTTACTTTTATAAATAATTCTGAAGAAAGCATTCCATATATATATCATCATGAATATCTCTGATAATTTCTGTAGGATAATGTCCATGAAGGATGATTACAGGATCAATGGGATAAATGTTTTTAACATTACTGACTCATATTGTCAAAATGTTTTCTTAAAATGTTGTGACAATATCACTAACAGTGTGCAGAAAAACAATTTTCAAGGTCTTATCCTCATTAGATGTAGTCATTTAAAGGTAAATTGCTAAATTAATAGGCTAAAATGACTCCCAATTGTTCTTTCACTTTGCATTTATTTGCTTATTAATGAGATCAAACATCTTGCAATTTGTTTGTTTGTGGAATATCATTTAAAGCTCAATTAATCTGCTATGTTTTTTAACGGCAAGCTAAGACACCACAGATGAAAAGCAATGGAGAGCAGAGATGTTTAGTGACCCCCTACTAAGGTGCTAAGTATTTCAAGTGATATTGTTGGGTGCATTCATATGCAAGTTCTGAGAAAGAGACAAAGCAAAAGTCACAGACTTGAGCGCATGATACAACAAACATGACTTCACACTGGCTCAGTTTTAGTTCTTTGTCATGGTTTTTACTAACCACATGCTTTAATGAGAAATAATTAATATTAAAAGGAAATAATGGGTAGCATGAATACTTTTGCATGATGGATATAGAGGTGCGCTAATTAGGTGCATGTGACAATTGAGCACTTGAAATGGGGCTCGCCTGAATTGAGATGTGCTGTAAGTACAAAAATACACACCTTATTTTGAGGACTCAGAACAAAAAGAGGAGAATGAAAACTATATCATTAATGATGTTTATTGATTATATGTTAAAGTGTAAATATTTTAAAATAGTGGATTGAATTAAACCTATTAAAATTAATGTTACCTATTTCATTTACTTTTATAATGTAACTTCTAGAAAATTTATAATTGCATATGTGGCTACCTTTGCCCTGCATGGGTCTAGAGAATTATGATCTCAGATTTTAGGAAGAAAGTTATAAAATTTTAGGTTTTTGTACAGAGATCTAAAAAAGAGTAGAGAGAGAGAGAGAGAGAGAGAGAGAAATCTACCACATAATTAAATTAAGTAAAGGGAGTGCTACAGCATTGATCATTATTTCCAGCCAGGAGGTCTCTGATAAACTCAGATATTTATTCACAAATTCAGATTGCAAAGGGCCTACTACAAAGAACAAACAGGTTGGTCACGGTGGCTCATGCCTGTAATCCCAACACTTTGGGAGTCTGAGGGGGGCAGGTCACTTGAGGTCAGGAGTTTGAGACCAGCCTGGCCAACATGGTGAAACCCCATCACTACTAAAAGTACAAAAATTAGCTGGGTGTGATGGAAGGTGCCTGTAACCCCAGTTACTTGGTAGGCTGAGGTGGGAGAATTGCTTGAACCTGGGAGGCAGAGGTTGTGGTGAGCTGAGATCGCGCCACTGTACTTTAGCCTGAGTGACGGAATGAGTCTCCGTCTCAAAAAAAAAAAGAAAGACGAATATAACTAGCTGTTGTCAGGGTTCTAACAACAGAACAAGGTAGAAGAAGCCAAAGGGCTTTGAAAACTATGTTCAGAGCACAAAGAAGAGCCAAAAAGGACAGGCACTGCTTAGGGAAGCTGGGAAAACATTAATATAAAGAAAATCAAATTATGCAATTCTTATTTTGTCTTTGTCCTCTGTAAGGAAGACTGATCTTCAAATTGAAAAATATGAAATTTCTTCACAAGAAAAACTGAATTCAAGTTAGAAAAGTATACATAAGAGAATATCTAGGTGTTAGAAATACATTTTCATCTCTGACTCCAGATAAATTATATTTCTCGGTAATTAAATCATTGATAGTCTTTGGCACTTTAACTTGATTAGTTCCAAAGTTGAACTAACCTAGCAACTAGATGAGTTCCCTGAGAGCATGGGCCTGATCTGTTTCATTCATTGCTGTATTCCAGCATCTAGAACATTGCCTGGCATAGAGTAAGTGCTCAATAAATATATGCAGATAAATAAATGAACAGAGAACACAGAGTGGCCAGATGATTCAAACAAGAAAATGTTCTGATTTCAAAATGGGGGAAATAAGGATTCTGATTTGTATAGATACCCAGGCATCATCCAGGCAAGATGTCAGCAGTTAAAAAATTTTTAGAATAGATTAATTAAAAAAAAACCTTCCAATATGCTAGGATTCCTCTACAATTTTACATCTAGTTTAATCCATACAATAACACAATTAACTGGTGCTATACACATTTTGCAGATAAAACTGAGTCCCAAGAGGAATTTAAGTAACTTGCCTGGGAGTGATAGAGCTTATAAGCAGAAAAGCTGGCACACAAAATACATCTGTCTGACTCCAAATTCAACTACTGGTTGTCCTCAGAAAGGAAATCATGATGACTCTGTGTATGAACCAACCTGTGTATGATAATCGTGAGCATGCTAAACTGTCCCAGTTTCCTTTTTAAATCAAATTGCTAAATTGGTTGATGCCATAGATAACTAGTTTATGTGCTTTTTTTTCCTTTTTTTAAAACAAGCGTCGACATCTTTACCCATATCTGAATATATAAAGAAGTTTCTAGTAGAGGTACTCTACTGGATAAGACAGAAGTTCAGATACCTACCAAATAGCTATCTATTCACCTTTGCAGAACTTCATAAGGCCCACTGCCATAAGCACAGTGTAAGGGGATTTCATCCAGGCATTTGATAAGGTCTCTTGTAATAGCATTGCAACTAAGCCTGGATGACAATCAGACCAATTAGTAGTATGTGGAACCACGGGCCCCTATTGATGTCAAACTGAAAAGAAGTCTGAGTCTTGCGGCAAAGAGCTCTGTCCCTGCCCTTTTGTATTCAAATATGTGGCCAGTGACTTGGAGAAAATAATGGCATTCCCATGTTTAGCTGATCACACAATTTTATACCAATTCCTACACTTGGACAGTTGCATACATCCTCTCCTACTTTGTGGTTGAGAAGCTTCCTCTAGTAGAGGAAGCGATGTCAATGGAATTTCAATAAGAGGTTATGTCCTATTTAGACATTTAACCCATGAATTTGTATATATACATTATAAGTCATGTTGGGCACTTCAGCCCTCAGCCAACAGAACCTCAGTTTCTCCATTCCTGCCATTACTCCAGAAGGGTTCTTGGGTATGGATGAGGCATTCTCCTTGGCATGCATTCAAGTTCTCCTCTGTAGCCACTAGTCCTGTCGTCTCTACCCCACAACTTTGGAATATCTCCAAATAACTACTCTTTTATTCTCCCTGCTAATGAAAACTTTCATTAGGGTGATGTGAGGTTAGTTGTTGACACAACTTCCTGCTTCAAAGATAATTCCTTTCTTCCCATCTTCACTTGCGACCCCAGTCACAGCTCTGAATTGCGATTTCCATTTCTGACACATTGCCCTCGCAGAGACAAAAGAGGAGGCTTCATCTGCCATCCCCATGTTAGAATCCTCTTCCTAGCTTCTCAGTGAAGTCACCTCACTCTCAAGCTCCCTGGCATGTCACATTCCATTTATTTCATTTAACTAGGATGTATTTAGCTTTATGCTTTGCCAGCAGCTGATAAGAAAATCATTATTATAATTAAATGAGATTTATTGAGTGCTTATTCTATGCTAGGAACTGAGCTAAGAATGAGGAATAAAAAAAATGTATAAAGACGTATTCCTTGCTCTCGAATAATGTGAAGTTTAGAAAAATGGAGGTAGTAAGTAAATCAGCTTCAATTCGGGGTAATAGATGCTAGTAGAAACACAACACGTGTGATGCTGTGAGACCTCAAAGAGTCTCTAAATCACCCTGGAGAGGAAGTCACATGAGGAGAGTCTTTAAGAATAAGTACAACTGGCCCTGTAAATTAAAAGGGAGTTGGGAGTTCCAGGCAGAGTGTTGGCATGAATGAAGGTAAGAATGACTGCTGGGATGAAGTGTGGGGAGCTGCATTCATTTTGGCATGGGAAAAGTATATAGGCTAGGCATGCTGGCTCACACCTGTGATCCCAGCACTTTGGTAGGCTGAGGCAGGCAGATCACCTGAGGTCAGGAGTTCAAGACCAACCTGGCCAACATGGCAAAACCTGTCTCTACTAAAAAATACAAAAATTAGCCAGGCATGGTGCCATGCGCCTATAATCGCAGCTACTTGGGAGACTGAGGCAGGAGAATCACTTGAACCTGGGAGGCAGAGGTAGCAGTGAGCCAAGACTGAGCCCCTGCACTCCAGCCTGGGCAACAGAGTGAGACTCTGTCTCAAAAAAAAGGCAAAGAAAAACGAAAAAGAAAAGTGTAGAGTAGAAGGGAGATGGCAGGAAACAAGGTGGTGGGAAAGGTAGGTTGGATTTGGATCATAAAATATTTTAGACTCTCTTTGGAATTATGTGGGAGCCAAGGAAGGGTTTTAAGGTGGCGTACAGCAGGATCTGGTTTGTATTTCAGAGGGATCACTTCTGGCTGCTGTAATGGATTAAGATGGTAGGGAACAGACAAGAGGAAAGGCCGGGTGCAGTAGCTCACTCCTGTAATCCCAGCACTTTGGGAGACTGAGGCGGGGGGATCACAAGGTCAGGAGATCAAGACCATCCTGGCCAACATGGTAAAACCCTGTCTCTACTAAAAATACAAAAATTAGCTGGGCGTCGTGGCATGGGCCTGTAATCCCAGCTACTTGAGAGGCTGAGGCAGGAGAATCGCTTGAACCAGGGAGGTGGAGGCTGCAGTGAGCCGAGATCACGCCATTGCACTCAAGCCTGGTAACAAAGCGAGACCCTGTCTCAAAAAAAAAAAAAAAAAAAAAAAAAAAAAGAGGAAGGAAGGATTGTTAAAGGGATGGGTAATCATAGAAACAAAAAGTGGTGAGGGTCTGAGCTGGCCCCTGAAAGCAGATCGGTTTGAAAACTATTTAGGAGGTAAAATAGAAAGAATGTCATAGAAATTTAGATTTGGGGGTGAGGAAGAGGGAGGAGGTATAAGGGAACCTGGGTTTCTGGCTTGGACCATTTGGCAGGACATGGGTGTCAGATACAGGCTATTGCCTAAAAGTGTAGGCTAATTAGGGGAATTCTGTTGGTCTCATTGTTGGAACTGTTGAGTTTGAGATGCTTGTGAAGCACACAGGGGATACATAGTGGGCAGTTGCCTGAACTTACAACTCCAGAAGAGCGGGCTGGGCTAGAGACCATAGTCTCTATTTGGTCTTCATATATGGACATCTTTATGTGGACGTCATCAGCACATCATGGCTCAAAACCAGGATCTCGATGAAGTCGCCCAGGGAGATGGTATAAGATGATCAGGGCAGAGAACTAAGAATAAAACCATAGAAAAAAGTTTATTGTTAGTCTTTGTTATCTTATTTTGTTTTGTTAAAGTGGGGAATCTTGCAGATATTATAAATGCTTACAGGAAAGAGATAAAGGAGAAAATTTGAAGATGCAAAGAGAACATATAAGTGATAATTTTCCTGGGGGCAGAATATATTTATTTATTCATTTATTCAGTAAATACCGAGTGCCTCTAGCAGGCTGGGAATAAAAGGCGCCTTCCCTCATGCAGCTTACATCGTAGTGGTAAGGAGAGTCCCATAGGAAATAAATAAATAATTGGGTATGCTAGAAGGTGACAGGTGCTACAGAGAAAGATAAGGCTGCATAGTAAGGATGAGAGTGCTGGCGGAGAGGACAGTGCATGTGAGATTTAAATAGTGATTAAGGAAGCATTTCCTGAAAAGGCAACAATAGTTGTTGAAAGGCAATGAAAGAGAGAGCCACGCAGATCTCAGGGGAAAGAACGCTTCTGGGGCAATCTGCTTTATTCGGAGTCTACTGATTAAATGTTAATCTAATCTAAAAAATACCTTTATGGAAATGTCTAGAATAGTGTTTGATCAAATATCTGGATGTAGTTAAGTTGACAAATAAGATTAACCATCACAGAGGCCAATGACAGAAGCAGGAAGACCAACTAAGAATCTCTTGTGGCTGGGTGCGGTGGCTCACGCCTGTAATCCCTGCAGTTTGGGAGGTCCAGGCAGGCAGATCACGAGGTCAGGAGTTTGACACCAGCCTGACCAACATGTTGAAGCCCCCATCTCTACTAAAAATAAAAAAAATTACCCTGACGTGGTGGCGCATGCCTGTAATCCCAGCTACTCAGGAGGCTGAGGCAGGAGAATCGCTTGAACCCGGGAAGCAGAGGTCTCAGTGAGCCAAGATCTTGCCACTGCACTCCAGCCTAAGTGACAGAGCAAGACTCTGTCTCAATTAAAAAAAAAAAAAAAAAAGCTCTTGTATGAATACAGTGGAGAGGTGATGATGGCTTGAGCCAGGATGTCACAATGGAGGCGTTGAGAAATGGTCAAAGCCTGGATGTCTTTGCAGGCAGCAGTCACTGTGTGGGGAGTCTAAACATGACAAGAAATGGTTTCTGTGGTCAAGTTCCTCACAGTCTATAACAGTTATTAAAACTGTAATTGTGGCCAGGTGTGGTGGCTCATACCTGTAATCTTAGCACTTTGGGAGACCCAGGCAGGCAGATCACGTGAGGTAAGGAGTTTGAGACCAGCCTGGCCAACATGGTGAAACCTTGTCTCTACTAAAAATACAAAAATTAGCTGAGCATGATGGCACGCACCTGTAATCCCAGCTTCTCAGGAGGCTGAGGGAGGAGAATTGCTTGAACCCAGGAGGCAGAAGTTGCAGTGAGCCAAGATCACACCACTGCACTCAAGCCTGGGTGATACAGTGAGACTCCATCTCAAAAAAAAAAAATCGTAATTGATTATTTGTTCATGGCATCTCCATTGCCTTGATTATTATACCTTCCTAATTTGAATCATACTTAATACCTTCTTCCAGCAGAATGGCACTGGAACCTACAGGAAGAGAGGACACCAGTCACTACATAGGACTGATGCATACTTACTATCAGCCCTGCTCATAATTCCCAACAATCACAGTGAATACTACTAACTCATTAAATCCCACATAGAGTGCCTTGGCTACTAAATGCAGCTCAACTCACGAGATAACATAGGGTGCTTTATTAGGTCATAGCTAGAGTGCTGTCCTCAGGTCTCCTTTAAGTGGGATAACAAGAAGCTAGAGATAATTTAAAGATGAACAGCTTAGGTGGTGGTGATGGGGGTCGGGGGATGGTCTGGAAATCAGGTTTCACAAATAAATTGGAAAAGTTAATTTAGTGAATAGAAAATGTATTTATTCATTTGACAAAATGTTTTGGTCCTTTCTATCTCTCTTACAGGGATAGGTCTTACAGAGACAAGAATAAATAAAATTCAAATTTTGTCTCAAAGAATCTAACAGTGAAACAGAGTAGACATAAAGAAAAGAAATGATTGGTTTCCATACGGTATGCTATGAGCTGTGATGGGGGCTGGGCCATGATACTCTGGAAGCACATCGAAGAGACACCAAACCTAATCTTGGGGGATCTGAGAAGGCATCTTAAGATTGTCAGAATTTCAGGGGCATAGAATGTAGTTATTTAATGAGCAACTTTATTAAAAAGATCCATTTAAAATTCAGAATTCTCTACTCAATTGAAAACCACACAAGAAAATATGCTCTCTTATTTTTTTGCGAAGCATTTACCACAATTCCTGGTCTGCACAAACATCAACTGAAGTGAACTCACCAGAATAGTCAAAGAATTATTTTGGGAGAGGTGATATAATGTAGAAAGATCACGTATCTGGACTTCGGAGCCAGAGAGACCCGGATATGAATCTCCAGTTTACTCATCTGTTAGATGGTGCTAACAATAACTTTTTATTGTTACTTTACTATATGAGATGCAAGCCACTGCTTAGTTCTTAGCACAGTGCATGTGTAGAGAGACTGTGAGCATTGGTTTCCTTCCTACTTTTAGAGGCATCCTTGATAGTGACTACTTGAAAACAGCAAAGATGCCTTGGATTTCTGTCCCCGCCCAAATCTCATGTCAAATTGTAATCACCCATGTTTTAGGTTTGGCCTGGTAGGAGCCAGTTGGTCGGGGGGCGGATTTCCCCCTTTGGTGCTGTTCTTGTGATAGAGTTCTCATGACATCTAGATGTTTAAAAGTGTGTGGCACCTCCCCACTTCTCTCTCTTCCTCCCACTCCAGCCGCGTGGGACGTGACTGCTTCCCTTCACCATCCATCTCAATGACTGAAAGGTTCCTGAGGCCTTCCCAGCCATGCTTCCTATATAGCTTGTGGAATCATGAGCCAGTTAAACCTCTTTTCCCTATGAATTACTCAGTCTCAGGCATTTTTCTTTTTCTTTTTTTTTTTTTTTTTTGAGATGGAATTTTGCTCTTGTTGCCCAGGCTGGAGTGCGGTGGTGCAATCTCAGCTCACCACAACCTCTGCCTCCCAGGTTCAAGTGATTCACCTGCCTCAGCCTCCCAAGTAACTGGGATTACAGGCATGCATATTTGAGGTAGCTTTCTTTTATGCATACTGAACTGGGCATTTCAGATTCATTTAAAGGGACCCAGAGATACGCTTCTTAAACTTTCCACCAAAACATCCCTCAAGCCAAAAGGAATAAACAGGTAGCTTCAAACAGTCTGCTTCATGCCTGGAATATACTTGAAATCTTGTTTTATTTTAAAAATTACATGACTTTTGCATTCTACTTTATAATGTCACCATTGTTTTAATAACCCTTCCCCAAAAAGTCTTGGCATAAAATGAGCACTGCAGAAAAATGTTTCATATTCGTTTTTGGCCTTATGTAATCCTTGGCACACAACTTGAACTAAGGCATGCCTAACCCAGATTGAGAGGCATGAACCTAGAGATGAGTACTGAACCATTTGATTGAATGCATCCTCATTCCTTTGAGGCCTGGTAGCTTACAAACCTAGAGCAGAAAAAGAAAGCTAGTGGGTGGCCAATAAATCATGGTTGAATGATATAGGTCTTCTCATGTTCTTATCTTAATCTAGGCATTTTCAACACATGCTTTTCTTTCTCTAGAAGCTTATTTCTCTTTATTTGAAATCAAACAAAGCTGGTTGCAATGGTTCATGCCTATAATCCCAGCACTTTGGGAGGCCGAGGTGGGCAAATCGTTTGAGCCCTGGAGTTTGAAAAAAGTTTAGTTGGGGAGTGAAAAAAAATAACTTTTATGTCTATCCAATGTTAAAAGTTTCTTTTAAAACAAGTTTTTTTCCTAGTAGCTCCTTTCTTTCTTTCTTTTTTTAAACATTATAGGTTGGTTTTATGGCTATGTATGGGGATCTCATGAGAATGCCATAAAAATAAGCTTTTGCTGAGTTGGAGGATAAAAGGAAATGGGAACAAATCCAAATGCGTCCCACTATTACAATAATGGCTCCATCTGCATTTAAGAAATTATTTTTCTGCAGCTCAGTGATTTGGAAAAACATGTATTTTCTAGTTTCCTAAAAATGAAAAAAATTAAAACAACTTTAGATACTACATGGGACAAATTTTAATTTTCTACTACCTTCTATCATAGACTCTTTTATTCTATATTTTATTTTATTGATATGTTTTTTGAGACAGGATCTCATTCTGTCGCCAGGCTGGAGTGCAGTGGTGCGATCATGGCTCACTGCAGCTTCAACCTCCCTGAGCTCAGGTGACCCTCCCACCTTACCTCCCAAGTAGCTGGGACTACAGACTAATTTTCCTTTTTCTTTTGGTAGAGATGGGGTTTTGGCATGTTGCTTAGGCTGGTCGCAAACTCCTGGGCTCAAGCTATCCTCCTGTCTTGGCCCATCAAAGTGCTAAAATTATAGGTGTGAGCCACTCTGCCTGACTTGTATTTTGTTATTTTGAGAGATTTATTCTAATTCATAATTTGGAGTGCATGTCTCATTTTCTTGTTGTGTTTCTAATAAGGAAAAATGACTGACTATTTTAGGTTCATACTTGATTTAGGACATTTCTGGATTACTTTTCCTCTTCCTGTTCCTTTTCTCTTTCTTTCCAATTCGTTTGTCAGATAAATGTTGGTTGGATAAACAAAAGAATTGGTCCCTAAACCGAGAATGCAAATTGATTTTTTAGTATTAAATTTAAAAATACATTCCAAGAAGGTAAATTCAACCCACCCACCCCCTACCTGAAACACTATGAGTACTGACTCCTGTTCTCTCGTCTCTTGACACGTCCTCTGTAGTGTGAGCATTAGCCAAGTGTCAGAAAAGTTACAGTCACTAGAAAGCTACCTAGAAATCAGAATACCCTCTTCGTTCAATTTTTGTGAAAGTTAAGTCATCATGGGGCACACATTCTGAAATCCACAGTCTGTAATGAATATAAACACAGAATGCGGATTTGTAAACTGTGCCCCAAAGGGTTGGCTTTCTAGATTCCAAAAAAGGACAAACATTTTCGGATGTTGAACGCACAGTGATTTCAGACATCATTCATGATAGCTCATTTCTGCATTTTGTGGTCGGACTCTAAAGTATGTCATCCCAGAAGAAGTCTCCCATCTTGCCCTGAATTTGGTGGGAGAAGGGTCTGACACAGGGAACTTTGTCCCTGAAAACAGCACTGTGGCAGCTAGTAATGACCTTATATGGTAGCACGGCTTTACACTCTCTGTCCCAGAAAGATCTGTATGGAATGCAGTGACTTTTGATGCTGATAAGGACATTCCACAGGAGAATGCTGAGGTCGGGTTGACGAAGGATCCCTGTGAACGGTTACCCATTAACACTAGTTATGGTTTCAGACCAGTGAAGAGTAGCCGTCGGCATAGTTTTCATTAGTCAGACATTACAACCTGAGTTTGGCCTATTTTTCTTTGAAACATTTGGAATTGTCAAGCCAAAATGCATTTCCTATGGAGTGAGTGAGTTTGCCTCTGCCAGACTTTCCATGTGGTAGTTTATTATTGTAGAAGTGACATGGGCACCCAGAGTCCCTGGCAAGCTACTGCTTTTCTTTGCTGAGAACAGCAGGAAGAGACCAAAAAAAAAAAAAAAAAGTCCTTCAGAAAATAATTTATCTAGACTTTTGCAAGGCAATGAGAAAAAAAATTACCATTAGGCTGTGGCACCTACCCTGTGTCACTGAGGATAGAAAATGTCTCTGAAGATCACTCATGTCTAAGAAGTTTCACGTGGACCTTGGTCCAATTGTGGCTTAAAATGTAAAGTTTGGGCCAGATGTGGTGGCTCACGTCTATAATTCCAGCACTTTGGGAGGCCAAGGCAGGTGGATCACCTGAGGTCAGGAGTTCCATACCAGCCTGGCCAACATGGTGAAACCCTGACTCTATTAAAAATACAAAAATTGGCTGAGTGTGGTGGCAAGCACCTGTAATCCCAGCTACTTGGCATGCTGAGGCAGGAGAATCACTTGAACCTGGAGGCGGAGGTTGCAGTGAGCCAAGATCATGCCACTGCATTCCAGCCTGGGCGACAAAACAGACTCCATCTCAAAAAAAAAAAAAGTGAACTTCAGGGGTTCAGAGAAAATCCTTTCCCCTCATAAGTGAGGAATGAAGAATAGAAGCACTCTGAGGATACTTCTGTGCAGTCAGATGGGCACACTACGAGTGGCTTTGTTACGTTGCACTGTCTATTATGGGACACTTCTCAGCTACCAGACACAGAGTTTCTCCTGGGCTCAACCCAGTTTTTCATCTTTGTGTTGCCAGCACCACAGCACGCTGCACAGCACATAGCAGGTGTTCAAACTTCCTCCCTTCCCGTCTTCCTCTTTTACCTCCCCTTCCCTGTCTACCCTCTCCTTTCTCCTTCCCTTTCTTCTCACTTCCCTCAACCCTCATTTACTGAGTGCTTCTTATATCCCAGGCACTGTGCCCAAGCCTGTTGCATGGTGAATTTCAGTGACATGTATCGTCCTAAATATTAAGAAAAAAAAATCCCCTGACCGAGAACCTCATTCTGTGCTTTCAATAACTTCTGGTTTCTGCACTAAAATAAATTCACAGTCATTATTTATTGAGCACGATCTACAGACCAGGCCTAGTAGTAGTCACCTAATTCATTAATTCACTTATCCATTCACAAATATTTATTGAGTACCCATTGTGTGCTAAGTGCTAGAATTACAGCAGTGAATTAACATGAAAAGACTCCTGAAGCTCATGAGTGTCCAATTACTTGCATTACCTGTATTAAAACTTATATTATTCATGACTCTCTTGAAGCTTCCGGTGGGGTGAAGGGAGAGAAGCAATATGCAAGCAAACAATAAACGTGTATGACGTCAGGAGGTAATCAGCAACACAAAAATGTAACGACATGGAGGCACTGGAGAGAACTAGAGAGGTCCTGTGAAAGCCACTGGAAAAGCACGATAGCCAGAGGGAACAGCAGGTGCAAAGGCACTGCGGCAGAGAGCACCTGTGTGTGTTTTGGCTAGAGCAGAGGTGATGAGGGGGAAGTGATTGGAAATGAGATCTCCCAGCTGGCAGGAATGACGTCTCCCACAGCTTCTTAAGCCACTCTAAGGACCTGGCTCTCCCTCTGAGTCAAATGGGAAGCCAGTAAAATAATTTTGAACAAAGGCACGTAGGGCATGATCTACTGCACGGTACAGTGGTTAAGTCCTCGGGTCTTGGGCAAGGCTACTATTTTGGGCCTGTGCCTCTGTTTCTTGTTACTTGTGTGATTGAGGTTAAGTTACTCAACTTTTATGCACCTTCTGTGACAACCACACCTATCCCTTCAGTTGTTATAAGGATTCTATAAATTAACATTTGTAAAGTACATATTGGTTAAGTATATAAAATGGATGGTTTTAAAAAAATCACTTAAAAATGCACTAGATAATTATGAACTGCCTTTGAACAATTAACCAAGTGACTTCCCAAAGGGCACAGGTCATAAATGAGCAGGTCAGGATCCAAACCCAGGTCTACGTGACCCTGAAACCCATATTTTTTTTTACCATACAGCACAGCACTTGCCTCTTTCCTCTGCAATTTCAGCTGCTGGAGCCATCATTAATTAGATAGTAACAGAGGGTATTACGGGTTGAATTATGTCCCCCCCCCAAAATTCATGTGTTGAAGTCCTCATTCCAGGTACCTCAGAATGTGACCTTATATGGAGACAGGGAAAGGTAATCAAGTTAACATGAGATCATGAGGATGGGCCGTAATCCAGTATGACTGGCGTCCTTATACAAAGAGGATATTTATTTTTGTTTTTGGAGACAGAGTTTCGCTCTGTCACCCAGGGTGGAGTGCAGTGGCACAATCTCAGCTCACTGCAACCTCCACCTTCCAGGTTCAAGCGATTCTCCTGCCTCAGCCTCCCGAGTAGCTGGGATTACAGGTGCATGCCACCATACCTAGTTAATTTTTTTGTATTTCAGTGAAGACAAGGTTTCACCATGTTGGCCGGGCCAGTCTTGAACTCCTGAGCTCAAGCAATCCATCCTCCCTCCTTGGCCTTCCAAAGTGCTGGGATTATAGGTGTGAGTCACCATGCCCATCAAAAAAAGGAAATTTGGACACACACACACACATAGAGAGAGAGAGAGACAGACAGACAGGCAGAGAAGGAGAGAGAATGCCACATGAAGATTGGAGTTATATTGCTACAAGCCAAGTAAGTTTGAGAAGCTTGGAAAGAGGCCTGGAATAGCTCCTTCCCTGGCATCTTCATCTTTCAAAGAGGAAGCATGGCCTTGCAAACACCTTGATTTTGGATTTCAAGCCTTCAGAACTGTGAAATAATACATTTCTCTTGTTTAAGCCAACCAGTCTGTGGTACTTTGTTATGGCAGTCCAAGGGAACTAGAACGCTGTGTTTAGTTATCCTCAATATTTTGTGCACTCAAAGAAGCCTTTGCCAAATGTCTAGTGAAGACACAGTGCTAGACTCCTTCCCTAGGGAAGGGAGCTGGGTTTTGTGCAGTTTCTGTGTTGTCCAAACCCTTTGCCCCAGGAGTGGGTGAGAAGCTGCAGCAAGTCACTTACAATAAAAGGGTGATTGCAAGTAGGAGTGATCACCTAGGTCTCTGATGTGTGCTAATTTCCTCATGTAATTAACCTGTCAACACCGCCTGTTAATAAACCTAGGGGGTTGCCAACATTGATCAAATGCAACACGAGGAAATTGGATCCTATGGAAAAAATGTCACATCAAAGTTTCAGAAGCATTTTAAAAAAATCTGTTCTGATTCTGCTGAGTTGTTAAGTAAGACAAATCATTCCTGATGAGTTAAGATCGCTGGCACCTGGGTCGTCTGGTGAGGCATCTCATTTTGATTTCCCGTTGCATGGTTTCATTTCAGCCTAAGATCTTAATTCCTGCAAATGATTTCCCTAGCATATATGATGAAAAGTAATGTGCCTCCTGAAGATGGATTTAACAGTATTCAGCTATGGGAAAGACCTTGTCAGGAATCGGGTCTTTATTCGTTCTTTAAATGTTTGTGCAGTGCAGTGTCATGTGAATGTTCAATAAATACACTTTCATGACCACACAATATTTTCTCTTAATCTTGATCTCTTCCCCTAGGTTATTTAAATTCCCTGTGTTAATAATAGAAAAAAAGCACCCATAATTTCCATTGAATTCCTGTAGCTTACGCACTGTGCTAAAAATACTTGGCAAATTTCCCTGTAGCTGCTGTGAAAACAGCCTCAGAAGCTGGCGGGGCCATCAGCGGAAGGTCTGATACATTGTTCAGTAACCTCATAACTATCTCATAATTAATCTAGATTTGGCAGGGCGTGGTGGCTCACACCTATAGTTTCAGAACTTTGGGAGGCCGAGGCCTGGGGAGTACTTTAATCCAGGACTGTGAGACCAGTCTGAGCAACACAGAGAGAACCTGTCTCTAAAAAAAAAAATTAAAAAATTAGCCAGGTGTGATTGTTCATGTCTGTGGTCTCAGCTTCTTTGGAGGCTGAGGTGGGAGGATTGTTTGAGCCCCAGGGGGTCAAGGCTACAGTGAACTGTGATCACACCACTGCACTCCATACACTAGAGCCTAGGCAACAGAGTGAAATTCTGTCTCAAGAAAAAAAAAAATCTAGATTTACGGATTATGGATGTGGAAGACTATAGACCTTGTTTTGAATTAAGCTCCATCACTCCCTATACCTGTTTTAGAAATACCTTGTGATGGCCGGGCTCGGTGGCTCACACCTGTAAGCCCAGAGCTTTGGGAGGCCAAGGTGGGTGAATCACAAGGTCACGAGTTTAAGACCAGCCTGGCCAAGATGGTGAAACCCCGTCTCTACTAAAAATACCAAAAAATTAGCCAGGTGTGGTGATGGGCACCTATAATCCCAGCTACTCAGGAGGCTGAGGCAAAGAATTGCTTTGCCTCAGGAGGCAGAGGTTGCAGTGAGCCAAGATTGTGCCACTGCACTCCAGCCTGGGCGACAGAGTGACATGACATCTCAAAAACAAAACAAAAAAAAAAAAGAGAAGAAAGAAATACCTCTGTGGGCCATGCTCCCTAAAAGTAATTTTAATAAAGAGTATAGACAGTTTACTTCTTAAAAAGCAATTGATTATCTGAAAGAAGGAATGTTCATAATGATTTTTCTGGTCAATGCTTCATTCATGTTGATATTTCCAGAGATAACACTAGTTTTTGCTAGTTCTTGATTTACATGTTTCATTAACTTAGCCAGATGCCTTGTAGCACCTACCAGCTCACCCTTTCTGAGCAATTTCTCAGAAAAGGATTCACGACAACTTCATTTTGTACAGCTGATTCGTCAACCCACACTTGTCCTGTGATGAACCCAGGAACACTTGAACCCTCGGTGACGGCAGTCAGAAAGTATATGCTAATGTTAAGCAATTCCTGTAAAAGGGAAGTGAGGCAGTGGTTCACCTGATACTGGAGTGTCATAACCAAACTCACGAAGTAGGAAGGAAGCCTCATTGCGGGGCGGTTCCGCCACAGTATGAGTGGCTACAGAAAAAGTTAGCTTGAGTGTTCTGTGCTGCACCATGTCACTAGCCCCAAATTCATACGTTCAAGTCCCAAACCCTAGTGCCACAGAGTATGATTGTATTTGAAGATGGGTCTTTAAAGAGATAATTCAGTTAAAATGGGATCCTGGGAGTGGGCTTTAATCCACTTTAAATGGTGTCCTTAGAAGGAGAGGAGAGGAGGACACACAGAGGGAACCTACGTGAGGACATAAGTAGAAGGCACCATCTATCAGCCCAGGAGGGAGGCTTCAGAATGAACCAGCCTTGCTGACACCTGATCTCAGACTCCTCCAGAACAGTGAGAACATAAACTTCTGTGTTCTAAGCCACCCCATCTGTGGTGTTTGTTATTGAAGCCCTATCTGACTAATACAGCAGATTTTGGGTTTATACAACTCTCTCCTTCATAGACTGCAGAGGAGTTAATCTCCTACTTCTTGCCTGTTTTCCCTCAGCATGAGCCACCCTGGCCTCCTTGCTGTCCCTCCCATGTGCTGTTCCCTCTGTCTGAAACATATATATGTTTTCCAGATTCCTGGCTCCTTCCCTTGGTTCCTTCAAGTCTGCTGGCATCTTACCTTCTTAGGTCTCCTCTGTCCACTTATTCAAAATTACAAACCAACCACCTCTTACCATCCCCCAGCACTCTTTATCCTTTTTTTTTTTTGAGATGGAGTCTTGCATTGTTGCCCAGGCTGGAGTTCAGTGGCATGATCTCTGCTCGCTGCAACTTCCACCTCCTGGGTTCAAGCCATTCTCCTGCCTCAGCCTCCTGAGTAGCTGCGACCACAGGCGCAAACAACCACGCCCACCTAATTTTTTGTATTTTTAGTAGAGACGGGGTTTCACCACCTTGGCCAGGATGGTCTTGATCTGTTGACCTGGTGATCCACCCGCCTCTGCCTCACAAAGTGCTGGGATTACAGGCGTGAGCCACCACACCCGGTCCTCCTTTGTTTTTTAATTTCTCCCTGTAGGGCTAATCACCTGCCGGCACCCTATAGAATGTACTTATTTAATCATTGGACATCTCCATTAGAATGTATGCTCCAGGAAGGCAGAGATTTTTGTCTGTTTTATTCACTGATATATGCCCCACAGTAGGATAGTGCAGGGCATATAGTAGGAACTCCAGAAATATTTGTTGAATGAAAATATTAATCATCATCATCATCATCATCATACTTAATGTGAATTGAGCAATATGTGCCAGATACTAAGTGCTTTACATGTATTGGTTCATTACACATGCATAGATACACTTAATATCTGTTCCCTCTGTCTGAAACATACATTTTTATAAATATATATAATATATTAATTATATTTATATATATATATATTATAATTTATAATAATATAAAATTATAAATATATATGATATATATTATAATTATATAGAATATATATAATTATAATTATATATAAATATAATTAATATATTAATTATTGTATTAATTAATGTATTAAGTACCTCATGGGTACAATAAAAATATTCCTGTGTGGTTGAAAAAAATATTGATTTATTTCCTCTTTGTTACATATTGTGGGAATGTGAGAAATAGGTTAAGGAATTTGTTTAAAAGCAGAGTAGGCAGTGATAAAGCTTGTAGGGAAACTTTGATTCAGGACAAAGATTTGTCTTATCAGAAAGGAGGTTCTATATAGTTGGGTGTGGTGGCGGGTGCCTGTAATCCCAGCTACTCTGAGGATTGCTTGAACCTGGGAGGTGGAGGTTGCAGTGAGCCAAGATCATGTTACTGCACTCAAGCCTGGGCAACAGAGCCAGACTGTCTCCAAAAAAAAAAGGGAGATTACGATACATGGGAAGTAGGATTTACTAATTCCCAATGATTCAGTCCTTACCCTGTAGGAGGCATAATGTCTCCCTCAGAAGACCAGGGAAGTAAAGAGTAAAACAATGTGCAAGCTAGGAAGTGCAGAAATGAAATGCAAAGACTGGATTACAAAGCACAGCATTGTGCCCCATCCAAACACTCCCTCCCTTTCTCACCATAGCCTTCAAGATAGGAAACAGCTTCTGATTGGCTGGTATAATTTTGAAGCCGATAATTTCTTGGAAATACTAGATTTTAATCCTGGTTGCTTTTATGTTTTGTGATCTTTATTGATTACCTATTTCAGCATAGTTAGAGTCGTTTATAGTTGCTAAGGTCAATTATAATGTAAAAAACATCCATAATGCTGTTGGATTTTTTTTTTTTTTAAGAAACAAATCTAATGAAAAGCTATAATTTGAAAGCATAACAGGTGTAAAATTGCTACCTCTCCTCCTTCTGCTCATTCATCATCTCCTGGCTTGGAGACAGCGTCTGGAGACCGAATTGAATAATTTGAAGGGGGGAAATAATACACCTTTGTAAATTAAACCCAACTGCCAGGAAGATTGATTAAATACAACTTAACTGAAACCTCATTATAGATTCAGATGAAGTTCCTCATCAGTCTTTCTACGGAAAAAAAGAAGAAAAAGCTCCCAAATCTGGATGTGGTTTCCCCTTGAATGGATCTCACTTTTTAAGAAGTTTTCCTTCTGTGGTCTTAAAAAAAATTATTTTTTTCTGCTGCTGTTTTAGAAGCCTGAAAAGTCGTAATGCCTGATAAATGAATGCCTCATTTATGAGTCACATTTACTTTTACACATATATGTGGGAGAATCCCTAGAGGTGTATCTGGAGATTACTAATGGTAAATCTGGATTTGTTAACTCAGGGGAGGGAACATAGACTGTCTCCAAGGGTTCTGTACTCCTCTTTCTTATTAGAGTACTTTGAATAATTTTCCCTCACCACATTGTGTGTGTGTATGTGTGTGTGTGTGTGTGCGTATATATATATATATATATATACACACACACACACACACACATACACACACATAAACTTAGATACTTACGTATGCATATATGTATATTTATATAAAGACATATATATATTCATACATACATGTATGTGTGTATATATACATTTAAGTATTGTCCAAGTTTGAAAACTAAAAATGATACATTTTCACCATAAAGAAAAATCATGTAATGCAGAAAAGAGCAAAGAAGAAACTAACAACTCACACGAAATCACATCTCCCCAAGGAAAAAAAATAGCATTGGTCCTCGGTGAGCATGATTCTAGATGTCACTCTAAGCCTATATCGCAAACTAAAATGCCTTCAGGAGTCGAGAGGAAATTTCATGGTTGAGATTGATGTAAGAAAACTCAATCCTTTCGGTCTACCTTGAGCTTTTCCACATGGGTATGGAGAAATCTTTCTCTACTCTAAAAACAATTTTTCAAACTACAGTGCAAGCAAGATGATGTATAGCAACCAATGCTTTCCTTGCTGAGAGGATAATAAGAGTGATGGCAACTGTGGCAAACTGAAGAAGATATGCCCCACCCGGAGGATGCAGGTATTTCGCAGGTAAAGCAGATGATTGCCACGCGGCAGTACTGTCAGAACTTCTGTTCTGCTGCAAGAAGTGAGACATTTCCCTCTATACTAGAAACTTTCAAATTCAAAAATATTTTCTCAGAATTGTTTAAAGTCTCCATGTGATGGCCCACACCTGTAATCCCAGCACTTTGGGAGACCGAGGCAAGAGGATCGCATGAGCTCAGGCATTCAAGACTAGCCTGGGCAACATAGTGAGACCGCATCTCTACAAAAAATACAACATTTCTCCCTGTAGGGCTTATTGCCTGCCAGCACCCTATAGAATGTACTTATTTAATTATTGGACTTCTCCATTAGAATGTAAGCTCCATGAAGGCAGAGATTTATCTGTTTTGTCTGATAATGTCTGACATTATCTGGAGGTGGTGGTGCATCCTGCATCCAGCTACTCAGGAGGCTGAGGTGGGAGGATGGCTTGAGCCCAAGAGATAGAGATTGCAGGCAGCCGAGATTTGTGCCACCATACTCCAGCCTCAGTGACAGAGCCAGACTCTCTCTCTCTCTCAAAAAAATTGTTTAAAATGGATGGATAGATAGACCTATAGATAAATAACCAGCAAGTCAAATGATTTTTTAAAAAATAGAATAATTCTATAGAAGCTACTTACTTTTTAAAACATCAAAATTTTACCTAAACTTGAAAGAAGAAAAATAAACTGACATTAAACTGAAAGAGTTGCTAAACTTCATTAAGCATTTCTTCACCACCAAAGAGTCCTCTAACCTTAAGAAAATTATTGCGGAAAACATTATGAGATTGGAGACTTAATTATTATAATAAATGATCACTCTATTTTTAACTATAGGTATAGGCTTTAGCTTAAGACTATATGGATTGACTTCCTACTTATCAGCTTAGTCCACTTTTCTCAAAATGGTAGAGAATTATGAGACTCTCATAATGTGGAGTGATCTTCCTTCCTTAGTACTTCTTCCAGTAGTGGAGGTGTGCTTAAGAACCATAGCACACCTGAATTTTCTGTTTCTTTTCATAGATGCGACTACGACTCTTTAATGTTTATGGAATAATGCTATGCCTTTCCTTATTTGGTTGTCGCTACATAAAATTTTGCATTCTTTAAAACCTGCCTGAAAACTTTTCAGCCACGTGCAGTGGCTCATGCCTGTAATCCCAGTACTTTGGGAGGCTGAGGAGGGAGGATTGCTTGAGCTCAGGAGTTTGAGACCAGCCTAGGCAACATAGCAGAACCCTGTTTCTACAAAAAAGTACAAAAATTAGCTGGGCATGGTAGTGTGCATCTATAATCCCAGCCACTTGTGAGGCTGAGGTGGGAAGATTGCTTGGGCCCAGGATGTCAAGGCTGCAGTGAGCTGTGATGGTGCCACTGCACTCCAGCCTGGGTGACAGAGTGAGAACCTGTCTCAAATTAATTTAATTAAATAATTTTTTATTTAGAGGTACCAGAGAAAGTGGTTTTTGTAATCCTACAACATTTTGCTGTATTTATCTAGAAACTTTTCTCAACTCTCTTTAAAGGTAGTATATTTACCAAGAAACTGTTATGTGCAATCAGTATTTATCATACCAGATAGCGTGAGTCATAGAGTTTATTTCCAGCACTTCTTTGCGTACCATTAATTTAGCAATCATATACTAGCCTATATCATGCGGCTGTCTGTCATTGCATGCCTGTGTAGCCATATATATTATATATCAATTTCCTGGGTTATTCAACAATGGTGCCCCCAGTTACATTTTTAAAATTTAATGTATTTTATGACTAAAATAGATCTTACAGATTAGTCGACTCTTTCATCTTACAGATGATGCAGTTGAAGCTCAGAGAGCAATTTGAAAAGCTTTTAAGTCCTTCAAGGGACTGGAAATCACTCAAGCTTTTTGTACCCTCCTTTTCTCATCTCTGATGTGTAGAACAGCATCTTATATGATCACAGATAGATCAAACCCAACAAAAAATCTGCTGCCCTAAGCCCCAGTATTGAGAGGCTGCTGGTGGTGAGTGAAGAGGCTTTCCACATTTTCAAAGCAACCTTCCTGCCCATGCCTTCATAAGGAATGGACGCTGCTTACCTGGGTGTTAAGGTGTGATAGGTGCTGGGCTTCATGGTGGGTGAAATGTATCTGTATTAGTCTGTTTTCACGCTGCTGATAAAGACAAATCTGAGACTGGGCAATTTACCAAAGAAAGAGGTTTAATTGGACTTACAGTTCCACATGGCTGGGGAAGCCGCACAATCATGGCAGAAGGCAAGGAGAAGCAAGTCTCCTCTTACAGGGAGGGCAGCAGGCAAAGAGAGAGCTTGTGCAGAGAACTCCTCTTTTTAAAACTATCAGATCTCATGAGATTAATTCACTATCACGAGAACAGCATGGGAAAGACTTGCCCCCATGATTCAATTACCTCCCGCTGGGCTCCTCCCACAACATGTGGGAATTCAAGATGAGATTTTGGTGGGGACACAGCCACACCTGATCAGTATCTATCTCCAGATTTTATAGTAAAATATAGATTCAGGGAATAGAGCTTCAAAAAAAAAGTACTCCGTCATTTACAGCTACCTATATGTTTTTTTGTTTTTTGTTTTTTTGAGTCAGGGTCTCACTCTGTCACCCAGGCTAGAGTGCAGTGGCATGGTGATGGCTCACTGCAGCCTCAACCTGTTAGACTCAAACAATCCTCCCACCTCATCCACCCAAGTAGCTTGGACTACAGGTGCATGCCAGCACGTCTGGCTAATTTTTTCTTTTTTGGTAGAAAAGGGGTTTCACCATGTTGCCCAGGCATCTTAAACTCCTGAACTCAAATGATCCACCCAACTCAGCCTCCCAAATTGCAGAGATTACAGGTATGAGCCACCGTACCCAGCCCTGACCACCTGATTAAGAGAATAATTTAAAAAGCTTAACCACCATTTGGAGATCAGAGGTCTGGATGAAAAAAAAAAAAAAGCTACCTTATTTATCCCTGTGAGCATTTTATTTTATATAATATGCTTTTTAAAATATGTTTTTACCAGACACTCCCTCCTGTACTGACCCCTCCTCGCCACCAGCACACACGCATGCTCTTGTGTGTGGGATTCATTTTTTTATTTGTTTTTTGGCTTTTGTAAAAATGGGTGCTGTGGTCAGTACAAATAATCCAGTGGTCTTTCACTCATCACACTTACTCCTCTCTCTCCCTTCAAGATGCTTTCATCTGACATTTAAAATTATAGGCATAAGCATGCAGGTGACAGTCAGCCATACCATCACATCCACATGTAACTATTTTTTTTTTCATGGGAAGTAAAATAACTTAGGAGTTTTTATGAAGAACACAATGGTTCAATAGTTTGTGTGTGTGTGTGTGTGTGTGTGTGTGTGTGTGTGTTCAATGGAGCAATGTTCAACCAACCCTTGATACTTTACACTGAAGAAAAATAAAAATGAGACCCAGAATGAAGATTATCAATAATTTATTTATTTAAAGAAACTCAGTTCATTTCAATAAACATTCATTGTCAATTTATTTTACATTAGGAATAGCGCTATACTTCCAGCCCTGGTACTCACATCCAATTCTCCATCCAAATCTCTGGCTTTCCAGCTCCCAGACCCCTTTATGTCCACTCATTTGCTTCTCCACACCTTTACTATGTATTCTCAAGACCTCTCAATATCTGTAACTGCACCACCACAACAATCCCAATTTTAAGTGCCCTGTCTCTGATTACAACCTCCAGACTTGCCCTAATATGCCCACTCCAACACTATCTTGACCTCCCAGATACTGCCACTCCATTGGCACTATTTTTAAAAAGTCATTATTATTTAGAAATATGTCAAGAATCATTTCATGCATACAAACAATATAAAGAATAACACAACAGTCATGTATCTGCTATCTAACTACAGACATAAAATATTACCAAGAGCATTAAACCCTATTACATAGCCTTCTCAACTACATTCCCTAGGTAAACACTAGCTAAACTGTATTCATAACTACCATTCTCATTAGTTTTTCTCCTTTATCCCTCTACATAATACTGTTCAGCTTTGCATGCTTTTAAACTTAGAATTACCGGTATCATACAGACCGGACTCCTTTATGACTGCCTTTTATTTTCTCTTGATACAATGGGAGAGTCGCCCCTGCTGCCCTACTCATCATTTTCACTTCCACATGTTGTTATACGGTGTGAATATGCCATCATTATTTAAAACACACGTTTCTGTTGATGGACATTTGGTTTTCCCATTTGTTTGTTCTCGATTTCAAATGATGCTACAATGAACATTTTTGAACACCTCCATATGCACAGATAAACGCGTTTTTTTCTGGGAGACATGGCCATGCCACAAGGCATCCTTGTCTTCCTCTTAACCGGTGCTATCAAATTCTTTCCAAAGTGGTTATACCGGTGAATCACCACCTTTTCCCCCATCAAACAGCTCAGGTCCTTGCTTCATTTCTTGCCCAGTTTAGATTCCCTGAAACCTCACTCACTAAATGACTCATTTCCATATATTGGGGCCACCTGCCCTTCCCCCTATCACTGAGCCTTCCTAGCAAAGTCCCGTCTTTGGCTTAATCCGGTTCTTATTATTCTGAACTGAATGTGGGGAGTAGCACAGCCCTGCCGACTGATCCGCTGCACCCATGTGACCTCATGGGTGCCCTTACTTCTACCAGGCAGTCCCAGCCCATTCCCTAACCAATTCTCTTTCCCAGACAACTGTTCACAGCTTTCTCCTCCAAATTCTGTCTTCACTCTCAAATGATGACCATTTCCCTTTCTTTTACAATACTTTTACAATACTATAAAAAGCAACCAGAGGAGAACTTTCATGTCTTCCCACCTCCCGACCAATCGGCCTACTGCTCGCGTATCCGTGACCCTCTTTCTTCCCACCTGCCAGAAGAGGGGAACTCTCTCTGATCTTGCCTAAAGCCAACCCCTTTTCTGGACACTGGATTCTCTCTGTCTGACATAGCTAAAGACTTTTCTACTCTAATTTCCTCCTTTGCTCTCATATCATGATTTCCGCCCTTTCTGCAGGATCTGTCATTAGCATACAGACATGCTCTAATATTTCCCATCTTAAAATAAAAATGTCCTATCCCCCTGTCTCCCACTTCCTCGTGTATCTGCTTTGCTGTATGATAAACTACTCAAGAGTTATCTATACCAATTGTCTCTATTTCCTCATTCCTATTTATTTTGACACAGTGAAACTACCATTGCCAAGCCGTTGATAACCTCCAGGTTACCAAATCCAATGATCAGCTCTCAGTTCTTGTCAGCTTGACAGCAACAGTTGAGTCAGCAACCTCTGAATGTTCACAGAGGCTGCAGCTCTGTTACTGACCAATTCAAACTGGTCTGCAATTTGAGTTGAATCCTGGGAGTTGAGCCTTGAATCTGCAGCGCTAGTTGATTTTCTTCACTAGGTTTCCAGGGCACTTTCCTGCTATCCTGTCCCTGCCTTTTCCTCCACTGTGGCTTCTTCTCTTTCCTTGTCTGGATCTTCCGTTCCTTTCCGGCCTCTAAATGTTTGAGTACCACTAGGTTTAGACCTTGCTTCTCGATCTATAGTCTACCCGCCGAAGCTGTCATCTGTCCCACAGCTTTGAACACGATGGATATGCTGGTAACTCCCAAAAGCATATCGACAGTCCCTTTTAAGGGACACTGATATTCACCACTGTGTACACGCCACACCTTTACTTGGGTGTCAGTGGGCATGCATACCAAACAGGATTCTATGTTCCTTCCTCCTGTTTGTCCACAGATAGCTCCACCCTCCACCTAGTTTCCCAGACCACAAACCTGGGAGTCATCCTTGATTCCTCTTTTCTATCTCACATCCCGCAACCAATCTGTTAGCCTGTCTTGTCATCCCAAATTAGCATATGTCCCCTGAATCTGACCCATTTTCAGAACCTTCCCTGCCAGCATCCTAGTCCAAGCCACTTTCTCTCTCCCGGGCTACTGCGGCAGCCTCCTAAAGATCTCCCTGCCTCCACTCTTGACCCTACACAGCATGTTTACAGAAAATCGGGCTAGTCGTCCCTTTTTTCCTTTCATCTTCCAAAAGTATTTATTGAGGTATAACATACATTCAGTAAGGTGTTCAAGTCTTAATGTTTGACTCCGTTTTTACAGGTGCATTTGCTACAGTCTGATGTTGGTGTCCCCTCCTCAAAATACATATGTTGAAACCTAAACCCAAATGCAATAGTTTTTTTTTTTTGTTTGTTTTTGTTTCTTTTTTGAGACAGAGTCTCACTCTGTTGCCCAGGCTGGAGTGCAGTGGCACAATCTCAGCTCACTGCAACCTCCAACTCGCAGGTGCAGGCGATTCTCCTACTTCAGCCTCTGGAGTACCTGGGATTACAAGCATGCACCACTGTGCCTGGCTAATTTTTGTGTTTTTAGTAGAGATGGGGTTTCACCATAGTGGCCAGGCTGGTCTTGAACTCCTGGCCTCAGATGATCTACCCGCCTTGGCCTCTCAAAGTGCTGGGATTACAGGAGTGAGCCACTGAGCCTGGCCCCCAGTGCAACAGTATTAAGCGGTGAAGCCTTTAGGAGATGATTAGATCATGACAGCAGAGCCCTCTCGAATGAGACGAATGTCATTATAAAAGGGGCTGGAGAGGCTGGGTGCGGTGGTTCACGCCTATAATCCCAGCACTTTGGGAGGCTGAGGCGAGCAAATCACCTGAGGTCAGGAGTTCAAGACCAGCCTGACCAACATGGAGAAACCCCGGCTCTACTAAAAATACAAAATTAGCTGGGTGTTGTGGCTCATGCCTGTAATCCCAGCTACTCGATAGGCCAAGGCAGGAGAAATGCTTGAACCTGGGAGGCAGAGATTGCGGTGAGCCAAAAAGGCGCCATTGCACTCCAGCCTGGGCAACAAAAGTGAAATGCCGTCTCAAAAAAAAAAAAAAAAAAAGAGGCTGGAGGAAACTTACCCCCCCTTTCTTTCACTCTTCTACCATGCCAGGATACAGCTAGAAGGTGCTGTCTGGGAAGGCAACATCTGTGCCCTTACCAGACACCTAATCTGCTGGCACCTTGATCTCAGACTTCCAAGACTTCAGAACTATAAGCAATACATTTCTGTTGATAAATTATCTAGCCTAAGGTATTTCGTTATAGTGCCCAAATGGACACAGACACTGTATATGGAACATCTGTGAACATATAAACCCCTTCTAGCACACCAAAAACCGCAACCATGACCTCTCTGTCTGTAACCCCCAAACATAACAACTTTTGTGACTTCTATCATAATAGATGAGTTCCACTTTTTTGAACTTTGTATGAAGGGAGAAATATTGAATGGATTCTTTCATATTTGGTTTCTTTCATCTCTTCATTAGGTCTGAAAAAAACTCCTTCTCTTGTATTTAGCTGTACTTTGTGAGTTTTCGTTGGTTATCTTCCATTGTATGACTATACCACAATTTATACTTTGTAAAGTTAATGAACATTTGGCCTGTTTTTAGCCTGGGGCTATTATGAGTAAATATGCTATGAATGCTCTTGTACGTGATTTTTAGTGAACACAAGCTGTTATTTCTTTGAGGTATATGTTTCAAGAATTTCTATTTTTTTACTTTATTATTATTATTATTATTATTTTAGAGATGAGGGTATCATTATATTGCCCGAGTTGGTCTCAAACTCCTGTCCTCAAGTGATCCTTCCATCTTGGCCTCCCAAAGTGCTGGGATTACAGGTGTGAGCCACTGCACCTGGCCTCTTTGGGGGGCATATTTATTTCTATATATGTATATACAAATGCATAGGATTGGCTCAAATAGAGAACTCTTGTACCACACATCTGAGTGCTGCTAAATGCCAGGTCCTCTGCCGGGCACTGAACACCAGCATGGTCAAAAGTATATGTGCAGGTCAGGCATGGCAGCTCACACCTGTAATCCCAGCACTTTGGGAGGATGAGGCAGGCGGATCACTTGAGGTCAGGAGTTTGAGACCAGCCTGGCCAACATGGTGAAACTCCATCTCCACTGAAACAAAACAAAACAAAACCAAACAAAAATTAGCCAGGTGTGGTGGCAGGCACCTATAATTCCAGCTACTTGGGAGGCTGAGAGGCAGGAGAATCACTTGAACCTGGGGTGGGGGCAGGGCGGAGATTGCAACGGAGATCATGCCACGGCACTCCAACCTGGGCAATAGAGTGAAACTCTATCTCGAAATAAATAAAAATAAAAAATGTATATGTGCATTCAGCTTTAGTAGAGTCTGTGAATTCATTTTCCCAAGTTGCTTTACTGACTCACATTCCCACATAGATACGAAGATTCCAGTTCCTCCACATCTTCACCAACACTTTCGTTTTAACCATTCTTCAGTGTCATAGTCATTTTTTTAAACATGAAGATCAAAGCATGAACTGTCTCCTGACTACAGTTTCCCAGGGCTCCTCCTGGCACTTCTCTGGGACATTCTTCCTTTTCCGTCCCTTTCCTTCACTGTCCTGCACTCTCACTCCATTCACCACGAGTGTTTCCACCTCTGGATATTTTCTCTCTGTTCTCCTAAACCTGCTGTGCCCTATTCCCAGACATCGAAGTCCTCTGCTTTTTCGTTTTCTTGAATTTCCTTCTCAAATGGCACCTCCTTAGAGAGATCTTTGCCTCCTGCCACACTCGTAACGCACTCTGTGTCTTTATTCTGATTTATTTCCCTTCACGGTACTTATCGGTTGTTGACTTTATGTGATAACACTTGTTTATTTGTTTATTCTTGGTCTCCCTCAGTGGAATGCACACTCTATGAAAGCAGGAAAGTTGCCTTTCTTGATTGTCCCTGCATAGTCAGTGTTCAGTGCCCAGCAGAGGACCTGGCATTTAGCAGCACTCAGATGTATGGTACAAGAGTTCTCCATCTGAGCCAATCCTTTCTCCCCAGCAATTTTATCCGGTCATTTGCACACTTACAATCGTTTTCTCTCTTTGCTTTTATCCCGTCTCCATTTTTTCCTATTCACTTCTCTTCTGCTTTCTCTTTCTTCCTCCTACACTATTATTCATAGCAGGCTTTGGAACGACAGAGACGGCAGGGCATCACGTTGGGTGTTGAACCTTAAAGCTCTTAATTGCTGGGCAGCAGGCAAGGGAAAAAGCACAGCTAACACTTCTTTTGCAACATTAAAAACACATTATGGCCAGGCGCGATGGCTCATGCCTGTAATCCCAGCGCTTTGAGAGGCCAAGGTGGACAGATTGCTTGAGTGCAGAAGTTCAAGACCAGCCTGTGCAACATGGCAAAACCCCACCTCTACTAAAAATACAAAAATTAGCCGGGTGTGGTGGTGCACACCTGTAGTTTCAGCTACTTAGAAGGCTGAGGTAGGAGGATTACCTGAGTCAGGAGGTCGTTGAAGCTGCAGTGAGCAGAGATTGTGCCACTGCACTCCGGCCTGGGCAACAGAGCGAGACTCCACACCCCTCCCCCCAAAAATGCATTATGATACTCTACGCTTTATCTTGAATTTAGCTGAAGGCTTTCACAGAAATTCTCCTCTCTGTTTCTCTCTCCCTCTGCCTCTTTCCTTTTCTCTATACCTCCAAGGAGACATTTCACAGACAGATCTCTGGAGGAGAGTGAATTCTGTGTAACAGCAAGCCCCTTGCGCTGTTGGTCACAGAACCAGACTTTCAGAGCCAGAGACAGCTGTAAACCCTGCTCTCCCAGATGGAGAGCAGCCGGAGCCGGGATTTTGGTAGAGAGAGTTGGGAATACATTAGGGAAAGTCTGATGAGAACAAAAGAGGCAGCTGAATATTCTCCACTCCATCTCAGTGTGCAAGAGGGCAGCAGTCCAGATTTGTCATTGTGCTGGGGTCTGGCAGGGTCATTAGTCTATTGCCAACGAATATTAATTAGAAAGAAACAGAACATAACACATATCTGGCGGTGTGCCTGCCTGCCTCTGTCTTGTGCAAACAACAATAACTGGAAAATATGACTTAGTTCCTCACTAGATGGAGGGAGAAATATGGAACTGTCCTGAGATGATGAAAGAATAGAACTGGATAAGGAGAGTCAAATGCTGTTCCTGGTTTGAAAAAGAGAAACAATTTATCTTTAGTAACACCAAATGCAAAGAGTACAATCCAGGTAGACTCCTCTGACGCTGGCACCATCACAGAGAGGAGAAGGAACGTTGGGCTCATTTGCATGTGTGCAAATGGCCAAGCAGTAATCTAGGAGGACTGACGGGCGAGTATCTGTGGCCCCTGGGTACACACAGGCAAGCCTAACCCTGCCCAGGCCTGTGTCTCATGGCGAGGCTTGGTATACTACAAGCACCTTGTCATTAGGGTTTTATCACGCTATAAATATGCTAATGGTACATTCATAAACAAAGTTTCTAAGTAGTGTCATCGCCCAGGAAAAATTGATTGATTTACACAAGTGTGGATTTTTTTTTAGACTTCCTGTTCCATGCCTTAGGGTTTCTGGTGTTTTCTAGCTGGGCAAGTCCAGACTCACCCTGGTCTTGTTCTGGGTGTTTTCTGAGCCTGCGCTCACTCCGTGTGCAGAGTTTATGGCTGTGATAAAATACAGCTCTGGCGCTCACTGTAGTTCCCTATCGAAAACCTGTCTTCCCTCCTCCTTTCTATGCAGAGGCTGCCTCCCCCTGCAGAATCTGAAAATCTCAGATAATCACATTCCTGGTGTGTTTGTAGCTCAGCAGAGCATTGGCACCCAATCCTGGGCAAAGAAATGCTAGGGTTTCCGGAAAACAGGTTTTTTTCCCTCAATTTCCAAAGAGACGTTTCTTCCTGCCTTCCTTGGAGGGAGCATGTGATACTTGGCACCACAAGCACAGTCTTGTGATCCTGTGGGAGCAGCCCCAAGGACCACGAAGAGGCTGCCCCAGGGCCCAGGCGTCACTGAATGGCTGGGCCAACCTGCAGTTGCTTCTCTCTAGGCCCCTTTTAGTCAGATATCTTGCTTCTTGCAGAAGGAAGATTAACAATGAATTACAGCATATTTAGTCTGCTATGCATTAATGATAGTATAGTCACAAATGTCCCTTTCTAGGCCCCTCAGGGCTTCTCATTGCAGGTAGAATAAAGCATGGTCATCTCCTCCACCTCTCCAAGCTTCTCAGGCCTCGCTCTATGTTCCCCACGTAGTCTCCCCCTTCACTTTCCTGTGTCTTCTCACTGTCAAATCCTACCTCAGGGCCTTTGCACACACTGATGAACTGAATCCTATTCCTTCCTCTGCACTGACTTTAAAGGCTACTTCCTAGGAACAGCCTTGTTCTCTTACTCAACCTACAGCAGATGCCTGGTGTTATTTTCTCTGGCAGTTCCCTGCTCTTTTCCTTGGAGGCCAACGATGTGGGGCTCCCTTAGCAGGCATTCCAGTCTCCTTCTGGAAGACAGGGCCTCAGACTAAAACTGCCTTTCCCAGGCTCCTTGCAGCCGGGTTCTAGAAGTGGTTGAGATTCTGTCCATCAGACATCCCTGTGGGAGGTGGTTTAGACCTGCTGCTACATGGTGAGAGAGAGCTGGATAGAGGGGTTCACCTGGCTGGCTGGAGTCCTGGCAGCGGATGTGTGATTCTCTCCTTAACAAGGGTGGGAGCTCCCTTGGTGGCCTAGTTCTGCAATAGTTGGAGTGATGATCTTGGAATTTTGGCCTAAAGTTGTTTCTTTAGGCCTCTTTAGCATGTGGAGCTAGCTGGACTCTTTATGCACACCTTTCTGTTTAATTTGTCTAGAGTGTATCCTGTTGTCCATTAATTACAAACTCTGACACATAAAGCAATAGTCATTGCAATTTATAATTGTATATTCATTTCATACATTTCCTGATTCCCTGGTATCTCCAGCTAGCCTCTGTGCTCCAAACACTTAACATAGGGTGCAATGTCTGTAGCCCAATATTGATTAATGGGTAAATAAATAGATGATTGAGCAAAACCAGACATTGCGTGTAAAGTTATAAGAAAAGAGAAAGTCCTGAAGTTGCATCTTTGATATTCAAATCTTGAGTGACTTGAAAGAAACCAGAAGCTGACATTTACAATGAATTCTCAACTTGCTCAATTCACCTGGCAGGCTTGTTGCTGTGATAGCCAAACTAGAAGAACAGAGATCCAGGGAATGTGAATTCCAACTGTAATTAAATGCGATAACAGTCTTAACCATGGCATTTTTGTTTCTTAAAAAATGTAATTTGTCAGGAGAGATTTCCCAGAGCCTTTTCTGTTTCTCCCAAGAAGGCTCATTTCATGCTGAGATGCTCTCTGGTACCGTGGAACTCTCCCTCAAAGGTACAGCATTATATTCTCTCCTGGACAGTTCCCTGATTAGACTGTCATGCCCACTTGACTGTCAGATTCATGAGGGCAGGAACCCACATGTGGTGTATCACTGTACTCCCTAGCATACAATCAGCGCTCAGTATATATTGGCTGAAGAATAAATTGATTGTGTTGCATGTTATTTCAGTAAAAATTCTGAGGAATTTCATAAAGGACTAAAATTAGTATGATATTTACACCAATTAATGAGTCACATGGCTCTTTTTCTGCCTAATGTGTGTGTACATTTTAACTGCATGTCTTATACATGTACAAATTTTTTTTCTATAAGCTGCAAGCTTCTTTCATTGTTGTAGGCTCTCTCTTCTACTGTGGGGTTTCCCCTCTCAAATGCTGAAAATAGCAAAAAGGTGTGTCTGTCATTCTCTTTCCCCTCACTCTTTACAGCCAGCTAGTTCCCTGCGCCCTCCCTGTACCTGATGTTCTTGCTAAAAGTTTATAGTCTCTGAAGTTATCCATTGTTTGGGTTATTCCTAACTGACTCTTATCATTATAAATATTAAGGGGAGGAAGTTGGGGCTGAGGAGACTGAAGAAAAAAAAGAAGTCTCCCAGCTCAGAAAACCCCTCCAGAAAGATCATCTCTTTAGGAAACAAGACAAAACTGTGGTTGGTATTTCTCCACTGTGGTCAAACGTTCCAAAGTCTGATGTACATCAAAGTCTGATGTAGCCCATGTTTAATTCAGTTCTGTTTATTGATTAATGTTACTCTAATATAATTTATAGTACATTTCTTCTGACATGATATGCATATATGACCAGCATATCATTCGTGCAAATAAATAATGCATTTCCTCTTCTCTCTCTGTCTCTCTATTTTTTTTTTTTTCAGAGACAGGGTCCCACTTTGTCTCCCAGCCTAGAGTGCAGTGGTGTGATCATAGCTCACTGCAGCCTTGACCTCCTGGGCTCAAGCAATCCTCCTGCCTCAGCCTCCTGATAGCTGGGACTATAGGCATGCTCTACCATGCTTGGCTAATTTTTAAATTTTTTGTACAGAAGGAGTCTCACTATGTTGCCCAGGCTGGTCTTGAACTCTTGACTGCAAGCAATCCTCCTGCCGCAGCCTCCCAAAGTGTGGTGGCTTGCACCTGGAATTACAGGTGTGAGCCACCGCACCTGGCCCTCTTCTCTTTCAATTACTCCTTCAACGCTTATAATTGGCATCAATGTCCAAAATCTTTACTGACTCCAGAAGCCTCCATGAGTAGATAGATCACTAGACTCTCAGTTTTACTCCCCAGGTAGTTGGGATTCCCTAGTTCTGAAATGCTCTTTCTTGTGACCAGAGTTGAGGACCCTGATACCTGCTCATGTCCTTCCTTCTCACCCATCTCCTTGAACATGATTTCCTAACACATGCACACACAAGCATGTACACACACATACGCACACATGCAAATGCACACGCACACACGCACACGCACACACACACTCTATCCATCCCTAAGGTTCCATGCTCCCTAGGGATTTGGGAATCTAGAGGGTACTATCAGCAGCCTGTCTAGGGCTATAAAATATAACTGCCAAGCTGCAGGATTGAAGACAAAATTCGGATGCAAACATAGGAGCACAGATAGGGACATACAAAGGCAGTTGGCACCATAGCCCAGGAGCCCTAGATCCCTGGATCCCTGGGTGTTTTCGGGCAAAGGGGAGGGAAAGGAGGGAGTGTAAGGGAGAGGGTGAGGAACTCATGCAGTTATTCTGTAATACCTTCAACTCAGGACTCCTAAACCTCTTAAGAATCAGCTTCATCAGCCAGGCACTGTGGTTCACGCCTGTAATCCCAGCACTTTGGGAGGCAGAGGCGAGTGGATCACCTGAGGTCAGAAGTTCAAGACCAGCCTGGGCAACAAGGTGAACCCTTGTCTCAACCAAATACACAAAAATTAGGTGGATACGGTGGTGGGTGTCTGTAATCCCAGCTACTCGGGAGGCTGAGGCAGAAAAATCGCCTGAGTCAGGGAGGTGGAGGCTGCAGTGAGCCAAGTTCTTGCCATTGCACTCCAACCTGGGTGACAGAGTGAGACTCCATCTCAAAAGAAAAAAAAAATCAGTTTCATCTTAAAATAGTTAAACCAAGTTTGCCGTTAGTAACAATAATTTATGTGGTGAGAATGTTTAAAATCCTGCTCTTGGCAATATATAATACATTATTACCGTGGTCACCATGCTATGCAATACATCCCTAACACTTATTTCTCCTGTTTACCTGAAAGAATAAATTTTGAATATTCTCACCACAAAAAAATTGTAAGTAGGTGAGGTTAAGTAGCATGTTAATTAGCTTTATTTAATTTTTCTACAATGTATGCTTATATCAAAACATTACATTGCACCTTGTAATATATACAATTATTTGTCAATTAAAAATAAGAGAATATTAAATAAAAAATAAAACTAGAAAAAATCCTTTATTATTGGCAGTATTTGGGTCATGCAAAAGAATGTATGTAACATCTCTCAGTATTGTCACATAATGACTACCCAGATGCTTGTAAGGCAATGAAGTTCACATGTCAATGCTGAGCCCCGTATCGCAAATGCCCTAATTTTTCATAGTCATCTGACATTCCTTTTACAGAACACGTAAACTTTCATGCTGGATGTTGAAAAGAAGGCTAAAAATGCAGCTACCAGGGAGAATTGACAAGTTGGTATGAATGAACTTCGGGCAAGGCATAAATGGTGGCAGGCAGTCGTGAGACGGTGGGAGGGGAAACGTTCTCAAGACCTGGGAGATCAGGGGCAGGAAAGGATTCACACCTCCTAAGGAGGAGGGAGACAGGGAGGCTAGATTTTAAAAAAGAAAATGCTCCAAGTTTTATAAGACTTTTTCCACACTTGCACCCACTAACTCTATTCAGAGATAAATAAAAATTGTGAACAGAAGTACTCCAAAATCTGTTTGGTCACAGGTGAGAAAATGCACAGCTTTGTAGAGACTGTTTCCAAGATGGTAATATTTATATTGGTAATATTTATAATTTATGGAGTGCATGTTAAATGTCTTATGCTAAACCCTGAGGCTATAACTCAGGAAAATGAGATTGAGAGCTCAAGCACACTGCAGCCCAGAGGAAGACAGACAAGAACTTAGACAATGCCAAAACCGTCTCAAAGGGTGATTCTCTTACCCCAGTTCAATACACACTTCCACTGCATCCTAGAGCCTCTTCAAAATTAAGATAAAGCATTTCTTGGTGCAGTGATTTTTTTTTTTTTTTGAGATGGAGTGTAGCTCTGTCGCCCAGGCTGGAGTGCAGTGATGCCATCTTGCTTCACTGCGACCTCTGCCCTGGGGCTTCAAGTGATTCTCCTGCCTCAGCCTCCCGAGTAGCTGTGATTACAGACATGCACCACCATGCCAGGCCAATATTTTTGTATTTTTAGTCGAGACGGGGTTGTACCATGTTGGCCAGGCTGGTCTCAAACTCCTGACTTCAAGTGATCCGCCCACCTTGGCTTCCGAAAGTGTTGGAATTACAGGTGTGAGCCACCGTGCCCTCCCATGTGCAGTGATTTGTTTAATGCCTATCTTCACTGATATTTTGTTAGCTTCAAAAGACAGGCCTTGTGTCGATCTGGTGGACTGCTACACCTTCCCCTGGCAGGCACTTCATGAATAATCATTAAGTATATAACCGATTGGGTAAATGAATGAATTCTAGAAAACAGGCCAACATGGAGTGCTGAGCCCCCAGTAACCATCCTGAGGGTCAGAGAGGCTTTGGGGAAGAAGTGATATTTAAACCAAAACCTGAAGAGGAAATGACATTTAGTCAGGTAAAGAAAGAGCAACTCTTTAAAAGCTTGGAGGTAAGAGCGCTTGGGGCAGCCTGAGGGCGCTGAAAAGTAAACTGCATGGCTGGAGCTGAGAGATGCTGCTCTGTCCACGGGCTCTTGTGCAAAGTAGAAACTTGTCATCTCAAGGTGAATAAATTGCAAAACAGCACCCCCTCTCTGGGATGATTGAGTCTCTCCACTGTGCACCAAGAGGCTGAGGTCAGCCTCTACATGAGCCCCTTGTCAGGGAGCCTTCCTCTAGGATGCCACCTGCACAGGCATGCCCAGAAGCCTTGGGAGGAGGGAGGAGGGTGCCGAGAGCCGAGCTAGATCTTGGTAAGCAGGAGCTGACTCAAAAACAGCTTTTATGGTGCTCTAAGGAGTTTGAACTTTGCTCTATGGGTAGTGATGCACTTTTAAAGAACTTTAACCTAACAGTGACTCTCTTATAGAAGTTTATTCAACAGACATTTCTTATGCTCCTGCTTATGCAAGAGGCACACCAGTAAATGTGGTTCTAGGGGTACACACAGTGAGGAAAAGGGACACAGTGCCTGTCCTGGTGGAATTTACCCTTTACTAGTGAAAGAATGTGTGCTGGGGGACAAGTAAGAGACAGGAACACCATGAAGGCAACTTGAACTAGAGGGAGAAGCTATTAAACAATCCTGCAAGGTCAACATGGTATTCTGTTTTCCAGACAAGGAAACTTAAGATAGGGAGGTTTAAGTAACTTATCTGAAACCACGCCTGTGAGCCTCAAATGCATTTTGGTGTGATTTCAAATCTCATATCCTTGCACTACAGAGACAAAAACAAAAAGCGAAATATGTTTTTACATAAAATTGAAACATGAGTATAGAAAAGATGTATCATTACATTTACACACACACACACACACACACACACACACACACACACACACATCCCTCTAATCTTCCTTCCCACTCACCCATGCACATACAACCTAGTGAAAGAAAACCTGACCATCCTTACTCTTTAGAAGACACAGTCTGGAAAATATTTGTCAGAACACGACCAGTGGCTTAGCTTTAATCCGTATATGGGCCTATTCAAACTAGTTAATTCTTTCCTGGAGAAAACCATTCTGTATTTGCAGACCTTGTCTCTTAATTTAGCAGAGCCTCTTACAGGCAGATGCCATTCATGGGGTCCCATGGCTGCAAAAAGCCAGTCTGACTACGTATTTTAGAACTCTTAAGTTCAGGAAAGCAATTTTGTAAATTAATGTCTGTTATCTCTCCTTTTTTTGTGTGTGATGGAGTTTTGCTCTTGCTGCCCAGGCTGAAGTGCAATGGCTTGATCTCGGCTCACTGCAACCTGTCTCCCAAGCTCAAGCAATTCTCCTGCTTCAGCCTCCTGAGTAGCTGGGATTACAGGCGTGTGCCACCATGCTGGCTAATTTTTGTATTTTTAGTAGAGACAGGCTTTTACCATGTTGGCTAAGATGTTCTCAATCTCCTGACCTTGTGATCCTCCCGCCTCGGCCCCCCAAAGTGCTGAGATTACAGGTATGAGCCACCATGCCCGGCCATCTTTCCCTTTTTTTTGAAGCTGTTAGTGGAAGAAACCTATGTTCCAAAATTTTATCACCCTGACTAATAAAATGCCCCTTCCCTTCTTTCAAATACAATCAGACCTGCTTTAGGGGAGGATCGTCTCCTTTTCATTCCAGCCTTGATGAAAATGGAGATCAGAAAAACTCAAAGATGTCTCTTCTCCCAACTCAATAAGCTCCAGGTCCTCTTACTTTTCATCTTACATTTTTGTCTTTTTATAAAAGTATTCATTTCTCTTCTTTGAATTATCTCCTTCAGATAGTTTCCTTTATTGGAAAAAATGTAGGAAAGTGCATTTTTGGAAACAGAAGGGTTACCAGTGGTAGTTACAATTGATTTTTATTATTCATGAGATTCCTATTATTCTTATTCTCATTGCAGTTATGTTCTTAGAGTCACCACAAACACTTAATTAGTGAACACTGAACTACGTTGCTCCTAGGGGAAATTATAGGGCTAGGTTCCTGCAAAACTCTGGTCCACTGGTCAATGCATAGCCTTAATGTGTGTTCTACTGAAAAATACCTTATGTAACGTATATTATTGATTCATTAACATTGAACTCACAGTCAGCAGCCATGTAACTCATGCCTGAATGAAGCTTATCTAACTGTAGGGCACATCACAGCCTTCTGGCATTCAGGGACACTAGGCAGTGCTATGCTCAGGGGCCATTTTTAACAGTGAAACTACCAACAAAAAGCACAAAAATGTGAAGAACAACACTAACGGCAAAAAGGACACCTGTTCACACGATGAGGACTGAAACGAGAAGGCATAGTGTCACCTTGTTTGACCTCAGCTAGGAATGTATGAGTTGGTAACTCAAATTTTTCACCACTCTGCATGTCCACGAACCTCTCTGAAAGCCCATGAATACTGATTTTGGGGTTACAAATAAACTCACCCAAGCAGGTGATTGGCAAATATGGAACTTCTGAATAATGAGAATTGACTGCATTTGTTCCTCTCTATGACATAATGGGGTCTGTTGCAGACAGTAGGGAGAAAGGGTGAAAGATTTTAGAGACTCAGCAGATTTTTTGAAAATGATTTGCCCAAGGCACAGAACCAAAACAGTGGTTCATTGGCCTAAGGTGGAGAAATATAGTTCCTTGCATCTCCAGCAATCTGTCTGCAGCTCTCTCCCTATGAAAAATGACTTGCCATCATATACAAGCCTTGTTACTATGTAAGTGTAATTATATTTTAATAAAAAATAGATTTATAGCCAAACAATAAGCCATGAGATTAAACAGCTAGGAATTGGCTGTGAACTTTCAGCCATCTTAACCCTGGCACTCTTGCCTCCCTGCAGCACTAACTTTCTGCCAGGAGTGGGTGATTGAACACCACTAACCCGCAAGGGCTCCTGGGAGCCGCATTTTTTGCTTGGCATTTTAATTTTAAAGACCAGTGTTCCATCAACATTACAATTCAACGAATCAAAAGTCAAATCCATACTTAACAGGAAAAGGTAAAAGCATCAAATTAAAGGAATGAAACAAATTTGAAAGCCGATGGAAAAGGAAAGTCATATGTAGTAAAATCCATTCACGACATGTTTCATTGTTTTTCCCATATGCATTTGCTACCCAACTTTGACTATTAGACATTATTTTTTTCTACTAAAACTAAATAGTAATTTGACTTCTAGATTCTTCCAGGGTCATGCTCTGAACAGAAACAAAATGGAAAGATTTCAGTAGCTTTTTAGACAATTGTTTTAAAAGAAAACACACGGCTATCTGCAGAGTTGTAGGTTAAAGCTATAAATTTTGTTTATTAAACAGAGAGGAATTGGTGAAACTGAAAGACACTGTAACCCTAATATTTTCTTGAAAAAATATTCTTGTCTGATTTATTTTATTAGTTTTCACTCAGCGATATCACTCAAGTTACACATAAATGGTAATTCTTCTTTAGAATAAGATTTCATCTCTTATATAAATTTAATGTGTTCAGTGACGATAGTGGATGAAGTCACCTAATTGTCATTTCCCAAGGGAGGTAACTTTATTGTATTAATCTCTTGGCTATTACCCAGTTAAACAAATTTTATAAAAAACCAAAAAACAATAGATTTAAAACCATAAAGACCTCTTTACTATTTGGATTAAATAAAAGAAAGGGTAAAATGTTGACATTTTCCCAGGAGACAGCAGTTCTTCATGTTTTCATGTAATCTCTTAATATGAAGAAGCATATAATGTATATATTTTAATTACATATTTTATATTTTATTAGATAAAATTATAATATAAAGTTTATAATTTTATCTAATAAAATATATAATTGGAATATACACATTATATGGTAACATTATCATAGTTTCTACCGGTACATATATCTGATTAGATCACCATATGGGAAGTCTGTTCGTATTTTCAGTGTTTGGGCTTATTTTCTTTCACCAGGTAATAAAAGGCCCAGTATCAAATAAATAAGGGTCATATGATTCCCAGATGACATGACCAGGGTACTCATAAAATTCAGAGGAGCTGAGTCAGATCATTTCAAGAGGATAAATGCAGTGCCCCTCCAAATTCAGTAACTCGTGGAATGTAGCAATCTTGTATTTTCTCTGAGCCAAGCAGCCTGATGCTGTCAAGCTCATCTTTCATTTCCTCTGCCTTTCGCAAGTGTTAGTGCTTTCATTATTAGAAGGAAAAAAATGCATAAATGTGTTGGTTAAGATGAAATTGCCTCTATTAAAATGAAGTTGATCCTAAATGATTCTTTCACTCAAAGTATTAATAGACTAAAGGATAATGTTTCAAGCTACGAATTCGTAGTATAGTTTATGAACGGTAGCTGTTGTGATTCATTCATATGCCTTTTGGTTACCTTACAATGAAAGGTTGTCGGATACAGCCTTCACAACGAGAAAACCAACAAAACGCTCTAGAAAAGACGACGGGCAAACTTTCTTTTATTTTTCTGTACTCATTAGTAGAAGAGGGGGCAGGTCACTTTCAGAAGGATTAAAAGGTCGAAAACCTTGGTGAAGGGATGTCTCCACAAGCCTTTAGAAAGCTGTTATCAGGGGAGCAGCTAGAAAACAATCTTAGAGCTAATCCCCTGGCTGGATCCAAAGAAAACTCGGCAGGTTTGAGTTTTCTCTTTTTTCTCTTTGTTTCACTTTACAGGGGCTATTTCCCACAAAAAGCCTTTCAGTTGCCTTCATCCCGAGTTATAAGACTCGAGTCCTTTTCAGCTCTTTTGTTCTGTCTCCAAGCCTAGCCCTTATTAGCTCTGTTCTCCTGCCTTTTCCTGATGGCTTCCATTTTGCTCGTTTTTAGCAGGGGTTCCCCCTAAAGCCCTCTTAGCATCCCCTACAGCCTAAATGTTCATGGATGGAAAACTGAGGGAAAAACAAGACTGACATACACAATTCTAACATTAAAGAAAACGGTAGAAATTATCTAGTCTACCCTCCTTCTTCCTCCACCCTTTTACAATTTACCTGAAATTGCCCAAGGTCACGTCCAGGTAGCGACTGTACCAGGACCAGAGCTCTCTTAATGATAACTGCAAATTGGTTGCAAAGTCCTTGGGACAATCGGCGCTGTTCTACCTATCTAAGCTCTGGTGTTTTTATACAGAGCTAACCACCTGGGCAAGATTGCTGTTGGTGATTTGTGTGATGCCAACTCACTGAGACCCAGTGGCATCACGTTGGCATGTTGAAAATAAAAAGGGGTGGCATCTGCTTTACATACAGAGCCTCGTGACCTATACTCATGGCTGGAGGCATCAGTCACTGGACTACAAGGGGGAAGTGGGCTTTGAACTGCCTTGGGGTTGACGTCCCAAGAACACCCTGCGTCCGCTCCTCCTCCCTGCACTCTTTGAACTGCTGCTCATGGGAGCCTGAGTAATACAGAAATTGGAGGTCAACCACACAGCACAAGTGTAGGTTTGATAGGAGTTTACATAACGCTCTAGAAAAAGCAACCAAATAATGGCTTTAGCTTTGCTGGGGCTTTCCCCACGTCCCTTACATGCCAAATCCTCCTTTTGCGACTCACGCTTCTTGGTCTTTAGTCACAGGGGCCAGGAGCCCACCTGTACATCTGTATCAGGGTTAGGAAATTGGATCTTGTTGACAACGTTGAATGTACTTTGCTATTCACTATTTTTGTGGTTGGAAAAGCCTCCTAATATCAAACTTTAGAATCAAGCACCACCTTGTGGTCTGATGCATTTATTAAAGCGGCACAATTTGAGAGCTGCAACTGGAAATGCTCCCTCAGCTGGTGGTAGAGAGCGAGGATCTGAAAACTGACTCCCAGGTGGCTAGCTGGAAGCAAGAACCCCCAAGGTGTCTTTCCGCTAATTCTCTGGGTTCTCAGACCAGGTAACGATGGCATCCCCTTTCATGGGGTGAGTCCCACGTTCCTGACAGTAACACACTACGCTAGGCACGTATAGTGAGTAGCCAACTTAATCCTTTCAAAACCACAGGGAAATGTTTCTTATTACTTCAACTTTTAAGTGAGGAAACTGAGGCTGGGGTCACTTAGTGGTCCAGTCATAGATAAACGGCAGAGCTTGGATTGACTTGGAAGTCAAGTCTTTCTGAAACAAAGGTCTCCGCTGTTAAACACTGCTCTGCCGACCTCTAAGACCAAGACCAAGCCCAAGGTCCACTTCAGGCTCTTCTGGGGGATTTTGGCTCCGGGGTCCAAAGCAAACCAGAGCTGCTAGAATTCTACCTGGAATTCACTCAAAGTGCTGGAAGTAACCTGTTCTCCAAGGTTACACTGATCAGGAAGGTTTGTATTCAGAGGTGGGGACTTCATTGGTGTCCATGGACCTCCTGAGATAGCTAGAGTTTAGGAATAATTTTGGCTTTTGAGGATGGGCCAGACAGCAAGTGACCAGATTCTCTAAATCACTCATGAAGAAACAAAACCAGAAATAGTTAGGTGGCAAATATTCACTTGGACAATTACAGTGCTTCCGGAACTGAAATTCAGTTATTCTTTAAAAAGGATGATTTTATCACATACCTTGTTTTAAGGGGAGGACTGGAGTATCAGCTTGACTGGTCTGCAAGGTGAGTGAGTAATAGTAATGTGGGCCAAGTCATGGTGGAAGGGAGATCTGCCCCTGGTCTTCCTCCAGTGATATTGCAAGTGTCCGTGGGTAAATCACTTCTTTGTCTCTGGGTTTCCACTTTATCATTTGTAGAATCGGGGTTGGACTCCACTAGGAGGTAGATGGTTCTAAAGTACAATGCAACTGTATGGAAACTGTGAGGCAGCAAACTCAGCTTTCTCCATTTCCTTAGAAAGTCCGTCCTGCTCAGACTTCCTTCCTATTCTCAACTGAATCTGCTGCTAATTTTGGTAACACAATGACTTGTACATAGTGATGTTTAATAACATCTCTAAGGACAACGATATAGGGGAACATGTGCTTCTCTGTTTTTCCAAAGTAGACAAATCCACATAGTTCATGACTCCCTGACTTTCCATACACCAGAAACAAATACAGAAAGTACCCGCAGAAGAGGAAGCACTGTCATGGGTGGTCTGCCCTTGAACAGCTAGAATGTAGTGCCAAGACAGTGACTGTTTCAAAGCCTCTCCCATTCTGCTTTCTTCCTGTGCTCTCGCTCTGGATTTCTTACTTGAGATCTCTATTTGTTGAGCTATTCTTTTAACAGATAATCTGTACTAGTGTAGACTCTAAAACAGAGCTGTCCAACAGAACTTTCTGCAATGTAGAAAATGTTGTTTGTGCCGGGCATGGTGGTTCACACCTGTAATCCCAGCACTTTGGGAGGCTCAGGTGGGTACATCACCTGAGGTCAGGAGTTTGAGACCAGCCTGGACAACCTGGTGAAACCCTGTCTCTACTAAAAATACAAAAATTAGCTGGGCGTGGTGGCGTGTGCCTATAATCCCAGCTGCCCTGGAGGCTGAGGCAGGAGAATCTCTTGAGCCCAGGAGGCAGAGGTTGCAGTGAGCCAAGATTGCACCATTGCACTCCAGCCTGGGTGACAGAGTGAGACTCTGTCTCGAAAAAACAGAAAAAGAAAATACTATTTGTGCTCTGCAATGGCCATAGGTGGCTATTGAGCATCGGAAATGTGGCCAGTAAAACTGACGGACCAAGGGTTTAATTTTATTTAATTTTCATTAACTTAAATTTAAATAGCCACATGTGACTGGTATCTTCCATATTGGACAGTGTAGCTCTGCAGTATTGCCATCACCCAGACTTTTGTCCATATTGGACAGTGTAGCTCTGCAGTATTGCCATCACACAGACTTTTGTTGCAGATGTACTGGTTTCTCTAAGGCACAAAGCATACATCATAACAGAGCTATCCTGATACTGGCTTTACAAGCAGACTTTCAAAAGATCGTTTCTCAATGTTTTTCTTGTATACAAAATTTCATAACAATAATGGTATTTTATGTTTGAGATGACTGAATTGGTTCCTGGCTTATTTCAACTGAATAGTTGAAAAGGAATCCCTGTTTCATTCCATAGGAATAAAACTGACTCCTTGGTTGCAAGTAAAAAGTATTATCTCACTTCAGAGATTTTTCCATTCAATAAAGGAATAAATTTGAATGTACGTCTTCTAATTCCTCGCAGTGAAGGAGTAATTTTGATGCCAAATAAATTTTTTTTTCTCAGACTGTGTCTCACTCTGCCACCCAGGCAGGAGTGCAGTGACGTGATCTTGGCTCACTGCAACCTTTGCCTTCCAGGTTCAAGTGATTGTCCTGCCTCAGCCTCCCCAGTAGCTGGGAAAACAGGTGTGTGCCACGACACCTGGCTAATTTTTTTGTATTTTTAGTAGAGATGGGGTTCCACCGTGTTGACGGTGCTGGTCTCAAACTCCTGGCCTCAGGTGATCCACCTGCCTTGGCTTCCCAAACTGCTGCAATTAGGGTGTGGGCCACCGTGCCCAGCCCCGATGCCAAACAATTAATAACAAAAGTAGATTTTCACTTTAAGAAGGGATCTTTATATATAAATTCATTTTCCTAAAATATTTGATATGGAAGATGAAATTAGGGAAAAAACTGTCAGAATTCTAAATGCTTTATTCTAAAACTCCTATCCTGAGTAAGCTTTAGTGACAGTCCCAGTGTGCTTCTAATTAATTAGGTTAGCATTTCTTAACTGGAACAAAGATGGAGAAAACCTTTTATCCTCAAAGAATATAAAGAGGTTGTCAGGGAGGAGATCATCCTGAGAAAGTGATACCTAGGCTGGAAGAGAAAACCAAAAAGTCTCATGAAATTGCAAACTTACAAATTTTTTATGAATTTGTTAAATTTTGATAAATGCATGGATGCTTGCATGAAAAAGCATATTGCTATATTGCTATGTTTTAGAATTTGTGAGGGACATCCAATAAACGAGAGATTCTGACTTTGCTCTGGAATGAAAGAGTGGAACTCCTAGTGTCATTCCTCATAATCTGCTGAAGGACTGACGTTTTAATCTTGGGACCATATGGTGATCTGCTACTCCGGGACTGCCTGTACTTTATAATGATGCTATACAGACACTGATGTCCTGTGGGATCTGAGCTCTAGTTGAAGAATGTTTCACATACTTCTGTTCTTGGTGCAGAAAATTGTCTCTCTTACAGAAAGTGACTTGACACTCCCAAAATGCATCATTGGAGAATGGACATTTCTCATGCGCTCAAAGGTTAATACATGGAAATCAATCTAGACCCATAAAAGAGGAAAACCCGGCTGGGTGTGGTGGCTCATACCTGTGATCCCAGCACTTTGGGAGGCCAAGGCGGGTGGATCATGAAGTCAGGAGTTCAAGACCATCCTGGCCAACATGGTGAAACCAAGTGTTTACTAAAAATACAAAAATTAGCCGGGTGTGGTGGTGGGCGCCTGTAATGTCAGCTACTCAGAAGGCTGGGGCAGAGAATTGCTCGAACCTGGGAGGCAGAGGTTGCAGTGAGTTGAGATCACGCCACTGCATTCCACATTCCAGCCTGGGTGAAAGAGCAAGACTCCATCTCAAAAACAAAACAAAACAAAACAAAAACCCCAAAGTGCTACAGAGAACCAATTTAAGTCCATGCTTCTATTTCTTCTTCCTCCTCCTCCTTCTTCTTCTTCTTCCTCTTCTTCTTTTTGTGAGACAGAGTCTCACTCTTGTTGCCAGGCTGGAGTACAGTGGCACAATCTCAGCTCACTGCAAACTCCACCTCCTAGGTTCAAGTGATTCTCCTGCCTCAGCCTCCCACATGTGCCCCCATGCTCAGCTAATTTTTGGTATTTTTAGTATAGACGGGGTTTCACCACGTTGACCAGGTTGGTTTCAATCTCCTGACCTTGTGATCCTCTCGCCTCGGCCTCCCAAAGTGCTGGGATTATAGGCGTGAGCCACTGTGCCCAGCCTCATGCTTCTATTTCTTTGTGATTTGGTCTTCACGAGAGTTTGGGCTTCAGGAGATGTAGAAGTTCCTCTGGGGTATGATAGCACATTTGTGCTATGATAAGGCCAGTCCCTGTCCCAGTGGAATCATTTCTCAAGTCCTGTGTCATGGGGGAAGTGAAGGTCTCCCCTGCCCTCTCTACTCCCACTCAGGTGTCTACAGACGAGGGGATAGCACCATAGGACAGGAAGTGCCACAGACTCAGTGACCTCTGTGCCAGGAGGAGGTTGGTCAGAGAGCATTTGTCAGATAACCAGCCGTGAACATACACAGAGGCGGAGGGGAAGCACTTTCCGGGGTTAACTAATACAACCCTCAGATTGCCAGCTGTCCTCGCTTAGAACTACAGCTGATGCAGCTGTGGTTAATGCAGGGACATTTAGTTCTTGTAGAAAGAGAGATGCAGAATTCTTCCCTTGCAATCACAAGCTGATACAAGAAAATCAGCATTGTAGCCACAGAATCGAAATCAAACAGGAAAATGAAAGAATAGGACCCAGCCAGGCTGTGCAACAATGCATTGCCTTTAGCTCCTTTGACCAAAGCATCCCAATTTCCCAGTGAAGATGAAATAAAAATTACACAGAGAGCCATACTGTTGATTATTTCTAGATTGGTATATAAATATATACAGCACTGAAGCCAATTGTTTGAAAAACTGCATGTATTATATCAGTTGGGTGAGTTTAGCCCTTCTCAATGAATCTTTTAGTTATTGGAATAATATTCCAACTTACAGAAACTTCTTCAGTATAAATTAGGCAGACGTTCAGCAAGGCCTGTGAATACTCAGTTCCTGGCACACACAGTGGGCCTGATTCTATGTTGACCGAAGAACCTCAGTTCTGGGTTCTGTGACAGTTCTGGGCCCAGAGTAGGCCAATTAGATAAGCAGCATTGCTTGCAGAATGTTGCCTCAGTTCTCCGTGTTCCTCTCTGTCTGTGATGTGTATTATACTCTCTATAGTAACTGTCCACCTCCATAAACCCATTTAAAAATACACATACTAACATAATAGGATTGCTAATTATACTTGAATGTTCTTGTTTCTTTTCTGACTCTATAATAAAGCCTCAAAATGCTAGCTAGGTCATGGCCACCTAGGAGAAAAACATTTTCTTGACTCCCCTTCTGGCAGATATGACCAAATGACTAAGCTTTGGTCAATAGATATAAACAAAAGAAATGTGTATGGTTCTCAGAATGTCTCTTTTAGGGATGGGGGTAGGCCCTTCTCCTGCCTGTTTTCTCATCCCACCCACAATAACCCAAATATGATGATGGCTTAAGCTAGAAGAACCATTTTGGACCATCAGGTAAAAATCTGTTGAAAATAGAGGGAACAGGCCTGGTGCAGTGGCTCGTGCCTATAATCCCAGCACTTTGGAGGCTGAGGCAAGAAAATTGCTTGAGCCCAGGAGTTTGAGACCAGCTTGAGCAGCATAGGGAGACCTGGTCTCTAAAAAAAAATACAAAAATTAACTGGGCATGGTGGTGTGTGCCTGTGGTCTAAGATACTCAGGGAGCTAAGGCGGGAGAATCGCTTGAGCCCAGGGGGCAGAGGTTGTAGTGAGCCGAGATTGCAACGTGGCACTCCAGCTTGGGTGATAGAGTGAAACTCTGTCTCAAACAAACAAACAAACAAACAAAAACCAAAAAGCAAAAAGACAGAAAATCAGCACGATAAAAGGAGTCTAGGTTGAGAGAGAGAGGTTTTGGTGGAGCATACAGGTTATAAAATAAAAGCAAAGGTATTACGGATAAAACCCATCTTCAGACATCGTTCTGATTGCTTATATGCAGAATTGGTTGAATTCAAATAGGCCACATGCCGTGAAGTTTTGTATTGACAAAGAGACCAGCAGTCTAGCCTGCAAAAGCCTTTGACCATTCAATACCTAATGTGACCACCTTTCCCAGACAGCATTAGCAGGAAGACTGTGAAAGCTGTAAAGCCTTCAAGAAAGGTGAACACTTGGGAGTATTATGAGCAGGGGAACATTTCCTAAAGGGAGAGAAAAACCCACAGGTGACAGTGAATGAAGAAGTCTTTCCCAGTGAGCAGATGAGAGTCCAGCAGACTCTCATAATTTTGTTTTCTTTCTGCCCCGTGGGATCTGATAATTTTTAGAGATAAGTAGCTATTTTGTGATTCTTACTTTTTGATTTTCTGAATGGGAGAAATGTTTTTTATAGCTTGTCCCTTTCTTATTGCACTAGTAGGTGTGTTGTATTAGGTAACTTACATTTTTATTTTGTAGGGTCCCTGAAAATGAGTAGTCATGCTCAGACCTGGTAAAGAGCATCCAATATTACCTGAAAATCCTGGACTTAGAACCAGATGCATGAACTTGATGGAACTTTGGGATTCTTTCTCTGGGAGTAGAAGCATTGAGTGCATTTTGAACATGGAAATAAGAGTACCCTGTGATACATGTGTGGCTAAAGTGGAGACATAGCTGTCCTTCAATATCTATTCTTCCTCAGGTTCTATGAACCTGAAAGAACCAAGGTCTGGAAGTAGCAGTGGTGTGCAACTCCCAGGAAGTGTCTGTAATGGGAGATCATGTGGCTTTATCTGCCTCTTTTTTGCGCCCTGCTGCCTGGAATGAAGATGTGATGGCTGGTGCTGCTTCTGCTGTGTGCTGAGGGAGATGGAACATCAAGGTAGAAAGCACTGGACTCTGAGATGGTGGAGCCATTATGCCAGCCCCAGATCACTTACATTCATGAGTGTGCAAATTTTTATTCCCTGAAAGCCATTTGATTTTGAATTTTCAGTCACTGTCAGCTGAACCCAATCCTAACTGCTCTTGGAAGACATTTACACTGTGGGAAGATTAGAACGCATTTTATAAGCAGGCATCTGTAGAGATCTTGGTGGGAGAGATGGCTCCAGGAGAGGAAAAGAGGGAGGCATTGGTACAATTGGGTTTTGGTAGGCCCAGCACTAGCTTCATGAAAATTATTTGCAGAAGAAGCATGGCTCAATGTTTTTGTCTGATGAGGTGGCCCATTGCTGTATGATAAGTGGAATATTGATGTAATTGCTCGCCTGTTCTTTTGGAAATTAAACGTATTTAGAATCGAAGCCAGTTTATTCTTTTCTTCTCTTACTCATTTTCATAGGAGATGATCATATGAGTAACACTTTTTTGAAGACCTCAATCACTGTTTCCATTCTGTTGCATTCTCTAGCAGGTGGTTTACCTTAAGTAACTTTTGCAAATTACCTTTACATACTTCTGCTACAAATTTAAACTCAATAAACCAAAGACAACAAGGGTGTGGTGGTGGGAATTTCTTTTGAAAGAGTCCAGCCCATGCTGTGCAGCCTGCCCCCATCTTTACTGCTTTCCCATAAAAGGCTTGGGAGAAGGAAGTTAAACCACAGCCCCATTAGGTAATAGGCTATGCATCAATGCAATTTATCTGGAATGAGGAAGGAAGAGATTCAGCTTTGAAAGAATTTCCTCAACAGCATATTCCTCTTTGCTGCGAAGCGGTTGCACTTCAGGTGGCACCCAGGAAGCAGCCTGGGAATCCCTTGACCATCTATACCAAAGAGTGTCTGGAAGTGTGCAGTCTCTAGGGATTTTGAGGGTGTCACCCATTAGTCAGTGTGATTTTATAATCAGTTCTCTCTAGGCTAATTTCTAATGGGAATGGTCATGCTCTAAAGTGGTGGAGAGATTTGACTCACCTGATTGCAAGGACCGGGTCAACCACCCAGTAATTGTGTGGACTAGAAGGTGGTGGAGTGAGTGGTGACCTCTGAAGGGTGTGACCTCTCAAGTCAACTGCTTGAGTCCCAACTCTGCCTCTGCTACTTTGTGACTTTGTAACACTTGCCCTGGGCAAGTTATTTTACCTCCTTGTACCTCGGTCATTTCGTCTATAAAATAGGCCTCTTTATGGACCTACCTTATAAGGTTGCTGTGAGTGACACATGCAAACGTGGTCATAAAGTATATCCCATGGCGTGCGGCATAATTTATTTTTTGAGGGGAGATAGTGAGGTGCTAGTTAAACCCTGGGATGAGGCAGATCCTGGTTTGAATCTCAGCCTCGCTGCTCCCTGGTGAGGTGGCCTTGGATCTCTGCTTGCCCTGCCAGGTCACTCTGGCGCCTTCCTCCTCTGACTGACCATGCTTTCACTACACTGACCTTTCCGTTTCTCCAGCCCTTTCCCCGGGGTTGTATATAATATTTCTTCTGGTTGAAATGCTCTCTATTAACCATTATGATTCTCATCAAAGCTGTTTCTGTTCTTTAGACTGGGTTCAGGTCTCTGTGATATCTCTCGAGGACTTCTGTACCTACCCACCTGAGCACTTAGAATTGCGCTGGAGTATTCATTTATATAATTGCAGTTGATCTTTGAACAACTTTAGGGATAGGGTCACCAACTCTCTTTGCAGTAAAAAATCCACAGGTAACTTTTGATTTACCAAAAACATAACTAGTAATAACTGCTGTTGACCAAAAGCCTTAGTGATAGCATAAACAGTCAATTAATAGCCATTTTGTATGTTCTAGGTATGGTATATTACTGTAGTCTTATAAAATAAGCTAAAGAAAAGAAAATGTTATTTAAAAAAATCATCAAGAAGAGAAAATATATTTGCGATTCAGTAAGTGAAAGTAGATCATGATAAAGGGCTTCATCCGCCATGTCTTCACATTGAGTAGGCTGAAGAAGAGGAGGAGGAGGAGGAGGAGGAGGAAGAGGAGGGGCTGGTCTTGCTGTCCCCCGGGCGGCAGAGGCCGAAGAGGTGGAAGGGGAGGCAGGAGAGGCAGGCACGCTGGGGATAACTATTATTGATGAAAATCCTTGTATAGGTACATCTGCATAGTTCAACCCATGGTGTTCAAGGGTCAACTATATTCCTATCTGTACTCACAACTGTGAGTTCCAAGAAGGGTTAACAAGTCCTGCGTCTGTCCACCCAATGTCTATAGTAGTGCCTGGCTCAGAAGGGACACAACAAATATGTGAATGCTGAATTAATACATACATAAATAAAACGAGTGTGAGAAGAATTTCCTTTTCTGATGTTTTTATAAACTCTGAGCTGCTTGAAGACAGATCACATTTCATTTATTGTTATATCCCCAAAAGCCTACAGTGAACAGGAACTTAATGTATTTGCTATGTGAATGGGTAAAATGTATAATGATTCAAATTTAATTCACTAAAATGTAACATTCTGATTTGAAAATAAATAATATTTCTTTAGAAAAGCTTTTGTTAGATATAACCTAATTTATATGAATATTCTTTTTTTATTTATCAATTGAGAAAGTAGTTACTTGTGACAGAAACTCTTTTTATATTACAGATGTTATCTCACTGCAGAATATAAGCTAAGACTTGCAGCACAGTCATTCTGAAAGTTTTTGTTCTCAGAATTCATTTACCCTTTAGAAAGTATTGAGGATCCCAGTAAGCTTTCATTTATGTGGGTTATATTTACTATATCAAAGAATATATTTACTATATCAAAGAAATACTTTAAAAAATATTTAAAATGTTTATTTGTTTAAGACAACAATAAACTCAATACAAATTAAATAAATTAATTTTAATAAAATCAATTATATTTTCCTTGTAGATCTTTTGCCCATGCATGATTTTGCCAGGTAATGCATCAATTATTTGGAAAATATTAATTCGAGTGAATTTTTGAACTTTCAAAGGTTGGCTATACAATATTTCAAAAAAATCACATTTGTTAATATCATTGATCTCATTAGAAAAGCCTTCAAGGCATTGAGAAGTGGTCAGGCTTACACAAGCACATACAAGTTCACCAACATTTAAAGTTTTGCTTGAAGGTTCCATGGTTATTTTCAGCTACAAATAATGTTCGTCATTTTTTTTTTTTTTGAAGTGACAGGCTCTCTATTTAGTCTCAAGGAAAAGTCTGTGAAATAGCCAGTCTGAATAGCAATAGTTTGCAGTCAGTTGTCTTTTAAGGAAAAAATAGCTCCATGAAAATATAGGCTGTTTCAGGCTCATAGCCACTGTGTAAGTGTCAGAGTAGATTATAAGTGCTTCATGCTCATGATGACTGCAAATGTCAACATGGTAAAGAAGGCAAATAACATCTTAATATTATTTTTTTAAAAGTTTTGATCTTATGGTCCTACAGAAGGATCTCAGAGAAGCCCAGGGGTCCAAAGACCACACTTTGAAGTTTGCTGCTCTAAGGTATTCTGATATTAAATTACAAGACTCATCGACCCCACATAGATGACATTTACAATAATATGGCTTTTAATTAGGCAACTTTTCCTACATCCTCTACCCTATCAGGAACAAATAAACCAAGGGCAAAACGTTACAAAAGACTGTGATAACTGAGTTTAAGATCAATGTATGAGAAATATTTTACCAATATCACCCACAATTATTAGTGTAAAGAAGTCACAAAATGTCTTTTAAAAAATTCTACCCTGAAAACTGAAATTGAACAAGTGGCAATAATTCAATAAATGGCTACAAACTCCACTTGGAATGCATTTTCAGCAGCTATTTCCCTAAACATTGATCATGTATTATGTTATTTTAACACATCTCTATGATCTGGTTACCTAGGGCTTGATATCATCTCCATTTTAGAGATGAAGAGACTGAGAAGAAAATGACTGTATTCACCCACCATCACCTAGGAAACTGGAGGTGGAACTGGGTAGCCTTCCTGATAAATAGTTCAAGGCCTTTTCCTTTTCACTCTGTGGAATCACTTGGCCAGCCAGCCAGCAAACATGTTTCATTTCAATAAACAGAGAATATTCCAATAAGCCCAGTGACTTTGGAAATCCCTAAAGTGCAGTGTTCCAAATAACTGAAAACCTATGGGGAAAGTGTGATCTCTGTGAGCTTTTTCAGCTTCCACTTCTACCGATGGGTGGAAATTCATAGAAAGGAAGGAAGTCTGTCAGCCTGGGTTATATCACTTGGTACATTTAGAATTCCAGATTATAGAAACACCCTTGATGACCAAGCCCTCCACCCCTGATGTTCTGAAGGCTCTCATTCTGAAAGCACAAATGCATTTTTCCTTCCCCTTTGCAACCAGAGGGTAAACTTGGCCAAGGAGCCTGCCAGCCATTGGCCTGGTGTGAGTGAGTGGGGTGATTATTTGGAGATTTGGGCAGAAAGTGTTGAAGAGGAAGAGGATGTGGGTGGGCAGGGACAATCAGCTGAAGAGAAGGGAAATATGATCTTGTCTTGTTAAAGCAGAAAACAGTTCATATTTACTAGCTGTTTATAGGTAACAGAATCTTCTCCGTGTGTCACCAGCAAGTAATTGCCAACAATGCTGTATTTATGTGACCCATATTTTACCCCACAAAGGAAGAAGAAGATTCTTAAAGAAATTGCATACACTTCTGTTGTGTGTAGAGAAGAACAGCTGCTTTCCTCCCTCTTTCGAGCCATATGGCTCTTGAAAATGCTCTTAGCCTCTTCCTCTCATAATTTCCATCATGCCCTCCCTCTGCCCTTTAGATTGTAGCACAGGATTTAAATGGAAGGTGCAGGGGAAATGTTTCTGAGTGGTTTGCCCAACCCAAGCCACCTGTGGACAAGGGGCAGCATCTGAGAGGCTTCCTTCCACAGCCTGCATCTTAGGGTCCAAGAGAGTGCAAGAGCACCTGCGGCTCAGATGCAATCACTTCTTAACATAGCTCAGATGCAATCACTTCTTAACACTTGGAAAAACTTGCCTGGGTGGAAAACCATTTTCCCAGACAGCAATCTGCTTAGGAGTTGCAGTGACATTGTCCTCCCGTGCCAAGAATATCAATCAGTTCAAAAGTCCCTCTTCTGAGAGATACTGGCAAGGTCCTGGGCGTGCACACACAGGCTGCATCTGTAAGCCTGCTGCTTGGGGTTAGTGTGAATGTCAAGGCTGTATGTTAGAATTAATTGTTCTGCCACTATCTGGTTTTCCAATCTCTTTTCCTCCTTTTATATAATCTTTTGGCTTTTTTTTTCCCTCCCTCGAACTTGTTGTTTCCAGCTTTACTGTTCTTAGTTTAGCCTTGTGAGCCTTTGGGATGAAAAACGGTATAAACTTTTGGGGAGGAAAGAACCCTGGATCAGAAAACCTAGGTCCCCATAACACTGTCACCCATTAGCCAATGTCACTAACCTATCTCTACCTCAGTTTTCCATCTCAAACTAGCGACAACAGTACATATCCTGATTGCTTCCTGAGACCCTTGTAAGAATCAATTGTTATTATGCAGCAGTATTGAACATGTTTATTTACTTTCATTGCAGTGCCTAGAACACCAACTGGTGCATAGTGGGTGCTCAATCAACATTGGTTGAATGGATGACTATATTTGGAAATACTTTGTGAGATCACTACGCACATGTTTTTATTACATGTTTCATGGGTGATCTGGTAGCCTGCAGTGCTCTAGGCCTTGGCTCATGTCGTGCCACGTCGGGTGTGTAAGCAGACTGGCTCCCACCATGCCACAGGTCGCTGGGGATCTTTTTCCAGGCCACAACATCTACTTGGTTTCTGTGATTCCATTCCTGTGTGGATCTGACTCACTCCCTAGGAGGTTGCGCTAAGTGAACTTTGGTGTGTAAATGCTGTTGCTGGGGGGGTGAATGTGGGTACCTAGAAATGCTGGTCTCACAAATGAGTAACATGTTTCTGTATAACATGAAATGACATGGATGCTGGCACTGAAAATCTTGTTGGTCCTGGAAATTTCAAGGGAGTTCCAGACCAGATCAAACAAGAGACGGTGGATAATACCACTATTTGGCAAAGGACATTTAACAGTATTCTAATGGATGATTTCTTTTTTTTCCTTTTTTTTTTTTTTTTGAGATGAAATCTCGCTCCATTACCCAGGCCGTAGTGCAGTGGCGCGATCTCAGCTCACTGCAAACTCCGTCTCCCAGGTTCAAGTGATTCTCGTCCCTCAGTCTCCTAAGTAGCTGGGATTACAGTCATGTGCCACCACGCCCAGCTAATTTTTGTATTATTAGTAGAGACGGGATTTCACCATGTTGGCCAGGCTGGTCTCAATCTCCTGACCTCAGGTGATCCACCCGCCTGGGCCTCCCAAAGTGCTAAGGTTACAGGCATGAGCCACCACACCTGGCCACAATTACAGTTTTAATAACTGTTACAGACTGCAAGGGGATCTGCTCCTAAATTCAACTTTTCTTATTCAAAAGATAAGGTGCTTAGGAACCTCTGTAACCCACTGTAACAACTCCTCTAAAAAGCTGGCACAGGAAGCAAGACTACTTGGCCAGTGAAGCAGCTCACACCTGTAATCCCAGCACTTTAAGAGGCCAAGGCAGGAGGATTGTTTAAGCTCAGGAGTTTGAGAGCAGCCTGGGCAACAAAGCGAGACTCCTGTCTCTACAAAAAAATTAAAAAAAAATTTATCCATAGTGGTGCACACCTATAGTCCCAGCTGTCTGGGAGGCTGAGGTGGGAAGAGTACTTGAGTCCAGCAGGTCAAGACTGCAGTGAACTATGGTAGCATCACTGCACTCCAGTGTGGGCAACAGAGTGAGATCCTGTCAAACAAAACCAAACTAAAAAACAAAGATTCCCCACCCCCTAAAATCCAAAAAAGACTGCCTGGCACCTGAACTCAAAATGTTTAGAACGTTTTTCCTGACCCCCAACCTCTACCCTCCGCAATGAGCCATCAACCTAATAACAAGAAAGAGCAACGGGCCTGGGGTCCCTTTCCTGGAGCACAGTCCCAAGGCGCACCTGTCTGTGACCCAGGTAGACATGCATCTCCCCAAGAGGCAAAAAGCATGGAAACAAAACTGTGGACTTTCTCCCTGTGAGCTCCTGCATGCACCAAGCGACACTGGCTCAGGTGTCCTTGGGTCTGTGCCATGACAATATCCATTTTGAACCATCCAAGGTTTATAAAAAGCATTAATAACAATATAATAGAAGATTAGAATTAAATTATATAGTACTAGTAATCTTTGTAGAATTGTTTGCATCCTAGTACTCATATTGTCAAATAAAATAATCATTAAGAGCCATATTTAATTTTCAGTAAATTAACTTTACTTAAGCTGTGACTATTTCAGGAGTAATGGTCCTGCTTGGAAATTCTTCACATTTTGTACATTATCACCTCAAATGTTCATGAGGAGGTAAAACTAAAATCATGTATAACAATCTCAATGACTTGTATCAATATAATAAAGGATATAAAAAAGAGAGAGAGAAATGAGGAACCAAAAACACATTTTATATTGTTAATCTAACTTCAAAATAACAGACTTAACAAGCATGCTCTAAGAAAATAGCCCTATATATCTCTGAGTCTTCAAGGCCAGATATATTTAAAAGCCTGTTGAAATGATTTCTGCAAACTGGCAACTGAAGTAGTTGAAGATGAAGGATTATTCTGATTTGCATAGCCTATAATGCCTAGGTACAAATCTCTTCTTTATATGTATATTACTAAAATAATTTCCTAAATTCCATTTTGCTGGGCACAAAAAATTATTGACAAACTAAATGTGCCATTTCTGCATCTTGTGTATCTTGTTGGGACAAGCAGGACCAGCCAGAAGTCCTTTTAAATTTAACAGGACTCATGGTGAGTTTATGCTGAATTAGCTAAATTTCTCTTTTGCGTGTTCCAATGAGGGATTCTGGGGACACAAGCTAACAAAATAATGATTCTGGCTGAGGAAATATCTATAGAATGGAAAATCAGTGAAGACAAGGACAATCAACAGTAGCACACATGATGAAGGATGCAAGTGATTTAGGAATTGTAAATAGACACTATTTTAATCATAGTTTCCAGTTTTGTTTGGAAAATAATTATGACACAGCATATTTTAAGGGCTTATAGTAGTGCCTGACACAAGTATGCTCTATATAGTTATTTATTAAATAAATAAAACAAATAAGATACCAAGATAAATCTAAAAACTTTAAAGTAAAATAATAATCCCTACAGAAATAAACACTGGTGTTCTGAGAATTTCTGTATGAAAAAGGTAAAACTTGATTTATTTAGTACATTTCTTCCATTTCAGAAGCAAAATACAAAGCAAACAAACATCTGAGGAAAATATTTCTTAGCAAATATGGTGGACAAATATATAAAAAGCTCTTACAAATCAAAGAAAACTAATAAGAGTTCTTGTTAAGTAAAGTACATAGACAGACAAATGATGACATTCTGATAGATTTATGATAATAATGCTTTTATTCAAGGTCATACAGTTTTTAAAAATTGGTAAAGACTTCAAATAATCTTCATATTTAAGAATATTAAAATTTTAAAATCAAAAGTAAGGAGCTCATGAATAAAAGGATCTTATATGAAAATCAAGCTTCTTGCCTTCTCCCTACTCTGAGTTCAATTCTCTGAAAGCAAGCACTTAACTTTGTTGCTTCTCATATTTACCTTCATATCTCTGAGTGATAAGCATGAACTGCTTTTCCTATTTTATCAGTTTTATACCTTAGATATTTATTTCAGCAGTAACGAATGAAATTTCAGCCCTCAGCATACACCCTCCTCTTTTTCCCATTTTACTCATGTAATTATATCACTTTTGAATCACTACTTTTATGTCATATGACCATGTAAATATTGTTCCCTTCGAAACTCACTAATGTTTAATGATTATATGCCTTTTACTGTTTTTTGTCCCCCTGTCCCTCTGGAGTTTCATACTGTCTTTATTTTTTTATAGCACTAATTGCCTTTATGATATTTTTTTTTCAAACGCTTGATTATATCAGGTGCATAAGCAAATTCTCTCCTGGACTTAGACCACTGATCCATAAACCTAGATCTTTTTGCTCCAGTCTTGGCTACTTGCTCTGCAAAGATTTGTTGAAATGTTATATGAAAGGAGGGTCTGGTGAGACACTCAAACAGTACTGGTAGAGTATAAACTGTTAGAACCACTCCGGAAAGCAAGTTGTCACTATGTGACAAAAGCTATAAACATTCCAATATTTTGACCCTATTTTTCACTTCTATAAATTGTTTCTAAGAAAATAATCAGAAATGCTATTCAGATTTACATGCAAAGATGATCGCTGTAATGATGTTTATGTGAAAAGGTGGAAGTAACTTTAGTGTCCAGTTATTTGTGAGTTGTTAATAGATTGTGGAGTACTCTGGATTCACTGAAATTCATTGGCAGAGCACTTTTTGAAATCTGCTTCGGGGAAACACCTCAAGGAGAAAAGTAGCTATCTTCAAGCAACTAAAACTGAAGTACAATATGAGAACCATGTGATTCAAGCATCTGAGCCATGTTACACATATTGAGAAGTCCTCAGAAGAGCCAACAGAGTCTGCTTTCAAAGGAATCTGCAAATTGAAGGATATGAACAGGTATGCTCTGAAATCTCAAGTGTGGATTAATTGCTGTAGCGTGGCTGCTCACATGGGCAACCCCATGTAGCATGCATGTCCCAGTTGGGAAACAGGGGCTTGATTTTTAAATTTAATGATGGTTGTGATGCTCCCAAGCAATGAGAAAGAGGACAGCTATGGATGAATGGGTGTAGGGGTTAGGCAAGGATGGGAAACTGACAAGGAGGGGAAGAGTATTATTAAACAAAGGCTGAATGTTCACACAGGGGATACAGAACACTTCCCCAAGGCTAACGTGCTGAGGAAAGGCTGCGTGGGAGGTAAGTAGATGCACCTTGAGAATTACAAGGGTTACTATGTCATCTGGGGAAATCCAGGTTTCACCTGGGATAAGGTGGAGGAGGATGTATTTAAAAAGATTCCAAATTTCTGAGCTCCTTGGCAGCAGAACAGGGTTTCCAGAAGACATATGGTTAGAGTTAAAGAAAGGTCAAAAGGGGAAAGATGGATCACAGAAAGGTCAGGCTGCTCTCAGTGGAATGGAGAATTATAGACATGGGGAGGGGGTCACCAGAATTAGTCTGTTAGGTAACTAGGGAGGAGAAATTCTGGGAGTCGAGGGCTACAGAGGAAGGGCACATCAACAGAACCAATGCGACAGAATTGGCAGCCCCAGCATTTCAAATGAAACTTTGGAATGAACTTGGGAAGATGCCTCCACAAACGATTGTTTCAATATCTCAGATACTGCTAATTGCCATAGGCCTATCGGGATTTTTGAGGGTGACTTCATACACAAATATTTTGGGGAAAACCTGATGGCTAAGTAATTTGAAAGAATGCTTTAAAGGGAATGAAGTGGTAGGGAAGATGGATTTAAAATTATTTGTTCATTAAAGTAAAAGCATAGATGAAAGAAACTTTGGGGTACACCAACAAAAGACAGAAAATGCAGTATTAGCTCACGATTCCTGGACCAGGTTGTGTGCCTTGAGGGAACAAGAGGCTTGTGTGGGAGCCTTCTGGGACTGTGTGAAATCCTGGCTGAGTTCTGACTCAGGGTGGGCCAGATGTGGGTCTGGCTTCCCAGAGAATGGATCTTCCCTTGCTAAAGCACAAATCTGCTGGGAATGGCTCTGACTTTGGACTCAAGGAGGAGTGAGAGTAGAGAAACTAAAACAGGAAATAAAAATGATGTATGGCTTATAAGTAGACACATAAAAATTTTCAAGGCCAGGCACGGCAGCTCACGCCTGCAATCCCAGCACTTTGGGCCGAGGCGGGTGGATCACTGGAGGTCGGGAGGTTGAGAGCAGCATGACTAATATAGTGAAAACCCATCTCTACTAAAAATACCAAAATTAGACAGGTAGGGTTGTGGGCACCTGTAATCCCAGCTACTTGGGAGGCTGAGGCAGGAGAATGGCTTAAACCTGGGAGGGGGAGGTTGCCGTGAGCTGAGATCATGCCACTGCACTCCAGCCTGGGTGATAAGACCAAAACTCCATCTCAAAAAAAAAAAATTTCAATTAACCACTTGGCAGTGTTTTGCTCTCCCAGTTCTCCAAATGTTTATGTTTAACCTAGAGCATAATTCAAAGTGGGTGGGGTTGTGGGAGCTGAGTGTTTACATGTGCTGTCTTATTTCTGGGTAATTATAAGGAGTCAATGTGCACATTTTCTTTAGAGCAGAACACATAACTGTGAAGACAGCCCTCTCATCTTATAATTATTTGCATTTTAAATATTTTATTGGCCCAAATTTTGAGAAATGGATCATACAGATCAAAGAGAATGTACTGCATATTCTGACAAAGAAGATTCAGGGAATCTCAAATACTTTTAAGCCAGCTTGTGATCTCCAGATTTCTAGGTAGCTACACTTGAGTTTCCAAATTTCACCTACTAAATGTACAATTTTGGGTAAATCTAGGGAACACTGCCCAGTCTTCAAAACCAGTGTAAGCAACTTCTTTGAGGAATTAGCATAAAAAGAATCTGTTACAAAAGGTGGGGTGTACAAATGTAGATTTTTGATGGAGAACAAAAATTTACCTAAGATCTGGTTGCTAGCTCTGCTTTTACACAGGGTACTAGGCATTCACCGACCAGCCTCATTTTTCATTCCTTTGACACAGTCCAGTCCCACCACTCTGGGTTTGTAGAGAGACTTCTATCTTCCTAATACTCATTTCTTAACTTCCATCATCAGAGTTCTCACGGAAAAACCTTTCACCACCATAAATCAACTTGGATGTTATTGATACTTGGCCTGGAGTTACACAAACACAATGAGATCGTGGAAGAGAGGGTTCAATGGATTATTTTGGACATCTTTCATGAAAATTGAGGCTCCTCACATTTCTCTCCTGTGTTTTCTTTTTCTGAGTGGCTTCTTAATTTCAGTATAATTTTCTTCATCCTTTCCAGTTCCTTGTTTAAAAAAAGGAATGTAATTCCTAGAAACTGTCTTTGTGCACTAACCTTTGCATTTTAAGGGATACTTGGTTGTCTTGATTTCTAAAGATTATAAAGGTCTAGCTTTTGTAAAAACTTAAGTTTGTGTTCATGAATTATTGTTTTGAACCTCATTGAAATGTTTACAATTATTTCCATTGAGAAAATAATTTCATTCTACCAATACAACTATTTTTACCTGAAACACTCAAGAGGTTTTGCTGAGTGAAGAATGAAGAGTTATTCCTAATGTAAAATTAATAGGCATGTAAGCTTTCATAATAGTACGAATATTCTCATTTTTCCTATGGGTAGGTCTTTGCTCACCAAGATTCCAATGGCTCTAGTAAGAGGAGAAACCCAGGCACCTGAAGTAGTATAGATGGGAGCAAAAGCTTGTGATTAGGAGCTTGAAAGCTAAGAGAGATCAACTCTGGCTTGAATCTTTAGCTCCAATAACTGTATAGACACGACAAAAGATTCTTAACCTCTCTGATCTTCAGTGTTTGTAGGCAACTAAGGTAGGTATGGAAAAGTGGGTTTCAGATAATGGTTCAGAAGGACAGAATCATCATTTTCCGCAAAATAAAAGAAGCAGATTATAAGATGATATGATTTGAGTTTCTTGTCTAAATCCAGTAAGTGGGTTGGAAGGGAAAGAATTGAAAAGAGAGTGCTCTAGAGCAGGATGTCCAATCTTTTGGCTTCCCTGAACCACACTGAAAGAGAAGAATTGTCTTGGGCCACACATAAAACACATGAACACTAACGATAGCTGATGAGCGAAAAAAAAATCTCTATGTTTTAAGAAGTCTATGAATTTGTGTTGGGTCACATTCAAAGCCATCCTGGACCACATGCTGCCCATAAGCCATGGGTTGGACAAGCTTGCTGTAGACAAAAGGCATGGTATGGAGATATCCCCAGAGCCAGAAGATGGGGAGAACTAGAGAAGATGAGCTGGGGAGTAGGAGGAGATGAAGAAAGTCAAAGATGACTAAGACAGTCCCCACAAGTTCGTAATATTAATACTGGGATCTTTTTTACTAAAATTTGATACCACAGGTCACTTGATTTCTTAAATGGGGATTTCTTTTATGAGCCATATCCTCAACTTTGCCATTCCCTCTACTTATTTGAAGAGACAAGTCCAACACATAAAGGGCTATACCATTTACCCTGATGTTAAGTGCAAAAGGATTGCAGAGTCAGAGATGAATGTGGGATGGAGCATGGCTGCAGGCTCCAAGGATGAAGTCAGGTTTTGAAGAAGTTTCCTGAATGCCAGCAGCAAGTGGAGGTCTGTGTTTAGCTGTGACCAGGTTGTAGACAGCTTTCTGCTAGACCTGTCCTATGCCAAGTGATATGTGCCTGATAGGTAATAATTTCTGGATTTGATAAGGGAAGGAAAACAAGAATCTACCTGCTAGGGGCTGCACTGTGTCCTTTTCCTCTTCAAATTCATATGTTGAAGTGCTAACCTCCCCCCCCACCTCAGAATGCCACTATATTCGAGATAGGTTGTTTAAAGAGGTAACTAAGGTAAAATGGGGTTACTAGGGTGTGGTTTAACCCAGTGTCCTCATAAGAAGAGGAGTTTATGACATGATAGAAAGACACCAGGCATGTGCATGCGCAGAGGGTTGCCTATGTGAAGACAGAGGGAGATGGTAGCCATCTACAAGCTAACAAAGGAGCCTTCAGTAAAATAACCCTGCTGGCATCTTGATCTTGGAATTCTATGCTCTAGAATTGTGAGAAAGTACATGCCTGTTGTTGAAGACACCCGGTCTGTAATTATTTGTTATGGCAGCCCTAATAAACTCATACACTACCCACTTTATTTTATTTTCCCTTCAAATAACAATGATATCTTAGTTATATGGGTTGTCTGGCCCTATGATAGTAACTAATTTTTTAGCAGTCCTAAATGACTTATTTAGGGAGAGAGGAGAAAATAAAGTTGGAGAAATGCAGAACATAAATGAATGGGGAACAGAAACAGAAGTCTACATGAAAAAGTCTATGGTTGTGATGGTGCAAGGCTACGATGGTTAAGTTGAGGGAACCCTTCCCTTCTTTCCCAGTGACTCAGAGACTGGTCACTGCTTGACAAGGTTTCTCCCTGGAGAAGTCGCTAGTATTAGAAGAGGACACAGAAACCAGGGCCACCCTTGTAAGTCATCGTTTCAGATATAGGACAGTGTGGGGGAAGATGTGATGACGCACAGAAGCTTGAATTTGAGCCTTGGTTAGGAAACTAAGGAGGCCATAGGAATTGCCAGGGTGAGGAAAAATTAATTATGTGATTTTGTCTCACACTTTGATACATACAAAATAAATCTAGAATAAACATCAAGGAAGAAAAAGGAGCTAATAATTACTGAGTCATACTCTTTAAGGAATATGTGTCAAAGATAGTCTTGAAAGAGAAAAGAAGTGGAGAAGATACTCCAAAACTCGAAATGGAATGTCAGGTGTGGACAAAAAGAGTCTCGGATAACGGGGAAAGGGTTTAGAGCACAGCAGGAGGGAAGAACACAATGGGAGTGCTGCTATTCCAGGTGTTAATAAATGCCTTAGAACTGCTCTCACTGATCGAATGGGGGCCCAGGCAGGAAAGGCACAGTTCATCTTCTCCAAAATCTCCCATCCCAGTGATGAGCACTGACAAGTAAATTGTGACGACCCTACAGACTTGTAAGTGTTGAGGTGGGAACCCATGGTGTGCAATGGGAGCACAGAGGAGGGATCCCTTGGCTGGTGCTAAGGGAAGGGGGTCAGAGGAGGCCTCCCCAGGAAAGGTGACATCCAAGCCAAGTCATGATAGAGAGGCAGGGCTAGGCAAATGAAGAAATGTGTGGAAGTACATTTCAGGCCTGTGGAAAGCTTGTGAGATGGAAGAGCATGAATCATTCATGGAACCACAAGGAGGTATTATGGCTGGGATACAACAGTTTTTCTGAAATGTGGTCCTTTTCTCTGTGGTAGGGAGGTAGGGCAAAGGGAGCGACGCACAGTGTCTCTCTCAGAACTTAAAAATTTTAATAATGCAACTGATGGATATGTATATGTACTATGAATCATTTAGATGGTTTGCATATATTCAAGAACTATAACAGTAAAGAAAATTTAAGACAATGCCAAATTCAGCAATATTATTTTCATTTTAAAAGGATGTATTAAACACTGATGAGAGATGCACTAGAGAATTATAGGCAGGACTTTTTTTTTTTTAAGTTATGGTTTACCTGTAAAGTTCCTAGTCCTAACAACAGTTCAGGAATCCACAAATTTCTAAAGTGTGAGTTAGCACCCCGATTCATTTGACCATAGGAAAAGCTTTAGTGGACTCATACAATTCAAGTGAGATTCTTGCACTGTCCTTGAGTTTCAGTAAGTGCCTTTCCTTTCAGAGATCGTGGAGAATTCGAACTGTGAAGAAAGTCTTCCAGGGAAGCACAAAAAGAGCCATTGACCTTAATGGGACATTTGAGGAGGTCATACAGTAAAAGAGCAGGCTCTGTGGTGCGGTGGCTCACGCCTATAATCCCAGCACTTTGGGAGGCCGAGGCGGGTGGATCACGAGGTCAAGAGATCGAAACCATCCTGGTCAACATGGTGAAACCCCCTCTCTACCAAAAATACAAAAATTAGCTGGGCGTGGTGGCGCACGCCTGTAGTCCCAGCTACTCGGGAGGCTGAGGCAGGAGAATTGCTTGAAGCCAGGAGGCAGAGGTTGCGGTGAGCCGAGATCGCGCCACTGCACTCCAGCCTGGGTAACAAGAGTGAAACTCCGTCTCAAAAAAAAAAAGAAATAACACTAATGGGGCTGGGGATGCTAACTAGAGGGTGGATTCTTTTCTTACTCCTATGTTGTATCTGGCTTCCACTTCATCTGGAAGAAATTTCATCTGTTACCTTCACTTGGTCTTCACTCTTATTTTTAAAAAAACCCCTTCTCTTCAGAGCAGGTACTTGGTGAATTATCACTGTGACTAAACAAAGTGTCTTTTGCCCAGAGAATTATAAATATGTACACTACCCCCCTCCCATGGAATTTATTAGAGCAGCTAAAACTTGAGTAGGAGATGTAACTAATTCAAATGGATTTTATTTTGATGTAGATAAGTAGTAAAATTTAGAAAAGCATGAGGCAATTAGCAACTTAAGACCTTGGTAATAAAATGCTATTTCCCTTTTTTGCAGAGAGTGCAATAGACAGAGATCAATTCTAAGAGTAAATTTGTTGAATATTAATGCAGAGCCCTGTGATGCAATCAGAACATGAGGCATATTTACTATATCATGGGAAGTCCTCAGTAAAAGAACATACCTCCCCGATGGAAAAAGTGGACATTTATTTAAAAAACTTCTATTTTTCTCAGCTCAATTTTTAATGTATGAAACATACATTACAATTACAATATGAGAATAGGGACTGTGTTGTTTACAACTATCTGTATTGCCAGCATCTAGAACACTACTTGGTCTCTAATAGGCTCTCCATAAATATTTTCAGAATAAATTAGAATCATCTACATACTAACTTTGACATATACTGTCTGGTGCTTTCAGATCTGAGTTACTCGATTTTTGTCAGAGCCAGTCAGATGTCTCATTGGTCCATGTGGAAACTGAGGCTCAGAGGGGCTAACTGTCCAATGACAAATAGCTAGCAAGTGTCAGATGTGGGATTCAGCCCAAGCCTTCTAACTTCACTCTTCAGAACGTTTTCTTGTTTACCTTGGATTTAAGGGACAATTCTGGTTCTTTGCTGGGAGGACTGCGCACTGGCTGCTAGAAAGCCTTTTGAATTCTTTTTTCCTTCTGCTAGTATTTTTCCCCCAAAGACCCATGATATGAACTAGACAAGTGACTAGTGGATTTCCTTCTAGGTTTCAGTGTTTAGTGATACACCAAGACATCACGCAACCTCAAAACACTTCTAATCCAAGAGCACCTCTAGTGGTAGCCATGAGGGTCCCCCAGACTCTGGCTCATAAATAGGCTGTTAGGCCTCAGGACCCTCATCTGGCCACTTGGGGCTCTTCTCTCATAGACATGCTTCCTCATGCCACATGCACAGACAGAAAGTACTGTCCCGATAAGTCATTTTTGGCTCTGAAGCCACTTCTCACTCAGGGCAGGTGAGGGATGTGATAGAGTCTTGGCATGAATTCTTAAAGGGAGAGACTTGGCCTGATTACACATATTTCTTTTGTTATAAAATCCTGATTAAAATAGACATCTTTCATTTGACACAGCAAATCTGTAGTTGTTTATTTTCTCTCCACTGTAACCAAAATTTACTTTTTCCCCAACCTTTGGACTTGACCATGAAGATAACAATTTTTAGATATCTGATCACCTGATATATTTATAATATATTTCATGTAATGTTGATATTATACATTTTTTTATAAATGTAAAATTTCTCACTTTCTTCATAACAAGATCTGGGGCCAACACTTTCAGGTCAGTTAAACGAATGGTATTTTTAAAAGTTGTAGGGGACACTTAACAGGTAGAGGCCTTGCACCCCCACTTCCCTTCTTAATTAGCTGGTTAGATTGCAGACTCAAGTCTTTGAGTGAGAGGGACTTGGTTTGTGTGTTTGGGGGCACTGTGTGTGTGTGTGTGTGTGTGTGTGTGTGTGTGTGTGTGTGTGCATGCCAGTGTGTATTTGTACATAAGTTAAAAATAAGCATCCTAACACACAAGGAGTTTTATTATTTACACAAAGATGTTGGTAGTGTCAGAGAAATTTCTAGGAGGGGGACTTTCCATCCAGATGGCATTTTCTACTAGCAGAAAGAGAAGGGAACGATTTGACTATTAGTGCAGGCACTGTGCTGGGAACTCCATGTAGGCTATGGATTCGATCTGTACTTAAAAATAAATTTCACTGAGTAACTTCTAAAAGTAAGTTACTGTGCAAAAGCTGGGAAAACAAAGATGAATAAAGTACATTCCTTTACACCAAGGAATTTACAGTCTGGAAGGTGAGGTGGGTGAACAACTGGTGATTACAATTGGGTGTAATAAGTATTATGCAAGAAGTCTGTACCAAGTTATTATGCAGGAGGACTTAGGCACCTATATTTTGTCTTAGCCAGACAATGGTTCATCAATATGTATGTGGAGGGGTTTTAGGGAAGACTTCCCCAAGGAGGTGACATTCACCTTGGATCTTCAAATGCCAGTGCAGAAGCATAGGGACAGCTTCACTGCAGGCAGAGGGAAAAACATACAGAGCTCCCAGAGACAGAGCTGGACAAGTTCAAGGCCCCTGCTCAAATACCTCTGGCTGGGAGGCAGGGCCACTTTGAAGAGTTCAGATTCATTTTGATAGTTGTGGGTAATGGGTCAAGGATTTAAAGTGGGGGAGAAATAGAATCAGTTTTGCATTTATAAATATACAAATCTGTTAGCATTTTGAATATAGACATATGATTATTTTTGTTTGCTTTTTTTGAACTTTTGCTTCTTCAGAAGGATAAGAAATGAGGGACAGGGACTTTGCTATAAACAGACATTCATAGGATCACCTGATTATTATGCTTGGTGGTCTAATTCTCTTCGCAGGCAATGTTTTATTGGAAAATCTAGTGTGTTATGAAATTAACTGACTTAATTGTCTTGCAATGTGATGAATGGATTATGGAGAAAATGACACCTGTGGCTGGAAACTAATCATGAGGTTGTTTGGGCACTCCAATGAGTGGCAATGCTACTAGGAGATAGAATTGATAAGATGGGGAAGGAGGGGCTGAAGAGACAAGAATCAAGGATGTCTTGTGGATTTCTGGCTTGGGCAACTAGGAGGACAATGGTAAAACAATAGTGAGCATTTACTGAGCACCAACTATGCACCAGGCACTGTTCTACATCGCTTTACATATCTGAGCTCATCTCATAATTACAATAATCCACTCTTTTCACATTTCGCACATGAGGAAATGGAAACAGAAAGGATAAGTAACTCACCCAAGGTTACACAATTTGTAAGAAATAGATTTGGGAATCGTCAGTTCTTAAAGGTCTTGCAGACGTAAACAATGGATAGAATTACTCAGGAGGTTTCTGCTGGGTGAGGAAAGGGCCAAGGGCGAAACTCCAGGAAATCCCAGTATTTCAGGAATCGGTAGAGGAAGGGTTATCTATTTCAATATGTCAGGAGTCATCCTGTGAGAGAGGATTGAGTTACACCAGCACAAGAGGTTGGAGACCTTGGAAGACAATGTCGTGATAGACACCAAGGGCCTCCAGGGCTGGATTGCCACCTGCCTGTTCCGGATGAGGAAATAGAATCTGGGGAATGGTAGAGCTGAGATTTGCTGGAAACCTTGGATCTTGTTTTCTCCCCATGGCTCCACAACTCCACTGGGATGAAGGCAACATTTGTAGGAAAAGCCTGTGGGTTTTATTTTTATTTTTGGACTCGATAATCTGGACTGATGAAGGATGAGGGAGTGGGACTTGGTTATGAATTAAAAATCAGATCATCTCCTTCTTAGAATGCTGGTTATACATTTAATTTCTTCTCTAAGAAATCATTTACTGGAACATTTAATGAGTAAGAAAATCACTTGCTTTAAAGTATAGTTCTTCTTTTCTCTTTACTAAGAATTAGCTAGAAAATATCTAGGAGGAGAAGCAGAAAACCCCAATTATCCTCCAAATATTCATTGGTATAGTGAGCCTTTAGAAAGTTTGTTGGGAATCCTTATGCTAAGCATGTTGTTTATTCTTCCCAGGTTAAAATTCAGCAGACCTCATCAGTTCTCAGAGATCTCTGCCTTCCTCAAGCCACTAGGTAGCCAAAATCATTTCCTTTCCTTTTATTGAATGGCAACTGCTTCAGAAGATACTATTGATTTTTGTCCTTACAATAACACTGCTAAGACAGATTGGGGTCCTTGAGGGTCTTTAATCCCTAATGTCTGGCCACTCTTTCTTCTTAGTCTGAGCCATATATATCATTTTCACATATACCACACATACCATATATTTCCCATTTGTTCAAATCCTACATTTAAAAATCTCTTGCAAAAGCCAGTTCAGGCCGGGCATGGTGGCTCATACCTGTAATTCCAGCATTTTGGGAGGCTGAGGTGGACAGATCACTTGAGGTCAGGAGTTCCAGACCTGACCAGCCTGGTCAACATGGCGAAACCCTGTCTCTACTAAAAATATAAAAATTAGCTGGGTGTGGTGGTGGGTGCCTGTAATTCCAGCTACTCAGGAGGCTGAGGCAGGAGAATCGCTTGAACCCTGGAGGCGGAGGCTGCAGTGAGCTGAGATCATGCCACTGCACTCCAGTCTGGGTGACAGAGCGAGACTCTGTTGGGGAAAAAAAAAAAAAAAAAAAACCAGCTTGAATACTTGAGTCCTTTATGAAGCTTAACACTTGGCTTATTTTTTGAAAGAATACTACCTTCCCTACCTTCCTTCTGAATTCATGTTTTTCATCCTCCCTCCTCCAACTTTCTGTGGCAGTGCTTGCAGCTGGAATCTTCCAGTTTAGCTATCATAAAATCACCATAGTTATAAAACCTGCCTGGATAGCCCTGAGCATAACTTGTCAATTTATATTTATTTCTCTGTTTACTTGTTTGGCTGTCTCTCCCACTACCTTAAAGATCTAAGGAAATAGGAATTTAGTATGTTTTTATTCACCATTGCAAATCCTATTTGATTTCAAGTCCAGTGTTCTTTTTCCCACAATATACAGGTAGCAGAGGCAGAGAGGGGAGGTATGTCTCCAACACAAGGACCCTGGTAAAGAGATGAGAAAGATAGGAGATTTAGCCACTCCTAAAGCTAACCAGAAAACTCCATGCTAGGCAGCTGGTGTAAGGGCTAGATCTGCAGGGGAGATGAGCTGGGAGCCAGAAGCTGAAGTGTTGAGATGGAGGATAAAGGAAACTCCAAGCCAAGACAGGAGCTCAAGCTAGCTCTGACACACATGGGAGGCTGGCAGGATGGGGTCAGAGGTCAGAGAGCAATCAGGGTAGGGTTGGCTTAGGATAAATTTTGCTAAGTCAGGGTGTCTGAGGACAGCTCTTTTTTTTTTATCAACCATTTTGCATGCTCTTGTTCTTCAAGGGCCTGTGCCTCCTTGCACGTTCATTTCGCAGAAAGATGCCGATAGGAAAATTTGAGCTGAATAGGAAAAAAACCCCAAATATCTGGTGAAATGAAAATGATCAGAACCTTAAGTGAAACTGTATCTTATCATTCCTTTCAACAGTCCAAAAGGGAAAATCTAGCCTGAAGGCAAACAGATACCAGAGATCACCAGAAAGTAGATTGTGAAATGTACAGTAAAAAATAGGTAGAAACTTTCAGAGATTGTTGAAAGGGAAAATGTTCAAGAGGAATGGGAAGTTACAAATTGAAACCAAAAGTATCACTATAAGTAATCCAATCAAAAACAACTTTGATGGAGAAGAAGAAGGATAACTAGAGATCTGTGTAACTACAGGGAGAGGTTTTATTAGAGTTGCTTTTTAAAAGAAACCTACATACATAATGTAAGGAGAAGAATATAATCAAGTACAGATGTAAACATGACTTTGATTTATCTGTGAAAAACTGGCTCTGTGACAAAATAAGAGAAAGGAAAAGCTAGTTTCTAGAGTGAGCTGAAGATTGCAACAATACTAAGCTGTGGTAAATGGGTGAACAATAAAGGGGGCTTTCAAAGCTATATTTTCAATGAAGGTGGGCAGCAGGAACCTGCTTTTTTCCGTATTGATGTCACTTTTAATAGTATAAAAACATAAGGCCTGGAAAGATAATTTCTTCCTGTATATTATATAGTAACTCAGATTTATTAGTAGCATATTCTTTTGTTATTAATAACTCTATATCCCACAATAAGCTTTTATATGCACTATTTTACTTAATAATATTTGACTATTTTCTCCTAACACATTTTCATAAATTAGAAAATCAACATTCTTCATTCTCTACCTTCCTACTTAAGATATTTTAGTGTGTTGCTTTATCTCGACACAATCTTTAGTGCTTTACTTTATCTCTACAACCCACAAGAAAATTTCTGTAAGAAGTGTAGTCCCTGGCTGGGGTCAGTGGCTCACATCTGTAATCCCATCACTTTGGGAGGCTGAGGTGGGTGGATCACTTCAGATCAGGAGTTTGAACCAGCCTGGCCAACATGGCAAAACCCTGTCTCCACTAAAAACACAAAAATTAGCCAGGCATAGTGGCCTGCACCTGTAATCCCAGCTACTTGGGAGGCTGAGGCAGGAGAATCACTTGAAGCTGGGAGGCAGAGGTTGCACCAAGCCAAGATTGCACCATTGCACTCCAGCCTGGGTAACAGAGCAAGCCTCCACCTCAAACAAACAAACAAAATGTTGTCCCTAATAAAGAAAGAATGATAGGAAATTAAAATAAAACTGACTTTTTTTCTTAGATCACTTTTTTTTAAAACATATTTACAAATTACACTTTTTCCACTGCCTGCTTCATAACTCAAGTCTGACACTTTCAGCTGGAATTAGGAAGAGCTCATGTGCTCAGCCTCAAAACCATATCTACATTCGGACTGCCTGAATCTTCCTCTTTCAGACCTCTCTGTACAATGTCTCTTGTGTTTCAACTTTTTGACTCTTCAACTTAGCGTCTCTGCCATAAATTGGATTTTGATATTGTTTTTCCCCAGTCAACATTTAGTAATAGAGCTTATATCAAACACTTCTTCCTCTGTTCTTTGCATTGTTTTTTTATGTTCTGCATTTGATGATACCTTGCTCTTTCCTTTTCTTCTGAATTCTTGATTTGAAAAGAACTTTGTGTAGCTCTTTGTATCTCTTATTAACTAAAGAGTAAGTCTTTTTCCAATTTATACAACAGTCTCCATCATTTGACATACAGTCTCAACTAAACATTTTCCTTTAAGCATCTTGAGATAAGTGGCACATGATATTTTCTCATTTTGTAATGGGAAAAGGCAGAGAGAGATTAAGTACCTTGACTATCTGAGTGAGGAGTTGATCTCCAAGGAGGTGTTTAATAAGTAGACGTTAGTTTCTGTTGAGTTGGATGATCTATGTTTGGACCATGTCATTATTAATAGTTTCACTTTCCTAAGCAGTGAGTATTCTCGTAATTTGGAGTTCTGGCTAAATTAAAGACTGGTCACTTTCTGTAGTCATGTTCTCTTTTTCCAATATGTTATTTTTGCTCCCACTTAAACGTTAGTGGGTGGTGGCTTTTCCAAAGATGGTTGCCATTTTTGGATTCTGTGTTCCCTAGAAGGGAACAAAGCCCTCGAAAAATCACTGAGAACTTATTACTTATTGATTATTTCTTTCATTTTGTATCTAGGGTTTTGAACTGATATCATTTTTAATCTAAAGAAATAAGGTGAGTATAGGGTAGATCAAAAAAACTAAAAAGTAGAATTATGATGTCCTTGATGTTTTCTGGCCATCCTTTGAGAGCAGAAAAAAATCCATATGTAGATGTACACATACGGGAAAAAATGCTAACCAGTCAAAGAGAGGTGGGCATTTGGTTGAGTTTCTATGCATGTTGGAAACAGGTGCTCTTTGTCTCATTTGGTTGGATCCAAGTCATAACAAAGTGGTAGAATGTCCCTTGAAAGGGGAGGAGTGTGGGAGAGAAATGGGAAAAATGAAGCCACTGGTACAGAGACCTGGTCATTAGTCCAAAAAGATAGTTTCTTCCAGATAATGTACAAAAATAGAATGGATGTGGGGGGGAGAAAGAACAGTCAGAAAGAAATAAGGCTGTGCAAATGCTTTATCTAGAAAGTGTTAGCCCTCCCTGGCTAATCTTGAAACAATTTGGAAAAAATAGTTTAAACAAGCTACTTTGCAGTTCATGAGATCCTTTCTACTTTGTAGCAAGATTATGGGCTTTACACGAACATTAGCAGCTTTGAGATTGTTTAAATCATGCTTCATTGCTTCTCTCACACTCCAGGAAGGAGGGAGGTTGAGAATGGGGGCAGGGCTCCAGGCCTGATCCTCTCTCTTCCTCCTCTTTCTCTTCCTCTCCTTCTCTTCCTCCTTCTTCTTTAAAAGTAAGTCTTCATTACTGCTTCCCTTAAAGTGTCACAATGGCCTTCTCTTGAGGCATAAGCACACACACTGTATATTTCTTCATTTTATCCCATTTTTCTCTTTCCCACATGTCTCTAAAATGAATCAACATAATAAAGTCATAATTTGGAGTACTGGCTACAGCAAAGATTGACACACAATGTCATCACTCTTCATTTTTTGCTCTTGCAAGTCACATGTAGGAAAGAGACATCTTTCAATGCCCCTTTGACTGCCCTTGATAAAGTCTATACTTAGGGAAATGCCAGTAATTAATAAATGCTAAATAATATTAACACAATGTATGCAGGAGTTTTTAACCTTCACAGAAAAAAAAAATTAAAACATGAATTTCCAGGAAAATTATTCTTGTAACTATCCCAAACTTTCTTTTTCCATCAAAAGAACAAATGGAAAAAGTGCAAAAGCCAAATCAAACAAAATCCTTGGTGTGAAATATATTTTGGAGCATGTGGAATTAAATTTGAATTTGCAAATAAATCCAAATGTCCATTTCAAAAGTCATCTAACTTTTTTTCCTAGGAAGACAACCAGTGAAATATACTCTTTCCATTTTCCCAGCATATTCATGTTTGGGAAAACGTGATTATCTGAAGAGAAATTTACTTTTAGTAAATTAGAGTTTGAGGGGGGAGTATGAATGATCTGTAATGAGGCAGCAGGTACGGATAATTACAAATTATCCATTTATTCAATCTCTTCTCCTGAAAAGAAGAGATGAGAAGAAGTGTTGAAAGCCAGATAACTTTTCTAAAATGCAGTAGGGAATTTTTCTTTCTATAAATATCTGAGTCCAAAAAGGGGGGATCTCCAAAATGTAGAGGAGGAGATTTGAACTCATGCAGTATTTTCTAATAAAAATAAAAATCTGAACCTTTTAATGGCAGCACAGTCCACACCATAAACCGTCAAAGTCACTGGAGCTTTCGTACAGGGAGGGTCTCCTCAGGGAACTGTGGCCAGTTTTAGCATCTTCCTCTCCTTTTAGTGCCTGGACACTCATCCTTAGGACTTGAGAATCATATGTAACAACTATACAGACTTCTCGCAGTCTTCCGGCACATTACAGAGGTACTGGAAGTATTAACCACACACGTTGTCTACATACTCTCTCTCATCATCATCATCACCAGCCACCTTGTGCTCTCACTGCAACTGCAAATCCAGTAGCCAAAACATCCTGTTCAAATTCTCTGGCCCTTCTTATCCATGTTCTATCCTTTGCCAAAGCTCATAAACCCTCTTACTTTTGAAAATCTTTCCTACTACCCTTTAAAACCTCCATTCAGCCTTTTTCTCAAGTTGCATTGTACCTAGTGTCCTCATAGCTGCCTTGTAGGAGCCTCAGCTTCCTCATCCCAATCATTATTACCTTTTTTTCCACTAGTATCGCTTTTCCTCCAGGGGTATCTATCAATCCTGCATCAGTCTATTGACTTGTGAATATAAGCCATGCTGTCTTTACATTGGGACACACAGTGTATCTAGAATTCCTTTTGACACCTAGTGGTGGATTGGATGCACATCACATTCGAGAAACGGAGTAAAGGAAGTTTTCCGATTCCAGATTTCTTATGTGAAAATGAATTTCAAATGAATCAATTTCTCACTACTGTTTTAGGATAGCTCTCTGAATTTTAGTAGGACACCAAAGACCTTTTATTACATAAAAATTGAGAATGGTTGAAGATATTTTTTTGCCACTATACTTGATGTGCCAAAGAAACTTCTAAAAAACAACAAAAAAGAAATGCATAATATTCCCAGCTACTCAGGAGGCTGAGGCGGGAGGACTGCTTGAGCCCAGGAGGTCGAGGCTGCAGGGAGCCGTGACTGCACTCCAGCCTGGGTGACAGAGTGGAAACTTGTCGAAAGAAAGAGAGAGAGAAAAGAAGGAAGGAAGGAAGGAAGGAAGGAAGGAAGGAAGGAAGGAAGGAAGGAAGGAAAGAAGAAAAGAAAGAAAGGATGGACAGAGGGATGGAAGGAAGGGAAGGAAGGAGGGAAGGAAGGAGAGAGAGAGGGAGGGAGGGAGGGAGGGGAAGGGAAAGAGGAAGGGAAGGGAGGGATGGAAGGAGGGGAAGGAAAGGAAGGTAGGAAGGAGAGGAAGGAAAGGAAGGAAGGATGGAAAGAAGGAAAATAGGAAAGAAAGAAACCATGTAGGTAGCTGACATATTTCCTTGAAACCTGCCCTCCAGAATTAGCTCCTTTTGCCACCCCATTCAGACACATGGAAAGCTTGTTTAGAATGACTCCACAAATTAGACTTAATGAAGTGACTTGGCTCCATTTCCCTCACCCTCAAGTGGTCTTCTTTCCCTGCATCAGAGTCCCTTTAGTTTCAGATGTCACTCATAACATAGAATGAACATTTAAAAGATGAGGAGGCAGCCACTGGCTCTCACATTTTTCTGAGATGTGTGAAATAGGATTCTAATGTTAATAATAATAAATTATTAACAAACAATAATATTCTAATATAGTTGTTAATCATTAATTACTAATACATAATAATATCGTGATTTTCTCTTAGTCTCCTTTATCGGTTCAGCTGTGTGTGTGGACATGTGTCAGTGGCACTGACAGGAGATTTAAAGAGAGGGTGGGAAGTGAGAGAAAAGATAACTCCTGCAACACTGAAGCAATAATCCAAGAGGAAGGTATCCTAAAAACTTTTTGGGATGTAAACCCTTTGTTTTTCTAGATTCAGGGTGCCAGAACATCTTTTTTTTGAGATGCATCTTTAGGACAGTTTTCGTATGGAATTTTTTTTTTTTTTTTTGAGACGGAACCTCACTTTGTCACCAGGCTGGAGTACAGTGGTGAGATCTTGGTTCACTGCAACCTCCACCTCCTGGGTTCAAGCAATTCTCCTGCCTCAGCCTCCTGAGTAGCTGGAATTACAGGCATGCGCCACCATGCCCGACTAATTAAAAAAATTTTTTAAACAGGCTTTCGCCATGTTAGCCAGGATGGTCTCGATCTCCTGACCTCGTGATCTGCCTGCCTCGGCCTCCCACAGTGCCTTGCCTTGTGTGAAATATCTGAAAGTTATCTTGAAAGTAAAGGTCAGAGACAGGACTTGAAACAGGGCTTAACTCTCAGTGAAGAAGGTTTAAGATATTGCAGTTGACAGAGCAGTGGTGGGCATGTTCCCCAAGGGTGCTGAGCATGCCTCTGTTAGTATATAAGATACATGTATGAACATTTTTATTTTTAATATCTTAACGAATGTATAATTAAATATTTAGCATGTGTTAAACTATGATTTCATGTAGATTTTTTTAGCCATACCTACCATGATTTCATGTAGATTATTGCTTACGATAGTAATGATATAAAATTTTCTTAAAAATTTTCATGTAAAATAAGTCAGTTAAAAGGAAAATATTATGTAAAAATCTACAGGTGGTACCCAAATATGGTAAAAATTGTGAAGCCGTTTCATGATGACTGAGCCTTGGGAAATGCTAGGTTAGAGAATTGGAAATACTCTTTTATGTGATGTGTGATGTGTCACAGGCCTATTAACTATATTACACAATTTTTCACAAAGGTGCTACATAAAGTAGAAATGTCCAGTAGCCACCAACCCAAGACTGAACCTGGCCTAGTGCTGTGCATATCTTCACCTTGCCTATGATAAAAGATTTCCTCATTCTTTGTGAAAAGGCTTCCTCATTCTTTGTGTGATTTTCAAGCAACTTAACGACTGTTAGCTTCGCTGAACTAAATGCAACATCTCATAACGAATGTATTGGCTCAGCAAAGTAACAAATTTTATTACGCAAAAGTTGGGAAAGCAAAGCTGGAGAGTGCTAAAAGCAGTACACTTTGCTACTGTGTAGTATCTGTATTTGGGACTCAGCGTGTTTTATTTATAGGTCTCTATTAATACAGAGATACAGGAAGAAACACATAAAAAGTAACTTTATCAAATAATTTCCAGCATTCAAGTGTAGCCTCAAAAGCAAGAATAGGCCAGGAGTGGTGGTCCATGCCTGTAATCCCAGCACTGTGGGAGGCCAAGATAAGAGGATCACTTGCCGCCAGGATTTCAAGACCAGCCTAGGCAACATAGTGTGAGATCCCTGTCTCTACAAAAAAAATTTAAAACTTAGCTGGGCATGGTGGCTTGAGCCTGTTGTTCCAGCTACTCGGGAGGCTGAAGTAGGAGTACCACTTGAGCCCAGGAGATTGAGGCTGCAGTGAGCTAAAGTACTCCTGCCTGGGAGACAGTGAGACCCTGTCTCTAAAAAAATTTTAAAAAAGAAAGCAAGGGCCGGGCGCGGTGGCTCAAGCCTGTAATCCCAGCACTTTGGGAGGCCGAGGCGGGTGGATCACGAGGTCAACAGATCGAGACCATCCTGGTCAACATGGTGAAACCCCGTCTCTACTAAAAATACAAAAAATTAGCTGGGCATGGTGGCGCGTGCCTGTAATCCCAGCTACTCAGGAGGCTGAGGCAGGAGAATTGCCTGAACCCAGGAGACAGAGGTTGCAGTGAGCCGAGATCGCGCCATTGCACTCCAACCTGGGTAACAAGAGCGAGACTCCGTCTCAAAAAAAAAACAAAAAAAAAAAAAAAAAAAAAAAAAACAGAAAGCAAGTACAGCCACAGCAAACTTTCTATTGGGGGAAAAAATCCTCCTCTTTACATCGCTCCCTTCCTTCCCCTCTCTCTCTGAGAATGATTGTGGCTGAAAAGAGCATCATCCCCCTGCAGTCCTCTGAGGGGTAGGGTGGGGCGGGGCTATGAAGGCAGCCTCCATATTGCACTCCTTTGTCTGCTTTTTTAACCTCTCCTTCTTCTCCCCCACTCTATCTAGCAGTGCCTGAAGTGGAGGAGGCGTGGGCTATCCAGCTTGTAAAACTGGTTTGTTGGGGTTCTCCTTTCCCCCCACTTCTTGATTCTTTGGGAAATGTTTTGCTGGGAGGCTGCCTGGCAGTGCCCTAGCTGCCTTCTGTGGGCCTGAACTGGGCTTCCCTCTGCCTCTACAGAAGGAAAAGGGGGCTGCTGCCAGAGGGAGAGATGGAGAGATGGAGAGATGGACAGAGAATGCAGATGCCACCCCTTGCCCTGACACATAAAGAAAGAGATTTGGAAATACATACATACACTCTCTCTGTCACACACACACACACACACACACAGAAAGAGACATGGAAATACACACACACTCTGTTACACACACACACAGAAAGAGACATGGAAATACATACACACACACCATTACACACACACACAGAGAAAGAGACATGGAAATACATGCTCTATCACACAGACACACACAGAGGAAGAGACATGGAAATACATATACACATGCTCTCTACTCACACACACTCACACACACAGAAAGAGACATGGAAATACATACACACTTTATCAGACACACACTATCACACACACACAGAAAGAGACATGGACATGACACACTATCACACACACACAAAGAAAGAGACAAAAATACATACACACTCTATCACACACACACACACATACACACACACGCATGGAGGCACATGAAAGTCAGGATACAAAGAGACAGGGGCAACATTATATTGGCACGGTGGGGGCCTTCCAGGTCTGAAATCCTGCATTCTTCCTTACTATTTACTTTCCCTGAGCTCCCGAAGGCCCAGGTGTGGGCGGATGGCTGGCCACGTTTTGTGTTTCCAATTCATATTCACTGGATGACACAGACGGGGCGGGAGCGCTGTTGGAGGCGCGTGGGCAGTTTCATTTTGCTTCACTTCTCCCCCTGAAGGCTGGACGCTGCTGGAACCTGCAGGGGCAGCCTCAGCAAGGTGGGGTGCTGTGTACTAGGCTGGGAGACCCAGGCTGGACCTGAGAATATGAAGGAGGACGGGAGCAGTGGTTTCCGGGTAGGGGCCTTGAGGACAAGTTGGTTCTGACTGTTGCCAGTGTTTGGTCAAAGTTGCCAAAGGTTAAGAAAAAAAAAGTTGGGGGGAATCCCTGCCAACACATATTTTCCCAGGCCACCTTTATTCCACCAGGGGGTGGTAGGGGGCGCCGCTTGGATCCTTTGAATGTGACATCAGCTCTCCTCTCCTCTTACAAGGTCTGCTGCCGGAGGGAGGTCAGGGCACCCCTGCCTGGCACAGACGGCAGCACTGGCTTCCCGCTTGGTGCCACCTGTCCTCGGGGAATTGTGGCTAGGCCCTGGGGCTAGGCTGAGGTAAGCGCACCGCGAGGCCAGAGGACCAGGCAGAGGCCTTAGGGATAGAGTGGAGGCATCTCTGGATGTGGGTGTGGGTGTGGGAGGGAGAGTTCTTGCTTCTCTCTCCCATCTGTGACTCTTGCCTCAGTGGCTCTTTTAGGGGATACATGTCACTATGGACCTGTCACTGCCACTGTCCCTATCCCCCAACTGTGACTTCTAGGGGGATCTGAGCTGTCCAAACCCATGGCTTTGCTGTTGGGACAAAAATCATCCTTTTGATTTTAGAAGGAAGAGGGAGAAAAGGTTTTCCAGCACGTGTATTGTGCCAGCCTTGGAAATTCATCCATGCTTGAATTCCACCCTCTATCCCCAGAAAAACTGGAGTAAAACAAAAAAGAGGAGATGGACACAGTGTGTATTTGATGTCGTCTCCTGGAAAGACACTCTAGATTTATCCCATAGGTCTTTCTGGGCCACCGTGAGCACTTTGGTGGAGAACAAACAAAAATTCTGGGTGCTCAGTTGTCTCACCTGAAAAATGGAACTAGTGGAAAAATCCAGTGTGTGCCATGTACGTTTTGCTTACTTTATTAAGGCATGCTGTCACCTGTACAGTAACTGCCCGTGTGGCACTTCAGAGGGGGTATTTCTAAGTAAAATAGACAGGAAATTGTTTAGAAAATGTAAACACATCACTAAAGGTGAGGTATCATCTGATTCCTTGTTCGAATGGCATTTCTTCTTTCTCAACATCACCCTTCTCGAATATTCACTTAACCTTATATAAGAACACATTTCTTGCCCTAAATGAAGAGCACCCCCCCAATCCATGCCCCCCTAAAAAAAATCCCAGAAAGGATGTCCCTGCTTGTGCCGAGAGCAAATGGAATAATCTGAAGCGCATTCCTCCTTCCTCTGTTAGGCACCATTCCTTGACCTTCATCGGGCCCCCGAGGCAGGTTGCGTTTTCTTGTCATTTGGAAGGCTTTTCCTTTCTGTCCTAGTAAAACATCAACCCCTGCAGCTCTTCATCTCCCCCTGGTGTTCTTCTCCCGCCATGTCTTAAGATTGGCGGCACTGACCAAGCTGACGATTTAAATTCCTGTATGAAAAACACCTTTGCGTTTCAATCAGTTGAACAGCCTCCTCCGCAGGGGAAGTGTGGTTACACAAAAGAATTTATGCGGGCTTCTGATCAGTGATAGGGAAAGGATTGGGTATGCACCTAAACGACCTCTAATTTTTTTTTTTAAAGCTTCCCTTTCTTGCCAGTCCCTCACGGATCTTTCTCCCATAGATGCAAAGAACTTTAGCAAAAAAAAAAAATAAAAAGACCCGCAGGAAGGGGGCTTGAAGAGAAAAAAGTACGTTTATCTGCCAAAATAGTCTGACCCCCAGTAGCGGGGGGAGTGACGAGGGAAGGCAGTCCCTTGTTTGACCGAGACTAGAATCGGAGAGACATAAAAGGAAAATGAAGCGAACAACAATTAAAAAAAAATTCCCCGGCTCACAACAATACAATCTATTTAAACTGTGGCTCATACTTTTCATACCAATGGTATGACTTTTTTTCTGGAGTCCCCTCTCCTGACTCTTGAACTCCGAGGCTGGCAGCTTGCAAAGGGGAAGCAGACTGCAGCACTGCACGGGCAGGTTTCGCAAAGGTCTCTAATGGGTATTTTCTTTTTCTTAGCCCTGCCCCCGAATTGTCAGACGGCGGGCGTCTGCCTCTGAAGTTAGCAGTGATTTCCTTTCGGGCCTGACCTTATCTCCGGCTGCACGTTGCCTGTTGGTGACTAATAACACAATAACATTGTCTGAGGCTGGAATAAAGTCGGAGCTGTTTACCCCCACTCGAATAGGGGTTCAATATAAAAGCCAGCGGAGAGCTGTCCAAGTCAGACGCGCCTCTGCATCTGCGCCAGGCGAGCGGCTCCTGCGCCTCCTGCAGTCCGGGATCGCCGCGTGCGCCCGCAGACGCTCCGCTCGCCGCCTGCTCTCCTGCCCGGCGCTGCCTCTTCTCCCCGTTAAAGGGCGCTGGGGCTGAAGGATCGCCTTGAGATCTGAGCGACCCGCAGAGCTGTGAGGGACCTGAAGCTGTTTTTCTTCGTTTTCCTTTGGGTTCAGTTTGCACGGGAGGTTTTTGATCCCCCCCCTTTTTTTTCCAGAATGGATTATTTGCCCATGATTTTCTTTCTGCTGTTGGTGGCTTTCCAAGGAGCTCCAGAAACAGGTAGGCAAGCTCGCTGACTTGTACCGTCTCGGAATTACAAGTTAATGTGCTCTTATCCGCCTTCGTGCTTTTCTTACTCCTGTTTTTCCCCGTTCTTTTTGTGACTGCAGCTTAGAGAACAAGTGTCTGAGAATTATGGCTCAAAGCTACTTAAGTTTTCTAGTGAGAAATGTTAAGACTCCTCTATTGGATACAATTAGATACAATTGACTATAACATGGTATTAAAATAACTTACTGCTTTGTTATTATTATTGCATTGTGTGTTTCCTTGGCTTTTAAATAATAATAAGAGTATGGGCAAGATACAATTTACTCAAATGTATGTTTGCAATATATGTGTTTATACAAGTACACAGGATATATAGAAACTTAAATCTTAAACACTGCTTTAATAGTGTGTTAACGTGTAAAATATTTAAGCATTCCAGCTTGAAGCCAAGGAATTTTATCCAAGTCAGTCATTCAAGCAGTATATGTGCAGTAAAATCACCTGCAGAACAAAAGTCTGTTGACTACCCGCGCCCCCCCGACCCCCGCAGGCAGTTTCTGGGTGAAGCAGATGTTTTCTTTAAAATTTGTCATTATTGAGTTTAGGTTTCTTTTGGCAGGTTTTTGGCATCCAACACAGTGTGAGCTCTCTTTTCAGTTTTATTCACCTGTCCTGGGAGGAGAGCTAGGATAATTCTTGGCTGCTTAAGGATTTAGGCAGTGCGTGTGCATCTGCCTGGGTCCCCCTGTTTTTGGGGTCAGTGCACTTTTTTTGTCTTCTCGTGACCCTGACTAAAGAGAAAGGATGTCAAGGGAATGAAAATCCTGGAATGTGTCTGATCATTTGAAATGTACCAAATTGGGCAGATAAGCTACATGGCTAAATTGTCAGGAGGAAGAGGCAAGGCAGTAGTGGGGAAGGGGGAGGCAGCGATCCCACATGAGCCTGATGTCCAGGGATTCGGAATTCAAAACCCACGCAGCCTTCCCTAGGTCCCCTGACCTGCTTCTCAGCTCCACCTTAGGTCACTGGTTTCTATGGAGTTACCCTCCTGAAATGAATATTGTATCGTTAATTTCTCTCTCCAATCATTTCCCCCACTTAATTTCGAAAGGTATATATTATCTGGGGTACTCTGTGCCCTGCACAGGGTGTGCAGTGGGTGGGTACCCTCTAAAGAGAGGTCATCCTGAATGGGGAAGTGGTCCCAAAGCTAGGAATAACAGTGTGATTTCTTGTCTTTCATCATGTGTCAATGTTAAGCCACAGTGGATTGTGCTGTCCTACTAAGTTCCTTGCAGAAGCCAACCAGATTTTCAACAGGCAGCATTCCAAAGCATTTCCCTGAGCCTGCTTCAAGAGGGGTGGGGGAAGTCCCTTTTCAGGCATTTGTCTCCTCTGCATTTGTATAATCTCCCTGAAGGTGGATAAGCCAAGAGGATGAGGGGGAGGCAAAAGGTGAAGTCATGTTAAGAAGGGAAAAAATAAAGAGCCCTTTTTTTCTGTGTTTCTTGCTGATGGCAGGCAGGCTGTGTGCTTCATCTGCTTTTATCTGCTCTGCTAGCTCTGACCCTACTGTGATCCAGCATGTCTCTGGGCCTCTGAGGAGACATCCCCCACTGACCTGCTCTTTCTCTCCCCAGCAGTCTTGGGCACTGAGCTCAGCACAGTGGGTGAGAACAGCGGGGGAAAATCCACTCCCAGTCCACCCTTGCGGCTCCGCCGGTCCAAGCGCTGCTCCTGCTCGTCCCTGATGGATAAAGAGTGTGTCTACTTTTGCCACCTGGACATCATCTGGGTCAACACTCCTGAGTAAGTCTCTAGAGGGCATCGTAACCCTAGTCATTCATTAGCTCTGGCTTCACCAGAAGCCCGGTTTTAGAGTCTCTTTTCTAGGGACTCTGAAGGTAGCCTTTCATCATAGTTTCCCTCTATTCCTGAAAATAACAACGGCTTGGTTTTTAGCAACAAAGTGGAGGGTCTTCTGGGGTCCCATAGCTCAGGCTACAAGTGATGGGATAGACAGAAGGAGCTGAAGACAAGCACAAGGCCGCCGCACATTTCAAATGAGGAACTTTCAGTGAGGGGAGCCTGTGGGGGACACTGTCACCGTGGCATCTGACAGGGTTTAGGGTTAGGGAATGGCCGAGGTCAGATGTGGGTTACTGCAATCTGTGCTTCTCATGGGAGGGTGGAGACTGAGAGGCAGAAGGGATTATATAGAGGGTGAGAATCTGTTAATTTTACTTATACAAATACCTAGGCTCAAAATATTGCAGTCATTTATGCAGGAAAGAGTTTGTAGCAGAGATAGAACCGGAGCTTGGCTTTCCTTTGCTGCGATATTTTCTCTTTAGACATGCCCATTTCAGAACAGAAATAGAGATGCTGTCCATAGGCTTCTCTTTCACCTACAGAGAAGAAAAGCAGTGTTTCCCCTCTGCCCTGGACACTAGTTCATCACCTATGAAAAGCAGTCAGAAACAAGCCCACATTTACTGTGCGTGCGGTGTCCCATATGACGAAGGAGGACCAAAATCCAAACGCTATCAAACCAAACCACAAAGCACAAGGAGCCTAATAATTACTAAGGGGATACTTCCAAAGCAAGGACTTTATTTCTTAGATGAGAATCAAAATGGACGCATTGGAAATTATTGAAGAGCCCTCTGGCAATGAGTCCTTCCACAAGCATAAGATATCACCCAATGGCAGGAGAAATGTGCGAACATGTATCTCCTCCTCCCCCCATGGGGGGGTGCACTTTTTGCATTATCCTACATGGTTTGAATTGAAAATAGGTTTTAAAAATCATGTGAGTTGGCCGGGTGTGGTGGCTCATGCCTGTAATCCCAGGACTTTGGGAGGCCAAGGCGGGTGGATCATGAGGTCAGCAGTTCAAGACCAGCCTGGCCAATATAATGAAACCCCATCTCTACTAAAAATACAAAAACATTTAGCTGGGTGTGGTGGTGCACACCTGTAGTCCCAACTGCTCAGGAGGCTGAGGTGGGAGAATCGCTTGAACCCAGGAGGCAGAGTTTGCAGTGAGCTGAGATCACACCACTGCACTCCAGAGTGAGACTTTGTCTCAAAAAAAAAAAAAAAAACAAAAAAAAAAATCAAAACCCTGTGAGTCATGGTTTTGCATTGAAGTATCTTCCCACTGTGTACCCACAAATGGTTGTTAATTAAATAGACCATTAGTAAAGGAAGAAAATATAAAGCAGTTGCCAAGCAGAGATGTCCTAATTTTTGACAAAAAATAAACAATGTTGCTTGTGTCAAGAAGAAACTGAACTTTGTGAAGAATTGAAATGGAATTCCACTGGGGGCGGTGGGTGGGGAGGGATAACATGGGGAGAAATGCCAGATGTAGGAGACAGGGGGATGGAGGCAGCAAACCACATTGCCATGTGTGTACCTATGCAACAATCCTGCATGATTTGCACATGTACCCCAGAACCTAAAGTACAATTAAAAAAAAAAAAAAAGAAAAACTTGTTTTTTCCTGCTTAGATACATACAGTCATGGCCATTGATGCACAGGTGTTCCTGACTGTTATTACACTTTACCCTCTGAAATGACACTCCCAAGTGCTGTGTGATGAGCTCCTTGTGTACCCAGTGGAATGGGTGTGCCCTTGTGTCATTTTAAAGACTATTAAGTATGCTAATATCTTTTCTTCCTCTCTTTGGATAATAGGCACGTTGTTCCATATGGACTTGGAAGCCCTAGGGCCAAGCGAGCCTTGGAGAATTTACTTCTCACAAAGGCAGCAGCCCACAAGAATAGATGCCAATGTGCAAGCCAAAAAGACTTGAAGTGCTGGAATTTTTGCCAAGCAGGAAAAGAACTCAGGTGAGCAGAAATACCTTTGCTTTTCAATCAGTTTAATGGCCTCCTGACCTCCTTCCTATCATGGTGCTATCTTCCTGTTTCAGGGAGAGTAACAGAGACATTGAAAGGCAAGGTAAATTCGAAGATAATATGCTGAAATGTTTTTCCTTGTGTATTTTAACAGGACCCTAGACAGTATGGAGATAGCCTGGAATACCCATAAGAAAGGAAAAGACTGTTCTAAGCTTGGGAAAAAGTGTGTTCATCAGCAGTTAGTGAGAGGAAGAAGAATCAGAAGAAATTCAGATGAACACCTAAGACAAACCAGGTAAGAGGGAAGGAAGTAAAATTAGGAAGAGGTTCACAAGAACAGCCAGCCCCGGTCAGTGATGGCAGTGGCCTGTTCTCCAGCCCTTCTTACCTGGGCATGGGAAACACTTAGAAAACAGTAACAGAGGAGATCTATGCATTCTAAAGATTAAAAAGAGCAAAAGAATTCCTCCTAAATATTTCCGTGAAGCTCTGGAATGCAAACTGATGCCCTCTCTACTTTTAGCACGTACCATTTCATCTACAGGTAGATTTCCCAACCAAAATAGATCCAGAGATGCCTTTGTCATTCGGTCATATACAGCCTTTACCTCTCAGAGTCAACGTGTTTACCACTTTCCCTGAGAAATCAAGAATGATTTTGGGGACAGGACATTTAGAAAAAGAATCAAAATGTCATGGATAATCAAGTTCTTCAAAAAGTAGCAGTTATTCAGATGGCCGAGGGAAAAATAAAGTCATTAGATAGGCTTGGTAGAATTTAGAACATGCTGTTTTTCAGGTTTATGATTTTTTTTTTAAATAGGGAAATGTATTCTGGTGCAGAGCCAATATCATTCCAAAAAGCTCTCTCTTTCCCTGGTCAGTCATGCACTGGGATAGAGAAGGGATCTGGATTAGACAACATCACAGAGTTGCTCTGAGCTGCTCTTTGGTGATAACCCTTCCAAATCCTAAACGTTTTGGAATTCACAAGATCGAAGGAGGAAACCTATTCTCCCATCTATCACATGTTCTGCATTTCTCTTTCGTGGTCTATGAAAACTTTCCTAGAAATCCAGTGGCAAGAAGTCCTATGATTAAACTGTTCTGAGCTCAGGCCAGGCAGTCATGAACTACTTCTGAGTTGTTTATTGCTGATTTGTGGGGCAGCCTCAGCCATCAGTTCCTTCACCCCTGCTATGAGAGTTTCCATATTTATGGTTCCAGGCCAGTAATGCTTCCCACAAGATCAGTTTCTGAACTAACCTGGAATAATTTTATGAGTTTGTGTTATGTCAACTATTAAGTCAACATTATAGTTCTTCCCTCTGTATTTCTTCTGTAAAAAGAAAACATTAGGCCCACACAAAAATTCTTTTTTAAAATAATTGCCATAAAGTACTTGCTCTGGGCCTACTGTATGCTTCTTTTCATTTTCTCTCTTTTCAACTAAGCAATTGTCAATTCATTAAGATGACTGTAACTATTCAAAACCTATGCTGAGTTCTTCAATGCAAGGTCGCATAGTGGTGAAGTTTGGGCTGAGGCTACAGAAGAAACCAGAACAGCTCTAGGTTATTTAAACATTGTATTTACTGAAAAATTAGCTGGGTGTGGTGGTGTGCACCTATAGTCCCAGCTACTCTGGAGGCTGAGGCAGGAGAATCGCTTGAACCCGGGAGGCGGAAGTTGCAGTGAGCCAAGATCGTGCCATTGCACTCCAGCCTGGTGACAGGGCAAGACCCCATCTCAAAAAAAAAATTGTATTATTGTATTTATTGCTCAATGCCCCTTAGACTTGACCATATGACCCCTCTCTCCCATTCTAAGCATGGGGCAGGCTTTGTTTATGCTATGGTAATAGATACCACTTGAGGTTTTATCAAAGAGTTGCAGTGGGTGGTGAAAGTTCACAACCAGATTTAGATTTTGTTTGTGCCAGATTCTAATTTTAGATGTTTCTTTTGCAAAGGGGTGATTTTTAAAACTAACATTTGTTTTTTCTTATCTTGCTTTATTAGGTCAGAAACCATCAGCAACAAGGTCAAACAATCTTCTCATGATCCCAAGCTGAAAACCAAGCCCTCCAGGGAGCACAGCGTAACCCACAACCGAGCACACTGGTGACAGACCTTCAAGGCCTGTCTGAAGCCATAGTCTCCACGGACAGCCCCGTGGCCGATTCTGCACTCTCCACCCTGACTGGGATCAGAGCAGGAGCGTCCTCTTTGCTTGTTCCTGACTGGCAAAGGACCAGCGTCCTCGTCCAAAACATTCCAAGAAAGGTTAAGGAGTTCCCCCAAACTGTCTTCATTGGCTTCCATCAGTGGTAACTGTTTTGGTCTCTCCTTTCATATGGGGATAACAATGGACCTCTCAGAAAGCAGAAACGCACGGTGACATTCGAATTCAGGTGGCATCCTCCAGAGAGAGGAAGGAGATTCCACAGAAGGGTGGAGTTTCTGACGAAGGTCCTAAGGGAGTGTTTGTGTCTGACTCAGGCGCCTGGCACATTTCAGGGAGAAACTCCAAAGTCCACGCAAAGATTTTCTAAGGAATGCACAAATTGAAAACATACTCAAAAGGCAAACATGCAAGTAGAAAAAAAAAGACTTTTGTTTAAATTCGTAAAATGCAAAACTGAATGAAACTGTTACTACCATAAATCAGGATATGTTTCACGAATATGAGTCTACCTCACCTATATTGCACTCTGGCAGAAGTATTTCCCACATTTAATTATTACCTCCCCAAACTCTTCTCCTGCTGCCCCCTTCCCCATCCCCCATACTAAATTCTAGCCTCAGAGAAGTCTGGTCTAATGTGTCAGCAGTAGATATAATATTTTCCTAGTAATCTACTAGCTCTGATCCATAAGATAAAAAAACATCATTAAATCAGGAGATTCCCTGTCCTTGATTTTCGGAGACACAATGGTATAGGGTTGTCTATGAAATATATTGAAAAGTAAGTGTTGGTTATGCTTTAAAGCAGTAAAATTATTTTCCTTTATATAACCGGCTAATGAAAGAGGTTGGATTGAATTTTGATGTACTTATTTTTTTATAGATATTTATATTCAAACAATTTATTCCTTATATTTACCATGTTAAATATCTGTTTGGGCAGGCCATATTGGTCTATGTATTTTAAAATATGTATTTCTAAATGAAATTGAGAACATGCTTTGTTTTGCCTGTCAAGGTAATGACTTTAGAAAATAAATATTTTTTTTCCTTACTGTACTGATTTTGAATCGTTACTGCAATTTCTAAGGAGTGGACCAAACTGATTAAGAAATATAAAGGCAAATGGTTAAAGACGGTTTTGTAGAAAAGTGACCATTGGAAGGATTTTACAGTCTAAGCTAATTATAAAAAGAATTTAATCTATATCTTAAATATTGATTTTATATTGCATTGAGGTAAAAACACAAAACACCAAAGCAGCTTTAACACCTCTATCTTCTCTTGGGTAGCAGCCTCCTGCTTCCCTTTCACCTGAAAATCCTCCAGGGACTTCATCCATTAACTTGGCTCAGGCAGGATTCAACAGTTTAAGCTGATGGTGTGGTGAGAGATGCTTTCTCCATATTAATGGACTGAAGGAAGTAATGGCAAGACAACCCCCCAAAACATACCTAGTTATACAGTTACACACCAGAGTTGCTTTTAGAAAATGGGCTGCTCAGAGCAAGTAGAGGCTTCCAATGGCTTTTCATTTTCTCACATTAAGGATTTTGTTTATTAAAGAACATTGACTACCATTGCTTCTTCGTGATAGCCTAGGACTGGCCATCTGCCCATGGAGGTAGAGAAACCAGGTCCTGATTCTAGGTCATCTGCCACAAAGCACCACTTCCTCTTCACTTTGCCTTGGCTGGCCTTGCCAGCTCACTGGAGAGCACAGTGTTGCAACTGGTCACCACTAACTGAGCTCTCCAAGAGCTTGATCAACACTCGAGAATCTTCGTTGCCCTTCTCTGACAGTGTCTGAAGGAATTCCTGTCATTCAACAAATATTAGCTTGTAGTGATCACTGCTGTCCGGACAGTGACACATCAGAAGGATTTCAAATAATAGTCTTCAGGCATGCGTAATCAATGTCCTGGGCAGAGTCTCCATCCTCATTGACCTTCATTTTTCTTTTTAAGGCACAGTCCAATGTCTTTGGGGAATTGTTTTTTGTTTGTTTTTGTTTTTTTGAGACAGAGTTTTGCTCTTGTTGCCCAGGCTGGAGTGCAATGGCACGATCTCACTGCAACTTCTGCCTCCCAGGTTCAAGTGATTCTCCTGCCTCAGCCTCCTGAGTAGCTGGGCTTACAGGCATGCGACACCACACCCAGCTAACTTTGTATTTTTAGTAGATGGGGTTTCTCCATGTTGGTCAGGCTGGTCTCAAACTTTCAACCTCAGGTGATCCTCCCGCCTCAGCCTCCCAAAGTGCTGGGATTACAGGTGTGAGCCACTGCGCCCAGGGGTGAAATTGTTTATAAAGCTTACTTTATGTAGTAAACTTCCTCAGTGTGTGGCTCTCAAGGGGACTGTTAAGCTTTGCCAACATTGACAAGGTGCTTGATCTGAACTTAGCCACTATTTAATCTTGATTGTAAAATTCACCATACAATTTCCTTGTATGGTGAATTTTCTCATCTGTTAAATAAGGGAGTTTGGGGGAGTTTATCTAATACCTCTGAGAAAGAGTTCAAGATTACATAAAGAAGTTGAAGTGGCGTGATAAAAATGAAGATCTGAGCTTAGAAGACATGGACCTAATACATTTAAGAGGAAGTCAGAATGAGAGAAGCCACTGAACAAAACAGTCCAAAGGACAACATAGCAAGTCAGAGTAATAAGAGTTTTGGTTGCGTTTTTCATCAGTCAAATGCTTAAACCCTCTGTTCCCATGTTTTATATATATATTAATTACTATATTATTATATATATATTACTATATATAGTAATATATATACAATATATACTATATATATATAAATATATATATATAGTATATATACTATATATACTATATATATACAAATATATATATACAATATATACTATATATAGAAATATATAGTATATATTATATATATTACTATATATTGTAGTAATACTATACTGTATATTATATATATTACCATATATATAATACACATAGTATATATTATATATATTACTATATATATAACTATATTGTTATATATATATATTACTGTATATATTACTACATATATAAAAATATAGTAACATATATAGTATATATAAATATATATACTAATATATATATTATATATAAAACCCTGTTTATATATATATATATATATTGCTATATATATATATATATATATATAAAACCCTCTGTTTTTACATATATGTAAATATATATATTACTATATATATATATATAAAACATTTTCTTTGTCTGCTCATCAGTTGATGGGAACTTAGGTTGATTCCATATCTTTGCAACTGTGAATTGTGCTGTGTTAAACATACTCGTGTAGGTGTTTTTTGATGTATTGACTTCTTTTCCTTTAGGTAAATTCCTAGTAGTGGGATGGCTGGATAGAGTGGTAGATCTACTTTTAGTTCTTTGAGAACTCTTCATACTGTTTTCTACAGAGGTTGAACGAATTTACATTCTTCTTGGAGATTTTTAGCAGCGCAATTTTATGGTTGCCAAAGTCAAGATCTGCCTTAGCCCAGGGCTTGCTAGGGACCTAGATGTGCAATAGGAAGGAGCAAGAGGGACAAGTTGCCTGTAAGATTGATTCTTGCCCTCTTAGATTAATTTGGGACTAGGAAAGAGTGGCCCTATAATTTATTATTTAAACTGGGACATATTTGACAGTACGTGGTGACACTCTTAACAATTCTCATGGAGCTACGCACTGGGCTGTTTTGAAAAAAACTGGACACATGGTCACCTTAGATCAAAACAAGCCTTGAATCAGGTCAGAATTTCAGAACCATCTTGGCTTCTTGGAAGTGTCAGAGCGTGGTGCTGTGTAAGCACACTCAATGTCTGTATACCTTTCCTGCAGATGAGGCTGTGGCAGGGCAACTCCTCCTTTTCTGGTGCCTTCAGCCTCAGGGCTTGGGGCATAATGTGTCATTCAATAAATGCTTGTTCAATGGATAAATAAATACACAGGTGAGTTCCAGTGTTCGGTAAGATGGGAAAAGCTGGTACTCTTCTAGCCAGAATGCAACTAGGCTACAGAAGATTTGTAAGACCCATTTCCAGGACTCTCTTTGCAGAGTCGATGTAGCTGAAATCTTCTTTTATTGAGGCTCTGGGCTGGTGGTAAATTATTTGACACAATGGGGTATTCTTTCTACTCCAATCCATCCTGCATGTCACCATAATAATAACAATAATCGTCTCCAAATGCTTTTAATTATAATTTCAATAACTACAGAGCTAGAAGGAAATTAAAAACAACTTAAGCTATTACCCCATCTCAAAAGCCTTCCATTGGCACTCTGCTTATAGAATAAAAATACACTATCTATGAGACAGGCACTACACCAGGAAGAAAGATTGAAAAATGTTACAATTTCAGTATTGGGCATATTAAGTTTTAAATTTTTTGTCATGATGTGAAAGTTGTCAGGATCAAAACGAAATCACCTGTGTTAAAAACCCTAACAAAGGGAGCCAGGAAAGGCCATAAAGGGAGATTTCTCATGCACAAATGCCTGATAACCAAAGCTATCACAAAATACTTTGCAAAAACCACAATCTTGCATAAAGGCCATCACAACCTTACGCAAAAAATACTTCCGTGAAGACATCGGCCCAGCAACTGCCTGTCTAGCCTCAGAATGGTGCCACCTTTGTTACTGATAATTGTAGCCAAGAATAACCTCAAAACAATTACGTTATCCTCCTCATTTTTCCTTTAACAATCTTTGTTTTGCTTTACCTCCCCAAATATGGACATAGTTTACTATGACATATGTATTTTCATTGCAACGTCCATTCCTGAATAAATGTTTTCTTTTTATTTATTAATGTATTTGTTTTTGAAACTGGGTCTCACTCTGCCACCCAGGCTGGAGTGGAATGGCAGTCACAGCTCACTACAGCCTTCACTTCCCAGGCTCAAGTGATCCTTCCACTTCAGCCTCCTAAGTAGCTGGGACCACAGGTGTGCACCAACATGCTCAGCTAATTAAAAAAAAAAAAAATGTGTAGAGATAGGGTCTCCCTATGTTGCCCAGATTGGTTTTGAACTCCTGGGCTCAAGCAATCTTCTCACCTTGACCTCCCAAATAGCTGGGTTTACAAAAGTGATTGTCCCCAGCTCAATTTTTTTTAGGGAGTCTCTCTCTGTCTGTTATCTAGGATGACAGTGGTTATCTTCAAATGCATCCAACATTTGAGAGAATAGTGTAATGAAGCCAATATACCTAGCATACAGTTTATACTGTTGTTGAGATATAATTGGTGTTATTTTATCTCTACCTGCATCCTGCCCTCCTTCTTTGAGTTACTTTGACACCAATCCCAGGTATCATTATTATCTTATCTGTGAATATTTCAGTGTAGACGTAAGGAGCTTGATATGCCTTGTTTAATCAGGTAAAATGTGAAATAGTCGTCTAGATATGTGGGCCTAGAGCTTGGAGTGAATGAAGAACTCACAATAACAAAAGCCTCATGGAACTCATAACAACAAAAGAGACAGTGGATGTTGACAGCTCGTGTTTATGTGGTGCTTGCTAATATCCCAGACAGTCTTTCGAGAACTTCACATGTATCAACTCATTTCCATCTCACTAAAACCCTATGAGGTATTTATCCTATGTTATAGATGAGGAAACTTGAAGACAGAAATTCAATAGTAACTTATGCAAGGTCAGGCAGCTAGTGAAGAGGTAGGAACCAGGTAATATCATTCACTATGATTTTTGATTCAGAAGAATCCAAAGCGATAAAGGTTACACTATAGGATAATCAAGTCCTGTGATGGTATCAAAGTGACAGTGATCGCCTCTGCCTGGAGGCGGGGAGGGGAAGTGGTGGTTTCAGGGAAGGTTTCATAAAAAGAAACAGTGAGAAATCAGCCCTGAATTCCTCAGTAAGCAAGATACCATTCGAAAGAAATTTAAAGCTGAATCAAAGGCATGAAGAAGTCTCAATAAAATGCTTTGCCAATAGATGACTTGATAAAAAGAACATAACCTAACATGCTCATGTGATTGACTCATAAGAAAAGTAAACAGGTATCTAGATCATTAAAAGGTGATTTATCTTGCCATAATTCCAGGATGTTGAAAATCGTAAAGCCACACAACAACAACAAATGGGACAGAAATCTCTAATTTTCAAGTGGCATTGATTGAGTTGAAATTTTGGGGTATGACTTTAAAGACAGAAAGAAAGCAATTCTAACAGATTTTGACTGAATTTTGAGAAGTTAACTACATTTGTTAACATTACAATATGATGAAATAATTCCACTGAAAATCACTGTACTTACTGAATGTAAGCTTATTTTATAGTTCACATGCCCTATCAACCTACTCTTTGACACATGGTCACAAATGTCTTCTCACCATGCCAAGAATTCCCTCTTGATATATGGATAAAAATAAGCCACCTGTCAACTTAGATGTCTTCTTTGTGTTTGAACAACTTGATAAGGTACTATTACGGATCGATCCTGCTCTGATGTTGGTCACTGGTGTGGTTCTCCCCACATAACCTCATCATTTTGCTCTGATCACTGGCCACAGGTAGGCAGTGCCTCTTGGTTTGGTAAAAGAAAAAAATGCCCTGGACAATTAGGGAAACGATCTTATCTAGACTACTACAATAACGCAAATGTTCATTAATGAAAAATATCTCAAAGAAAGGAAGGAAACCTGGGATTTTATAAAGGCAGTAAATGAGGGAGCCACAGTGAGTCTCTTGGTAGTCATAAGAAGGATGGAAATGGTCTTTTCTGAACCATGAAGAAAGGGTGGAGAGGAAGATGCAAGAGCAGGCTGTTTCTTTGCAGTTTGCCATTTTTCAGAACACAAAGGATTGAGGAGATTTGAGGGACACAGGACTTAGGTAAAGTTCAACATTGTCAGTCCCTGGTTTTGTTCAAGATGAATATCATTCATCAAAGAAACATGCAATGACAATCATAAATCTTCCGAGTGGGGTGAAGTAAGGTCTCAGAAATCATTTCTCAAAGAGTCTTGGTGTTATTCCTACAAAGCCAGGTGAAGCATCTATAGAGAGATAATGGGAAGGTCAGTTGTTTGGGGATTCTGGGAATTAGGCACCTAAAAGGAAGGATGCTTAAAAAGAAAAAAAGAAATATTAGTATAACCGGTATATCAAAGGGCCAGAAATTGAATTCCCAGGGTAATCAGTTCAGTAGATTCCAAGAGGTCAGTGGAGGATAGTCTTTCAATTTTGTAGCACTGCTCTTTGAGTGTCTTGGAGCTACTGAATAGGACATCAGTGCTTTCAGCAGTGCACTCCACAGAGTGTGTCTGACTTAGCATTCCACAGGCTTCTTAGAGGCCCAGACACTGCCTTTCCAGGGAGAAACTGGGCCCATGAAGGGTCTGCTATAGTGGTGAGTCCTTATATATAGGACTCACCTATCTATAAGTATATATAGCAAATTTTAGCTTATAATGCTCCTTCAGATCTTAGGAAAAAGAACCCAGATACAAGACAACCTAGAGTCCTCATAGGGACCTGACTCAGTGACACCAAGTCAGGCAGCAGGGAGAAAAATTGTAAAAAAAGTTTGAAACTGGAAAGATTGAAAATCTGATAAGGACTGATAATTTGGGAATGTTGCAGGATCCAGCCTAACTTACAGATAGGGACAAAAACTGTTTTTTTCACAGCTCAAGAGAAAGTTAATTAAAATTCCACCAGACAAGAAAGTTTCATTTTCATCATTATTCACATTTGATTAAAAAAAATCCCAACAGCTCAAAAAGAATGAACAAGGTTAGAATGAGGTAACCTGAAGTATGTGCTATTTGATGTGATGTATAGTTTTTCATTAAAATGCAAAATTTCTTTGTGTAGTCACTGACTTCGGATCAAGAATAATGTTGAAGAAAGATTATTCTTGCCATTATAAGCCATCTCATTAGATCTAGCATGGTTATTCAGATAGGTACAGCAACAAAGGTAATTTACCATTTTAGCCTTTTAAATTTGCTTTTTGGAAATTTTCATAAGGAGGCTCGGATTGGACATTTAAAAGTCTCTCTAGGCAGGAAGCCAAGCCAAGAACTTGCTACCACATCTCACCTATCAAGTACCTATAAATTTGGGCAAATTTCTTTCTTCTCCAAGTCCCCAAAATATCCTAGGATTCTTAGGCCTACCAGAAAGAGACTTTATTTATTTCCTAACTCACTGATAAGGATGAAGATTTGTAAACCAGGTATCAGGCCTGTTTTCCTGTGAAGGCTTTGTAAAGCATCATCTCCATAAAGCCAACCTCATTTCTTAAAAACATCTGGTCATAGCTGACTAAATGAGCATCATTCTCAGCTATGACATTCCGAGCACTGCCTTAGTTTTGCATAACCTGCATTTTCAATTTTGTCAAGGCGACAAGAAGGAGGTGGTACATGCCTGTAATCCAGCTACTCTGGAGGCTGAGGCAGGAGGATCGCTTGAACCCGGGAAGCAGAGGTTGTGGTGAGCTGAGATCACACCATTGCACAAGAGCGAAACTCTGTCTCAAAAAAAAAAAACAAAAAAAAACAAAAAAAAACCCCAGATTCTTATTGAACCTATGCAAATAATTATATTGCCATGAAAATAAAAATACTCAATAAGAGTTTCCAAATTCTGGGGGAGTCAGGCAGAGAGCATAAAATATCACTATGGAACATTTCATTTTGTTTTTTGTTTTGTTTTGTTTTTTTGAGTCGGAGTTTCACTCTTGTTACCCAGGCTGGAATGCAATGGCACGGTCGGCTCACCGCAACCTCCACCTCCTGGGTTCAGCCAATTCTCCTGCCTCAGCCTCCTGAGTAGCTGGGATTACAGGCACACGCCACCATGCCCAGCTAATTTTTTTATATTTTTTTTTTTTAGTAGAGATGGGGTTTCACCATGTTGACCAGGATGGTCTCGATCTCTTGACCTCGTGATCCACCCGCCTCGGCCTCCCAAAGTGCTGGGATTACAGGCATTTCATTTTGTAAGTGATATCATATTCTCTGAGTTTATAAACTGAGTTTCAGTTTACAAAAAAGCAAACCTAAATTGCCATGAATTATAGATAGCTTAAGAGAAAAAGAAAGGGCTTCGCTATATATCCAGAAAACAGACTATCAGAATGATCATATTCCAAAGAGAAAACACAGTCAGTCCTCATCAGCTCGTTTAGTCCTATGTAGTTCTTATTCCACTCAGTCTTGAGTGAAGAGTCTCATGAGCCCCTTTGTTCCTCAGCTAGAGTTCTAGCAATCCTAACTCAGTCCACTAGTATGTTCTCAATGTTGTTTAAGTGACACCATCAGAAGCCTGTACCCAAAAATATCAGGAAAAAGTAAAGGACAATCTGGCATCATCCTTTTCTACAGGGCTTTGAGACACTACCATGCCGAGGACAAGCATTGTGGCCTGCAGCTGATCTGCAAAGACTGAGATGCATCAGAGTAAAACGAAGACTATCTGTAGATGACAAAAGAAATGGCATTGTGGTTAACTTATTACTGATAATTTTCAAAAGTGAAAGATCTGATGACAGGTCATTAGAACAATAATGCGGAAACCATCATTCTCAGCAAACTGACACAAGAACAGAAAACCAAACACTGCATGTTCTCACTCATAAGTGGGTGTTGAACAATGAGAACACATGGACACAGGGAGGGGAACATCACACACTGGGGTCTGTTGGAGGGTGGGGGGCTAGGGGAGGGATAGCAGGGGGTAGGGAGATTGGGGAGGGATAACATTAGGAGAAATAGCTAATGTCAGTAATGGGGGGATGAAGGCAGCAAACCACCATGGCATGTGTATACCTATGTAGCAATCCTGCAAGATCTACACATGTACCCCAGAACTTAAAGTAAAATAAAACAAAGAACAATAATGCAACTGACAAGGAAATCTGGCTGTTCATGTGGCATGCAAAACAAGATAAAGAAGTTGATCCAGAAGGTTTTAGACAAGGTGGTAATTTCCCCTATTTTCAAAAAGGAGTGGATATTACATATGATTTATAAAAATGGGTTGTATTACTCCATTCTCAGGTAGTGCTATAAAGAACTACCTAACACTGGGTAATTTATCAAGAAAAGAGGTTTAATTGACTCAGTTTCCCAGTCTTTTTTTTTTTTTTTTTTTTGAGACGGAGTTTCGCTCATGTTACCCAGGCTGGAGTGCAATGGCGCGATCTCGGCTCACCGCAACCTCCGCCTCCTGGGTTCAGGCAATTCTCCTGCCTCAGCCTCCTGAGTAGCTGGGATTACAGGCACACGCCACCATGCCCAGCTAATTTTTTGTATTTTTAGTAGAGACGGGGTTTCACCGTGTTGACCAGGATGGCTAGATCTCTTGACCTCGTGATCCACCTGCCTCGGCCTCCCAAAGTGCTGGGATTACAGGCGTGAGCCACAGAAAGCCTGGTTAGGAGGCCTCAGGAAACTTAACGATGGTGCTGGAAGGTGAGGGGGAAGGAGGCACCTTCTTCACAATGGTGGCAGGAGAGGGAGAAAGCCAAGGGGGACATGCCACACACTTTTAAGCCATCAGATCTTGTGAAAACTCACTCACTATCATGAGAACAGCAAGGGAGAATTCACCTCCATGATCCAGTCTCCTCCGGCCAGGCCCCTCATTCAACACAAGGGGATTACAATTCCACATGAGATTTGGGTGGGGATGCAGAGCGAAACTATATCATGGGTAAACATTATTTTGACAGAGAAAAAAACTTAATAATTTTAATAATCCTGACACAAAATACCATGAATATGTCAAGCATATGGTTAGAATATACCGAGAATATATTCTGAATGAGTATGGAGTACATCCTAAATATCTATATGTTAATAAAACTCCATAGGGAGGTGATGCGTATCCTCAGTTGAAAATCACTGGCCTAGAAGATTCTAGGTTCACCTCAAAGAAGCAGATTTGTGATCAAGTTGATATTTAAAAAAAAATAACTGAAATAATTGAATAACTGAAATTATGACTGCACTGTACTATTGTGTAATATTAGACGCAGCAGAACTAGGGCTGTGACAAATAGAACTATATGAGGAGCGATGGTATGGACAATTCTCTAGGGATTTCTACAGTACACACCTTCTGAACTATAACTAACACACATTTTACCTAAAGAAAGCAAGCAAATCTGATTTCCTAACTTATCAATTATAACATATCAAATACAGATACAGGTATTGATCGACTTACGACCTATGCAACTTACAACCATTCGACTTTACAACCACAATCGCTAGCCATGACTGCTCTGCTGTAGATTTTTGGAAACACTACAACATTTTGATGTGTATCAAGAATATCGCTACTGCCTGGGAGGCTGTGACGACAAAGTGCATGAATGGCATCTGGAAAAATTGTGTTAAGCGCTATGTTAATGATTTTGATGGATTTGACAGTGAACATGAACTTGAAACGATTCGGGAAAAAATAGTAAAACTCGCTAAAGACCTTTCTTTGGAGTGTAAAATGGAAGATGTCGAAGAGTTGCTAGACAAAGAATCCAGAGAACTTACAAATGAAGAGCTAATCGGACTGGATGAAGAAAGAGTGGCGGAAGAAGAAAGAAGAGAAGCAGAGAAAGAAGAGGAGGAGCCAGAAAGAAAGTTCACCACGAAGGGATTATCAGACGGTTTATCTTTACTGAATAAACTTCTTATACATTTCGAAGCAATGGACCCAAACATCGAACGATTTGCAAGGATTGAACGGATGGCGCACGATGTGTTTCGTCCATATCGTGAAATTTATGAAGAAAAAAGAAACATACAATTCAGACAAAGCTCACCATGTTTATGAAAAAATCAACTCCGGTAACCCCAACTGCTGCCTCAGATGACGACATCAACGATCCGCAGCCAACCACCAGCGGCCAATAAAATGTTTCGTACATGTTTATATATTTTGATATGTTTTGCAATTGGGAAAATGTTTCATACGGGAATTTTTACACCTGTATTTTGTATTTTTGTATGCACCTGTATTTTGTAATTTTGTATGTTTTGCAAATATTAAACCAGTTGTACTGGTAATGCAGTGTTTTACTTAAACCTGACAAATGTAAAAATAAGAAACAAAATGGTGTAGAGATGATACAAATGGCATAAAATGAACAAAGAAAATTATGATATATAACAATAATGAAAGAAAATTATGATAAAATATGACTTAAAGATTTTTATAACAACATTTCACAGTACTGTACATATATATAGCCTACTCAACTTACGACCAAATCGTGTTACGACCAGTCTGTTGGAACCAATCGTGGTCGTAAGTCGAGCACTAGCTGTAATTATTTCCAGCATCTCTCTTTTTTGTCGTTGTAGATAAAAGAATAAATCTTGTTACTTTTCCAGCCCCTATACCCTAGAAAATTTTCAGAAATAGTTTTAGGTATAAAAGAAATCATTAAGATTGTGTTTGGGGAAGACAAACATCAAAAGTTGCTAGTCGAGTTGAACACTTGGTTAAGTAACATTGTGGGTTACTGAGAAACAATACTTGGTTACATATTTGACTAAAACAACCATAAAATATTTAAAAAGTAAATATAGGAGGTAATATGACTGCAAAGTAGATTAACTCTTTCTAAGAAACTGTTTTCTTAAATAATTAAGTACATTTTTGTGCTTTGAATGTGTTCTCCGGAAATTCATATGTTAAAACCTAATCACCAATGTGATGGTATTTGCAGGTGGAGCTTTTGGGAGGTGATTAGATCATAAAGACAGAGACCTTATGAATGGGATTAGTGACCTTAGAAAAAGAGGCCAAAGATAGCTGCCCTGCCCCTTCTACCACATGAGGACACAGCAGAAGACACCATCTACCAACCAGTAAAGGGTCCTCACCAGACACTGAATTTCCCAGTGCCTTGATATTGGACTTCCCTACTTCCAGAACTGTGGGAAATAAATTTCTGTTGTTTATAAGCCACCCAGTTTATAGTATTTTGTTACAGTATCCCAAACAGACTAAGGCATGAAAAAGTCAGCATAAACCAGGTTATTCAAGTAAGACACAGGCACTGTTTTCTAGGCAGATTGCACAGTAGATAAAGAGTAACCATTTACAATCTTTTATTAAAAGCAAACCAACAATCTGAGAAAAAATTTCATTAAACAGAAAGAAAACAAAATTCTAGCTCCCTTCCTTCCTTTCCTTCCTCTTTCTTTCTTTCTCTTTCTTTCTTCTTTCTTTCCTTCTTTCTTTCTTTCCCTCTCTCTCTTTCTCTCTCTCTCTTTCTTTCTTTCTTTTCTTCCTCCCTCCCTCCCCTCCCCTCCCCTCCCCTCCCTTCCCCTCCCTTTCCCTCCCTCCCTCCCTCCCTCCCTCCCTTCCTTCCTTCCTTCCTTCCTTCCTTCCTTCCTTCCTTCCTTCCTTCCTTTCCTCCCTCCCTTCCTCTTTTCTTTCTTTCTCGGAGTCTTACTCTGTTGCCCAGGTTGGAGTGCAGTGGAGTGATCTCCTCACTGCAACCTCTGCCTTCCAGTTTCAAGCGATTCTGTGCCTCAGTCTCCCGAGTAGCTGGGACTGCAGATGCATGCCACCACACCTGGCTAATTTTTTGCAGTTTTAGTAGAGATGGGGGTTTGCCATGTTGGTCAGGCTGGTCTTGAACTCCTGACCTCAGGGGATCCACCTGCCTTAGCCTCCCAAACTGCTGGGATTACAGGCATGAGCCACTGTGCCCCACCTCTAAAGCTGTTCTTGAAAATTTTATATGTATATCCATTAAACTTTACCTAACTTTGGCCATGACAAATACAATTCCTTTTCTGAGAAGCTCCTGCAGTTTTCAGTGTCCATATGCATCCCTACCAGTGAAACTTCTCAAAGTGCCAGAAATTCATTAACAGATGTATACCAATTTTTACCACATAAGAGGCAAATTTACAAACTTAAAATGATGGTTAGCAATTAATGTTCAGTATTCTACTTTTCTCAGAAATGATCTAGACAGCTCTGGATATCCATTTGTTAAATAAATTTACTACTGGCCTAAGATTTTAAGTTTCTTAAAGACTTTGCAGATTATCTTCAAGCTGACACATTGTATAACATAATTACTGCTGAAATAAAATTTGTCAAAATAAGTATTCAAATTACTTACATACAAATTTACATTTTTTTCATCATTTAAAATATTTAGTAGAAGTGATGCTAGGTCACTCAATTGTTAAATCTGTATACGTTTAGGAAAAATATTCACAAGTAGAATAAAATCTATACCTATACAATATTTAACACTGATAAATCAGAGAAAACTTAGCTGTATTTATTAAACCAAAATTATTAAACTAGACTCATTTGCCAAAAAAGTATCTAAATTACATAAAATTGAATTCCTAAATTGTTTCTGAGTTAATTTCTATAACAATACCTCTTTTAGTCTCCACACTGAAAGTATTAGAGATTCAATTTTCTTAATTTCTTTCTCTTAATAAAAGAATATTTAATTTATGTGAATGCTTATTTATCTCTAAGCCAATCAGACTAGAGATTTTTTAAGAGATTTTATACATAACATAGCTTACTAATATCAGAAGGTAGAAAAATATTACACACTCACATAATGAAAAGTAAAGGCCTTTCTAAAGGCAGACATACAGAGAAAGCTTATAGTTTCATTTCTAGAATTTTAGTTAGATGTCAAACATAAACCCAGAAATACAAAACTCACCAGTCCAGATATTAACTTCCCAGTTGGCGTAATATTCTTAACAGATTTGAACTAAAAATAGACAGACAGAGAGAAGCGATTCTAACTAAATTCTGTCACCTTTCATCCAACAGAGACAATGTCTCTGTAAACCATCAGCTGCTTACAGAGATCATCAAGTGTTCAGATAATGAAACTAGAGGATGTCATTAGAAACTGAGTGAATGCTCAGGAAAAATAACAATCAAGTCTACTGTGCTACCGATGAATGCAAATCCAGAGCACACGAGTTGGACTCACCGTTGGGTCAGGAACACAAAGGGCTCCAGCTGTCTAGATACTCCTGCGGAGTAACGGAGGTCTGAAGGTGAGGCCCAATCTATCCAAGTTCTTGCACCCAACAGAGGGAGTCCTTGTAAGGAGAATGGGGTAAGAAAGGGAGGCTGGTCAGCACAAACGTATCAGGGAAGTGGCTCAAGGGCAGTAAAATGACGAAGAGTATGGTCATTGCATTCAGATACACCTGGATTCAAACCATGGGTCCACTATTTACGAGCCCCTTGGGAAGCTATTTTACCTTCCTATGTCTTCATCTATTCATCTATAATATGGAGATAATAATACCTACCACACAGTGTGATTGTAGATTGCCATCCATATGAAACTCTGGGGACCAGCCTTTTATACATCACACAAACCCTTCACCATGTGACTCTCACTTACTTTACCTGTTTTATCTTTTTTTGTTTTTGTTTTTTTGAGACAGGGTCTCTTTCTGTTGCCCAGGCTGGACTGCAGTGGCATGAACACAGCTCACTACAGCCTCAACTTCCTGGGCCCAAGCCATCCTCCCACCTCAGCCTCCTGAATAGCTGGGACTACAGGTGCACACCACCATGCCTGGCTAAATTCTTATTTTTTAATTTTTTGTAGAGATTGGTCTTACTTTGTAACCCAGGCTGGTCTCAAACTCCTGGCCTCAAGTAATCCTCTTGCCTCGACCTCCCAGTGCTGGGATTACAGGTACGAGCCACCACACCCAGCCCTCCTGTTTTATCTTCACCCTACATCTGTACTATTGCAGGGGAACATTTCTCAAATTTTGTGTGCAACAGAATTAACCTGGAAAGGTTTGACAAAATGAAGATTCCCAAGTCACAAACGTCAGAAATTATGATCCAGCAAAAGATAGCACCTAGAAATCTTTGTTTTGGCAAGAACCCAGGTGGTGCAGATGTGGGTGCTTTTTTAGGTTATGTGGAATTTAAAAAATATACCATGTTAGCTATTCCTCACCCTGGCTGTGAACTTTCTCTCCACCCAGGCTTTTGAAATGCTACTTTCTCAGAGAAGAATGGCTTTTCTTCAAGATTCTTCTGGTGAGCTTCTTTTCCAATATTTTCTCTTCTGTGAGGCCTTCCTGGACTTCTCAAGGCAAAAAGGCTTTGTGGTCTCTACTCTGGTATTTGTTAACAAGTCTGATACTCAACTTGACAGAGAGCTCTTGCAGGGGAGGCACGGCATCTTTCCATCTGTGTTCTCAACATCCAGAGAAGGCACGCTTTGAATGTCTGTTAATTGAAATGACAATCCCAACACTATATTGCAAGAAGAACTATTGGAATCTCTCCCATATTTAGCTTTAAAGTCATCTACAAGCCAGAACTGAGGGTCTTGCAGAGTTTCAGGCCAGAAGGTAGTAAGAGGTTTGTCAAGTCACAGAATGAAGAAAATATCTGCAATACATATATCTGATAAAAGACTGGGCATCTCTCTGGAATATCAGTTTCTAAGAAATGGTGCTAACACGTCATTGTAATAAATCAGAAAAATGGTGCCTGGTAACTCAGGTTTCCACATGCAACTCCTCTCATTACTCGAAAAAAAAATTGTTCTACTTTGACCAAAGTAGATGATGCCTTTGAGTATTAAAAAAAAAAAAAAACCCCACTCCTTCCCAGCATCAGCCTATCTCTGTTACTTTTGTACATTAATATGTTATTAGGTACAATGACAGACGGCTACCATGGGAGTCCAGCTACTTGACAATCATTCGAAGTCAGCACGAAGAGATGCGCAGAAATCTAAAAAGACAAGATGAAGTGCTCTATCTAGGCAACAACGCTTTGCAATACAGACGTCACTGATCTCTACTTCGGAATGTGAGTAAAAATTTTTCTCTGGCTATGGGCAACAACATAAGCCATGAAATGAAAGAACTCCAGATAAATTAAAATGATAAATTTAATGATTTAGTGTGAACATAAAGAGCTTTACAACTTCATGAACTGAAAAAACAGCTTCAATGTTAGAAGTCAAGAGAGCAACTCCCTTTAGAGGGTGGGGTGGTGGTAGTGGGCAGAAGAGAGCCCAGGGGACTTCTGATCTTCTTTTTCTTGATCTGGGTGCTGAGAACATGGGTGTGTTCAATTTGGTGGAATGCTTCAAGCTGTACATTATGATATGTGCTCTTTCCCGTATGTGTTATATTTCAAAAAAGCTTACCCCTTCCTACTCTCAAAAAGTGTTTCCCTTTCTTTCCTTTTCTTTTTTTTTTAACTAAATACACGCTGAACAAATATGCCAAGAATAATAGTTCGAAGGGGTGCCAGCATGCTAGCATGCCTCCAGGAACATACGTGTCTTGGTCTGGACTGGGCATCAGATGTGCATTTTCACTCGATGTAGTTCATTTCCTTGTTCCATGACTTAGCTTTCCTCTTTGGGGTAAAGACTTTTCCAGCATTTTTCTTGAGCAAGATTCTCACTTTTGCTGCATCCAGGGAGACTCCTTCAGTGCTATGGTTCTGCCTCGGATTAGTTTCCTTGTACATGTTGCTTGGCTTTGTCAGGCCTTAATGCCATCCTGAAGCTGGTAAAATGAGCCAAGTGACTTCATCTCTCATGGCACACCTTGAGGACATTACTTGGGCATGAGCCAATTTACTGCTCACAGCCTGAGAGACGTTTTTTTTTTTTTTTTTTTTTTTTTTCCCACGAGCTAGCTCCTCTCCTCCTCTCTCACAAAGAACTTCCTCTATGGGAAAAGACACATCAGAGAATACGAAGCATTGTAACGAGTGAGAAATATGCTTGACATGGGGAAGGAGCTGCTGTCCTCACTACCCTCCTTCTCCACCCTCCCACACTGATGTGCCAACTCTAATTTCTCACTAATGCTTGGGTTTCACTCTAAGCTCTCATTGCTTGCTCATGCCCATCAACAGAAATATCCAGGAAAAGGAAAAGAAGAAAGAGCATCAGGAATGACTAGCCTGTCTGCAAGCAATTCCTTGTTGCCGACTGCCTTCAGTAGCTTGGAATGCAGTGACAGAAGTCGCATTTTTCTCTCTACCAGGGGCCTGACACTGACCATGTCAGTGAGTGCCAATTGGCAGCACACGTGTGTTGGTTGACCCTTGGCTTCAAGACCAAGCTAAGCATTTGCTTTCCTTTGGTCAATTCCACTGGTCCTTCTACTTGGTCAAGCCCATCACTCTCTGACCCAGGGCCAGAGGAACGTCACATTTCTCCAAACTTGGACAACATTGCAACACCAAAAAGGCTTGTACTGAAGTATGGGGGAGGCAGATGTGAGGAGTCATCATTTTGTCAGATTGCAGAGGTGTTGCAGCCCGTTAGTTTCAGGATGTTTTTATTTTGTTCCCTTCCGGTAAATGTTTTCAGAGATTTTGCCTTGGTCTTTCAAGATGTTTTATAAGTTATGGGTCTCTTTAAGATTTAAAATCATCTTAATGTGGTATAATTTATATATAATAAAATGCCTGGACAATTATCCCATTTGATGGGCTTTACAATTATATATACCCATCCAAACCAAGATATAAAACATCTTCTTCACCCAGAAAACTCCTTATATCCTTTGAACCTTTTCCAGTCAATTCCCTTACACACACTCACTCCTGCCCTGTCCCCAGCCCCGTTAGAACCTAGAGGAAGTCACTGTTCAGATTTCTTTCACCATAAATTAGTTTTGCTTCTATACAATGTACCTCAGTATATATTCTTTTAGGTCTTGCTAATTTTGTTCAACGTAATGTTTTTGAGATTTGCCCATGTTACTGCCTTTGTCAGAAGTTTGTTCTACTTTATTGCTGAGTAATATTTCATTGTATAAATATATCATAATACATTTATCAATTCTTCTGTATGAGTATGATGGAATTGTTGCTATTTGGAGCTATTACTAAGGCTGCTATGAACATTCTTGTAAAAGTCTTTTTTATGTTTTTTTTTTTCCCCATTTCTTTTGCATAAATACCCGGGAGAAGAATTGCAGGGCCATAAGTAGGATTATGGTTAGTTAACTTTAAGTGAAAGTTCTAAAATTTTTCCAAAGTGGTTACATCATTCTTACGTTCCTACCAGCAGTGCCTGGGATATCCAATTGCTTCATGCTTGGTATTGTCAATATTTTTATTTTACTTAGGCCAACAATTGGTATTATCACATTTTATTTACTTCAGCCATGCTGATTTGTGTGAAATGCCATTTCACTGTGACATCAGCTGACATTTCTCTGATGATCAATTGTGTTGAGCACATTTTCATGAGCTTACTGGCCATTGGTTCTTTCTATGTGATAGGCATATTCATGGATTTTGCCTGTTTTTACAAATCGAGTTGTGTTTTTATTGTTGGTTTTTAAGAGTTCTCTATACATCCTAGAAAATATGCATTTTCCAGATTGTGGCTTGAGAATTTGTTTTGTAATGATGACTTCTGATGAACAGAAATTATTAATATTTATGAATCTGACATCAATTTTTTCTTAATTACTGCTTTTTATGTCCTGTTTAAGACATCTTTGTCTTCCCAAAGGTTGTACTATCTTCTCAAGGTTCCTCTTATATTTTGGTCTATGATCCACATCAATTAATTGTTGTGCATGGTATAAGGTCGTGGGGAGGTGTCAAGACTTATTTTTCCCCCCAAATACCCAGATGTTCTGGCACTATTTGTCTAAAAGTCTTTTATTTCCGCACTGGAATGACTTGATATTTTTGTTAAGAAACCACTAGTATGTATGCATATGTGTCTACTTCTGGGTTCTCTGTTTTGTTCCATTGCTCCATTTCTGTACTCCTTTCATTTCCATAGGTCACTATCATAATATCTATAGTTTTAGAGTATGTTTTCAAATTGATTAGTATAATATCTCTAACTCTTTTTTTTTTAAATCAAGATTGTTTGGCTATTCTAGACCCTCTGGGTTTCTGTATTTATTTCATGAACAAATTGGCACTTCCTTTAAAAATTATGCTTGAATTTTGATTGAATTGAGTTGAATTTATCCTTGATTTAGAGGGGATGGATATCTTAAAAACATTCAGTCTTATAAAAACAGTATGCCTTTTTGCCAGGCACAGCGGCTCATGCCTGTAATTCCAGCATTTTGGAAGGTTGAGGTGGGCAGATCACAAGAGACCAGAAGTTTGAGAACATCCTCGTCAACATGGTAAAACCCCATCTCTACTAAAAATATGAAAATTAGCTGGACCTGGTGGTGTGCCCCAGTAGTCCCAGCTATTTGGGAGGCTGAGGCAGGAGAATCACTTGAACCTAGGAGGCAGAGGTTGCAGTGAGCTGAAATCACGCCACTGCACTCCAGCCTGGTGACAGGGCAAGTCTCAGTCTTAAAAAAAAAAAAATCATTAGGCAGCTGAAATTACACACCATTCATTAAATGCGCACACACACACACACTCTCTCCGTTTCTTAATTTATTTTTTTCCTACTCAGTCACCCATAGCACTTTCTATTGTCCCCCGGTGGTTCTCAATTGCGAATGATTTTTCTTTCCAGGGGACAGCTGGCAATGTCTGGAGACATTTTGGATTGTTACCACTGGGAAGATGGTGCGACTGGAGTCCAGTGGTGTATACATCAGGGATGCTACTAAACATCCTATGGTAAGTAGGACTGCGCTCAACAACCAGAAATTATCTGGTCCAAAGTATCAGTGGTTCTGAGGTTGAGAAACTGTGTTCTGAGGGAATATGAACAACTGTCTGTACCAGATTCAGTCATTATTTTTCCACCAACAAATTCTGGTGGCTATCAAGCAAATCAAAAAGCAATAGAAGAGAAAGAAAGAATGTATGTGTTATCTTTCTGATTTCAGGAAGGCAGTGAGTGGACCTTATATGTTGTCACATCTCCTGTCACAGTGACTTGTCATAGTAGGGTAATGAATAAATGTTTAATGATTGAAGACATGAATGAGTGAGTAAATGATTTAGGGAATCAGTTGAAGATGCCACCTGCTCTCTGACAGGCCTCATCTATGAAGCCTTTCCCTGAGCAGTCCACTACTTGTCAAAACACTAAAGCATTTGAAATATGTGTTCTATGAGTTAGTACACTCATATTTTGCTTTTTGAAATTAACTAGTTGAAGTATCTCCTCACTTAGTTTGGGTGTGCTTTCAAAACCATTAGTTTCTACAGCTGTTACTGGCCAGCAATATGAGGCATATTGTTGAGCCCTGAAATATTATATTGACTACAGCATGGACTTGGCCTTTGAAACACTTCTTTCCTTGGGCATGCAAAAAAAAATGTGTATACCTTGAATTATTAAATACGGATCAATGTCTGTGATTATGGGTTATTCTGAAATCATAGCCTCAAACACTTTTAAATTTGGAAAAGGAAAAAGACAAACAAGTTTGCTATAATCTTGATTAATACCTTTCACTCATGTACTGAACCTCAATATTTTAATTTTACCAATTATCAACAGAAATTTATGGTTTCCAGTATCATTTTGAGGACAAGATGCAAATCTTAACAAACAATTTACTCAGAAAGAAATGAACTATGAGTTAGGCTGATGTGAGTTGTTGGTATTACATATACATTTTTGGTACCACAAGGTAAGTAGCACTCAGCAAGGCAATTTACTTCTATAGAAGGGTGCATGCAGCTCACAGATGGAACAATGGCGAGCACACACTTGGACAAGGGAGGGGAAGGGGTTCTTCTTCCTGACACAGGTAACCCCTACTGCTGTGTCATTCCCCTATTGGCTAGGGTTAGACCACACAGTCTAAGCTATTTCTGATTGCCTGTTTAAAGAGAGCAGGGGTACGAGCCGGAGTGGCAGAGTGGGTAATTTGGTGGGAAGGATGGTTATGGGACAAGTCGGAGCAGGTGAGCAGAGGTGACTCAGGTCAAAGTAGGTGACTAGAGCAGGTGACCGAGATGAGTCAGGACAGAGCAGGGTCCAACCAGGGGAACAGATGTGAACCACTGATTAGAACTGGTGGAAAAGATTGTTTACTGAAACTACAAGGAGGTGAAACTTTAAAATGGAGAATTAAAGAATACTGACATATTGATTCTTTGAAGAGAAACTTGGAGTTCACTATGTCTAACACTGGCTTTTACTTTTGCCCTAGTTATCCGATGCAGACATCCTAGCGGATTATTTCTTATGATGCTTGAGTTCTGAGGCTTTTACACCGAGGCGTGAATAGTTAGTGAGGAAACATTTTCAAGTATATTCTGATTCAGACAATTTAAATAAACTATGTGTGTATTTGTGGGCATATATATTTGTGCTCTGAATTGTATGAGAAAGTTCCAGCAGTTTTCCCTTTTCTTTAAAAAGCGTTTTAGACTAATAAGTATTAAAATCCACACAAATGGATGAAATGTATTTTCTTCATCTTTTCACTAATCCTTTTAAATATAGGGTTATGTTTATATTTATAGCCACCCCTGCTTTTTTCTCCATCAGGATTTCCCCCGCTTAATGAGATTTAGAACTCCTTCTTTAAATTACTGTAGTGTTAAGAGTTCTGGTTGAGGGGTAAGGTGAATATTGGGAGCACAGGACTGTTCAAGCACATCCTGCAGTAATAGCCAAGCTAGCTTCATCTGCTACAGTGATACTCTGTATTTGCCTGCTGTTTAGGTTTCTGTGAGTGAGGTCCTCTTAGTGACCATATAAGTCAATGAGGAAAAACTCGATAGCCAATGAAGTCAGTCTGTGCAAATACAACAGAGTGAAGACACACAGCGCCTAGTGTCTGGTTTCTCTGGAGCTCGGGGACTAGGTGTGTCCCAGCTGTGACTCAGGAACATGGTATTTGTTAAATTAACATAAGGAGACTACAGGCTTTATTTGCTGTCCTTGTAGCACCTTTATTCAGCGGAGAACCCAGTTTGCCAAGCAGAGCTGTATAATTCTGAGTTTGAAGAAGGCAATCTCTAAATCAAAAGGCTATAATCTATGTTCATCTCGGTGTACTTACTCTGTTGTAAAACAAAGAGGAATAATTTTCTGTTTATTACTCGTAAGACCTGGACTTAGGGATGCTGACCTCATCAATAGAGAATGAAGCCCAAATCAATATGTCTTCTATTGCAAAGTATATTTCCTCCATACTAGTCTCTTTCTCTCTGGTGAAGGATTCGGTGAATATTTGCCCTCTGAGCTGTTACTACATAATCATCACACAGATAAGGTCAGTAGATAAAAGCTGAGTGCATCAAATAACTAACTGCGACTTCATCCCTCTCCTCTGTGCCTTCAACCAAGGATGTGGTTAAGAAGTACAGGGAAGGGAGTCCTCCCCACACAGGCTGGTAGGTTATCTCATTGCTCTGAGGGGGCCTTGCCTTCTGTTCCTTCTTAGTTTGTATTACCCCTAGGGGCAAGGCCTCTAAAGTGAGTTTGTCTATCACTTTCTGGGTGGTAGGAGTCCTGCCAGCTCATGGTGGGAGACTCACAGATGAGGAGGGACCTTGTCAACATCCTGGGGGTGGAAAAAGAGCTCATTCATTAAGCCTTTGTTTCAGAAGCTAAGCATCTAATTAGGATTTTTCTGGTGGAATTACAAGTATTTCTTTTTTAAGTGGTTTAAGACAAAGGAATGGGAATGGGGTAACAATATAATTTTTAAACGCATAGTAGCTGCTGAGACTCAGACGAAGGGAATAGACTCCCAGCAGGATGTATTACTAAGTCCTGGATGTTTAGACTAAAGAAAATGGTGAGACTTTATTCCTTGGCTGTCTTAAAGAATATGATGAGCCATAATTTCTGTGCAATTTGCAAGATGAAGCCAGCCAGGAGGAAACGCACAAGGGATGGTTTCCTCACTCACTCAGAAGGCACCTGCCATGAGACAGGCAGTGTGCAACACTGGTCTGGGGAATGCAAAGATAAATTGGACCCAGCCCTTAGCCCTCACATGGCTTCTATTCTACCTACTGTGGAATTCAATAACCGTTTATTGACATTCCCTGTTATTATTCTAAAAATACAGGCCAGGCTCACGCCTGTAATCCGAGTATTTTGGGAGGCCGAGGCAGGTGGATCATCTGAGGTCAGGAATTTGAGACCAACCTGGCTAACGTGGTGAAACCCCGTCTCCACTAAAAATACAAAAAATTAGCTGGGCGTGGTGGCAGGCGCCTGTAATCCCAACTACTTGGGAGGCTGAGGCAGGAGAATCACTTGAACCCAGAAAGTGGAGGTTACAGTGAGCTGAGATAGTGCCACTGCACTCCAGCCCGGATGACACTGCGAGACTGTCTCAAAAAAAAAAATACTAATATCAACAGGCTGAAATTTAATGCTTGACATTATATATCAAGCTACACACAAATGAAGCTATACACAAGAGATCTGTTGTGCTTTGCAATGTGCCTTTTTAAAGACTCGTCTTACCAAGAACGTGAGATAAATGCTGTGCCGCAGCCTGTGGCTGCCCTCCACCCCAATTTCCTATCAGAGATGTTGACAGGGAGATGGCCAAAGTAGAACACATGACAGCCAACCTTTCATACAAAGCCCAATGACCAGATACTGCAGTCAGAGGAACCTATCAAATTATGTATTTCATCCGCTTTCTGCTCAGCGCAATTAGGCAGATTGCTTGGGAAAGCATATATCCTGGAGTGACACCAAGAGCAATGTGTCTCAGGGGCCGAATAGAACACGGAGAGATGAGATCTCCACCTTCAAGGGTTTCTGTTCTCCATGGAACACTGATAACTCCCCCCAGAGACTATTGCAGGTGATTTAATTGACAAAACCAGAGGAGGCTCAACAAGTGGTGCAAACTATTCAAGGCTGGAGGGGAGAAGGAGAAAGGTGAGGGCTTTCTTACCGTCTCAGTCAAGACCTATTGATAGTTGAATTTCTATGCTCTATTTGGAAATCCTGAATTCCTAGTGATACAGGAGCTAGAAAGAAACAATTTAGACAGTTAGTGAGGGAGAGTCCTCAGCAAAGTTTCCCTTTTCATAAAAAGCAACCCTCAAGTAATTTCTTTCCTAACAAAGAGCAGCCTGAAAAATCAAGCTGCAGACACAGATAAGCAAGCTAGAAGCTTGCACAGGTAAATGGCAGCAGCTGTGCCAATAGAAAAGAGTTACCTAGGAGCCAGGCATGTCCGGCATGGAAGCTCCATCTTCCCTTTTCTTTGTCACCACATGTGCAATAAGGGAACAGGAAATGTGGCACCAGACAGGTAGAGAACACACTTGCATGATAAAAGATTAGGGTGGGATGGCCAGCTTCTTCGCGTGTTCTGTAAATGGAACACCTGGTCCAACTAATCTCTTGCATCCTATGCTAATCAGACACCACCTCCTCAAGCTCATCTAGAAAACCAACTGCATCTTGCCGTGAACCTGGAAACCTGTCCGGGACCCCTTCCCCTGCACGAGGGAGCTTTCTTCTTTCTTTCACTTATTAAAGTTCCGCTCTTGAGCTCACTCCTTGCGTGTCCACATCCTCCATTTCCTTGGTGTAAGATGATGAACCTCGGGTATTTACCTCAGACAATGCCACTGCTTCACTAGTTTGTGTGCAATTTTATAAAGCTCAGCTTAAAAAAAAAATTCAATCAGTAAGACCCAAATCTAGGAATTATAGTTCATCAAACAATAGTAAAATAAAGATTTCTGTCAGTTTGGTTGTATTCTACCAAAGTTGGTTAAGTGACAGATTCTACACCAATGCTGACGGTATGGAAAGAAGATTGCCTGTTTTAGGAAGTTTAAGTCTACTGGAAAACATCATGAATAAACAGAATTACTAACAGACTAAAAGAAATATATGCTAAATATAGGTGCAATGAGATAAAAATTTTAACCAGCAGATTAAAAAAAAAGAAATTTGTAAAGCAAAATTTAAAAAAATCTCAAGATCTCCAAACTCCTTACACAAAAGGGAAAGTTAAAACCTGGAGGTAGAGTCATTCAACACCCTCTTTCTAATAAAAGCGTTATTAGCATTCCTCTTCAGCCAGTCCTCTGGCGTCTGCAAAGGACTGCCCCACGGATCACTCATAGGGAAATTCTTTTCTGGCCTCCCATAAACAAGGCCATGCCAGTTGTAATTTTAGGTCTGCAACCTAAGTCTAGCTCCTTAAACTAACATCTGATAATATAAAATACAGGCCCATCTTCCCAGGTGCAGAACACAGACAAGACAAGAGACTTACCGATGCTTCCTTCACTCCCCTTTTTCTCTGCAAACATTCACCTTATCTTACGTAAAACGTAGGTTTGTTGGGTATAACTAAAGCCTCCCCAGAATTTAACCATTTCCCTTACTGCCTGCTTGCCCCCTCTTCCTACAGGCCTTCTCTCCCGCCATTAAGGAAACGTGTAAATAATATACCTCCTAAAAACCCCTTTGGAAAAATAGCCACAGATGTGTCTGTGGCCCGCGTGTTTTTTCAGCTGTGCTGTATAATTGGCTTAATAAACCTCATCTGATTGAGACTTTTGCCTCAACCTCACTGAGGTTCTCACTCTGGATGAACCATGTGAAGCTGGACGGGTGAAGGCAAAAATACACTCAGGTAACAATGTATGTCTCTACATTGCCCTAGGGGAGAAGAGATCTTGCTAATGAAAGGGAACTTCATTTTAATACTATGGAAGGTTTGAGGATGTGCTTTTTGGAAGCAGAAGCTGGGGCAGCGATGAACATCTTTGCATAGCAGGAAGGAAAGCAATCTTAAGTTGATAGGAAGCAGGGATGCAGGAAGAGGAGCAATGTCTATCAAAGAGAGGATAACGAGAGCATGGAGGTCAAATGATGCCTCCAACATGGTGTGCCGCCCTGTGTGTGATACAATCTCTCCCTCCTGTCCTCATGAAGACATCTTCATAGAGTAGGCAATGGTTGCTGTGGCTTTTGCGTGTCTTTTTGAGGAATTTGAAGGTTTCTCTGTGTTGGTGGAAGGAGAGTGAGCAAAGTTTACATGGACTCCACACCACTGATTATTGCCAACATCATCAACTGTGTGCTGTGCAAACAAGCTCCTAACAGGGCTCTGTTTTTTCACCCCACTTCTCCAATGGGCTTTTCTCTGCTGAGTAGCCTAAATGAGTTAAACCCTAGGTGGAATTGCACACACCTGCTCAGAACTCTTCACTAGCACTCCTTTCATTTAAACAGAATTCACTTTCCTTACCACGGTCAACAAGTCCCTGCTTGACAGGCCCCTGGCTTCCTCTCCTGAGTTCATCCCCTGCCACTCCCCTATTTCTTACTCTGCTGCAATCTCATTTTTTTCCTCTTTGTTGTTGAACACTTGAAGCACTTTCTCATGCCAGACATTTGCTTGCATTTACCGTTTGTTCTGCTGGGATGCTCTTCCTCCCGAGGCCCACAGGACTTACCTTTCTTTCTTGCAAGTGTCCTCCCAAGTGTCGTCTTGTTGGTGATCACACACCTGCTTCCCCCTTTCTTAATGAGCACCCTCCACTCTCTCATCACTCCCTCACCTGTCCCTTTCCACAGCGTTCATGTGTTTGTTCATGATCTGATTTTCCCTGCTAGAACGGAAATCCCACTGGAGCATGGGCTTTGCCAGTTGTGTCAAGCTGTGTCTCCAGAGCCTACATTGGTCCCTGATACAAGGTAGGTAATTAATAAACACATATTCAATGAATGAGGTTGTTCAGGGAGTCTTGCTGTCTCACCAGGCTGGAGTGTAGTGGTGTGACCTTGGCCCACTGCAACCTCTGCCTCCTGGGTTCAAGCCCTTCTCCTGTCTCAACCTCCCAAGTAGCTGGGACTACAGGTGCCTGCCACCATGCCCAGCTAAAGTTTTGTATTTTTAGTAAAGATGTGGTTTCACCACGTTGGCCAGGCTGGTCTCAAATTGCTGACCTCAGGTGATCCACCCCACCTCGGCCTCCCAAAGTACTGGGATTACAGGCCTGAACCACTGTGCCCGGCCTGATGTGTTTCATTTTATTCAAGAATTCTTCATAAGGGAGGCAGTGTGGAGAAAGTGGGTCTGGCCTCTTCTCTGGGGCTGTATAATTGAACTCTGGACAAAGGAATTCTAAGCCCAGGGAGCCGTGGGAAGGCTTGTGTGTGCACAGTCACCCATGAGGCCTGCCCGTCCTCCTGTGCTGTGGTGCTCAGATGGCTCCCTGTACAGGTGACTGACTCAGGGCTCTTTATGCTGGAGACCTAGAGAACAGTTTGTTCTTGTGACAACCCAGGGAGCAGAGCAGAGAATGGAATGAGAAGAGAGGGGGAGAAAAGTGGTGGAGCTAAGAAAGGAATATGAAATACATATGACTTTTTAAAGCAGCTGGTGGTATAGAAATGAGGGAGGGTGGCAGGTGCAATGGCTCATGCCTGTAATACCAACATTTTGGGAGGCCAAGGAGGGTGGATCACCTGAGGTCTGGAGTTCAAGACCACCCTGGCCAACATGGTGAAATCCCATGTCTACTAAAAAATATTAAAAAGTTAGCTAGGCATGGTGGTGGGCGCTTGTAATTCCAGCTACTCAGGAGGCTGAGGCAGGAGAATTGCTTGAAGCAGGGAGGCAGAGGTTACAGTGAGCCAAGATCACGCCACTGCACTCCAGCTGGGGTGACAGAGTGAGGCTGAGTGTCAAAAATAAAAAAAAAAAGAAATGGGGGTTGGGGTAATTTTTACTCACTTCTCCACTAGAGGGTTCCCCTAACCCCCTCTTCTTTTTACTTGAGTCACCCATTATGAGAAGAAACAGAGCAGTTGCTTAGACCTTTTTCTTGCTATATCAGAGATGCTTGGGCCACAACTTTAAATGCAGAAAATGAGAAACCACAACTGATGTGTGAGACAATGACAAAGCGAATGGCTACTGATTCTTGAGTGCCTCCACTTCTAAAGCTCAGTAGAGCGCCCTTCCCATTGTTATCTCAAATCCTTGCAACAGCGTCAGAAGCGGGGAATATCCCATTTTACATATAAGAAACTGAGTCCTGGGAAGCACTAAATGAATCTAGATCTCTCTGTTGCCTGGAAACATTCCTCTTTGCTATTTTCCCTCTCCCAGTAGCTCACGTGCAGCCTTGAACAGAGCTAATAGTTGCTGTAAGCAGTGATGAGTTGAAGGGAAGTTAGAAAAGCTTCAAGGATGAGATTCTAATTATCTTTGACAATGTAACACTGTGCGACCCTGTACTTTAATCTGCCCGACAGATTGGAGTTGAGGAAGAGGCGCCAGATGGCAACAGGATGGAGTCATAGATGTGTATTATTCCCTACCTTACCTCAACCTCCGTGTTAGAATGACAGTACTATGTGGTTAAAATGTGTGAACTTTCAGATATAAGAGGACCAATTTCTTTGGGGAATGAGGTTGGGCTATTAGAGTTACAAAGGAGGCTATGCAGCACCGTTGAAGTCAGTTGATGGGAAAGAAGAGGGTTGAAGAAACTATCTCAAAATAAGGAGTTTGCGAGAAGCAACGAGGTTCTAAAACCAACTCTTGATTACTCACCATGCTGTGGCCCAGAACAAAAAAAGGCAGGGGCCATAAAATTGCAAAAGAAATCTCAAAATCTCATTTTAATTTTGAATTTCCTCCAGAAAATGTGTTTGGAAGGCTGCTAAAAAGCAGCTACGTTCATCACTTTGATTTTACCCTCCTGTATTTTTCCTCTCCCTTCCTTAACGCAAAAATGGACGATCCTTACAGCAGCATTTTTTCCCATCAGCTGACTAGAGGGAGCTGAGATTATTCCAAGCTTTATCTGTAGAACGATCAAGGTTTGTTTGTAATTTGGGGTGAGGGGGGCAGCCTATTCTCCAGTATTTTGTGCATGGCTGAAGGCAGTCTGCTAATAGGTGAGCACATAAGGAGCTTGCTAATTTGTCCATGAGAATATCTGTCAACCAAACAGCCCGCCACACAAGAACTGCCTTAGGCTTCAGAGCCAAGAAGTCAAAACAAACATCAGTGGAGCCCATGGCTTTGGGTCACTGAGATAAAAGGGAAAAAAAATTTATTTTGGTGTCTGGCTTGTGCTATCCCATCCCAGGCTGTGGCTGTTGGCTTTGACTGCTAGGAAACCAAGCAGCCAGCCATAGTTCCTGGGCAAGTGGACCCAATCATTTACATGTCCCTTCTTTAAATCTCTGAACCATTCATTCATCCTCCTCAGCTGATTTCCTCTGTGACTCTAAAAGTTGGGTCTGAAGGGAGTTTAGAGTGACTCTGAAGAATCTCAGGTGCACAAGACTATCAAGGACTTTGCTATTACTTTGAATGTGAAAAAAAAAATGCTTTTGTTAATGCAGCTGATAAGCCCTTGGCAGGCTGGACTGAATAACCCAGAAACTCCTAACACCTAAGGTCTAACACTTTCACCTACTTGGGTTCTTATCTCACTGTCACCGCCTATTCATCTTCCATTCAGCAACAAGCTCCTTGAGACCTGGTATCCCAGCACCAAGCACAGCTCTTGGCAAATAGTAGGAGCTCAGCAAATATTTAGTGAGTATATGGAATGAGATTGGGCAGATTCCCATGATGTCACCCCAAGAGGTTGCTCAAGTAGGCAGATCCTCTGAAGCATTCTAGAAGGGTAAACAAGAACCTTGGGACAGGAACTGTATCTCATTCATCCTTGTATCCTGGAGCACAGTGTTTGCTTAAGAATGAATGAAGGCCTGTCATTGCTCAAGGGATTAGAGTGGGTGGGTGATTCCTTTTAGGATAGTCTCACCCTATCCTCAGTTTGCAAGGTCCTCAGGAGATCCTGCATAGAAATGGGTTAGAGAGGCCCAGTGGTTGGTAAAAACCTCCAGAGGGATCAGAATGGGGGCATTTCCCACAGACCATGCTCTTGTTTCTAAGCTGCTGGCAACACAAGCGGACTTGAGGAGGTAGCCAGTGGGGCAAAAGTCCCAGACTCTGTTAGCCAGAAGGGGACAGAAATAACAGGAACAGGAGCAATGGCTGTAACAATTATACTTTATTATGACTGCAAGAAAACCACCCAGGAAACACATGCCTGACTGTTCACAACTACAAAAACAGGAAATGGACAAAATGTATGATAAGAGGAAGGATAAATGATTAGCTTAAGGGAAAAATAGGCCCTAGGCTCATAAATGTACCATGAGTTTACCTTACCTAAGACCATTCATTAAAAACAAATTCAGTATGGATTTAAGTGTTAAATATGAAAACTAAAAACATGTAAGAACAACAACAAAATATAAGAGAATCTTTTTTTTTTTCTGATCTCTTCAATGGGAAAGCATTTGAAGCACAAAAGCAAAAGCAGAAAGCTAATTTAAAAAGGAACATCTCCTATGTTTTATAAGATATACAGAGAAAGTTTCATTTCCTTCTTTAAGCCTCCATCTTCATATTTTGAACCATAACATGTGCACCTCTTGAAATCAAGAATACAACTTTTAATTTAAACCAAAGTGGGATAAAAGGTGTACACTTATTCCATAACATCTCGCATCATCACCCAGGCAAAACCACTGGAGTCACAAAGGTGCCCCTTTAGGTGTACTTTTTAAAAAAATTTTATTTTTGCTTGCTATTAAATTCCCACCCTACCTTCAAAAGTTTGCATACAGGGCCAGGCGCGGTGGGTCATGTGTGTAATCCCAGCACTTTGGGAGGCCAAGGCAGGTGAATCACGAGGTCAGGAGACAGAGACCATCTTGGCCAATGTGGTGAAGCTCTGTCTCTACTAAAAATACAAAAACTAGCCAGGCATGGTGGTGTGCACCTGTAGTCCCAGCTACCTGGGAGGCTAAGGCAGGAGAATCGCTTGAATCTGGGAAGTGGAGGTTGCTGTGAGCCAAGATCGCACCACTGCATTCCAGCCTGGGTGACAGAGCAAGATCACATCTCAAAAAAAAAAAAAAAAAAATTGCATACTGTTGTAGGTGGAGGACTAAGGAAGATCGACCAGGTACACAGCACAGGTTATTACCAATTTGCCACAATTTATTTGGTCCTGGAGTTCATCAAAGAATGATCTGCATTCTGAGACACTCCCTCTCCTCATGTTTAAGTATTTGTGTCTTGTAAGAAAAATCCTCCCTTTGTTGAACTCATCTTCCTCTTGTGTTTTACACATGTGTCTGTCTCTTTTTTCATTTGTTCTAAACTTCTCACAGTGGATTCTGGCAGTCTGGTGTCCCACTTGATGTGTGTACAGGCACACACCACAAACACACACACTGCTTCATTTACCTTTGTTATACCTGGAAAACCTATTGCACTTTTACACCTTCATTCTGTTTTCTCTGCTTAGATTTTTATTTTTTTCTTTTTTCATTCTAGCAAACTCTGCTCCTTCTTTAAGCACTAACTCAAAAGCTCTTTTGTGCACAATCAAGGCTTTCCTGATGCCCTTGGTGAGAAGGGAGCTCCCCTCCCCTCAGCCCTGGCCACAGTGTATCCAGATGCCCACTGTTACATTGCAGCACATGGGCCTGTTAGCTGTGTTGGCTCCTGGAGGGCTGAGGCCGCATTCAATGCTGTGTCCAATTCAGCTTTGTATCCCCAACATCTTATACAGTGCCTAACACAGAATAGATAAACCCTTGTTTTATAAATGAATCAATGAATGACATTGTGAATGGTGAAATAAAAACTGGTTGCTACATTTCTCCTTGAAATAGTGTCTAACTCCTTGAGGCAGAGTATCAAACCATTATCCCTTAGCAATTTTGCCTTTGAGAGAAATAATCCCCACCCCAAATCATATTTGTTTTATGTCTCATTTTTCAACTTGTTGAATATTGGAATCTGATATGCCTGGCATCTGAAGCATAAGATTTACCGTAAGGAAGGTCAGGGAAAATTCTAGCCTTTGGATTCTACTTCTTGTTTTTGTATATTAAAAATTTCAGATACATCAAGTTATTTGAAAGTGAATAATACAACTTGACAGGTTTCACTTATTTGACTGAATTAGTATATTTATTTCTATGACCATTATTATGTTACTCCTTTAATTCCAAACAGCAACCAGAAAGCTCCCAGGCAGCTATTATGGTTTTAGTAACTTATTTACTTAACCACAGAAATTGGCCCACTGTATGCTAATAGGCTCCTAGGTTTGCTTCCTTTCTGGAAGACCCCATGTGAAGTCTCAATCGAGAATTTTTTGCAGGGTGAGAGCCATCAGAGGGGAAGGGCCAGTCTGAAAGGGCTGGTTTACCAGGTAGCTAGTGACCAATGTGTAACTTTGATCAAGGGTTATCCTGCAACACTCGGCTGCGTACTTGTCATCTATTATCTCAGATTCGTTTTTCACAGCAGCCTTGTAATACGTTTATTATTATTTTAAAGATATCATTATTATTTCCAAGTAACGAATGAGCACCTAAGAGAGGTTAAATCGTGTGCCGTAGCTCACCTAAACTAGTACCCGGAGAGGTGCAGCCGAAGCTCTGCAGAGCCCAAAGCCCTGGTTGTCTTCCATTAGACCCTCTTACCTATCTTGTGAGAGTAGAAATTTCACAAGCCACAAGGAGTGATACTGGCTTTTTATCAGCCCTTCAAGGCTCTTTAAAACACTGTACTTAACAATGAGAAAACAAATCTGGACTTCGAGGGCTTCCCTTTGGTAGACTGCGCAACGGAGCTTCTTAAGGGTTACTCATGCTGCTGGTGGGGCCACATCACAAAGGCTGGCTGAGCACACAAAAAGGGAGGTTTGAGCTGGTGCCAGTCTCATCCAAGGTCACCTGCACTGGGAAGGGGGCACAGATCTGTCCTATTCTGCAGTTTACTCACGGCTTTTCTTTCTAACAGCCCAGATTTCTCAGTGGACCCGTTTGCAGAGCAGCAAAGACAGAAGGCCAATTCTTCCTGTCTTTGCTGCTCTGAAAAGTTCCTTATTTGTAGGTTTCTCTTTTTGTTTGCTTATTTGATATGGAATAAAGAAAGGCTTCAGTTCAGACTTAGCACCCAGTGGGTCAAAAGAGGTAAAGCGACCCCTTTCCTTGCAGAGTCCTCCAAGGCAGAGCCTGGCTGAGGGCTGACTTCATCTCACATACCTACTGTCAAACAAATAAACAGAGGAGGAGTTTTAAACTAGTAGCCATAACAAAAGAGCAAACAGAGAAGCAGCTGAAAGCCAAGAAACCACTGGAAGCTACTTGTGCTGTCATGCAACCCTGCTGGCCTTAAACCTGGAAGACTACAGAAACAGACCTTGAAGCCACAGTAGGCAACTAAAGCCCACTCACTCAGCACCAGGCCAGAAAGATGACCCTCAATACAGTGGGGAAGAAGTCAGGGTTCACCTCCACACCTTCATCCCACACCCTCACCTAAGCAGTGTTTTGGTATGAGTTGCCAGCTGATAAGGGCTTTCCCTTATTTCTTTCAGCAGGGAAAATTGGCCTTTTGACAGGTGAAATGGTGAAATCCTCCAGTACCAACTTAGTGTTGAATGTTTATTTCCTCTTGTGTGGTTCTATTTCACATATTTTCTCTTCTCCATTATAATTGATGAATTACTGAAGCATGCACTAATGAAGTCCTTTTCATTCTGGCTACCCATGCTGGTTTCACTTAATTTCTTCACCCAGGTAGCTCCTGGTTTGAGTCAAACAACACTCAGAAATTTGTGGGCTATTCAAGCTCAAAGAAACAGTACAGAATGACAATATTGATAATAACTAACATTTATCAGATGGTTGCTATGAGCCAAGACTTCTGCGTTTGTGTGTGTATTTTATAATTTTATTTAAACTTCATCATAGTCCTAATTATCTCTATTCAATGGAGAAGTGGGCTGGAAAGGAGTTAAAAACTTTCCCAAGCCCATTCTTCCAGCCCATTGTGGCAGAATCATTGCTTGACACTTTCCCCTCTCAACAGAAGTGTGGGGAAGATGAATGATGCCTAACGTCACACAGAGAGTTACCACCACTTGCTTCTGTTGTTAATTGACTGATTGGAGTCCAAAAGTCTCTGAGTTTAAAGCAATGAAAGTATACGCATTCACGTGTTGCTTAAGGATAGGGGCACATTCTGAGAATGTGTCCAGGAGTGACTTCGTTGTCATGGGAGCAACATAGCAATCAACATAGCATGTTGATTTTTACTATTGATTTTTGTTGTTTACTATTGATTTTCACTATTGATGTGTGCTATTGATTTTTACTATTGATTGGTTGTTTACTATTGATTTTAGTATATAATCAACATAGCAATCAACATAGCATGTTGATTTTTACTATTTTTGTTGTTTACTGTTGATTTTTACTATTGATTTACTGTTGATTTTTACTATTTACATTTACATGATTACAGTATATAGGTGATACTTTAGGCAATTAGAGCACAATCGTAAGGATTTGTGAATCTAAACACAGAAAAGGTACAGTAAAAATATGGTGTTAGGATCTCATAGGACTCGCGTATATACAGTCGGTCAGTTGTTGACTAATGTCATTATGTGGCATCTGACTGTATTTAGAATAATGGATCTTAGGTTGATATTTAAGAGGCCGTGGATACTGTCTGACTCCTGAAATCAGATTACCTAGGTAACTCTTTCAAAACTGTTGCTGTGTAGGAAACTGATCTGCAAAGCCGAAGATACAGGCAGTATTCCAGCATGCATTCATGTACACTGCACTTACTCGTGATGAAGTTAATAAATCGGGCTCATCCTCTTTCCTCTTGTGGTGTTTCCTTCGATGCCCGCTTTAGCCATGGTCTGCTAAGAACACTTTGGTCTTTGCTCCTACTGCCCATGCCTGTAAGGGAAATTTAGTCTTTGTTGGTTCACACCTGTCTTTTGTGACATAAAATGGGGAAAAGTAAGTTGAGAATGAATGTTTAAAGGGTAAGAGGTTCATGAACAGCAGCAGGTAGAAGATAGCTGGAGAGAAGAGGGCAGGGATTTTAAGAAGGGTTTCTGAGGGGTGTAAATTAGATCTTCCCTAGAAGTTTCTCAAGAAACACAATAATGATTGCAATGAGTTTTCAATATTTGTTCGTGGATATCCAGTGTTTCTCTGACTAAGAGAGTAAGTCAGGAATAGGCCAATGGAGCCCTGGCTTTTATATGAGTTGCACATGCATTTTACAAGAATTTACTGAACACCTGTTTTGTCCTAAGCATGCAGAGATAAACAAGGGAAGAGCTCTACCATTAAGAATCTTACAAACAGGTGTCTACCTTCCTATCTGGAATGATTGCTAGACCTTTGCCCATACTGGCTGTGTGCCCAGTGGATCTGCACACAATAGGAAATAAAACATGTCAAAACAAATTCAAGGGCTTTGGTTTGGGAGGGTAGACTGTAACCCATAATGTTGAGAGTGAACTGAAAGACAACTTAATTTGACCCCTGCATTATACAAATAAGGAACCAATGCTCAGAGATTAAAGTGACATAGCCAGGCTCCTAGAGCAGCAGAATCCCAAGAGAATCAAGAGAGGGGTCCTAATGCTCTTGAGACTTCCTCTGCCTCCTCTCCCATGGGCTCCTTAAGCATTACTGGGCTAAATCTGGGGACCCCTGCATGGAATCCCATTTCACTGATTCATATTGAGAGTGAAAGGGATTGTCAGGGGTTGTGAGAGCATCTAGGTAGAGGCTAGAGGCTGATGGACCCCCTACACGTTGCCATGGTAAATGCCTGTGATTCAAGTCATAGCCTTCACCTGGGGCAGAGGTCAGGTCCTCTTGCTGGCTCTGAAGTCCTGTCTTCCCTTGGATTCTGGCGTTGCTGTCCCTCTCAGCTGGCCAGTGGGCTGTGGTCATCCAGTGCTACCTTTTGTGGAGGGGACAGGGGCAGAGGGCTAAAGAACCTCCATGCTTTTCTGGACACTACTGACTTTCTGCCTCTCTCTGTAGTCTCCTCAGTGGGAGCCTCACACACTGGCTGGACATTGACACTCGGGAAGATCAAAGGCTCATCAGGACACCAGTTCATTCTGATAATTTATCGGCTGTTTGGGTTTGTCTGGGTGGGGAAAGAAGGGACAGTTCTGCTTGAGGTGCCACCAAAACGCTGCCTGAGTGGCAGTGGAGCCAGGGAGGCTGGGCGGCTGGATGTGGTCCCACCTGGACTGTTTGCCAGTGGTGTTGCTCTGATGCCTGATTTATCTGTGCTTTTGACAGATGGGAAGGAGGAATTCCACTGGGTGATAAATTGTCTGCACTGACCTATCTCTGTCAGTGGTAAGCCTGCCTGCCACCCACCCCACCCCTGACACTGCACCAAAGCAGTTCAGCCTCTTAGAGTACATCGTCAAGAGGAGAAGAATTGGGTTGAGGGCAGATTATATTGTCACCAGTGAGTCCTCAGGGTTGTGGGTCTGTGGAGGCCCGGCCGCTGGAGGGGATAAGCAGTGCTTTCCTTTCTTGCTTTCCATCAGTCACAGAGTCCCTTTCCTGTGCGGCCTCCAGAACTGTTGAGCAGGATGAGGTGAAGGAGGCAGCCAAGGCCTGGGTCTGGCCCTGGGTTCTGGTCACCTCCACTGACAACTCAGGGGCAAATGGTTCCCTGGGCCATCATGGATGACTGTGATCCCAGCGTCTCCTACTGCCCTCCCAGAAATGCAGGCCGTGCCATGAATTTCCTGCATGGCCTTGGATACTTGGATACTTCTCTGGCACTCCATTTCCCCATCAATCAGTAATTATCTCTGTCCAGTCATAACAGACCCTTTTGGTCTCCACATCAACAGGGTGGTTGGTGTCAGCCCCTGCCTCTGCTCCATGTTGGAATTCCTGGGCACTTTTATTGAAAATATGTATTCCTGGACGCCATGCCAAGAAATTCTGACTTAATGGTACTGGGGTGGGCTCATGTATCCAAATTTTTAACAAGCCCCCCAGATGATATTTTAATGCATTTCTTTTTTCTAAATCCATGGCATGGTGGTAAGTTAAAACATTTAGTACTAGATCAAGTAATTTATTAATGATTTCACTCATGTAAGGCCGGTCTGCTTTGACCAGTATGAAAACGGTATAACAGCCAACACTATGTTTTTCACTTTTACAAAAATTATCCTACAGTGGAGATTGGGAGGGAACTTTCTGGAGTGACAGATATATTAGGTGTGTAAGTTTACACTGGTGTATGCATTTGTCAAAATGCATTGAATTATAACACTAAGATCTGTGCATTTCATAGTGTCTAAATTGTACCTTAATTAAATGAATTAAATTTGAGAAGAAAAACAGCAAAAACACCAACTCAAAATTCCCCTACATACAGATAACACAAAGAGATTCAGCCTGAATAAGAACTGCTTCATTTGAGGGACGCTGTCAGCGACATTAGAAAAGGCTCTGTCACTAACAGCTTGTTTCTAAAGTCTTTCCCCCCTTCCTGCCAAGGGGGAAGGCAAAGCCAATTGTACATTCAGCAAGTGGAGTGGGACAAGCGGAGATGCTGGAAAGCGTTGGGGCAGCTGGCCTGGAGAAGCTGTATCTGCCGTGTTTTAGTGCAGCCTGCGCTGAAAAAGCCTGAGGCTTAAACATGTGGTCTGCAAACAAGCTGCCCATAGCACCTTTCCCCTCTGCCCTTCCCTCCACTCTCACGGGGACGAAGCTGTGAAGACTGCTTGTCTTCATTCCAGACATTTCCCTAAGCCTGCTTCCATAAATTAAAATGTGTACTCATTCATTCCACATTAATTAAGCATCTCTGTAGCAGGCACTGGAATGGCTGAGATGAGTGACCTGCCATTTCTGTCCTCAGACCCTCACGGTCAAATGAGGGGCCAGCTAAATCAATGTACAGTCTCAGGACAGAACGTGAACCATCTCTCCCAGGTCCAGTGAGCCTGTGACCCTGGAGGAGGGACACATCTCTCGCTGCAGAGTGTGGGAGTATCTGAGATACTGAGAACAGGCAGTTGACGGGAAAGGAGATCGTTCCAGAATGGATGGGGGAGTGGCATTGTTTTATTTGAGGAGGTGGTGAAAAGAGAGGCTTAGAAAAGGGCTAGACCAGGAATTACATTACATATTGAGGAGTTTGGACTTTATCCTGAAATAAAAAGTCCTGTTTTATTTATTTATTTATTTAATACAGGAGTGACAAGCTTTGTATTTTGTTTTCCTCTCTTTTTTTTTGACCTAAGGAAGGGCATGGCAATTTCCACCATCCCCGTTCCCACCCTACAAGGGCCCCAAGTCTAGGGCTGGACATTCCTAGGTGCCACCTCCTTTTCCACTCCTCCTCCAGCAATGGGGAAGCTGGAAGATCTGCATGTGGATCCCAGGTTCTTCAAGAATCGGCTGAGTATCCGAGTCCTTATCTTCCTAATTATACCTGGAACTCTTAAACTTCTCACCACTTCTAATGACTTCCATGCAGCCTTGTAAAATAATAGGTTCCGCCTATTAACCAGCTGCAATGCACAGTAGCTTCACACCCATCCTGAGGTGGTTTGTCTGGCAACCTCAACTGTACCAAAGAGGGCTGAGAATAAGAACATTCCCAGATGTAGAGAGCCAATATTGTTAAATCCGCACACTCAGCAGTGTTGTGAGGTACTCAGTTACGCAACCCTTTACTTGAAGGCTCAGTAAAACTCATGTGAAACACAGTTTGAACAAGCCTGATATTTTCCATTTTCAGCCCATTCAGGCGGATTAGAAATGACAGCCGAAACCGAGGGAAAGACCCACTCCAAGTGAGCAGGCAGGGGAATTCAGAAGTCACATCACCTGCAGCCGCTGACGGCAGAGACAAAGTTCTCAGTACCTCTCTTTTGCCCTGGGGGCATTTCTCCCCAGTGGAGCAAAAGCTGTCTTGTTCCAATGAAATAATCATTTTAATAGTCATCATGTAAAGACTACACATATTTGGTTCTCTGATTAATAAGGGAGGAAACTGTGCAATACTGCTTAGAAAAGCAAATATCAAAATTATTACAGTGCTTTGGGGAGTACGTGGCAGTTGTCTGGAAATTTTATTTTCAATGAACAAAATGTATTTGTTTGTAGATTATGCCGTCTGAGGTGATGTAGCCAAAATGGCCCTTCCAGCTAGCTACTTAGGATAACCAGAGGCAATTCTAAACGTTTCCGTTCCTACAATATCAACCGCCCTCCATGGATAGCAAAGTGTTTAGAGACGGCTCCTTTTTAAACCCTTTGGACACTAAGGGTGAGTGACGCTCAGTGAGGTTGATACTCACAGGTGTCTCCCAAGACCTGGAAGAAGACACCCATTTCCCCCCTGCCCCTTGGGACTGCATTAGGAATGGTTGTGTCTCTGAGTTAGCTGTCCAGCAACTACTCTTAAACCAAGGGGATATGACGGATGAATCCTATGTGCATTCGCATCCAGGTAAGGGAGGCAGCCAGCTATTTCTGATGGAAATTCCTGTGCAGATTGTTGCAAACAGTCCTATTATGTAAAAGATATATGGTTGGTCACAGTTCTTGCTGGTATGCAAATTTGTAGGGCTAACACATTTCCGGGGGAAGAGAACAAGACCACGGGAATGTCTGTGATATGAATGCAATGTTCCTGGCATGCACAGCCTCAGCAGTCTGCAAATTGGGCTGGATGCTTTACTTTGCCCTATTTGCCGTTCACCTGCTTTGCTAACCTCCCAGCCAGCTGGCATTTCCACAGCCTCCCCGTTGTCAACTGGAACTGGGGATGTGTTTGGCTTATTGCTGATTGTAACTAATCATTAACTCTGCAGGATAGATTATGGTTTTATGTTAATAGCATTGCAGGGGGCTTTGAGATACCGCAGCTTGGTCGGACCTTTTGAGGCTCCCAGGAATGCAAGACCTGCACAGTGGCCCCAGACTGGGACTGTCCTGATTTCCTGAGCAAAGGCCTTTGCCATGGAGGGCAGGGAGGGCACCCTGCCCTCAGTCTGGCTTCCTGATCTAACATCAGGAACCTCAAGCAGCCAAAATCCTTTAGGTGACAAGGTTCAGGTTTCACATAGGCTGTCCTGTTTAGTGCAAATAAACAGCCCATTCGTGTCTATTTTGGAGCACGCCTCTGGAATGCCCGGGGGCAACTGCCACCTGCTGCACAACCTGCTTGTTGTGGAGAATTAGGAAAGAGCAATTCTAGAAAGGTGTCCAAAGTCAGTTAGCTGAGACTGGGTATCGAGAGTCCCTTTGGGATGCACTCCGCATGGACTCTGGGAGGTAGGGAGGAGGTCGAGGACAGAAGTTCAGGAGAGATGTAGGAGAGGGTCTAAAGTGAGGCAGCTGCCTGCTTGTTGCCCTTGAACCGCGAGTATTCCAGCAAAAGGGGACAGTATCCAGGCCCATGACACCTCTCTAGAGGTCTAAGGGACGTGCTTCGTCCTGAGCTGTTGCTATCAGAAGCAGCCTGAGTGAGGGAAGCAGGATTGAACTCTTTCCTAGGAAGCTTAATGCCCTTGAGTGCACGTGCCACTTGAGGCATGCAGCAAAGATCACTGTCTGGGAATTCTCAACGTGTTCAAAATTTCTATGCATCCCATGTTAATTAATATGAAAGGCACCAGACTGGCGGTAAGCATCACTGAAACTGGTGCACCTTTCAACAGCCTCGGCCCCACGTTTTGTCCATCCATCTACCCTCCTGGCCACCTCTCCATCCCCTCTCTCTGTTGCTCAGGGTTGCTTCTTTACCTCTTCTGCAATCTCCCGTCCCCAGTCAGAGCAAAGCCTGCCCAGGAGAAAAAGCCTAAGCTAAATCCACTTGCACTAATAAGGCCAGTATGCTCTCCCTTCCAATAACATGGGCATGATGATTACATTCATCAAGGGAAAAAATGTGTTTTGTTGTTGTTTGAAACAGGGTCTCACTGTTACCCAAACTGGAGTGCAGTGGTGCCATCCCAGCTCCTGCAACTTCAACCTCCCAGGCCCAAGTGATCCTCCTGCCTCAGCCTCCAGAGTAGCTGGGACCATGCCCAGCTAATTTTAAAATTTACTGTATAGAGACCAGATCCCATTATGTTGGCCAGGCTGATCTCCAACTGCTGGACTCAAGCGATCCTTCTGCCTCAGCTTCCCAAAGTGCTGGGATCACATGAGTGAGTCACCACTCCCAGCTGGAAAGAAATTTTAAGTCAATGTTATGAGGGAAGTGAAACAATGATTGAGCACCTATTATGTCCCAGGTATCATGCTGAGCACATAATCCAATTTAACCTTCAAAACAACTCTACAAGGAAGCAGTTTTATATTCATCTTACCAAGGAGGAAAATGAGAGTAACTTCTCTTGAGGTACATGATGGCTTCAGCCTGAAATGGCTTCTGGACTAGACAGGGGGCCCTATGGGTCACCAGAATCCAGGATTATATGGAGGTATCTCAGAGCTAGTACCAGGCACACTGAGCAAGTGAGACTTGATAAAGAATCCAGGCATTTTCCGCCAGCTTTGGCCAGAGCGGGGCTGCTTGTATACATTTTCAACATTGGATTCTAGGAAAGCTTCTGTATTAAGAGTTCAACTTGGCTGGGCATGGTGGTGCATGACAATAATCCTAGCACTTTGAGAGGCTGAGGCAGGGGGATCGCCTTAGCCCAGGAGTTTGAGACCAGCCTGGGCAACATAGGGAAACTCCCTCTCTCTGTTATTATTTTCAAGTCCAGCTTAAATAAAAATATCTTGTTTCAAAATAGCTTCCTTGGCAAACAGGATTTCTGGAAGGGAGTTAAGCAGGGCGTAAAATGTCATATTCACTTTTTGAAATATTGCCCACAGACTGCATAGAAAATAGATTGAGCTTGAAAACGATTCTCCAGAGGAGAGTCGTAGAGGACCTGAACTAGGCAGTAGCAGAGGTATGGAGACAAGAGGACAGCTGTGAGACATGCCAAGGAGGACGGCCTTCTAGACCCCATGACTCCAAGCATGGTCTCTGGGCCAACAGCCTCAGCATCACTTGGGAGATTATGAGAAATGCAAATTCTCAGGCCCCAACCCAGATATACCAAATAAAAATCTGTGTTTGGACAAGATCTCCAAGGGATCCGTATGCCCCTTAAACTTTAGAAACATTGCTTTCAGACCACTTGGCTGGCAGAGGGATGGAGGAAGGAATGTAGGATGACTCTGACCCTGTGTTCAAGCATCATAAATGGGTGAGCCCTTCTAGAACAACATGCATGAGACCTTTCTTTGAGAAGAGTGCTTTTCCTTCAACAGCTCAGTGAGTATGGTGAGGGTGTTCTGGTGCCATGACCTCTCCCTAAACAGCTGGCAATCATGGCATAATTTGATTTCTCTCATTATACAGCAGGTCCTCAAATAATGTTACAATGTTGATGAGTTAAAAAATATATATATATTGATTCCTGGCCAAGGCCACTACCTGTGTGGAGTTTGCAAGCTCTCTCCATATCGGTGTGGGTTTTTTCCAGGTGTTCCAGTTTCCTTCCACTTCCCAAAGCTGTGCCTGTTAAGTGAATTGGCATGTCCACACTGCCCCAGTGTGAATGAGTGTGGGGGCGTGTGTGAGCTCTGAGTGTGCCCTGTGATGGGATGGTGTCTTATCAAGGGCTGGTTCCTGCCTTTTGCCATGAGCTTATAGGGTAGGCTCAGCCACCTACAACCTTGAACTGGAAGAAGCAGGTAAATAATTGTCTTAATTTTATTAATCTTTATTGTGTGTATAGCCCACACTTATTTTCATTTTTAATATAAAAAGTGTGTTGTTCTAAACAGAACTCTCTTTTATATCAATTATCCTAAGTCCACATTGGTTTCATTGTACTTTCTATGTCATTTCACTTAGTCACAGTTTCTGAGAACCTATTAGTAGGGAGGACTTACTGTACTCTCCTTTTCTCTGTTGGGGTGAATTTCTTCAATGATCCAGGACCACCTTCCCCACTTTTGACTGTCCTACTGAACTGGCCTGTTATAAACCTTTTATGCCTGGGCTATTCTTGACTTTCTTTTTCTCTCCCCTAACACTTTCTTGTCTAATGCTTTATTCTTCCTGGGTTTGCTAATTTAAGCTAAAATACTGGTGGCTAATAAGGCTCATATATTTTATCTCTTCAAAGAAAGATTTTAGTATTAAAAGAGACTGTTCCTAGGCCAGGTGCAGTGGCTCATGCCTGTAATCCCAGCACTTTGGGAGGCCAAGGTGGGCAGATCATTTGAGGTCAGGAGTTCAAGACCAGCCTGATCAACATGGTAAAACCCCATCTCTACTAAAAATACAAAAATTAGCTGGACATGGTGGTGCGTGCCTGTAATCCCAGCTACTCAGGAGGCTAAGGCAGGAGAATTGCTTGAACCTGGGAGGCAGAGGTTGCAGTGAGCCAAGATTGCACCACTGTACTCCAGCCTGGGTGACAGAGCAAGACTCCATCTCAAAAAAAGAAAAAAAAAAAAGACTGTTTCTTATCTCAAGGAGGACATCAGAGATGGGATTGTTTTAAGCATCCAGTCAATGAAGAAACATTCAAAGGCACAGGGTCTTTAAGATCCCCTCAACTAGATGACATTTTCTCCTGTTGTTCTTCTGTAGATAACTGTTTTGATTTTAAGAAATGATGTTCACTCCTATCTGCCTTGCCTTGCCTTGCCTTTCCCTTCCCTTCCTTTCCTTTATTTTCCTTTTCTTTCACCTTTCCTTTCCCCTTTTCTTGATAGGGCCTTACTTTGTTGCCCAGGCTGGAGTGCAATGGTGCAATCTAAGCTCACTGCAACCTCTGCTTCCATGGGCTCAAGTGATCCTCCTGCCTTAGCCTCCTGAATAGCTCAGACTACAGACATGTGACACCAAGCTCAGCTAATTTTTTTTTGTTGTTGTTGTAGAGAAAGGTTCTTACTGTGTTGCTCAGGCTGGTCTAGAACTCAGGCGATCAGCCGGCCTTGGCTCCCCAACATGGCATTATAGGTGTGACCCACAGCCCGGCTTGTGTTTTTGCCTCTGGTGCTCTCTCTCTGCCTGGAATGCAATTCCCCAGTTCCCCTGCCACCTCAGGCTGAATTAGGTACCACCTTTGTGGTTTCCTTGGGCATCCCCCGCTCATAGCCTGTTATCATGCTGCACTCTAATTGTTGGTTTACGTGCCCCTCCTACGCTTGATTCTTTTCATCTTTATACCTTCAAAGCATATCAGAGTGCCTTGCTCATACAAAAGGCACAATAAATATTTGTTACATGAGTCAATGAAAGATTGTGTGGCTGTGGATGAGGCAGGCTTTAAGCACAGGCTGGCATGGGGGAGTTAGAATACTAGTGTCTGTAGCAGTAAGAGGGGAATTAGAACTCATGAACATCTAGACACATAATGAGGTTAGGAACTACTCTCCATTCTGCATGGGTTTTTGCATATGTCTGAATTACTTATAATACACTACTGGGCCCTTCTGATGGAGTGTAAGCTAAAGAATTCCTCCGCACCTTAACTTTATGGGCAAGCATTAAAACCTGCCCAGTGTTATTCTCATTGCAAAGCTCATACAGCAGCGATCGTAAAGTGGGTTTGGTCTCTTATTTTTACTTTTATGAGTGTTTTATTTTCAGTTGTAAAGGTAGTCTTAGTAAGCTTTTACTTTGTGCACTAAGAGCCCAAGGAACAATAGACCTGCCGTTAGCCTAAGTCCACTCCCCGACCTCTGTTTGCTGAGGGATTCCCGGCCTTAAGAAAGGATGCACTCCTACACAGTCTACCTCCCCCCCAACAAATGCCAAGACAATACGAGGGACGTCAAAAATACCCACATGAGAAAATGCTGCTATTGTACCTTCAAGCTTAGAGGGTACATTCCTCCCTACCTTAACTTAAATACTCTTTCTACAGAAGCAAGAAACAAAGACAGATCCCTGCAAACCAAGAGAAGAGAGAGTGTGTTTACATGAATGGACACAGGGACACGTTTTGTTGTTTCTCAGCGATCCTTTGTTGTTGCAAACAGAGACTATATATGATCCTGATGGGCAAGAGGGCCTGGTGACTTATCTTTTCATTCTCCTCCACTAACGATCCTCTGAACCTAGTGCACTCATCACATTTCCTTGCCCTTCATTCTTTGTAAAAAGACCTTTGAAATTTAGTTCATTTTAGCTCATGTATAGAAAGGTCATTTCTATATATTTTTCTGAGAAAGCTATACTTGTATCTGATAGTTATGAAGTTGTGCATAATTATACATTTACCTTTTCTGGTCATTACCACATATATACCATATAAGAACATTGAGAGTAGCCACTCTGAAAATGAACCCCAAATTTATTTCTATGCCATGGAAACCAATGTTTCCAGAAATCGTGAGTCTCCCATATGGATCAAGATCATGTTTCTTGCTCCCCAGCAGAAGGACCATAGCTGGCCCCAATATCATGCTCTAATCATCAGAATTTGATAGGATGCACATGGCTAACACAGACAGTCTGAAGATGCATGGAGATCTTGGAAATGATGCTTGCTAAAAGAAGGGAGGCATCTAGACATGCTTTGCCTTGTTCACAACATTTCTTTTCTAAGAATTAGTATTTTAACTTTTATTTTAGGTTCACAGGTAGGTACATGCGCAGGTTTGTTATATGGGTAAACTTGTGACTCGGAGATTTTGTATACGGATTATTTGGTCACCTGGGTACTAAGCATAGTACCTAGCAGTTTTTTTTTTCCCCTGAACCTCTCCTTCCTCTCAACCTCCTCCCACAAGCAGGCCCCAGTGTCTGTTGTTCACCTCATTCTGTCCATGTGTATTCGTTCATTCTCGCATTGCTATAGAAAAAACTACCTGAGACTGGGCAATTTATAAAGAAAAGAGGTTTAATTGGCTCATGGTTCGGCAGGCTGTACAGGAAGCATGGCTGTGGAGGTCTCAGGAAACTTACAATCACGGTGGAAGGTGAAGGGGAAGCAGGCACATCTTACGTGGCTGGAGCAGAAGGAAGAGAGTGAAGGGGGAGGGGCCACACACTTTTGAACAACAAGTTCTCGTGAGAACTCACTCACTATCATGAAAACATCAAGGGGGAAATCTGCTCCCATGATTCAGTTACCTCCCATCAGGCCCCTCCTCCACCACTGGGGAATACACTTTGGCATGAGATTTGGGTGGAGACAAAAATCCAGAGCATATCATTCTGCCACTGGCCCCTCCCATATCTCCTTTTCTTCTCACATTGCAAAATACAACTATCCCTTCTCAGCAGTCCTCCAAGTCTTAACTCATTCTAGCATTAATTCCAAAGTCCATAGTCCAAGGTCTCATCTGAAATGAGGCAAGTTTCTTCTGCCTATGAACCTGTACAATCAAAAGAAAGTTAGTTACTATCAAGAGACAATGGTGGTAAATGTACTAATTCCAAGAGGGAGAAATCAGGTAAAACAAAGGGGCTATAGACCCTGTGTAAGTCTGAAACCCAGCAGGGCAGTCATGGCAGTCATTAAATCTTAAAGCTTCAAGATAATCTCCTTTGAGTCCATGTCTCATATCTAGGAAACTCTGATGTAAGGGGTGGGCTCTCAAGGCCTTGGGCATCTCCACTCCTGTGGCTCTGCAGGGTACAGCCTCCTTGGCTGCTTTCAAAGGCTGGTGTTGTGTGGCTGTGGTTTTTCCAGGTACATGGTGCAAAGCTGTTGGTGGACATTCCATTCCAGGGTCTGGAGGATGGTGACTTTCTTGTCACAGCTCCACTAGTCAGTGCTCCGAGGGCATTCTGTGTGGGGGCTCCAACTCCACATTTCCCCTCCAAGGCAATAGAAGAAGTTCTCCATTAGAATTATTCCCCTGCAGCAGATGTCTGCCTGGACATCCAGGCATTTTCATACATCCTTTGAAATCTAGGCAGAGGCTGCAGGCTTAACACCATGTGGAAGCTGCCAAGGCTTATAGCTTACATCCTCTGGAGCAGCAGCCTAAGATATCTGTGGCTTTTTTAGCCGTGGCTGGAGCTAGAGTAGCTGGTACACAGGAAACAGTGCTGAGGTTATGCAGGGCATTAGGGCCCTGGACCCAGCCCGCAAAACTATTCTTTCCTCCTAGGCCTCCAGGCCTGTGATAGGAGGGGCTGCTGGGAAGGTTTCTGAAATGCCTTCAAGGCATTTTCCCCATTGTCTTGGCTATTAACATTTGGCTTCTCTTTACTTATGCAAATTTCTGCAGTTGGCTTGAATTCCTCCCTAGAAAATGGGTTTCTCTTTTCTACCACATGGATGGGCTGCAAATTTACCAAACTTCCCTTTTAAATGTAAGTTCCAGTTTCAGATCATCTCTTTTTTGCTCACAAATACAAGCGTATGCTGTTAGAATCAGCCAGGCCATATCTTGAGGGCCACATCTTGAATGCTTTGCTACTGAGAAATTTCTTCTAAATCATCATTCTGAAGGTCAAAATCCTACAGATCTCTAGGGCAGGGGCACAATGCCTCTGGTCTCTGTTAATGAATAGCAAGAGTGACACCTACTCCAGTTCCCAATAAGATCCTCATCTCCATCTGAGAACACCTTAGCCTGGATTTTATTGTCCATATCACTATCAGCATTTTGGTCACAATAATTTATTGAGTGTCTAGGAATTCCAAACTTTCCCTCATCTTCTTGTCTTTTTCTGAGCCCCTCAAACTGTTCCAACCTCTGCTCACTACCCAGTTCTGAAGCTGTTTCTATGTTTTCAGGTATCTTTATGGCAATGTCCTACTCCCAGTACGAATTTTCTGTACTAGTCAATTCTCTCATTGCTATAAAGAACTACAAGCGACTGGATAATTTATAAAGAAAATAGGTTTAATTGGCTCATGTTTCTGCAGACTGTACAGGAAGGATGGTTAGGGAGGCCTCAGGAAACTGACAATCATGGTGGATGGTGAAGGGGAAGCCAGCATGTTCTACATGCCTAGAGCAGGAGTGAGAGAGTGAAGGAGGAGGTGCTACACACTTTTTTTTTTTTTTGAGACGGAGTTTCACTCATGTTACCCAGGCTGGAGTGCAATGGTGCGATCTCGGCTCACCGCAACCTCCGCCTCCTGGGTTCAGGCAATTCTCCTGCCTGAGCCTCCTGAGTAGCTGGGATTACAGGCACACACCACCATGCCCAGCTAATTTTTTGTATTTTTAGTAGAGACGGGGTTTCACCATGTTGACCAGGATGGTCTCGATCTCTTGACCTCGTGATCCACCCGCCTCGGCCTCCCAAAGTGCTGGGATTACAGGCTTGAGCCACTGCGCCCGGCCATCTACACACTTTTAAATGACCAGATCTTGTGAGAACTCACTCACTGTCATGAAAACAGCAAGGGAGAAATCCACCCCCACAATCTAATCACCTCTCATCAGGCCCCTCCTCCAATACTGGGAATTAAAATTCAACATTAGATTTGGGTGGGGACACAAATCCAAACCATAGCACCATGTGTTCTCATTATTTAGCTCCCACTTATAAGCGAGAATAGTCAGTATTTGGTTTTCAAGTCCTGTGTTAGATTGCTAAGGCCTCCAGCTCCATCAATGTTCCTGCAAAGGATACAATTTTGTTCCTTTTTGTGGCTGCATAGTATTCCATGGTGTATATGTACCACATTTTTGTTATCCAGTCTATGACTGATAGATATTTAGGTTGATTCCATGTCTTTGCTATTGTAAATAGTACTGAGATGAACACATGCATGCATGTGTCTTTATGGTAGAATGATCTATATTCCTTTGGGTTTATACCCAGTAATGGGATTGCTAGTTTGAATGGTAGTTTTTTTTCTTTTTTTTGGTTCTTTGAGGAATTGACACACTGTTTTCCATAACATTGAACTAATTTACACTCCCACCAGCAGTGTATAAGTGTTCCCTTTTCTCTGCAACCTTGCCAGTATCTGTTATTTTTTGACTTTTTAGTAATAGCCATTCTGATTGGTGTTAGATGGCATTTCATTGTGTTTTTTCATTTGCATTTTTCTAATTATTAGTGATATTGAACATTTTTCCATATGCTTGTTGGCTGCATGTATGCTTCTTTTGAAAAGTGTCTGTTCACATCCTTTGTCCACTTTTTTGTTGGTTTGTTTTTGTTGTTGCTGTTTTGGTCTCACTGTCATGCCCAGGTTGGAGTACAGTGGTGTGATCTTAGCTCACTGTAACCTCTGCCTCTCAGGTTGAAGCAATTCTCCTGCCTCAGCCTCTTGAGTAGCTGGGATTACAGGCATGCACCCCATGTCTGGCTAATATTTTGTATTTTTAGCAGAGATGGGGTTTTACCATGTTGGCCAGGCTGGTCTCAAATTCTTGGCCTCATGTGATCCACCTACCTTGGCCTCCCACGGTGCTGGAAGTACAGGTGTGAGCCATTGTGGCTGGCCTTTTGCCCACTTTTTAGTGTGCTTATGTAACATTTCTTAGGGCTGATTCCAACTTCAGTTTTGCAGCCATTGACTTAAGAGCCTTCACAGGATTTCCTTTGGTGTTTGCGATACTTTTGCCAATTCCCACAATATTGTTTGAACTGTAAGTTTTTTGCTTTCTCTCTTTTTTTTAATCAACCGAAATCTAAGATTGTCTTACAGAAGCAAAGTATGTCGGAAACTATCAGTATTTCCCTAAGTCTCTATGTGTATCAAGATTTGTAACCTATTGTGAACTTGTGTAACTACCATTTAATCACTGTAACTGATCAAAGCATCTTTCCACACAGAAGCGGGTGCCTGACTATAATGTAAACATGAAAAAGCAACAGCTCTGAATTTTTATATTATGTTTATGTGCTCCATTTATTATGGTGTTGCCCTCCAAAATGAAATGCCATACCCAAATTAAAAATGCACTAATCATATTTTAGTGACAAGAAAATATTTTTCTTTTTTAATATCTGCAGAATGGGCACAAATATATTACATTGGAAATATTTCATTTCATTTTTTAAAAAATCATAGAGGTAACACTATGCATTTAGTCCTATTGCAAAGAGCATTATTACTTGCTCTATTTTGATTACTTTTTATTTTCCTTTCCTATTAAAAGAATATGTGTGTGTATGTGTTGTTTTATTGTCTGGAAGATGACAAATTGCAAACTTTCATGACATAAATTACCTAAACAATTTATTGCAGATGCTTCTGGCAGAAAAGGCCACATCACTCCTGTATTTCCTTCTTTGCTGCTGTGAGAACGCTGTGTTCCCTGGAGACCCTGGTGAGTCCTGGCTGGGCTGAATTATTTTCACATGCATTGTCCATTGCTCGAATCTGGCCCAGGGATCACTCTAGATTTTACTTTTGTTTTTTTACATGCTGCTTACCCAAGAACTCATTCACTCTCATGATTTCAACTGTCATTTCTTAGTGGAATGACTTTCAAGACTGTTTCTAGTCCTGGCAGCTCTTCCCAAGAGCTAATCTTCCTTCTTTAATGATCTTTTAAATAACATTGTTCAAATGATCCTTTGCTTCCTACCAGAATTCACAAACTCCTGCCTCATATACCAGCTCCTTAAAATCTTCATTTTGGGAAATGGTGCTATCTTTCTTCCACGCAGCCAGTCTCAAAACCCTTGAGGCATCTTGCTCTCTTGTCTTGGTTGCCTTCTGTGACAAATTAATGGCCTGTCAATTATTAATTTCTCTAAAACCTTGCTCTCATTTTCCTTTTATTTCAACTTTCACTGTGTGACCAAATTCTGACCCTTATCACATCTGGTCAGTACTATTGTAGTGACCTCTTTGCTGATCCTACTGTCTACAGCTCTTTTTAGACAACACTGCTGAGCTGTTCTTGAACATTGTCATTTGTATACTGTCCCTTCAGTTGAATTGTGAACACAGTAAAGCTTTAAACCAAATGGACACATTTTAGATATTCAACAAATGTTTGTTCATCCACTTATTCATTCATCCAAGCAATATTTGTAAAGCTGCCCACTGTTTGACAAGCTCTGTTAGGTGCTGGAGTATACATGTGAATAAAATGTGATCCATGAGCGTAAATGTTCTTATGTTTTCCTTGCTAATAAATGAACATGAGGAGAGGGTAAATCAAGTATCCAGGGATATGGTACTATTTGAGCAATGTTGGGAAGACATGAATTTTGCATGCCTTCCCAACACCACGAGATGTTAGTTTGAATCTAAGAATCATATTTTACCATTTCCATGGCTGCAATCTATCAACCAAGAATGTTTATTAGTTGGAGTTCTTTAAGAAGCAGAAGCCAAAATAAAACATACAGACTTATTGGAAGAAACACCCATGAAGGCTAAAGGAAGAAGGAGGAGTAGGTAGGGAACCCCTTAGGCCATGATGTCAGTCTGACCCCTATGAAGGAGAGACGGAAGGAAGAAGGGTTGGCTAGGGGCACTCTTAGATTCCAAAGCAGTTGCAGGAAAGTTTTGGCCGGGTTGATGGGAGTCCTCCAGCCAAAGTGGCAAGAAGACCTGCATCTCACAGGAATGGCATCTGTGCTCAGCCACTGGGTAAGAGCAGTTTGTAGAAAGTATGGCTCTGAGAAAGAGGTTGGAGATCCAGAGGTTAGCACCTGGGCCAGCATTCAGGTAATCTCCCTGCAGCAGGACACCTGAGCAGCACATCATAGTTTTGACTGATACCAACAGAGAATTCAGCTGTCACTTGCCACAGAAAGAGTTAACAAACTTTCTCTGGAAAGGGGCAGATAGTAAATCTTTTAAGCTTTGTGGGCCATATGACTCTGTTGCATCACAGGAACTGCCATTGACCTTACATAAGTGAATGAATCTTGGCCTGACTGTATTCCAATAAAACTTTATTTACAAAACCAGGCAAGGGTCCAGAGTTTGCCTGTGGGGCATAGTTCGCTGACACCTAGTTTAAGTAAATAAGGTGCATTTTCCTTACACAGTGGGGTATCTGGAGGCAAGAGAGCGTAGGTGAAACTTCAGTGGCTCAATATGACATAAGTCTTCCTTCTATCCTTTTGCTCATTTATTCTCAGTCTTTTTAAAGACAGGAATGACTCCTCTGATGACTGTCCCTTATTTAAGAAACCAAATTATTTCCTTCAAATCCCCTAGCATTAAAGAACTAATTAATCAATGTGTGAAATATTTATTGAGAAATTATTACAGGCCAGGTGTTGTTCTAAGTGCTCCGGCAGTTAACAGAACAAAGTCTTGGTTGAAATGAAGATGACACTCTAGTGGAAAGGGGGAGAAAGACAGTAAACAAGATAAACTGTGAAATATGTAGCAGTAGATGATGAAAGTTGCCATAGACAAAATAAATCCAGGAAGAAGGGAGGCTGTTCTAGGTCGTGGTGACGAGGAGAGGTTGCATTTTTAACGGAATGGGTTTGAAAAGCTGTTACTGAGAAGGCGGCATTGGAATAATGACAAGGAGGTGTTAAGAGTAAGCCATGCAAATAAATTGGGCAAATATTTTCCTGGCAGGAGGTTAGTGTATCAAATGCAAAAGTCTGATGCGAGGAGATTAGCCTAGCTGAAGCAGAGGGAGCAGGGGGCATTGGGGAGGAGAAGGTGAGGGCATGAGGCGGCAGGTCCTATAGAGTCTTCTGAACTTCTGAATGACTTTGGCTCCTACTTTGAGTGAGATGAGAAGCCATGAGACCATTGTGAGCAGAAGCAGAACACCACCTGATTTACATTTAACAGACTCATACTGCATACTGTGTTGAGACCATGTGGAAGGGAATGCCAGGATGGAAGCATGGAGACCCAGTAGGAGGCTTCTAAGCTGGAGATGCTGGTGACTGGGACCAGGATGGCAGCAATAGCGCTAGCAGAGTCCAAGGATTGATTGATGATATAGAACAAGCTTGTCTAACAGCAGCCCACGGGCCGCATGTGGCCCAGGATGGCTTCGAATGCAGCCCAACACAAATTCATTAACTTTCTTAAGATATTAAGAGCTGTTCTTGCAATCTATAAAAACTCATCAGCCATTGTTAGTGTATGTTATGAGTGGCCAGAGACAATGCTTCTTCCAGTGTGGCTCAGGGAAGCCAAAAGATTGGTTACTTTTGATATAGAGTATGAGAGAAAGAGGGGCAAGGGAGGCTGAGTCCTGTGCACCTGGAACAACGAGTTGTCCTTTACTTGAATGACAAGGACCAACAGAGGCAGCTATAGCCAGGAAGTACAGGAGAACAGAGGTAGATATGTTAGGCTGAGATTCTTAGTAGCTACCCAAATAGGGATGTTGAGTAGGCAATTGGGTAGTTAAGTCCTGATATAGACTAGCAGTCCAGGCTGTGGATGTAAATGTGGGAGTCTTCTGCATATGTGTATATGTCGTTAGCTAGAACTTTGTCATGTAGCCAGGCCATCTCTAGCTGCAAAGAAGGCAGAGAAGGTGGATATGTGCCATCTCCAACTTCCATTGAGAAAGGCAGCAGAGAGAAAAGGATGGGAATATCTGTTGGGCCATTCAACCAACAATGTCTGAATCACCTAGCTTCTTAGCTCTTCTTGCACAAAATAAGGATAATAAAGTCTACTTTACATGATTATGGTGAAAATTACATGAGATAAGCTATAGAAATAGGCTGGGTGCTATGGCTCATCCCTGTAATCCCAGCAGGCGGATCACCTGAGGTCAGGAGTTCGAGACCTGACCAACATGGTGAAACTCCTGGGGATGGTGGCGCAGGCCTGTTATTTCAGCTACTGCAGAGGCTGAAGCAGGAGAATAGCTTGAACCCAAGAGGTAGAGGTTGTAGTGAACCGAGATCACGCATTGCACTCCAGCCTGGGCAATAAGAGCGAAAGCACGTATCAAAAAAGAAAGAAAGAAGGAAAGAAAGAAAGAAAGAAAGGAGAAAAGCTCCTGGCATGCTAGATCCTTTAAATATAGAAGTGCTCCTTTCTTTCCTTTCTGTGATCTGAGATGTCACGGCAAGTCCTTCGTAGCTCGCCCCCAGTACTTATTTTTGGACTTCCTCATTGAATAAAATGGTGACATTGTTATTTTTACAATTACTACTGTGGCAAAAAACAGGAACTTTTTCTTGTCCCCCAAAACCACATCTTTTCCAGAGCCTCACTGGTCAAACTGGGCTCTTGTCTCCCAGTGCCACTTTCTTCTTACCTCAGGGGTTTTGTTTTTAATTTGACATTTCAGTTTCTGTGCATAATCATGGTAGAAGGATTTCCAGATTTTGGTAATCATTAACCAACCCAAGACAGGCGTAGTCCTGCTCCGCCTCCCGCTCAGCCGAAACCTCGCTGGAGAATGTCTGGAAAGGGCATTCACAGAGCCCAGAGACGTCCAACGCCACATGGAGGGTGCCTGGTGAAAGGCCAAGTGGGGGCTGAGTGTGGCCACCCCATGGGACAGGGTTGAAGAGAGCCTAATGCCATCTGAGGAGAAAGAACTCTAAAAATGCTGTTCTCGGGAAAACAGAACGCTCTGCGTCTGGCCGAGTGCTGTGCGGCAGCCTCCGTAGGCTCTTTCCCACCCTTATCGGTTGGCCTGATATTTACTTTACCATCCTTTCTCCCTGTGCAAGGAGAAGGCCAAGACGTTTCTACAAGTTTATGCCTACAGAGGTGGCCATAAAATCTTGACTCTTAGATAATATTGTTTTATCATTCTTTGTAGTGGGAAAGCAATAAATATTTTAAAATGTGTTTGTGTTTCCAGACTTAGGGGCCAACTCGTGTGTGTGTGTGTGTGTGTGTGTGTGTGTGTGTGTGTGTGTGTGCGTGAGAGAGAGAGAGAGAGAGGGATGGAGAGAGAAAGAGTCTGCTAGGCCTGCTACCGTGTGTGTGTGTGTGTGCGTGTGTGTGTGAAAGAGAGAGAGAGAGAGAGAGAGAGAAAGAGAGTCTGCTAGGCCTGCCACCGTGTGTGTGTGTGTGTGTGTGTGTGTGTGTGTGTGTGTGTGTGTGTGAGAGAGAGAGAGAGAGAGAGATTGAGAGAGTCTGCTAGGCCTACCATAACAAAATACCAGACTGTGTGTCCTAAATAACAGAAATTTATGTTATAGTTCTGGAGGCTGGAAGTTCAAGATCAAGGTGTTGGCAGATCTGGTGTCTCCTGGGGCCTCCTTGGCTTGTAGATGCCATCTTCTCCTGTGTCCTTCTCTCAGACACACACAGGGTCTTCTCTGTGTGTGTGTCTGTGTCTTAATCTCCTGCTCTTATAAGGAGGCCAGTTGTGGATTTGGGCCCACACATACAGCCTCACTTTACCTTAACTACCTCTTTATAGGTTCTCTCTCCAAATACAGTCACATCTGAGGTACTGAGCATTAGGACTTCAATATATGAATTTTAGAGGGAGATAGTTTAGCCCACAACAGAGTGTGTGTGTGTGTATGTATAACAGTATATATGCACACACATATATATACACGTAAGTTATATGACATATATACAGACACATGTATACAGACACTCACACAGTTGTGTGTTTATATATACTCTTACATATAGTATGTGAAAATATATATAATAAACATATATAATATATAAATATATAATATATGTAACAGTATATATATTACATACTGTATATATATATATATACATTATATACATCATATAATATGTATACTTCTTATACACACACATCCACACAATTCTGAGATGCTGTCCAATTGCTGCTTGAAACCTCCTGTCTGTAGAAATACTAAGCCCCTTCCTGCCTTGGATAGTTTCCCCCATAAAGTAGACCTCACTTTCTCTGCTCTGCCAGAGGCTGCTGTCTGCATTAGTTAAGCTTCGCAAAATTCTCTGAAGGGCAGGCTTCTTCCGCCTTCTAACCTCGCCATACCTGTTAAGTAGGAAGAGAATGGAGGTGCTCTGCTCCAGGAAGCTTCACCTGTGGAGGCTGTAGGTGGAATCTCAAAGCAAAAATGCCTCCTGGGTGGGGGCCTGGGAGGGGTGAGTGGGCTCCCTGCTTTTGTTTCCCTGGAATTCCTTTAGCAGCAAGCAGGAAAAGTGCCCGCAGCAGGGGACTCTCACAGGGTAGACTTCTGTTTAAGCGGAGGAAGTGGGGATCCAGCCAAAGACCAGGAAAACACCATGCTTCTGGGTTAAAGATAAACCAAGAAGGTATTTTAAGAGCTAGCTGCTGGTCCAGTGGGAACAATAGATAAGTTAAAGGCCTGGGGAATTACGCCAATTTCATCTCTGACTACTTTTGTTAGAAACTACAAATGACATGAAAATTGGCAACAGTTGTTCACTTGAAAAGTTTTTCCAGACAATTTTAACTTTTCCCATGGTTTATGGTCAAAATGGACAGAGACAGCTTATCTTTCTCAACAATCCACACTTCACTTATTTGAGGTGACTTTTCTACTTGTCATTCACAACTTGGTCAACGTGTGTGTGTGTCTCTGTGTGTGTGTGTGTGTGTGTGTGTGTGTGTTGAGATGGAGTCTCATTGTCACCCAGGCTAGAGTGCAGTGGCAAGATCTTGACTCACTGCAACCTCCGTCTTCCAGGCTTGAGAGATCCTCCTGCCTCAGCCTCTCGAGTAGCTGGGACCACAGCCATGTGACACCACACCCTGCTAATTTTTGTATTTTTGGTAAAGACAGGGTTTCACCATGTTGCCCAGGTTGGCCTCAAACTCCTGAGCTCAAGTGATCCATCTGCCTTGGCCTCCCCAAGTGCTGGGATTACAGGCATGAGCCACTCACTGCTCCCGTCCTATTTTTTTAATCAGATGTGGGTACTAATTTGTATGAGTCCTTGCTACTCAAGGTAGCAAGCATGGACCTCTGGCAGAAGCATCTCCTGAGAGTTTCTGACAAACGCAGAATCTCAGGTTCCACCCAGACCTAATCTGCATTTTACCAAGATCCTTAGTTGACCCTTATTTTTATTAAACATTGAGAATCAGTGATGTAAAGCCCTAATACCGCAACAGCAACTCTTCTGGAAAGGAGAGACCACCTCCAAAAGTGCAATACTCTTACTATATGGGATTGTTTTCATATAGTACTTGATGTTGAGTGCATGATAAGCAAATAAATGCATTTTGATAATTTGATAGGTCCGCTTTCTTCCTGCTTTTTAGTCTGTACATTTGCAGTTTTAGTATTTATCTAATTACATTATTTTTATGCTGTGTTATGGTGGGTCACTTACTTGAGTTTCTGTGGTTCAATTTTGTCTTCTGTAAAATGGAATTTAAAATAGGATTTGACTCATAATATTCTCGGAAGCGGTGAATAAGTTAATACCTGTGAGCACTTTGTGTCCTGCCTGGCATATTATAAGAGCTCCATAAATGTTAGTAAAAGCACATAACAGGACCTCCATAAATGCTTATGCTATAACATGCTTTTCAGGTGAGAATTGCTATGTTTTCCTTGCATGTGTTATCTTGTTCGTCCCCACCCATTTGTATGCTACCTTCCTTATTGCTGTTTAGTTTTCTTGAAGACAGAGTGAAAGGCAACCACTGTTCCCCCATTATATTGCATAACACAATGCTTAACATGTAGTGGAATCTTAGTCAGTATTGTGCTTGATTTTCCTTGTTGGATATTTTTCCACTGCTGCAACGACTAAATTGGCTATACTCCTTCATTCACTCGTTGGACAAATTTTGAGGCACGTACTACATGACCAATTCTGTTCTAGGTGCTACAAATATGGGAAGAACAAGCCAAAATCTCTGCTCTGAAAGAGATAATATTCTAATGAAGAGAGGCAGGTAGTAAGGAAGTACGTATGATATATAACATGATCACATGTGCTACAGGTATAAACTCAAGCATGGTAAAGGGGAAAGGAGATGCTGGGTGGAAACCGGTATTTTACAAAGGAAGATTTTGCTGATCAGGAAACACTTGAGAAGACATCACCAGGCATAAGGTAGCAAACTGCTTAGCTAACAACAGGGTAAGGGGGAGAGTTTTTAGACCGGCAGGCAAACAAGCAAGTGCAAATGCCCTGAGTTAGGAGTTTGCTTGGCATGTCTAGGAGTCGCCAGGAGGCCACTGTGGCTGGAGCAGAGTGAGAAAGTAGACACATGATGGGCAGGGGGCGGGCTGCACAGGTGCGGGGGGGGCATGGCTGGCAAGGCTGTGTGGGAACTTATTGGTCATTAAAAGGCTCTGGCCACTAGAAGATTTTAAGCAGAGGAGGGACATATACTTTAAAATGATTACTCTAATGGTCCTATGGAGAAATAAGGGGGCAAATATTGAAGCAGGTAAGTCACATTGGATGTGACTAAAATAATCAAGGAGAGAGATACTGATAACTTGACAGGACAGCAGAGCTGAAGCACCAATAAATCATCAGATTTGTTCAGGATATATTTTAAAGATAGAGCCCATGAAGTTTACTGCATAATTAAATGTTGTGAGGTTGGAGAATAAGGGAAAGAGAGGAGCCAAAGATGATTCTGAGGTCGCTGGCCAAAGCCAGTGAAAAATTGAGTTGTTGTTTAAGGAGATTGGGGGAAAGAGCAGGTTTGAGAAGGAAATTGAGCATCTGGACTTGGGTACAGTAAGTTCAATTGGCTCAGTTGACATCCAATTAGATATGTCAAGTAAGGAAGAGGATGTACAGGGTAAAGTTCAGAGAAGATGGTTAGAGCCATGAAATTGGATGAGATCATCTACTGGGTGAGGGTAGAGAGAGAAGAGTTAGGGTTACTTCCAAATTGAACATTAGAGCTGATGAAGAAGCAGCAAAAGCTACTGGGAAGTTCTTTAGAAGCTAGGAGAAGACCTAAGACCCCAATAAACCAAATAGTATTTTGATGCTTTTGTTAGTTTAAATAAGATGAAAATTGAAAATGGATCATTAGATTTAATGATGAAGAAGTCCCTTGTAGCTTTGATAAAAATAGTTAATATAGAGTGGTGGGGACAAAAACCAGATTAGATTTGGGTCAAAAAAGAATAGGGAAGAAAAGTAGCGATAAGGGGAATGGACACATCTTTTGAAAGTCCTTTGAAAAGTTCTGCTCTCAAGAGAAGCAGGGAAATTAGGTGGTCACGGAGGGAGATGGGGAGGACAAAGGAGGATTAAAAAGATGGGGGGCTTTATAACGTGTTGACATATTGATGGGAATCCTCTAACAGGGAGGGAGATGATGATGATGCAGGAGAGAGGGCTCACTCCTTGAGATAATAGGAGGGTGTGGGATCTAACGCCTAAGTGTTTTTGTTGCTGTTGGTTAGCAGTAATGACAGCGTGTCTGTGGCAAAACAGAGACAAAGCAGAATGTATGGATTGGCACAGATATCAGGTAGTGGTGATGGTGGCAGAATGGGGGGGTTCTCTATAATTTCTTCTTTAAAAAATGAAATAGGAAGTTGATGAAGAGAGATGAGGCATTTTAGAAGAAAGAAGGTGGGAAATAAACATTAAAGATGGTGGGAGAGAGTGGGGTTTGGACGCATGGAATCTCTGGTGGGCAGTATTCAGTGGTCACGAGTTTAATGTGGAGCCAGGCAGCGTCTTAGTGTGTTTTTCTTTGGTCTCTTGCCGCCGTCCAGGTGCAGGTGTGGAACTGATCAAGAGTTGTACCTTACATAGCTGTACTCACAGATGGGCACCATGGGCACACAGCCATTGCAGGGACTGCATTGCCAGCTCTTTAGGAAACCCGCAGAAGAAGTACACTAAATACAAATTACTGAGGAAAATCATTTACTCCCAAAGAATATGCTGGTTCCTTGATATTCAGTTATTCAGTTCACATTGAATTCTGACATTCTCATTTTCAAAGACATATGTGAAAAAGCGATATACATTTATGTACTCTTCAGCCCATGTAATTCTTCAATTCTGCTTAGGCACATTTAGCCAAGCCATCTTCATGACCCTTAAGACATGGTAACTTTATTTGGTGCCCGTACCTTAGAGTGGGCAGCTTCCAGCTAGAAAGCTGTTCGTTCTGCTAAGTCAGTAGTGTGTTGAAAAACCAGAAAGGATAGATGCAGCTATTTTGGGGGTTCATAGTATCTCCCCCATACCAGGATATTATTTTATTATTCAAAATCAAAATCTTTGGTTTCTCCCACAAGGTTGGGGAACCCCTTAGACACTGATTTGTGTCATCCAAATTTCCCTTCTTGACCCTTCCTCCAGTCTCAATTTACATTATTACCCAACTTGCATGACTGTTCCTTACCTGGTATAGCAGTATTTGGAAGAGGCCTTAAATGCTGAGGGCCTTGGCAAGGAGGAAATGAATGAGCCTTATTCTCCTAAAAATCTTTTGCAACCTCCTGTGGTGAGTGCAGGGGTTGCTCTGAGTTTCTCAGTTCTCCTCGGGCCACTCTTGGGCAATGGGAAGCTGACTGTGCCTGTGGTCACTTAATGGTCCTTGACACGGGGTTTGCTTTGCACTATCCAATGTACACACGCACTGTTGGCTATTACTGCTTGCAACACACAGGTGCAGGAAATACCCAGGGGGCTTCCCCACAGATCTGTGCTATGCACATCTTCCATTCCATCACACCCTGTACTCTTCCACACCGCCCCTCTCTCAAGTCTTCCCCGATAATGCCAGGGCAGGGACATTCTGTTCTGAGCTCATTAGGCAAGAATGTTACCAGACTGTCCTGAAGACGGTTTTTTTCTGGTGTGGGCGCTCTGTCATTGGGAAAGAAAATCTGAAAATTATGCTCTCTTTCCATGAGTCCAACTCAGGGTTGCATTTTCTCACCTGTGTCTAGCCACTAGACAGATTCCCTTATGACTCCAGAGAATTCACAAAAATGCCCAAATTAGTGGCTCCCTGACAGACAGAAGAGTTTATTTGGTCCCTGGAATAGTGATTCTTGAATTCGTTTCTCTGAATGGTTCGTGATTTTGCTTCATTTTTCTAGGAAATGTAGCCCTTTTAGGGCATTCATTTGGAGAAGGGTAACATTTGTGCCTGTTTGCAAGAATCTCTGGGAAAGCTATAGAGTCAAGCATTTGATTCACAAATTTCCAGTAAGTGATTCTCAAATTTTGCTGCATTTTAGAATCCCTTGGGAGATTAACAAAAATCCTGATGTCCAAGTTACAGTCCATACCAAATAAGCTTCTGGGGATGGGACCCAGGCATCAGGATTTCTTGACACTCTGATGGTTGGAACCTATGCTTTTTGACAGTGCTCCTCAACTTTAACACGAAAACAGGTTACCTGGGGATGTGTGGGGCCTGGGATTCTGCACTTCTCTAAAGCTGCTGCTGCGGCTGTGCAGGCCATATTTTGATTAACAAGCAATAAATTTCCTACATTCCCAACTTTCCTGTCTCAGACCTCCACACGTGCTGTTCCTTTTCCCCTGGAACGACCTCCCTGGAACTCCCAGCCAAGATGCTGCTCCATCCTTTGATACTCTACGTTTACCTCTCCACCCAGTATAATCTCCACCTTCTTTCTCTGTAATTCTGTATCACTGCACTCTGTTTGCTTACTTGCTAGAATTATCACAGCTCATAATTATTTATTCGTTTTCTTGTTTCCTTACGTTCTCAACGATCTCTCCCACTAGTGCATGTGCCAAGAAGCTAGGAACCGTGTTTACTTTCTACTTTACAAGTTCAGCTCAGTACCTAATTCAGTGTCTAATACAGAGCAGGAATTTGACAGATGCCTGTTGAATGAATGAAAATAGGGGATTTAGGACAGTTGGATTAATTTTTCCATTTAAAGTAGGAAAGTAATAAAAATGACAGAGAATCTTTGAGCATGTCTTACTTGACCCTTTTTCTGAAATGAATGTTAACAGAAGTATGATATAGCTCAACAAACTCAGACCCCTTTCTAAAAACAGAGCTTCAAGAAGAACACTAGTAAAATCTACTGCATTGCCTAGGGAAGGTGCTGTATTCTTACGAAAGGTCGAATCATCAGTTTCCCAGTGTTATCTTTTCAGGTCTTTGCAGCTTGCTAAAATAGCACCCAACGTCAATAATCAACCGAGAAGTGCCATAAATGTTTCAGCAATTGAGTTAACCTTGGAGCTGTGTCTTTACTAACCTGATACCATATCTGAGGCCTTAACTCCCAAGGGCAGCATCTTATCCTTTGCCAAATCTGGGACTTAGATGGCAAGCACACCAAGGATCTCGTTTAGCACCTCATTTTAAATTTAATTGGTGAAAATACACATGCACAAAAAGTCGTATTGATTTTCCATGGTTGGTGCAGAAGTCAGATGTGATAGTCTAAGGCTTTGTGTGTTATTGGCCAGGGACCACGACGAATCTAATGGAAGTAATCTAGCGGGATTAAGAGAAGAGATACAACAATTGTCAAGTCTCACAAAAGCCCAGAATGGGGGCCAAGGTGCTATTAATGTGTGCCTTACTCCTGAAAAAGCACAGGCACAGAAGGACTGACTCATTGCCTAGAGTCACCCAGTGAATTCAGGCTTGGAAGGTGGGAAGAAGAATGGCACCAGAGCATCTCTGTCCCCATCAGAGGCTTCAAGTCACTCAGTCATACAGTTTCCCTCTTCTTAAATTCAGCAAGCGATTTATGTACTATATTGTTTTTAATTTTTCTGAATGAGGTGTGACAGAATTACAAGTCTGTTTCAAGCATGGACATTCTGAAGATAAGGAATGTTTGTGTTTACCTTGTATATTTATTTAGTTTTCATTTAGAAAAATATGTTGTTACCATTGACCTTCTTGGTGCTGAGATGCCCACAGGCTGTACCTACTGGTGTGTGTGTGTTAGTGACGTCTCCCATTGCACCTCATGGAACAGTAAACAGAAAAATGGCCAGAAGGCATTGGGGTGGTATTTAGGGACAGGACACATGTTATCTATGTGTTTGGTGATGCCATTCGTATCAGTGCCATAGCATTACTTAATCTGATCCACACATGTACAAGGAAACTTTTGGTGAGATTATCCCTCTCTCGCTCACATTTCCAGGGCCTAGAAGTCTCTATAATGTCTAGAGCATAGACATTCTGTGTAGTTAGAAATCTCTAAGCAAAAATATAAATTAGTAAGAGTAGATGACTGCTGGGGAAAGTTTCACTTTGGCCAATCAGTTCTAACTCTAAGAAATAGGGATAAAATCTATTCTGTTGTGGGCTCCAGAAGAATCTATGAGGAACAGGAGTTTGATCCAGGTAAAATATCCAACAATGCTGGCAAAACTGAAGAAGGTGCCTTGAGACATCACAGAAGTCATAGGATCTCAGCTTTGGGTACTACCTGGGGTTCTTCTCACCTAATGTAGGTATCCTTGGAGAGCAATTCCTAGAGCACTGTGATTGAGGGAGAGGTCAGATCTCTGGGAAGACTTGTCCTTTGTTGGCTCTAATTTTAAAATAGGTCTTCCTTAATTTGAGTCTATGTCAAGATCACTGTAACTTCCACACATTTGCCTTAGTTCTCACCTCTAAAGCACCATAATATACTATATATATATATGTTACACCAACTCTTCTGGCCATTGCGTGTCCCTTACAGCATTAGAGTTGAATTAATAAGTATAAAAAGAAAAGGTTCCCTCTTCTCAATAACGGTCCTCTGGAAGCTTGGACATTGATATTAAGAATGGATTTACTTAGCGTTCACTCCTGCACTTGGAATATGAACACGATTGCTTGTTTCCTGTATGACACGGTTCTAGATCCCTCATACTAGCTGCCCTTCATTCATTCACTTATTCATCAGGCATTCACTGATTCACACAAAGCTCTGTGGATTTTCTGAAATAGACAGAACACAGGAGGACTGATACCTCCCTTGTGCCATCAACAAAGCAGGCTCATTGTGTGTTAGCTTCTGTATTAACAGAGTCATCACACAGTCCTGATCTGCTTCTAGCTGAGCCCACCTTTTGCTGGCTGTGAGCAGGAAGATATCTGCCAAAAGGTTCATGATATGTATCTCCAAATATAGCTTAAGACTGTCTTGAAAGAGAGTGGCAGTAGATCCAATAGTAGCTGCTGTAAAGAAGCAGATTAATTCCGAGGAAACAGGCAAGGCGCTAGAGTTTGAAACAGGCAGTGGATTGTGCTGTGGGCCAGCAGGTTTCCTATCACTGCAAATTTTTAGATGTGGTTGAGGGTCTTTCTCTCACTAGCAGCATGAACTACAAGATTTGATTCAATTCTTAAGCTTTTGTGATTTTAGTGGTCCTTCTGTCTCTAGACGTGTACATTTTTTTCCCCTGATAATTTAGTCTTGTTTTCACGAGGTATAGGGAATAAGCTCTTCTATCTGCTGCACCTCTACGTAAAGTAAGCAGCCCATTCTTTGCCCCATGAAGCCACCCATGTATGACTGAGGCAGGGATTTTGCTTAGTTCCAGGCTCTAAGAACTTCACATGCCTTTAGTCTTGCTGTTCTTCTAAGAGTTTTAGAGCTTTATGTCTTCTGTTTATTTATTTGTTTCGAGATAAGATCTCACTCTCTGGCCCAGACTGGAGTGCAGTGGCATGATGGTGGCTCTCTGCAGCATCAACTTCCTGAGCTCAAGAAATCTTCCCACTTCGGCCTCCTGAGTAGCTGGGACTATAGATGCACTACACCTGACTAATTTTTGTATGTTTTGTGGAGATGGGGTCCCATTGTGTTGCCCAGGCTGGTCTCAAACTCCTAGGCTCAAGGGATCTTTTCACCTCGGCCTCCCAAAGTTCTGGGATTACAGGCATGAGTCACTGTATGCAGCCTGTCTCTTATATTTAGGGCTTTGATGCATTTGAATTAATTTTTGCATGTGGTATAAGGTAAGGGTCCTACTTCATTCTTTTGCATGTGAATATCCAGTTTTTCTGATATTAATTGCTAAAGAGACTATTCTTTATTGAATGGTCTTGGCAGCCCTGTCAAAAATCATTGAACCCAATCTGCAAAGGTTTATTTCTGGGCCCTCTATTCTATTCTATTGGTCTATACCTCTAGCTTTATGCCAGTAACACACTGTTTTCATTACTGTAGCTTGGTGGTAAAATTCAAAATCAGGAAGTATGACATTGCCAATATTGTTTTTTTCAACATTGTTTTGGCTACTCAAATTCCCTTGAGATTCCATAAGAATTTTAGAATGATTTTTTTCTAATTTTGCAAAAAAAAAAAATGCTATTGGGATTTTGTTAGGGTTTACACTGAATCTATAGATTGCTTTGGGTGGTATGGAGACTATAACAATGTTAAATCTTCCAATCCATGAATACAAATATCTTTCCAACCCATTTGTGTCTTTAATTTCAGCTTTTTTAAAAAATTATTTTTATGTTTTGTAAAGATGGGGTCTCACTATGTTGCCTAGGCTGGTCTTGAATTCCTGACCTCAAACAATCTTCCCACCTTGGCCTCCCAAAGTGCTAGGATCACAGGCATGAGCTACTGTGCCCAGACCTCAGCAATATTTTGTAGAGTTCAGTGTACCAGTCTTTCATCTCCCTGGTTAAGTTTATTCCTACTTTATTTATTTATTTTAATTAATTAATTTATTTTATTTTTGAGTTGGAGCTTTGCTCTTGTTCTCAGGGTGGAGTGCAATGGTGTGATCTCGGCTCACTGCAACCTCCACCTCCAAAGTTCAAGCAATTCTTCTGCCTCAGCCTCCCGAGTAGCTGGGATTACAGGCATGCGCCACCAGGCCTGGCTAGTATTTTTTTTGTATTTTTAGTAGAGATGAGGTTTCTCTATGTTGGTCAGGTTGATCTCGAGCTCCTGACCTCAGATGATCTGCCCGTCTCGGCCTCCCAAAGTACAGGGATTATAGGTGTGAGCCACTGTGCCCAGCCCTATTTTATTATTTTTGATGCTATTGTAATTAGACTTTTTTTTTCTAATATTGCTATTAATCTTCTGTTTTATGGATGAGCATACTAAGGCACAGAGACATTAAGTAACTGCCCTCATTAGTAGTGACAGTGATGTTGCCACCAAACTGTAAAGCCAGGATTTGAACTCAGACATGTGACCCCACAGTTGTGTTGAGTGTTCCAGTGCAACATCACTACAGGAAGTGGACCAGATTCTCATGGCCCTTCAGGATGATGAAGAATTCTATATGATTTACAGTGGGAAATCAGGATTACTGTGGTTACTGTCTGCTCTTCCCTGTTCTTCCTTCACCTTTCCAAAGCACCGTTTTTCCAACAGTTCATTTTGAAAGGAAGACAAATTGTAAATGACAGACCTTCAGTTCTCAAATGCTAGAAACTTGACGAAGATTTATAGCCCATTCTCTTTAGAGTGCCCCTTTTCCTTCCTTCCTTAACTGGACTATGAATGGCTCTTATCTACTTTTGCTCTTTTATTTATTTTTTTCACATTTTACTCCAATTTCCTAGAATAATTTCATAAATAATTGGAAACTGGTTTGGAGACACAGCAATAAATTTTTTTAAGTGATGCTTTGTAGTAGCGACTTAGGCATTTTCCTTATTATGGATATGTCTGGACTGTACAAGGATCCCTTTGTATAACCAACCTCAATAAACTGATGGACAGAACAGAGGCTTCACTTGTTTCTGGCACAGTGGCACTATCCTGCTTCAGAATTTTGACATGAATGTTTAGACATTAAGTAACTTGCCTTTTTCTCATGAACTCAGTCATCAAAGACTTGAAAAGGGACATGGAAATACCCTAATGTTTCCCCTGTTTTATTACAGGGTATTAAGAACTTAGAGAACCCCCAAACGGGAGTACTGAAAAAATATCTATAGTGTAACACCCTCTGTGCAACCAGAAGAGGAAATAATGGAGGAAAAAACCAATGTTGTTTCATTTCCCTCTCTTTGTCCGTTCATCCACCCATCATTCGAATAATGACTAAACTCCACTCGTATGTATTCCCACATGTCCCTACAATGCATTCACTTTTCATCTCCACTGCATTGCCTCCCTTCAGACATCATTATCGTTTGCCTACGTTGCTACTGCAGCCTCCCAATTAGAGCATCTTCCTCCAGTCTTTCCCTTTCTATTCCATTCAACACACTGCTGCTAGAGTCATTCTCCTGAAAACATTCTCATCAATGGATGTCGTCACCTGAAAACAGTTGATTTTGAATCATTCTGCTTCCCCTTTCTCTTACCTCTTTCTGCCGCATTTCCTCTAGGTAGGCTTACTTTTAGGACATGCTATTTCCCCTTCTTGGGGTACTAATCCTTTTTGTCTGGTATATTAGTCTGCTCAAGTTTACTCTAACAAATGGAAACAACTGTAGTTTCAGACAGAAAAAATGTTAATACAGGGAACTGATCACATAGATGATAGAAAAGCTGACAAAGCAAGGAAGGGAACTGATGTGACTCAAAGACTGCCAAGAACAATAAATCATTGCTACCTTTAGTCCTGGAGGGATGTAGGGAGGAGATGATGTTATTTGATCCCAGGAACCAGATAGATGCTAATATCAGAGCGGGAGCCATGGACCAGGGAGAAAGGGGCTATCTTGTGAGTTCTGGAGCCATGAGGAAGATTCAACCGTTGCTTGGGATCCTTCTGAGACAAAAAGGAGTGAGAGGATGAAATACTCAGCTTTTCTCCTCCCCTTGCTAGCCATTCTCCCACAGTGATTTCCTTTGGCTGAATTGCATTGAAACTGGAGGACAATGGGCCAGGGAAATGCAGTCCCCTCTGATACATATCAGGACAGAGAAAGGTAGGAAAGTGATCTGCATAACCAGCTAATTCCCTTTTTTCAGGATTCAGCTTAAATGATAGTTCTGGAAAGCTTTTCCTGATGTTGCCATAGTATCCAGTAACAGCATTCACTTTAAATGTGTCACCTTTTACCATAGACGCTCATTGAATTTTTGTGTTCTCAGCTCACCTGTAAGGTTTCACAGAACATCATGGCCTCTATCACATAGTGACATGATAATAAATATTTGTTGAATGGGAAACTGATCTTGGTAATTGTTCCTTACAGAAGGTGTATCAGTTTACACTTGCTGAAGCAATACAAGTTCTTATTTCTCAACATCGTCACCACTGTTTTATAAGTAAACTGCTTAATCCTTGTGAATCTGATAGTTTCAATTGGCATCTCAGGGAAATTTTAATTTGCATTTCTTTTATTGTGAGTGAGGATATATGTCTTCTCATATGTTTAAGAATCTGCAGTGACCAAATACATCTATTGTCCATTTTTTTCCATTTGGTTGTTGATTTTGGTCATATTGATTTATAAGAATTTGTTGTATATCAAGAAAATAAACTCTTTGCCAGGCATGAGTTCTACATATTTTTCTTAATTTCTTGTTCATTTTGAGACTTAGATTGTCATGCTTTACCACGCAAAATTTTTCAGATTTGTCAATATTTTCTTTTATGATTTCTAATTCAATATGGGCTTTGATTTATACTTTGCACTTCTCACTCTAGTGATTGTATATATAAAAAATTTTCTGGTTTCTTTTGGGTATTTTATGGTTTTCTTTTTCTTGTTTAGATCTGTATCAGTCAAGAATTTATTTTGGTAACAAGGAAAAAGGCATGGACAATCCTTTTTTTTTTTTTTTTTTTTGAGACCAGTTTTGTTCTTGTCACCCAGGCTGGAGTGCAATGGCATGATCTTGGCTCACTGCAACATTCACTGCCCAGGTTCAAGTGATTCTCCTGCCTCTGCCTCCCAAGTAGGTGAGATTACAGGTGCCCACTACCATGCCCAGCTAATATTTGTATTTTTTAGTAGAGATGGGGTTTTACCATGTTGCCCAGGCTGGTCTTGAACTCCTGACCACAGGTGATCCATCCCCTCTCAGCCTCCTAAAGTGCTGGGATTACAGGTGTGAGCCACTGTGTCCTGCTGGGCAATACTTTTTTGTTTCCTCAAAGAGCTCCTGAGTTCTCCTGGTATAACTTACTTAATATGCGTATTTTTTTCCTACAAATTAAAAATGCTAATTTTATTATGTACTAAATGTGAATATCTCTTTGGGTTTATTTCTGGAATTCTATTATGTTCCACTGATTTGCTACTTGATGCAGCAGTTCCTTAATGATTTTATGCTTATAATGATAAATTTTGATTGCAGTGTTCAGATGTTCTGGTTTAATGCCTATTGAAAATAGATGACAAATGATAAATTAGAAATAATAGTGGTAACAAAGTTTCATATTAGTGACTCCAAACTAAACCATGAAAACATCTATAAAATTAGGTAAGATTGCTGCTTCCAGGCTGCATATGGTAGGTTGCTATAGGTTGATACTTTTACCAAAATAAAAATCTGGGTAAATCATAAAAACCGTGGTTTTTAAAGTACCAGGGGTTGTGTAAGCTAGAATTGAAAGTACTACTTTCCAGTGAGGGGAGGGGAAATTTTTCTGAGGGCCACTTATAATGTCCAGCCATTTTTCTGTTTTACCCTAGGGGCATTTTGTTAATTCTAGGCATAGATTAAAGACTGGGCTTAGATAGGCAGAGAGACTCTACTGAGAGAAAACCAGCAAAACTGTAGCAACCACGCAGAGCTGGTGTGACAGGGTGGAAGTCACAAGGACATGAATGCACCACTGAATTTCTCCCATGGAGCTTTTGCTGGGTTCTACTGCTATGTGGAAGACTGATGATCTAAGATGAATGATTCTGAAAGGCAGAGTAAAATCTCTCACAGGCTTGTGCTTGGGAAACACAGCGAGCAACTGACCTTACTACAAAGTCACTCTTCTCAAGATCTCCATCAGATTTTGAAGACACATGGGACGGAAAGTTAGAGATCTAGGATGGAACCTGTATGAGGCAGAGCTAGGTCTCAAAAGTTTTGGTACCAAGGACATGGAGACTCTGCAGGCTTTCAGTCAAAAAGCCAGAGGTCAGTGTTCTAGGGGCACAGGCAAACCAGAGAGGAACTGGTTCTCACTACACCGCAACCCAGCAGCCATCCACCTCAATTTCTGACTAAACTGAATTGATCAAAACCTTGCTTTGTCTTCCTAACAGAACAGGAGGAAGACTCTGTTGGAAGGTAACATCTTCTAGAGTGACTACTTAGTACACACTATCTGGAAAACATTTTTAAAATTATTGGTTATGTAAGGAAGCAATAATAATTAATAACAGAAAAATCATACAGTAGATGCTGACCCACAGATGATCAATAGGTTGGTGTTAGCAAATCAGGCTTTTAGTAAAACTATGATTATTCTGCTCATGTAAATAACAAGAAGGACAAAGTAGATGAAAGCATGGATAACTTTAATAGATAATTCAAATCTATAAAAAGAAATTAGGTGGCTATTTTGAAATGAAAAAATATAGCAAATCTCAAACAGAATAAACACAAAGAGGCAAATTATAGTCAAATTGCTTAAAATCAAAACCTTAAAATCTTTAAAGCAGCTGGTGGCTGAGGGGACATCTATTACTTTAAAAAAAAAAACAATAGTCACACTGAGAGGTATATCTCATCTGAAGTGGCAAAAGCTAAAAGGCAATTGAATAATATTTTTCGATGGTTGAAAGAAAACAGCCAATCTGATATTGTATATCCAGTAAAAATATCCTTCAAAAATGGAGAAACATACATGTTTTTAAACAAAGGCAGAGTGAAATAATTAATCAAAAACAAACTACAGTACACTAGAGGAAAAGCTAAAGAGCATTGAGCCCAACCCTTCAGACCTAAGGAAAATGATTCCAGATGGAAACACGGAAATGTTGAAGGAAAAAAGAATAGTTTAATAAGAAAATATATGGAAATTTTAACAAATGCTAACGGGACAAAACAATAATTTTAATGTCTGGTAGAGTTTAAATTGTATGCAGAACTGAAAATGTATGACAATAATAATGCAGCAGTGACTGGGAGTAAATGGAATGCGAAGATTCCTGCCAATGTACGTAAACTGGTAAAAACAATCATTTATATAAGTCCTGTGAGAAGTCAAGAATGCCTATTATAATTACTAATGAACCAATAAAACAATGAAAACTAACAATAGAAGAAAAAATTAAATAAAATATTAATTACTTCCAACAAAGATAAGAAAAAAGGAGAACCATAGTAGATTAAATGGAAAACAAACAAAAAGGTAGTCAATATTAATTCAAACTTATCCATAATTATATAAAATATAAATGAACTAAATACTCTTAGTTTTTTTCTGCTTCTATAACAGAATACCATTGATTGGGTAATTTATGAAGAAAAAAAAATTACCTCTCACAGTTCTAGAGGCTGGAAAGTCCAAGAGCATGGCTCTGGCACCTGGAAAGGGCTTTAATGCTCCAACATGACATGGTAGAAGGGCAAGCCAGCACATGCCAGATAGAGAGAGGAAATGAGGCCAAACTCTCATTTTGTTTGTGTAATCAGAAACCCACTCCCATGGTAATGGCATTCATCCATTCATGAATACAGAGTTTTCATGATCTAATCATCTCTTAAAAACCCAGCTCTCATTACCATTACATTGGTAGTTAAATTTCAACATCAGTTTTGGTGGGAACATTCAAACCATACCATACTTGCAATAAAACAATACTGTTGTCAGACTGAATAAGAAAATCAAAGTATATGATACTTACTTACAACAGCATAAAGTTTCATGAAGGATAGGAAAAGATATACTGTGCAAACATCAATCAAAAGGAATCTGGGGGCCAGTTGCAGTGGCTCACATCTGTAATTCCAGCAATTTAGGAGGCTGAGGCAGGTGGATCACTTGAGGTCAGGAGTTCAAGACCAGCCTGGCCAACATGGCAAAACCCTGTCTCTATTAAAAATACAAAAAAAAAAAAAAATAGCCAGATGTGGTGGTACATGCCTGTAATCTCAGCTACTAGGGAGGCTGAGGCAGGAGAATTGCTTGAACCTAGGAGACAAAGGCTGCAGTGAGCCGAGATTGCACCACTGCACTCCAGCTTGGGCAACACAGCGAGACTTCATTTCAAACAAACAAACAAAGAAACAAAAAACGGAAGCTGGAGAGTCTGTACTAATATCAGAAAAATTATTAACTAGAAAAACATTTCACCATGACAAAGTAGTAAATCTAGCAAGAAGAATTACAACTCTGAATATTTATGTGTACCAAAGATGTAACTTAAATAAAGAGAAAAGTAAATGATAAAACAGACAAATCCAAAATCATCATAAAGACACTAACACTTCTTAATACTTTTGGGTCATTATGCTAATTAGGCCTCTTGGGCAGGAAGTAGCAAGAGCAGGAAGTTTATGAGGCAGGTTTATGGCACGTATTACAAGCTGTCCTGACATTTGGGTCTTATGTCCCGCCAGATCCAATAGTATTCAGAATATCTGTGGTTCTTAGAAGTTTCTGGAAAACCACAAGAAGATATTCACAGACAAGTTCTAGATTTTAGAGTAAAGACATGTCCTTGTCAGCCAACAATTCCTTATTTTAAAAGTAGTTTATGCCTGATTGTGGGATACTAAATGACTGTGCATCCCCAACTTCTCTTCAACTGGGTATTGTCTGATCCACTGAATCATAGTATTTCATTGTAAAACAAAAATGAATATAAAAAACTAGACCTAAGGAGGTAAAGAGGTACAAATATACTGTAAAAGCCAGTATCTCAGACTCCCAGGGTACCTGCTCCTACTGCTTTGTAACTTCTGCCTGGACCCATACCCATGACGTGTGGAAGTTTCTTAAAACCTTACAACGGATGGGGAAACCATGTGGGCTAGGTTTATAGATGAAGCTGCCTGTTGTCTGCATAGAATTTGCCTTATGGTCCCATGTGGGGTGATCCCTGAATGATAATAATGAAGGGAAAATCTCCCAGAGGGTCTAACTTCACACACTGTATGTAGTTGTCCATGTCATGTGGAAAGAGCGATGATTACAATTATGGATCACATTAACTCATAGGAGGTAGCTGATGAGTTGATCTGCTAGATAAGGACTTGGAAAATTGCAAGAAGTTATGGAGGAATTAGTAGATGGGCAACTTTTGGAATGAACAAAGAATATATAGATATTTGTATCCCCCATAAATGCCCGGACAATACTGACGTCAGAGAATCTGCTTAATAATCCAGTCATTAGGATAAGTCACTCTGTGGATCAGTCAGCCTCCTTCTTTCACCACCCTGTATTACTACACAATGGGACATGAAGGACCATGCTTAGAACTTAGCATATCCCCTGGAATATCTCTGAGTACTTCTCTTTTGCCCAGCAATTCTGGTAAAAGAACTGTGGCAACCCGATAATCACAGGATGACTAAGCACTCAAATCCCACAAAAATGAAGGTTTAGTTACACCCTCGGAGAAAACACAGGCCAAGCTGAATGTCAGGGAATATGGGATGACTAAAAGAAGGCAGGTATGGTGATCAACTTGACCAGCTATGAAGGTGGAGCTATGTTTTGTACCAGTTGTTTCTTTATCTCCTGCTCCCTTATGGCTTATAGGAAGAACACTGACAATAATGTTTTAAGTTTTCAATGGGAATATAACTGAATTATCCTGAGTAGATACAACTGAAAGGGATTTGTGTATCCCCTGTGTGGAAATCACCATAGTTTAACCTGAACAACTATAGATGCAGAGGGGCAATAGAGGACGACTGAATCTTTTATTTTGCTCATTGAATCCACTCTCCATGTTTTCCCATCTCATTCTATGCCTGAAGTGGCTTATTTTTATGGACTGTATTAAGGTGTTGCTCTCCTTCTGCCTTCTCATTGGGTTGGACTAATAGGAGTTACAGGTGGGAGTCAGGAAGGCATGAAGAGTGATGTTAGGGTATTTATCCCCCTAAACACCCTCCTAGATGTTGGCAGTGTTATTCTTCCAGTGAGGACTCGATCTCCTTCAGGCCCAGAAATGGTAATGGCCTCGTGCTGTTGCCCTGGGTTAATGAACTCTGTCTTGCTGGTTTCCCTCAACTCTACACCACCTTTTTAATGACGCTCTCCACTAAATTTCCCTTAATTACTCATTCCAGGGCTCAACTAAGAGATAGGTCTCAAATTAAGACTTCTTAACACCATAAAATAATTGGAGGTGATCATTGTCCAGAAAAGAGAATGTAAGCCTCAACTATGCCACTAAAATGCTGGAAAAGTCACTACTTCGCAAAGCAGATTGCTAGCATTCAGCACAGAAGTGTGGGCACCCTGACCAAACGAATGAGATGACATTGTAGTGCCATGATCAGTGATTTCTGTCCTCACATTTTCAGTTGCTGTTTCTCAGCAGGCTTTTGCATAGGACACATAAACTACTTGCTGAGTTACATTTCCAAAATGGGAAGCTGATGTCATTGTTCTCCTCTTGCCATATCAGCTAGTCTCGCTGTTCTTCCCCCTGCCCAACTCAAAGCAACTTGACATCTCTTTCATCAGTATTTCCCCTCTGTATTTACCATGGAATCCTGTAAAAGAGGTGGGTCTGGCACCATGGCCTCTGTTCTTGTCTCAGATACTTGTCTTCTCTAGAACTAACATACAGAGTATTTTCAGTTTCTCTTAAATTTGCTGTAGTACCTAAAAACAGACTTTAAAGGAACTGTTCGGATCGTTTACAAGCTGCCACAATGTGGTGTCTGCACAGGACATGAAGAATTTAAGTGTTGAAACGTGCAAACCTTCCTCTCTCTGAGGGGGTCTTCATGAGTGTTTTTACTCCCTCCAGTGAGAAGACACAAAGAGGTCTATGTGTAAAGCGTGCCCAGCCTTCCATACATCTGGACCGCTTCCATGATCTGTTTTCACGGGCAGCTGGAGGAGATCCGATGTACCCTGGCTCTGCACGCTCCCATCACAGCACGTCGCAGGGACTTCCCCAGAAGAAGTGCTGAGCTACCCAGTCCTGTGGCTGCAGCTATAGGACTGAGGCGTTTTTCCTCGGGCTGCTCACCAGGCTGTGAACTGTGCAGGTGGCACCTGGGTCATCCTGGGAGTTAAGGCTCTAATTAGAGCAGTGGCTATCCATCCAGTCTCCAGTTTCCTTTCTATCCCCAGTTTCCATGTCCAAATTTAGCAGCCGAACAGCCAGTCTGAATTATGTCATCTTCCTGGTCATCAGTGTCGCCCTCCTGCCTGACAGTTGCCTTGCGGGCTCCTTTTACCAGTTTATTTGGATCAGAGTCATTTCTCAGGTGTTGAGCTAAAATAAGCAGCCTAATTAGGAAATCTCTGCACTTTCACAAAAGGCCTTCAATCATTCATACCTTCTCCTGAAGAAGAGTGGTGCCTGGGATAAGACTTGTAATGCTGTTCATTATAAGGTATCTTCAGCAGATACACAAGCAGTTTTGGTTTGGATGGTCTAGGCTATTTCCCTTGGGGGTGTTATCACATGTGATCTGTACCTCTACAAATCACTCTTTACTTAACCAGATAGCATGCTGCATGGCGTGACCATTTCTAGTGTTGCAGCGTGTTCAACTTCCCAGAAGGTTGGGGATGGGTTGAGTGTTTTCTATTTTCCTTATCTGTTTGTTCTTTATAGGATCACCTTATGCATTTGTTACTCTCATAAGATTAATGGCAACCTCAAAAAAACAAAAAACAAATTAACCCAATGGAGGCTTGCTGTCTTCAATTCCCATGGATTATTTGGTCATTATACCAAGACCCACAGCTTATTTGGGCTTTTATAATTATGTAGCCTCTGTCTTCATAAATAAGCGCTTGGTCTTGGTGGAGGTTGTTCCACATTTGTATGAGCACTGCATGTAAGAGCACTACTTTTAAGGAATGGCCTTACCTGGACTCTCGAGCACTAATCACCCATCCACCCCTGCATACAGTGTTTTTAGCATTACGGATGTCTCTCTATTCTTAGCAAAATTCAAGTTTAACAAAAACAAGTCATGTTTATGCTATAATTTAATTCCAGCTAAAACCTTCATCAGTATTTTTTTAAATGCTATAATTTCTTAAGAAAATGTCTGCTGATCTTCTCTTGGGTGTTTTTTCTGATCAAGAGATTATATCAGCATCTATATTAAGTGAACATGCACCCCGCCTTTTTTTTCCTATGACTGGAATTTTCATTTCTGACAACTGTAGGATTTGTTTTCCTAGCCCATATTTGCTCTTTCCTTCAAAAACTCTGAACCGTTTCTTTTTTCTGCCAAAACATCAGTAGCTACTATTGTTAAGAGTAATAAACCAATACCATTATAAACAGAGCTGATATGATTTACTAATAAGTATCAACAGTTGATCTTCAGACTTCTGAAATATTTTTCAGTGGCTTTACATTTTTAATATGAGTATGAATTAAGAATTCTTTAGAAAGAAAGGCCTGTGTGAAAGCACGATGATATATTATTTTACTGAATATCAGAAAAACAAGATAAGGGACATGTGGTTAAAAATACGCAATGACTATTTCTTCTTGAAGTTTTCTTTGCTGAGTTAATTTTCTGTGTACCAAAAAGTTTTCTACTTTCTAGATGTCCATTTTCCTCTTGGACATAGTTGTTTTTCATGGGCAGAATTCAGTTGTCCAAAATGATGACATATACTGAAATTTTTGGTTGTTCTTTTCTTTCCTCTCTGATACGGTAACTTTAATAGTATAGCAGCCGCAAGGCAAATTTATGCAATTTCCTATTCCTTAAAATACTTTCTTTTAATTGTTAAGACATTTATCTTGGATTTCTATGTAGAATAGTATTAGAACTAGTTGTATATTATATTGTAACCTATAATAGCTAATATTTATATAGCATCGTGGTAGAACAATCATTTCCCAAAAGATGTCCATATCGTAATCCCTGAAACTTGTAAGTATGTTATCTTATATGGTGAAAAGAACTTTGCATATGTGACTAAGCAAAGGGTCTTGATGGGAAGATTATCCTGGATTACCCTACTGTGCTCAGTGTAATCACAAGAGTCTTTACTCCTGTAAGAGTGGCTACTATTAAAAAGTCAAAAAACAATAGATGTTGGTGTGGATGTGGTGAAAAGGGAACACTTTTATACTGCTGGTCCTTTCAAAGAGCCAACTGTGAATGTTTCAGTTACCAGGATTGAAAGAGGAGTGGTATTTTAGAGGTCTGCCTTGAAGATGATTAGGATAGACAGCTTAGTAGGCACAGTAGAAGATCTTGTGTGTGTTCAGCAGACACAGTCTTAGACTTCTAAAGTTCCTAACTCATTCTGTCTGCTTTATTCACTCTCTAGGGCTGCCCTTACTTAGCTTTGAATAGAATCTGATTTGCCATATTTGGAAATTTGCTCCTTATCTTGGCTGCTCCCTTTTATTTTTTAATGTTTTATTTTTTTAAGATAAGGTCTTGCTCTGTCACCCAGGCTGGAGTGCAGTGGCGTGTTCCTGGCTCACTGTAGCCTCGACCTCCTGGGTTCAAGTGATCCTCCCACCTCAGCCTCCCAAGTAGCTGGACCCCAGGTGCATGCCACCAAGCCTGGCTAATTTGTGCATTCTTTTTTGAACAGAAGTTTCCTGAACCACAACAGCCTGAGGTGCAATGGGATCATGATAAATAACACCAATAAATCCCAAGATCCCAGTGAACTTTCCTTATGGAGGGTTTTCCGTGTCCTTCCACCTCTCAACATGGCACTCTTCTTCTTCCACTTCAAGGAGGGGTCTGGATCTTCTGCTTTGCCCAGCACTCCCTGCCAACTTCCACCCCCTGAGTGGGCATTCCTGCTCACTTTCCATACTGGTGATGACGTCACTGTGGTCCTAGCTGCCTTTCTGTTCTGCTCACCAAAGAGGATGGATAATACCCTCATGCTTTTGTTCCTAGGTCATTGAGCTGAGTTGAGTTCTTGGTTTCTCTGCATTTTATTTTCCAATTCTTTATGGTATCCTAGTTCCCATTCACCAGGTTGATTCTTCTAGGGACATTCTTAAAGATAACTCCATGCCCTGCCTCACAACGAACGTAGAGCCCCAAGGAAGCTCACTCATCCTTGCCTCTCTCCCCATTAGGAGGCAGCCTCCTATCTTTCATGATGTTTCTTCCTGTGTTTTACCTTCAACAATCATCTGTTAGATCTTCTTAATGCTCTGAAAAATCTTCCCTTCACCCATCCAGCTCTCAACAAACATGGTACCCTTATTTTTCTCTCTTTCATGATTGAAGAACAGGGTTTAATTGGTAGAAGATAAATAACTTTTGCAGAATTCTAATCAGAGTAATCACCAAACATCACAGAAATTTCTCACACTGAAGGGAATTGATGGCACAGGTCTTTCCCTCTCTTATGAATCTAAGTAATTCTGACCTAAAGTTCATGGGGGAAATAAAATCTCACAAGGACGATGGTGGCTCTAAGTTATTTTATCCATTCCATTAGTAACGCCCTTTTATCAGCAGGGCTGGCCTTCAGAAAAGGGGTCGTGCACCAATTATCATCTGCTGCACACACGACTCGCAGGACATTCCTGACGTTCCACATTTCTAGGACACAACCGAGATACCGCAAAAAATAAACTGGTTACTTTCCCTCTGCCATAAGAAGACCTCCTGCATAGCATCTTACTCTTCAGTAGCTCCTATAGAAAATCAAGTTATTAACTAAATAGTTGGGAGCACTTTTTATTGTTTCTGCTTTTCTCAGGTATAGACACCAGTTATAGGATATACAATCCTTATTTTGATAGCATTGTTGGACTGACAGAAATTCAGCTGTTATGATATGCATGTATTTTTTTATAAAAAATTTTTTAAATGTAATGATACCTTCGTAATTCTGATGTAAGAGTCCTTTAAATTCTGTGTTAATGGAGAAGTATGACTACCTTTGATGGTAATCAATCCATAATCAGTTGTTGTATATTGAAATTCGTTATGTGAAAAGAGCTTTCTTGCTAATTTTAAGATCCTTGAAGGTAAGAGCTATGTGTAATTTCTCTTTCTTCTTTTACAACTTTATGTTTCTATGTGATAGATATTCAGTAAATGTTTCTTAAATGATAGAATCAATTATAAATGAAAGATTGAATTAGAAATTAACAAATCAGTAGGAATTCAGTAACTGGAAAAGATGTTAGGATATTACTCGCAAGTACTCCTAGTGATAGAAGAAAAAACCTAGAGACAAGGAACATTAGCTGTGTTCTTGGAATTGTGAAGAGATCAGTTTAGCAGAGGAAGAAAAATAAAGAACATGGATGAGAAATAAGAGTGGAAGAATAGACTGGAATCAGACTGGGAAGTTTGCAATGCCAAAGGAGTCTGGATTGTACCCTATAGGCAAGGTTGAAGTGTATACAATGAGAGAATTCATTCCATCATCAACAAATACTTGTGAATTCCGGCAAGATGCTAGAGACACAAGTTAAGGACATACATAGACACAGTGCGTGACATGGAAGAGACAGGTGCAGTGAATGTGTGCTGAGGGCGTGGTGGTTGAATCTATCTACGTTGATTTAGCACGCAGGGCTGCTGGGACCAAGCCCTGCCTTTTGCTTTGGACATTTTCCACTGTGCCCAGAAAAAGAAAATGATGGCAGCATATAGAAGAACCCCACGGGCTCAGCTCCAGGGGCCACCTCCGAGCAATTATCTCACTTTAACTACCCACCTTTTCCCCATTGGAGCTGAGCTTCTACCAGAAAAGCTTAGCAATGCTAATTATTAGCGTTTATGAAGTCTTCTAAGTCTATCATAAGACATGGAGGAAATTTTAAAATAATTTTCAAGTTCCTTAAAAATCACAGGGAAAAGTTACCATACTCCTTAATACTTGACACATAGGATATGAATATTGTCTCTCCTTCAATCAAAACCTATGATAGAAAATAATTAAGATTTCTTTATATTTTAGGACTGTTAAAATGAAAATAAAAGTTTAACTGTTAAAATGAAAATACATATAGAATTTCATTATTTTTAGCCCATTTACGGCATGAGAAGAGCCAAAAAGTAACCAATTTAATTTTTGGCGTTGTAGAGAATTGTCATGGTATTTTAGTGTATGTGCTGCCAACACTAGCACTCTTACGGTATTTTAAATACACATAAAGACATATGCTTCTTCATAAGTATATGACCCACAGTCTTTTAAGTAAGAGGAGACTTAATTCCACCATGTTTACAGAGGAGGTACCTTGGCCCTCACTAGAAATTTAACTTGCTTTAACCATGAACTTCAAGAAAATGAATCTATTCAGAATTTTAATTTGGGTATGGGGAGCTTTGCTGTTGTAAGAGAGTTTGATAGTCTTTCCCTGTTGAGCTCCTCAGTCTCCCAGGCTCTGTGGAGCTGGTGGATGTCATGTACTTGGACAGAAGCCACCTTGGAAAAATCTAAGTAGGCATAACTTGGTGTTAATGACTTTGGTAGCTTAGAGAAATAAAAACTGAGGAGCAGGTCCTCGCGGGAGGCCTCCGGGGGCGAGGTGGTTTTCCTCTTTGCAGTAAGATTTGCTGTTTGTAAGTATGCTCAAAGCTAGATTCTTGGCCCTGCTCCAACTGGTTCAGGCTGAAAATTCTGAAATGCCTCCCTTCCTGTCCTAATCAAAGGCCCACAACCAGGACCACAGAAGCAACCTCTGTTTGGGATAGGTTGCCTAAGGATCAGGTTTCCATCATCATTTTCTGCTTGCAGGTAGTTTTACCTGACTTTTTTTCTTAGCTTTCCAGCATTTACCCTGCCTGGACCTCAGACACCTATGACAGACCTCCTTGAATCCCAGGTTTCTCCCTTACTCTGACCTCTGCTAAATCCATATGCTGTAGCTCTTTTACCTGGACCACCTGATGGCTGGTTGGCTCGGTTCATGCTTGCCTCAGCCAGGAATGCAGTCTCATACAGTTGCAGATTTGCTAGTCGTGACCTAGACTTTGATTTCCTTGCTGAGCTGCTATCCACAGACACCATGCAGCTGTAAGACTTTATTCAGAAGGTTATGGAGTCACTTCCTTGGGAAGTTTTCATAGGAAAGGCTGAACAAACTTGCTTAGATAGTATGAGTCTAGCCTTAGACGTAACAGCAGCCTTATACTTTTATGACCCTTACTAACATTCTTACTACAAACCATAACCTGACACTCTACAAACAATTTCTGTGAGTTGCAAAAATTTCTGACAACCTTATCTCAGGTTCAATTTCAGGTCTCCCTCACATGAGATGTGTCATATATGGATGGATATAAGTCTCACAAACACTAAAAGAAATGTCAATGTAGGCTACTACATAGAAACAAAGCAAAAGCCACAAAAAAAAAAAAGAAGGACTTTTATTCGTCTCTGTCAAATATTTCGAGTTAGAAATCCCAGTTGACAACCCTTATCATTCACTTTACCTTTGGAGAGATTTCTGAGTATTTCCAGTTACTTTCATTTAAATTATTTGGGCTTGCTTTTTGTTTAAGGGATAGAAAAGAAAGTCTGGGTGTTCTGAATTAAGCTTTCCTGCACACATCTGTGTGAAGGAGGTGGGTATCAAACCTTCCGTAGGTGATTCTGTGGCAAGAAAGCTTCAAGAGGGGAGCATGCCTTGAAAACACAGACAAGATGAATCAATATCAGACATCAGAGACCAGGAGGCCCCTGCTCTTGAGCTCCAAGGCACCCCATGGTGGGATGTGCAGAAGCCCTCCCAGGCGAGGTGAGGCAGGTAGTAAAATTTGGCTGCAGGAAACCTTTCTCTGTCTCCTGGTATGCTGACTCAGGGCACAGGGTTGCTGGACCCAAGCCCCGCCTTTCATACTGGACATTTTCCACGGTGCCCAGATAGAGAAAACAAACAATGACAGCATGAAGAGGGGCCATCTCCAGGTAATTCATCTCACTTCCAACTGTCCAGGGTTCTCCTATCAGAGCTGAAATCCTACCCGGCAGACTGGTCACCAGACAGCCGGAGCTGGGCATTTCCTTCAGCAGTGCTCATTCCTAGTGTCTTTACAGGAATCCTGACCCGGAAAGTCACCTCAATAGGTAAGAGGTTAAAAAAGCACAAACAAACAGGGGAAATAAACTGGGTGATAAAAATTCTCGAGCCCTGGGGGAACTCAGAAAGGGTATTTGGAACACAATTCGCTCTTGGGCCAGCCAGCTCTGTTCATGCTGATAAGTCGTTTTTTGAGAAAAACAAATGAATTCATATCTGATAAACCAGCACATTGATAATACCGAATTCCTTTTGCCTTTCTAAGCCTCTGTCAGGGAGAAGGGATAGATTAGTTTTTGCTGTGCAGGGGCAGAGGGCGGTAAGATTTACTGTAGATGCTACACAATGAAATATTTTTTGGTTTAATCAGTGTTTCAGGGATTGTACTGATGAATGCCCCTTGTTACGACATATCTTCATGTCCCCATATGACTATTAGAATGACAGTTGATAAAATCTGTTTTAAAGTGTTCATTGTTCCTGTCACAAGTAAGAGCAGCTCGATTGACCCCAGAGAGTTTTGATAAATTTTTGTTTTTGAGGGGGTAGACCAGGTGCTGTTCCTCTTAAATGGTCTTTTCTTTTGTATACATATACATGTAAAAGTTATTCTCCACGTCACCATTCTCAGACACCTAGCAATCAGTGACCTTCTCTCAAAGAAAAATAAGCAAAAAATTTAGCCTCAGGCTGCATTCTGAATGGTAGCTCTCTAGGTTCTAGAACAACTTCTTCTGAAATCTGCATCTAGACTTAGCACCCACTTACACCCATCACTACTTTGCTACATTCGTTGAAAGGTAGAACACAAGTTAAAAATTCCTGAATAATCTAGTGGCCGTAAGCAGGGCAGATGGAGCAGAAAGAGAGCCCAGTAAAGTTTTATTCTTTCTAGGTAATTTGAAAATTAGTTTCACAAAAGATGAGGTTTAAACTGGCTCTTAAAAAGTGAATAGGAGGCCAGGTGCAGTGGCTCATGCCTGTAATCCCAGCACTTTGGGAGGCCGAGGTGGTAGGATCACAAGGTCAGGAGATCAAGACCATCCTGGCCAACATGGTGAAACCCCATCTCTACTAAAAATACAATAATTCACTGGGCGTGGGTATCACGTGCCTGTAATCTCAGCTACTCAGGAGGCTGAGGCAGGGGAATAGCTTGAACCAGGGAGTTGGAGCTTGCGGTGAGCTGAGATTGTGTCACTGCACTCCAGCTGGGTGACAGAGTGAGACTTCGTCTCAAAAAGGAAAAAAAAGTGGATAGGAAATAGGCAAGTGGAAGTGCCTTTCCAAATACACCTAGCACAATGTAGGCATGCTCAGTTATTTAGTCCTGCATTTATTCAGTCACTCATTCATTCGCCAGAAAAGGTTACTACACACTGAAGATAGAATTCTTAGGCAGGTAGACTTGATTGTTTTCATCACACAAGATGAGGTAGTCACTTGAGGGCTACAGAGAGGTAAAGAGACAATTCTAATACAGCAATCAATATGACAGAGGACAAGGAAAGAGGGGCAGGTGCTTCAGCAGCAGAGAGGAGGAGGACAAAGAAAGGTAGGCTGTGTCTTCCACTCTGTCCTTCCTCTCCAAAACACATTAGTGTTCTCTTGTCATTGTTTTTACAGCCACATATCAACTTATTCCTTGGAGACCCTTAGGAGAGTATCTGATAACATTTTGGCCAAAATATTCAGAGTCAAGGGTATATTAATCTACGTATTTTGTTTCCTTGAGTCTAACCTAATGGGTCTTTCTTAAAATATGAATTCGATTTTGTTTCTACCACGGAATCCAGGCCCCAGCATAGGCCCTGCTCAGTCCTCATTGCTCTGGGCTGTGGGTTAATGACAGTTTTCAGAGCCCTACACAGAGGCCTGCTGGTTTGTGTTGGGATGTGGATGTCACCCCTCTCTCACCTACTGCCAGTCCACATAGAACTGAGGTATCAGATGCCTCTCCGTGCTTCAGTTTCCATTAATTTTAAATAAGATATTCAGATTAAAGGATCTCTAAGGTCCCTTTCAATTCTTTACATTCAAAATTTTCCCTTTTGTTCATTTATTAAGAGATTAATCTTTGAAATCAATGGTGCTTTTGCATCATTAGAGGGCAGACTTCCCTTGGAGTAGGAAATAAAGGAGAGTTTTGAGAAATTAAAATATTTGATATGAAGCATTGGCTTCCTCTCCTGATGGGAGAGCCCCAGAGAGGGGAGGAGTAGAGGAGTGAATGAAGATGATGAAGGAATTACTTGCTGACCCTAGAGCAAATGTCCTCTACTAATCAAATTCTTATAGTATAGTGTGTTGAGCTACAAATCCCATTGGAAAGTCATGAAATCAGCATTTTAAAATGATAGAAATTAAACAGAATAGAAACTAGGCTACATTCTACATAAGAAGAAGAGATACTGTTTCATGAAATTCTGTTTCTTATCCACTATATGTGTGTGTGGGGTGTTTACTAAATCACGCTATAAAATTTATTTTTAACTACATGTAGAGGTAACACACTTTAAAAATCTTGAGGTAAGAAATCAAATTTACTTTTAGTAACCCTAAAAGTTCAAAATGTTCAAAATATTTATATGTTAATATGGAAATGGGAATTTTTGGTCTTCTTGAAGCAAGGCAAGAATGCATAGGTAAACCAGAGTTATAAGTATTGAAAACCTAGCAATCTTGAACGAATAAAATACATTCTGTTTCATTTCAGACACCAACATCTACCAGGGAACTCCTAGTACTTTTCTTTAAAAGTCCTTTTTTAAAAATAATAATAATAATAATCTCATTAGACTGAATATTGGCTTTGAAGTCAGACAAGACTACACTGAGATCCCAATTTTACCATTCCCTAGACTTTTGACTTTGGGAAAATTACTTCACCTCTTTCTACACCTGTCAGTTCCTTTATCTTTAAAATTATGGTAATCAGATTGGGCGCTGTGGCTCACGCCTGTAATCCCAGCACTTTGGGAGGCTGAGGCAGGTGGATCATGAGGTCAGTTGTTCAAGATCAGCCTGGCCAACATGGTGAAACCCTGTCTCTACTAAAAATACAAAAATTAGCCAGACATGGTGGTGCATGCCTGTAGTCCCAGCTACTCAGGAGGCTGAGGCAGGAGAGCCACTTGAACCTGGGAGGCGGAGGTTGCAGTGAGCTGAGATCATGCCATTGCACTTCAGCCTGGGCAATAGAGTGAGACTCCATCTCAAAAAAAAAAATTACGGTAATCATACTTTGCACACAGAGTTTTTCGGTTTTGTTTTTTTTAAGTGGAAATGCTTCATGACATTGGTCTGATCAAGGGTTTTTTGGATAAGAACTGAAGAGCTCAGGCAACAAAAACAAAAATAGACAAACAGGTTTATGTCAAACTAAAAAGCTGCACAGCAAAGAAAATAATCAACAAAGTGAAGAGACAACCTATAGAATGGGAGAAAATATTTGCAAATTATGCATCTGACAAAGGTTAACATCCAGAATATACAACAAACTCAACTCAATAGAAAAAATATTCAGTTTAAAAATTGGCAATAGATCTGAACAGACATTTCTTGAAAGAAGATGTATGAATTACCTACAGGTGTATATGAAAAAAATCTTCAACACCTCTAATCCTCAGGGAAATGTCAATCAAAACCTCAATGAGATATTGCCTTACCCCAATTAGAATGGTTGTCACCAAAAAGACAAAAAAAAAATTCTGGTGAAGATGCAGAGAAAATGGAACTCTTAAACACTGTTGTAGGAATGCAAATTAGTACAGCAAATATGGACAACAGTATGGAGGTTCCTCAAAAAATTAAACATAGAGCTACCATGTGAGGCAACAATCTCACTATTGGGTATATAGCCAAAGGAAATAAAATCAGTATGTTGAAGAGACATCTGAACTTCCATGTTTATTGCAGCTATATACACAATAGCTAAGATATGGAATCAATCCAAGTGTCCATCTATAGATGAATGAATTTATAAATGTAGTACATACACACAATGAAATATTATTCACCATCAATAACACTGAAATCCTATCATTTTCAACAACATGGATGAACCTAGAGGGACGTTATGTTAAGCGAAATAAGCCAAGCATGGAAGGATAGGTATCTATAAAAGTTGATCTCAAAAAACTGGAGAGTAGAATACTGGTTACCAGAGGCTGGGGAGGGGGAAGAGAGAGGGAGAAATGAAGAGAGGTTGGTTGATGGATTCAAAGTTACAGTTAGAAGGAAGAATAAGTTCTGGTGTTGTATATCATAGGAAAGTCACTGTAGTTAACAATAATGTATTGTATATTTCAAAATAGCTAGAGGAGAAGATTTTGAATGTTCTCACCACAAAGAAATGGCAAGTGTTTTGAGGTGGTGGATATACTAATTACTCGAATTTTATTATCACACAAGGCATACATGTACCAAAACATTACACTGTACTCCATAAATATGTACAATTATTAGGTGTCAATTAAAAATAAGTTATATATATATTTTATTTATAATTGACAGCTGATGATATTTGTATATATACACAATTGTTTTAACAACTAAATCAGCTAATGTATGCAAAGCATTTAGCCCAGTCTCTGGCACATAGTTAGCTCTCAATTAATGATAGTTTTCATGGTTGAAAGAAAATTAAACAGTTTTTTCCTCTCCTAACTTAGGAAGTGCAGGACATGCCATGTGACAGCAGACAAAACGATGCAGAGCTCACCTCTGAGCAGGATGCATCTCTGCGCTCACCTGCCCCTGAGAAACGATGATGTATCAGGAGAGAATAATCAATTAGCACAGATATCAAACAATAAAAGTCTGTATAGATTGTATATCCCTTCAAACCGCCTCGTCAATCTCTGTTAAGAGACTATAGCATTTATGGGTTATGTTCTAGCTGAAAAACCAAAGAACGGGCTGTCTCTGTTCAGGGTGAGTAAGTGAACTGCTGACTTGGGACAGTTTACTGCCCTGAATGGGATCCTGCTTCTCTCCTCTGTTTCAGGTAATGATCCTGAGACTAACATAAAACATCATGTTTACATGCAGTAGCTTTTAGAGGGTCCCACGACAGAGGAGCAGCACATAGGTTATGCAGTTGTTTTTAAAATGATGAGTGTCCAATAGTGACAAAGGTGAGAATCAAATAAAGGACTCAACCCCTTTCATAATAGCTGCAAAAAAAACAAAAACAAAAACACCTTAGGAATACCTAACCAAGGAGATGAAAGACCTCTACGTGTAAAACTACAAAACACTGCTGAAAGAAATCACAGATGTCATAAACAAATGGAAACACATCCCATGCTCATGGATGAGTAGACTCACTACTGAGAAAATGACCATACTGCTAAAAGCAATCTGCAAATTCAATGCAATTTTCATCAAAATACCACCATCATTATTCACAGAACTAGAAAAAAAAATCCTAAAATTCACATGAAACCAGAAAAGAGACCGTATAGCCAAAGAAAGACTAAGAAAAAGAAATCTGGAGGCATCACATTACTTGATTTCAGACTATACTATAAGGCCATAGTCACCAAAACAGCATCATACTGACATAAAAATAGGCACATAGACCAATGGAACAGGATAGAGAACCCAGAAATAAACCCAAATACTTACAGCCAATTGATCTTCAACAAAGCAAACAAAAACATAAAGTGGGGAAAGGACACCCTATTCAACAAATGGTGCTGGGATAATTAGCAAGCCACATGTGGGAGAATGAAACAGAATCCTCATCTCTCACCTTATAGAAAAATCAACTCAAGGTGGATCAAGGACTTAAATCTAAGATCTGGAAACTGTAAAAATTCTAGAAGATAACATTGGAAAACCATTCTAGACATTGGCTTAGGCAAGGATTTCATGACCAAGAACCCAAAATCAAATACAATAAAAACAAAGAATAAATAGCTGGGACTTAATTAAACTAAAAAGAGCTTTTGCATGGCAAAAGGAACAGTCAGCAGAGTAAACAGACAACTCACAGAGAGTGGGAGAAAATCTTCATAATCTATACATCTGACAAGGGACTAATATCCAGAATCTACAACAAACATGAATGACAATTCTCAAAAGAAGATATACAAATGTCCAACGAACATATGAAAAAATGCTCAACATCACTAATGATCAGGGAAATGCAAATCACAGCCATAATGTGAAACCTCCTTACTCCTGCAAGAATGGCCATAATCAAAAAATCAAAAAATAATAGATGTTGGCATGGATGTGGTGATCAGGGAACACTTCTACACTTCTGGTGGGAATGTAAACTAGTACAATGACTATGGAGAACAGTGTGGAGATTCCTTAAAGAACTAAAAGTGGAACTACCATTTCATCCAGTAATCCCACTACTGGTTATCTACCCAAAGGAAAAGAAGTAATTATATGAAAAGATACTTGCACACACATGTTTATAGTAGCACAATTAAAAATTGCAAAAATCTGGAACCAACCCAAATGCCCATCAGTCAATGAGTGGATAAAGAAACTGTGGTAGATATATGATAGAATACTACTCAGCCATTAAAAGGAACGAATTAATGGCATTCACAGCAACCTACATGAGATTGGAGACTATTCTAAGTGAAGTAAATCACGAATGGAAAACCAAACATCATATATTCTCACTCATAAATGGGAGCTAAGCTATGAGGATGCAAAGGCATAAGAATGACACAATGGACTTTGGGGACTAAGGGAAAAGCGTGGGAAGGGGGTGATGGATAAAAAACTATAAACCAGGTGGAGTGTATACTGCTTAGGTGATGGGTACACCAAAATCTCACAAATCACCACTAAAGAACTTACGTAACCAAACACCACCTGTTGCCCAATTACCTATGGAAATAAAAAATAAAAATAAAATAAAATGGGCATCTAAAAGTCTTTTATTGTTTGTGAATATTGCCAATTTGAAGTGATTAAATTCATGTGACATTCATGAAATATAAAACATCTCTTTACTGGAAGTTCATTTTGAGCCTTATGGCCAACAAATCTCAGAGGACCTCAACTTGAAACTTTGCAGAGATCAACCATCCAGTCTATAAATTTAAATGTGCAGATGGATAGATCAATGGCTAATCTGAAACACAAAAAAAGATCACATAATTTTGTTAGTTCTAAGATGTTATAGGGATCATCTATAACAAATCCTTCATTTTACAGACGAGGAAATAAATCCAGAGGTATTGGGCTGCCCAGTTTTGTCACATGGATAGTATGTGGCTCAGGACTTGAACTCAGACATTCTGTCTCCAAGCCCAGTACTCTTCCCCTGTATTTTAGATTCTCAACAATGGGTATGAAGTAAAAGCAGTTCGTATAGTTCAAGGTCATGGCAGGACTATTTGGAGTCGCCTTCACATAAAAAGCCAGCCACTTAGCCTGGACATAGGACAGACTTTCCAAGAGAGGCAGGAAACTGGGCTTTCTGCCACCTAACATCCCATTTTTCTCTTGAAAATGCAAAAAGAGATTGATTTCATTCCTGAAGGGCATTTGATTATATGATTCAAAAGCCCAGTAAATATTTTTGACCTTCAACCCAAATGATTCCACTCCTAGAAATTAATCATTTAAAAAAAAAAGAATCTGGATGAGAGGAAAGATTTAGCTCCAAGAATGGCATAAAGTTGTTTTTATAATGACAAGACCCTGTACCCAAGATAATTGTTTAAATAAGCTCTGGTATATTTATATCATAGTTTATTTTATTTTACAGCTACAAAATGATATTTCAAGAAAATAACATCCAATAACCTGGGGAAATGTTCGTGATATGTTGCACAGGAAAGCATCTTATAAAACAAAATGTGCAAAATGATTCTAATTTTGTGACAAAAATCTATATTTATGCCTATATTTGTTTAAAAGAAGGACACAGATAAACTATCCCAATGTATCAAGAGTCAGCAATAAAATGGTTGGTCATTAATATTTTTGCCATTAGGGTTTTGTTATATTTTCCAAAGTTTTGAACATGAACATGCATTATTTTTATAACGATACTAAAAATATTATTTAAAGCTAAAATCTTATTTCTTCCCTCAATATGCCTCTGGAGCAGTTCACTAAGCTGAGAATGTGGGGTAGCACTTCAGGCCTTTAGTGGTGGTGACAATGATGAGGACAGAGATAGGGCTGTAGTCTGAAGATTTATCACATGTAGTATTTTCAATCCCTTGGACTGTTGTATCATTGAGCACAGTATTTTTTCTTAACGATACCTTCTATGGTACTTTAATATTATAGGTCTCAGACGTTTTTTAGACAAAGGCCAAGTTAAGCAGGAAAAACAGTCCATGACCTACTCAGTCTGTCTATTCACACTTTCCACTAGGAAGCTGAACACCTTGGTCCTATGAAATTGGAAAGAAACAAGATCAAACACATTGCAGTGAATTTATTGGCAACACATAAGAATCACTAATCAATTTATGTGAAAAGCGCCTGAGTTTATACACATGATTTCAGGTTATGATGCTGTGTCATGTAAACCTGAAACTAACCCAGTAGTGTTTTTATATTTATCTTGTTAGTTTGCTGAAAATTACTTAAACGGAACACATATCTAGATGGCAGATGTCACCTGGATGTGCTATAAGTGCACATTGAGAGCTTATACTTGTGTTAGCACAAGAGTGTGGGTGATTCATATTTGAACCATGACACACACATATCTTACTTTAGTGATTGGGAAATTACAGGCCAAAAGTAAACTTCATGGAAAAATGCATCACTACACACTATGGGGCCAACTAAATTGCTAATAAATAAAGCTACACTAAGAATAATTTGTCATTAAAATGCAAGAATAACAGCCATCAAAAACTGCCCAATCAAGACAAAAGTGCTGAAGCACTAATCTGAAAGTCATCTCAAAAATTTCAGAATTCCAAATATTGACGCCTCTGCCTGTGACGTAGGTGCTGGGCAGTGCCTCCAAGAAGCTCAAGTTTTTGTTGAGCATGGAATTAGAATCCTCAGTAAAACTCAACATGAGGCTATTCTTGGTTCATGAGTAGAACGTTTGCGTAACTCATAATACTTTACTTAGCAGGTTAGTACTAAGTGGCCCTGTGTAAAATCAGTAATTGCACCACCATCTATCTGTAAGAATTTAGGAAAGAACTCTCATTTTAGCATCAGTGCTCTCTGGGTGCCACCAGTATCCCAGGTTCACCCTTTAAATCACTGTGAGTTCAGGAGATTCTTGATCAATGTGAAGTCAGGACATGAGCAAGAGCCTAATTCATTGGTGCACCCCACGCCTCTGAACATGGGCTGCAGGTCCAGAGGGCAGGTTAAGAAGGGGCTGCTTCAGAAGAAATATGCAAAACTCAAGGACATTTTCCCCCATTTCCTTTTGCTCTTTCGTCTTTTTCCATCTCCCACTCCCTGCTCAAAGTCCAAGTCATGACAGGAATAGAAGATTGGTGGCGGAGGACATCCCAGTCCAGTGCTTTTTTTTTTTTGCTGCCAATTTTTCATTTTCTTGTTGCTTTAACAAGCCACCTCTCATTTCTTGAGAAGTAGCTTTCCTTTCAGCTCCCTACATGTCTGTATTTCACAGAAATAAAAGGGAAGTTTTAGAGTTTTGCCAATAAAGAGATGATGTTGGAACCTCTTTAATAGCCTCCATCTTCAGGGGATTTGTGATTGTGAAAAAATTCCTAACTAGGCCCAAGGAGAAAACCTAGGAATTCTAACCACCAGACAGACACCGTGATGCCCAAGTCTTTGGAGTGTTTAAGAATTAGCTGGGATTTATGTAATGTGGTGGAGAATACAAATTCCAGCATTTGAAAGGGCTTTGTATAACCTCCTCCCTTTAAAAATAGTTTGGCATGTCAGATGTCATCTGGCCCTGACAATTTACATGTCACATGTCTCCCTCCAGAGACAGAGGTTAATGACAATAGTAGCAGTAGTCTGGGGGCCTCATGGTCTTAGGGACACTGAGAGGACAATGGGCCAATGGGCCAAGGTGCCAGCTGTGTGGTGGCAGGGCCAGGCTCTGAGGCTAATTAGAGCTACCAGACTTGGGGGCGCCCCTGTTGTTCTTGCCCTCTGCAGGGCCCCCGTGGCTGCTGAGACTGCCTGGTAGAGTGAGTCAGGCCTTGGCACCCTTCGACCTTTGTGAGTTTTGTCTTCTGGCCCCTCCCTCCTTCTGTCTTCTCTGTTCTGTGCAGCCTTTTCAGTCTTCTCCAGATTTTTTGATGATCTTCCTGGCCAAACTTGCTCTCAGTAAAGGTATTGATCTTCACCTGACATTTGAGGATAAACTTAGGTTGACTATTTTTCAAAATGGGAGGAACATTCATGTTTTCCCCAAATGATGTGGAGATGGTCATGTCCCCTAGAAAGGTTAGAGTGAATACTTTGGGGGTCAGAAAGATTTCTCAGGTTCCCTGAAATCACAGGATTGCTCCTTCCTTAAACATGATTGACTCCAGGGGGAATTGTTGCAAGGTGTCAATTCAAACCAGAAACCATCGCTACCTACCTCCAGCTGTCTGTAAAAGGGCTTCCTACAAGTAACTCTGATTTTTTTTTTCCCCAGGGAAGAAGCTGGGCCAATCCAGAAGTGTTTCTATCATGCCTTTATCTACATTCTCCTAGGAAAGTACCTAGGCAAGTTACCTAAACCCACTGTGCCTTGCCTCAGTTTTCCTCATTCACAAAATGGGTATAATCATAATAGTACCATCTTATAGTAGGATTAAATCTAATAGTATATGTATAAAATCTTTGAAGAGGCCTTGTTACACAGAAAACACTGCTGGGCCTAGTTACTGCTTACTTCTGAGGCTTGAGGAATAATGAATTGGGACCTAACTTTGGAATAGTGCTATAGGATGAGGCTTTTTGTTTTGTATTGTTTTAAAATCAAAAGGATAAAAACTAAGCAGCCAGCCATGTTTTCTCACTTTGGGCATTTTGGGGCCCACATGGTAGGAACCTACCTCTAGGAACCCCTTTGTCCTTGAAGAGGTTCTCCTAGCCTGGGAGAGTACATGGGGACATAGTCGCATTTAATTTTCTGGTTTGATTTGTCATGTACATTTGTATATTAATTCTAGTTTGTATCATTGCAACCACTCTTCCAAAACAAGAAGGAAATTTTCTCTCAGCATACAATAGTTATACAGATAAAAGAAGAAAAGTAAAGGAAAAGGAAGAAAGAGAAAGGATGAATTTTGAAGACATGTAAAAATGCTATTGTTATATTAATCCACAAAATCCTAACGAATCCTAATAAATCACATGTTTTAGCCACTGCTGTTTCTGCTAAAGGATGTCTGTCTTAGTCCATTGCGTGTTGCTATAAAGGAATTTTACAGACTGGGTAATTGATTTTTTAAAAAGGTTTATTTGGCTCATGATTGTGATGACTGAGAAGTTCAGGGTTGGGCATCTGCATCTGGTGAGGGATCAAGCTGCTTCCATTCATGGTAAAAGGCAAAGGGGAGCCTGTGTGTGCAGAGATCACATGGTGAGAGAGGAAGCAAGAGGCAGGGGGGAGATGTCAGGCTCTTTTTAACAACAGCTCTTTTGGTAACAGAATGAGAACTCACTGAACATCAACAGAGAGCCTTAATCTACCTATAAGGGATTTGCCCCCATGACCTAAACATCTCCCATTAGAAGATTAACTTTCATTATGAGGTTCAGAGGGGAAAAACATCCAAACCATAGCAGTGTCCTAGTGCAGATACCACTTCAATACTGCAATGACATGTTTATGTGTCTGTCTGTCCTGCTAGATTTAGCTTCCTGAAGTCTCCTGTATCCTCTCTGTATCCCTTAAGGCCAGCACAGAAGGTATAACAGGTATGTGTGAACATCTCAGCTAGTTATTGACTTACCCTTCAGTTAATGAGAGAAGTTGGAAGGGCTGAGGTGAGGGTTATTCTAGGGATATACAGTCTAATAAGAGAGAGAGGATCACGGTATTCAAGAAGAGAGGCCAGGTACGTTGGTGCCTTCTGGAGCCCAGGATGGTGTTGCTACCAGATTGCATGGATCTTCACTCTGATTTGTCTTTGATGCAGCTCATTTCTCTAATGTTCCTCTCTCTCTCTCTCTCTCTTTTGAAAAGCAGAGACTGCCAAATGCAACACCTCATTTTGGATGTGGAGTCCCGGAGGCTTGACTGCTCTATATTTTCCTACAAATGAACTTTATTTGGAAATTCTAGCAGAAGCTACTTGTACACCTGTGAACAAATAAGGTACTCCTCTATCAGGGAAGATTGTCTTCTTTGACCAAGCCCGCAGCTTCAGGAGGAATGCACATGGAGCTATGTAGAAGGAAGGGGCCACCTAGCCAGCCAGATCAGCCACAACAGCACTCACTGACGGAGTCCCAGTGGAACCTTTTTTCTATTTGCCTATGCCACAGGATTAAACATCATCAGAGTCAGAATTTGAGACAAGGTTGTTTTTATATTCACTCCAGTGGCAAACTTTCAACAGATATAACAATGCCTGGAAACAATGCCTGGGACATGACAGTCACATCTCAAAAGAGCCAGCCAATATTCCAAATTCTAAGGGCCGTCCCACTGCATCTACAACTGTGATCATCTCTCTTATCCCCAGTAAATCTCCAAGCAACCACACTATTACTAGCGAGAAAAGGGAAGAAGTGTATACCTCAAGAGAAGGGTATCTTTAAGGCACTAACCAGGGCTGGTTTGAGTCACCTGGATAGAGTGTTTTGTGTATTTTTGTGGTTTTATTTTTTTCTTAACCTTTTAAATTCAGGTTTATCTCCAGATGGGGAGTCAAGAAAGCGACAAGTAATCCACAAGGAAGGAGATCTAAAAGGAAGGAGAAAAGATGTGAGCAAAGGACAGTGAACAACTGATTCTAAGGATGGTGAGGATCAAGAGTGTAAATGCTGTTTTAATAAGTAAAACATTTGCCATGTATCCTATTAGAATCTTTGTCCTCCTTGCCCTTAACCCTGCCTCTTAGGGATGGAGAAAGGGAGGCGCCATCAGCACAGGAAGTCAACCCCTCTGTGCGGCTGGCTCTCCTGCCCCGAGCCTGGCCATTCCCCTCACCCCCAGAGAAACCTGTTATCACAGTACTTGCCACACTGCATTGCAACTGGCTCTTTCTCATGGAAACACATCAGTCCTCTCAAGCACAGGACCAACTTATTCATCATGATTCCTTCAGAGCCCAGGATGTTAAAGAAAAGGAATATTGTTTGAAAGAGCTGTAAAACTTCCTCCATAAAACATAGTAAAAAGGTAATTTCCATTTGCCTAACTGCTTAAAATTTTTAAATTGGAAGCCATGTATAACTTCCTTTCTTCCTAATCCTGTGACCGCTGAGAGTAAGTGGAAGTTCTTAATACAGATATAGCAAGAAAGGTTGAAGTGCACACCAGCACCTGTGGTGGCAATAAGGTACAACACCAAAGTGCATGGTTATTGTAGCTTGGCATGTTTCTCCCTTGCTAGGATGAAGTTTGGAGTTGGCTGACAGGTCAATTCTTCCTGAAAACCCCCAGCAAAGCTAAGCCCAGCATTAGGAGCTTCTTGTTATAAATGAGCCACTAGGGACCCAATCTCTCAGCATCAGAACAAAAGGAGAAGATGGGTCCTCTGATATCAAAACCAAAATTCATCCTGACGTGAGAATTCTTTATTCTTTCTGGGCTCCTTTCATCCCCTTTTATATTTTTCCACAAGTTGTCACAAATCAGTTGTGGTTGTTACAAGTGTTTCTGGAAGCTGATTGTTAGCCATAATATTAACAGCAACAATAGAATCTCTGAGGGTGGGTCATTGTCTTTAGCACTACCTATCTAAAGTAGATCTTATTTGAAATGGTTTAAAATGGATAGAGGAAATGAGATGGGCACGAACTGCCTAACATCTTTGTCACTGTCTGTATTTTGTCCTGACGCCCACACCTCTGCATCACCTTCCTCCTGGGTACCCTCCCATTGGGCATTCCTGTATGCTTCTTCCTAGTATTTGGCGGTCTCTGTTCTGCTGAGAATGGCATGCAAAACGACTGCTCATGGAACTGCTCTCCATTGTTACAGAGACAATAAAAGGATGTCTGATAAGTATCTTACGACAGATTTTTCTACGGCTGAAGCATATTGGCGGCATAATTTTCCAAATTTGCATTCTACCTGTGGCTCCAAGGAGCTAACCTAGACTCCTTGCCAAGGGAGGACATTGTTCCTTCATTTCTAGAGGCTGCAGGCACTTACTGGATTATTATTAATATTGTCTTAGAGCCGGCTCATTCTCACACTACTAACTGGTAGCTATAAATCTCTGGCTGCTCAAAAGACTCTTGCACTGCCTCAATGTTTCAGGAAAACCTCTTTGAGAAGCACATGAGCAGGTATAATGTAGTCTGTGTTTTCAAATATATATTTATATTTAAATAAACATGTAGAAAATCCAGATTATTTTTTAAAAGGTAGATCGAAAACAATGGCTTGCTCTATAGAAGAGTCACAAAAAGAGGACAGAAATTTTTCAGAGTCTGATGTAATAGCTATGTTTACTCTGCTGGAAGTTTTCAACAGAGGCTCAACTCTCGTTTTCAAGAACGTTCTAGAAGGGTATGTTTATGTGAGTTGGAAACTACACTAGAAATTTTTTTTTAATGCTTGTTCTATGATCCAATTTTTCTCCAACTCCTTTAAATAAAGGCATCCCTATATATTTAAAATATAATTAAATTAAAGAAATTTCAACATACATGCTATTCTGTAGGAATGCCTGTTGGCTGAAACAAAACTGTTATTTATGACCCTTTGACCAACTCTATTTACTATGTGTGTGCAATGTGTAAGGCATGATACACGTATTTTGGATACCAAGAAGGTAAAGACACCTCACTTCAATCTGAAATAGCTATTGAGAAGACAAGTCATAGGTCGATAGATAAAAACCAAATGGTTGCTTAAAACTCTTTGCAGGTGATTTGTGAGTTCTGATTAAGGAGAGAACATTCCAGGATAGAATCTTAAAAGCTTTCGTTAAAGAAGTGGAATTTAAACTGTCCTCTTTGAAGAATTTTTTTACTTATGTGTTTCTGCTGCATCTGTTTAATCATATATTCCTGGTTAATCAGAAATTAGCCTAGAATAATAATTTCTTTTATCGCCTTCTGTGTCTCTCAGAAAATCACAAAAATAAACAGAAAAATAAAAGTAGATTTTCAGGACAGTTAGAATTTCAGAAGATAAACACATGGGAAGAGGTTGTTATTTATTGACAACTCATGTTTTTTTAAGAGTCTTTGTAATTATTTGGCATCTTGATTTCATTCCTTCAGTTTAACCTTGTTTTCAGCATAGTGGTCAAAATAAGAACAAACAGCAGGAGGCAAATTAATGCCTCCGAAACCCTAGGTCAGGATCATCAAAGGGACAATGATTGCAAGATTTTAAAATTGTTGAAAATAGCCAGTGTGGTTCCTTCTAATACAATGTTAATAATGAGGAAGAATTTCAGGGATTAGACTGAATTTCTGCATTTTATAACATTTGGTAAACATAAAGCTCTTCCATTTTCTGTTCACCATATGTGCCATATTTTCTATTAGCATAAAATTCCTGTGTAAATAATTCAGATTCAGTGACATAATTATGATTCTGTTAAATAGATTAACAAAACTGTAGTCTTTTTACTTGGAAAGCAGAACAGCTTCTCTGGGCCACTCATATATAGAGATGTCCCTTTTTTGCAAAAATTTTTAATAATAGTAAATCTTGTTTAGAAATCAAATGTCTGTTATGAACTGGCTTCATGATAGAATAATAGTTTCTTTGACCTATTAATTATTTTAAACTTTTAAATAGAATTGATAAGATGTGCTTCCTATTTACTTCATCTATTCCCCAAGCAATTGGGTTTCAGTCACTTTTTTGGTCTTTTTTTGGTGAAGCAGAAGAAAGCAAAATCAGTATACAAGAAGCACCCAACTTCATCCACCTGGGAAGAATGAAACTGTTTACAAGTCTTTGTAGGACATGTACTCAGCCTGATGCTAATGACTCCTTTGTATATAAAGAAGTGAGCCTTGGTTCAGACCCTTAAAGAGCTTCCCTTCCTGCTAGGAAAACAAGGCTCCTTGAAGTGATCTAATTAGCGAGTAAGATCGAACTTGAGTGAGTCAGACTAACAATATTAGGAGTAAGAGATACACAATTGGGAATCAGAGAAATTGGGGAAATGCTCAGGAGAAAGTAGGACCAGAACCAATCTTTGAAATAAACCCCATTCTGGACATCCATGAAATCAATAAGCACTAGACAGAGGCCCTTATGTTCATAGGCTGGTATAAAACAGTCAAACAAACAGAAACAACATTAAAAACAAATAAACAAAAGAATCCTTCCTGACTGGAGCAGTGGTGCCCTTGGGGAATAGTGGATGTAGGTCAGTCAGTAGCTAAAGGTGGTCAGGTAATGGTCGGCTCTGAAATTTAAGCAGAAGAGCCACAAGACATGGTGGTCCCTGAACTCCCATAAGCTCCTCTAGGGAAACCTAGAGAACCCGAGGCTGGAGAAAGTATCACACAACAGTATCAAATAATCTGTGTGTTTTCTCAATTTATCATAGAAGTAGTTAGGAGGTAAGTTAGGAATAAGTTATCTCATTGTAAGTGGTGTTAGGATTTTTGTTTTTAATCCATACTATTTCTTGAACTTTTGATAACTGTTACTGATTGGCTTCTAGCTTAATTCTGAAAGACATTAGGAGTGAAAGACGCAAACAATCATTTGGAATTTGACAGCTTGATTTTTGCTTTGTTTTTAAGGAAGACTGAAGCTTGAGGCTCTGGTATTGTATTACATATATCACATATTTATTACAGTCAGATATGGCAGCTGTTCAGGGTAATGACTAACAACACAGACCTTACAGTCAGAGGCAGATTGGGATTGAATCCCAGTCTACTTCCCAAAGGCATATGGTAGGAGATTGGTTAAGGTGGTGGGAAAAATTATAGGAAAGACAAACCTTGGAAGATCGGGAAATTTTGCAAAAGCTTCAGGAAAGGGTGATGGCTAAAGGCATACAAAAAATACATAATTTGTTATGATAGTTGATAGAAAGTACTGATAAATTTCATAATGGATTCAAACAGATATTTAAACAATGGCAAAGAAAATTCATGGTTTCTAATGTTAGACAATATATAATGTTTCTTTAAAAATATAATCAGATAAGCAAGCATCACCAGACATTTAATTCAAACCAACACCGAGAAAATAAATATTTGTAAAAACAAATAGTACAAATGATGTACTGTACAGATAATAGAAAAAAGAAATAATAGCAAAGGGTTTTGCTTTTTACACTTTACTTTCAAAGTGACGGGGATGATGCTACATTCTCAAAATACGAACATAGTGCTGTGACCAAAAGGAGCACTCAGAAAACAAAAGTGTTCTTGAAAAATAAAAGACGATGATCAAATTTTTTAAAATCAAGAGAAGGACTGGAAAAAATAGGAAGATAGAGACATACAAAATTTTAAAAATGATGAGAATTGAAAGACGAATTCAGTAAATCCAACATCTGTTTAGTAAACATTTCAAAAGTGAGGAGAGAGAAACTGAGGGGATAAATAATCTAAGGAGTAGAAGTTGTAATATTATCAGAGTCTTCAGAGTAAATCTTGAGTTGGATAAATGAAAAAGAAAAGCTGAATGCTGACAAATCAACTTTACTTAGAAGTATGTCAATAAACCACAGATCTAAACACAAAAGGTCAAAAATAGTTGTCCCTTGGGAGTGGGACTGGGGATCAGAGAAACTGATGGAAGACTTCCTTTTTCCTTAGAGACCCTCTGAAATGTTTGACATTTTAAAAAACGACGACTAATTCTGGAGAAATGTTTTACAGAGATGTAATACTTAAGTTGCAGTTTAATGGATAGTTAGGCTTTTTCCCCCTTGGGCATAAAAAAAAGGGTAGTTATTCTAAGCAGAGGGATTGGGAAGAGACATGGGCATAGGGCATGGCCTGTTTTAGAAATGGCAAAGCATTCTGCAGATTGCAGCATTCACATAAAGGGGTAGGAAGGAAATGAGACATCTGAGTGAAGTAGGAGCCTGGGCGTAAAGGGTCTTGGAAGCTCTGAAGTTTTTGTTTTTTTTTCTAAGATGGAGTCTCATTCCGTCGTCCAGGCTGGAGTGCAGTGGCACAATCTCAGCTCACTGCAACCTCTGCCTCCCAGGTTCATGCGATTCTTCTGCCTCAGCCTCCTGAGTAGCTGGGATTATGGGCGCCCACCACCACGCCTGGCTAATTTTTTGTATTTTTAGTAGAGGCCATGGTTTAACTATATTGGCCTGACTGGTCTCGAACTCCTGACCTCGTGATCCATCTGCCTTGGCCTCCCAAAGTGCTGGGATTACAGGCATAAGCCACTGAGACTGGCCCCAGCTCTGAAGTTTTTGTACAAGGTTTTTAATTTTAGAGCTTGGGAGATGTGTCTGTATTACCTGAAACAGGGGATACTGGAGGCAAAGTAATGTCAAGAGGACACAATGAAAAAGTAATTCTTCAAATATTTAGCAAGCAGAGTCTGTAACGTGCATGAAGAAGTTCCCTGACTTCTTCAGTATGCAGCACACTGAATATATGACTATTACATGTGGCAGAGGAACTCAGTAAATATTTGTCGATTACTTTGGCACCCTAGTACCTTGAAAAGATTCAGTAAGATGATTTGTCTGAAAACCCCCACTTGTACCATGCCTTCTAAAGAAAAGAGCTCACACAAATTTCAGGTCTCAGTGTGTATTGTAAAACATTACACTCATTCTCATTCAGCCCGGACCATCAGCCTTGGCATTCTCAAAAATATATACAGGTCATTTTAACCTTGTATGTGACGGATAAACATTCACATCACAGCAGCCAAAAATAATATCCATTTTAATCATTGTAAATTCTGGGCCAGCTGATGAGCCCTTCAGACTACAAACAACTTTAGATCTTTTCTCTTCTCTGGAAGGAGAACAAGAGGTGGGCTTGTGTATTTAACCATCCTGTCACCTTTAAGCAGGATCTGAGTTTACGGAATGGTTTCCTTTATATGAAAGCGTCTAGGTTTGCTGAGTTCTGCAGTGTGGAAGGAAAGTTCACAATATAAAAAGATATTAGCAACGTGTGCTAATTTTTCATGTTTTAAGAGGATAAGAGGCAGAAATATGAATCATTTTCTTGCTTTGTAATGAAAGTAGATTCATGGTCTTACTTTCTCATCTAAATAACTGAGGGGTCAAAGGTTAGTAGGCAGAGATGCCCAGTATTCCAAGTAAGGCAAAATGCTGGCCTAGTTCCACTACGACTACTAATACCACACTCTTACCAAGGGAACTAGAGGTCTTTTGATAGCTGGGCTAGCTGCCACTCAGATTCACACAGAACAAGAGGCATCTGAGGACATCTCTGGACAGACCTCTATAATCACACCTTTTCAATGACCCAAGATCTACAAGCATATCTTGTATCATATATCTTTTCTTTCCTTATGGGTTGAATTATATTCTCCCACTGCCCCCCGAAAAAAGATATGTTGAAGTCTTAAGCCCTAGTACCTCAGAATGTGACCTTCTATTAGGGTCGTTGCTGATGTAATTAGTTAACATAAAGTCAAACTGGAGTAGGTTGGGCTCTTGATTCAATATGACTGGTGTTCTTTTAAGACAGCCATGTGAAGACACAGAACCATGGGGAGAAGGCCACGTGAAGATGGAGGCAGAGACTAGATGATGCTGTCACAAGCCAAGGAATGCCAGAGGCTAACAGGAGCTGGAAGAGGCAAAGAAGGATCTTCCCCTCGAGGCTTCAGAGAGAAGATACCCGATCAGGCAAATTGATTTCACACTTCTAGCCTCTAGAACTGTGAGAGAACAGGTTTCTATAGTTTTAAACCACCCAGTTTATGGTACTTTGTTACAACAACCCTAGGAAGCTAATACACCTTTCTTAATTCCTAAATATAGATAAATGGGAATATAGAATTAACCTTTTGGTTAAATTCAGCAATCTCATTATAGATTATAATCATTCTCAATATTTTCAATATTTTATCAAATTTTTGCAGATGTTATGCTTAAAGGTTACATAACTCTTGCTTTATGGCACAATAATTTATTTTAGAATCTCCCTGTTCGATAATTAACTTGCTCACATTTCATTCTTTTTCCTTTCTTTGTTCTTGAATTCTAAATACAATTACACTGAATATCTTGATATGTTAATATTTGTCTACTTCCTTGACTAGTATTTTAGAATAAGTAAATAGAAACGGAGTCACTGGCTCAAAGGACATGATATTTAAAAATGTTCCTAGTATATGTTATCAAATTGCTTCCCATGGATGTTGTAGCAATTTGTCACTTGAACTGACATATTAAAAAGGGTCTTTTCGAGAACTGTATCCTAGCAATAGGGTAGATCTTAGGTATTCTCACACCATACACACAAATGGTGACTGAGCTGAAAAATATGTCCATTTGCTTGATTGTAATGGTAGTCATCTCACAACGTATATGCATATAAAAACATCACATCTTACACCTTAAGTATACACCATTTTTATTTCTTAATTATGCTTCAGTAAAGCTGGGAAGGAGAAAGTGTTATCTGCTAATTTGACTAGTATGGGATTTATTGCTTTAATTCCTTGAATACTAATGTGAAACCTTTTTCCCCCAAAATGTTTATTAATGCTTAGTATATATTCTATGGCACTTCTGCCATTGTCCTTCATTATTTTTTCTTAAGTAGAGTCTTTGCATGAAACCTATTTTTGCTTTGCATACAGAGTGTATTAACATTTTTTGGTTTCCTCGTTTGTAATATGAAGGCAGTAAAAATAGGCATTTTCTGGAATTGCAGTAAGAACTGCATGTGCTGAATATACTGTGTACCAGGCACCAAATAGGTTCTTAATAGTGGGACCAAGTCATTATAATTTCATATGGGGCTAAAATCAAATGGCCTGCATATACTGTCACTTGCCTGCTTTCAGGTTTGGTAGCATAGCTGCCTTGATTTTTCAAATGAATCTCACTTTCATTTGTATAGTCATCTTCGCCTTTTTCTTTTGTACTCTGTATACTTTGTTCAGGTTGAACCGTGATGGAGGAGTTAGCTGGGCTGGAGGCTCAGTGTGGAAAAATGCACAGAGACATAGAAGCAAGTGTATTTTGGGGTAAAGGTTCAAATATTAACTCCATGTACTGCTAAGTGGGTGTCTTAGACAAGTCAACTCATTTTTATGCCTCAGTTTCCTCTTTTATAAAAGGGAAAATTAATATTAACTATCTCTTAGGTTGTTGTGAATGAAATAAACTCTATTCATGATCTATTGCTGCATACCACATTATCTAAAATCTGCCAGCTGCTTAAAATAATAATAATCATATATTACCTCACATAATGTCTGTGGGCAAGGGATTCTGGAGAGGTTTAGCTAGGTGGTTCTAGTCTAAGGCTTCAGAAGGCTATGGTAAAGTGGTCATCTGTGGCTGCAGCGATCTAAGACTTGACTGACACAGAAAGATCCACTTCCAAAATGAGGGCTCATGTAACTGGCAAGTCAGCATTAGCTCCTGGCAGGAGGTTTAAGTTCTTTGCCATGTGAATCTGTTTCTAGAGCTACTTGAGCATCCTACCAACATGGCAGCTAGTCTTAGCATGACCTTAGACAGAAAGCAAGGAGGAAGTTGAAATGCCTTTTTGAAATTTCAAAAGTCTCATGCCGTCACTTCTGTCACTTTGTAATCATTAGAAGCAAGTCACTATTTTGACCTAGACTCAAGGGAAAGAGAATTAGGCCCCACCTTTTGAGAGAGGAGTGTCAAATCATTTGTGGACCGATTTTCAAACAACCACATGACCTAATGCATGTTATACACTTGTCTACTTTTTTGACTAGCATTTTAGAATAAATATATAGAAATGGAGTTACTGGTTCAAAGAACATGCCATTCAAAACGTATATCTTGTATATGAGATAGCTTTTAGGAAGAATTCAAAAGATGCTATCTATTGTGTCATCGTACTTCATAGCACTATCATCATCCATAGCGCTGTCACTAAGGCACTGTAAGTTGTGCTGTAGTGGTGGCTTTGGATACGTTTGAGGTATGATAGAAAAAGAGTCTTTAAGATAAACAGGAGCTGAATTAAAAAGGGCCCAGCACGTCATGACACAATGCTTGCATTTTTTTTTTTTCAGTAAGTCCTTACTTTTCAAACTGGGTTACTCCCAAGGCACGTAGGTACATGGAACAAGTGCTACCTGAAGCAACAGAATAAACATACATTATCTCTAGTAAAGTGCTATTTGGAAAAAAAAAAAAGTAGATGTATTAAAAAATAGATTATAAAGTTGCTTGTGTTATAAAGAGGAAATATTAGGTATTATATTGGTCTTCAGGTGGCCTGGTTTGGACTGTATCTCTTGGTCCTGGGTAAATAATTTACTTTTCTTTACATTTGGGGTACCTTATTAGAGAAGTTAAGTGACTCAGTTAGTTGATGAAGAGATACTGAAGGATTTCAGGCAGGTTTAGAATCTGATATTTTTAAAAGGTACCTCCATCAAGAATATTGAAAACACTTCTGGAAAAAAAAGAATGATAAATATTTGAAGTTACCCAACAGATATTAAAGGTGTTGCAAAACCCTCATAATTAAGCATTTAAAAAAACGTTAAGAGAAAGATAAAGAACCAATCCATTTATGAGAGTAGTTACACCAGAAATAAATGACAGGATATGCCTACAAATCTAATATATAACTAAGAAGTCCTCACTAATCAACGAGGGAAGGAATGGATTCAATACATGTCAGGGAGAAAATTGGCTCTCTGGGGAAAAAGGAATCCATCGCTAGCCCTACCTTACATTACTTAGTAAGATAAACTCCAGATGAATGTTTTGAGTGTAAAAACAAAATCGTAAAAAACTTGAAGACAATTAAATGTGTACTTACTTGCCCTCTGGGTAGGAAAAAATTTCTAAATATAAAAGAAGGATTCTCTAGGGAAAGCAAATCAATAGCTGCATCTGAGTAAGTATTATATTTTTGTATAATACATTTAACATTTAAAACAAACCACAAATACTGATGGATGGCATTCATCGTGTACCAACTATGTGCCAAACACCACACTTGGAGCTTTGCCTTTATGACTTACCCTTAATCCTTACACACACAAAAACCCACCACAGGCTCAGTCATTACTGCCTCCACTTAACAAATGAGAAAACTGAGACGGCGAGAGATTACATCAGCAATTTGCAATGCTGGCTGCACACTGAATCATGTAGAGAGCTTTACAAAGGCCCATGCCTAGGCCTCATCCCAGAGCAGTTTAATCAGATTTGCTGGGAATGGCACCTGGGCATAAAATGCTTTGTTCAAAGTCACACAGATGGTGACTGCAGAGACAGAGGCTTTTCTGTGTCCTCAACACCTGGACTTTTCCTATACCATGTGGAAATTTTCTTGAGGATATAAACAGCCACTTGGTTTTCAAAGGTGGTAAAAACCTGAACATAGGCTTAACTTAAAGCAGAAGTGATGTGAGATATGAGAATCTATTTGTTGACCCATCTATAGCAGAGACTCCATAGTCTGTGTTTCTGGAGTATCAGTGAAAAAAGTCACAGGGCTGAAATAGAAGGATAGAATTTTGATGGTCTAATAATTTTGAAACAATTGGCGATGCTTAGACAACTTGAAAGGTGTTTGCATGAATCTAATTTCTTAGGCTTATTATCACCATTATAATGTCCACCAATTGAGACATAACAATACAGACAAGTGACTTTATTACATAGTTTTTAGGAGGACAGACTTTGGAGACAAACTAATTTTGATTCCCAAGTGTATTTTTTATAGCTGTGTAACCATCATTTACTTAACTTCTCCATGGCTTAGTTTAAGAAGCTTAAAGACAATACTGATGACCCTTGCCCTCATGCCCCAGAGATCCTGATAGAGTTGGAAAATAGGAATAGGAATAATAATAGTATTGTAGTAAAGCTGGGTAACAAATCACCTGAAACCCTAGTGGCTTAAGATCACTCCTGGTTTCTCTGGGTAGGAATTCAGGAACATCTCAGCCAGGCAGTTTCAGCTCGGGGTTGCTATGAGCCGGGGCTACTGTCATCTGATGGCTTACCTAGGGGCTGGAGGATCCACTTCCAAGGTTCACTCACATAAATGACACAGCCTTGCTTATCGTTGGCAGAAAGCTTAAGTTTCTCCCTGCAAAGGCCTATAGAGATAGGTCTGCTTGGAGTCCATCTGGCTTCCCCCAGAACAAGTGACCCAAGAGGGGTGGCAATTGTAACGCATTTTGTGGCTTAACCTTGAGGTCACACATCATCACTTCTGCAGTATTTCATTGGTCCGACTGATCAACTCTGATGCAGTGTGGGAGCTGAATGCACCCTTGCACCAGAAAGCAAGGATCATTGGCAGCCATTTTGGAAGTGGTTATCACAAGTACCTAGTTTATCAGCTTGTTGCAAAGATATGTACAGTTGACCCTTGAACAACACAAGCTTGACCTGCATGGGTCCACTTTTATATTTTTTTCAGCCAAGTGTGTATTGAAAATATAATATTGGAGGGATGTGAAACTTTTATATACAGAGGGCAGACTTCTTATATTATCAGGATTCCTCAGGACTGATGTGGGGAAGCTCAGCATACATGGATGTTGGTATATGCAGGGGTCCTGGAAGCAGTCTTCTGCATATACCAGGGATGACTGCATTAATACGTATCTCTCTGTATGTGAATATATATAAAGCTATCTATACATACATTTCACACTTAGAATACTAGAACAGAGCTTACACCATAATTAATAATGATGTAACTAAATAAAAAATTCTGGGATTGGGGTCTGAGCATTGGTATTAGTATTTTTTAAATCACTGTATGTGATTAATATGTGGCCACTTTTGAATATCATATTTCTATCCCATTACTTAGCTTCATTATGATCATAAGCCCTGGAACCCTGGCTGAGAGGCTTCCAGCCTTGGTTGCATAGTAGAATCATCTGTATAGCTTTTAAAAAGCCAGCTGTTCAGGATACACTCCAGACCAACTCTATCAGAATCTCTGGGTCATCAGTGTTGTCTTTAAGCTTCTTAGACAATCCCACTGCAGTCAAGTTTGAGACCCACTGCTGTCGTTATTTAACATAGATGACTGTATTACAATCCCCTCATTTCCTCAGTGAGCTGAGCTCTACTCAGCATTTAGATCCTAGGGACTTAACGTCACTTGTTGAAAACAAAAGGAAGACCTTTGACTTGTCTTAATGTTCGAGGAAGGCTGAAGATGGGTAGGAATGTGCAGTATGGCGCCAGTTGCTTTCTGTCTGTGCTGTGTGTCTGGAGGATTCAAACCTCCAGCATGTCAGCCAGGCTCCTTTGGCCAGAATGCTCCTTCGTGCAAGAGTAGAAACCTCCTAGGCATGTGATTGCTGGGCCAGGAAAATGTCACCCATTGCCAGAGAAAAACCAGCTTTCCATGCAACTAGTGAATGGCACATGAAACCAATTTAGCCAGCGTGGTTGGAGAGGCATCAGAAGCATCACAAGACGGCCGTTCTGGAAGCAATGTCTGAAGGGTGCACCTGGGAATGCCCACAGGTGCTGTGCAGGCACAGAGCATGCTCCAAATTTAAGGACATGGAGCTGTCTGTCTGCTGCTCTGAGTCTGCTTTCGTAAAGGAGCGTTAGCTTGCTACAGAGAACAATTGGCTATACTTTGGGAAAGACAAGCAAAAATGGCAGCTGTATTTAAACCAGAAAAATAGTGGATGGATGACAATTTCTGGTGACTTATACCATCAAATTAGACTTAGAAAACTTGTGTGTTAGGAAAAATCTCAATCCTTTTTGCAAATATTTGGGATTGAGGGAAGCTCTTAACAGACTTCTCCCATAGCTTTCTGTCCACAATTTTAAACCTATGTTTGTTTTAAGTAAAGCTTAATCCATGTGTTTCTGATTCCTTTAAGCATAACTCATCAAAGCCTTTATTTTGGAGAAAAAAAAATCCATTTAACGTCTAAGATGCCTTTGTTTTTTAGCCTTTTAAAGCATTTTCCCGTTTGAAAAGGGGCTCAAAATAGCACATTTGCCAAGTTTAGAGCCCACTCAGTTGTGAATGCAGAATTTCGACCACGCAAGGGATTTAAATTTCTTTGCACTAGCCAAAAACGTGACTTCCTGTTTGTTTTTAATACTTAAATCCTTTTTAAAATTGAATTTGGAACTCTCAATGAACCCTGAATGCAGCAGATCTGCCCATCCTTGGACTTGTTTTCTCGCCACTATGAAGTTCATTAATGCATTTATATTATAGTCTATCTAGCTCTTTGGAACAATTTCTGTTTGTGTTGCTTAGTAACAAAAGAAAAATATTTTGAGCACGTGATAGCACCTTTTATCAAGGTCCTAGAAGCTGGCTTCCAAACATGAGCAGAGAACCATGACAACATGAGTCTTAGATGCCCCATGATGGACACAGAACTTACTTTGGAGGAATAAGAAAATGAGAAGAATGTAAAAGGAGAATATCTGAACTGAAAGCAGGCCAAATGGGTCTTTAGGACCCCAATAACTGTTTTCTCATAAATTTCCTAAGAAAACTAGTTAGATATCTCTGTTTCCTCTGTATTTGAACAAGAGGAAAAGGGAACTGGACATGTTAATGGGCTGAGTTAAGGTTGTATTGAAGTAATGCAAGATGACCTAATAAAAACTTAAGAAATATTAGTCATACATGTCTGTCTGCCTAATGCCATATTAACTGCTATTTGGAATACCTTTCTTGATTTTTATTAAATTTTTAATTCTAGATACCCCATTCAGATAATCACAAAGGGGAGAACTTTTCAAGAAGTTTTCATCAATCATCTTCAACAAGCTGAAATAAATATTATTTTCATGGATGCTGAAGACAGATATAGAATTTGACCCCCGGATGATTTGGTCAACACTATCTTTTGTTGTTGATTGCTCTTTGATGATCTGGGGCACTTATGCAGGAAATGAAAGTCATTGTTCTTGACCTTGAAGAACTTACAATTAGGAGAGTTTTTAAAGTTCCACTACCAAATATAAAACAGAAACGAGATATTCATCCATAAAAAATGACGGATGTTCAAGGAATTCAGTATTTGTGGGGTTAAGGAGGAAGAATATTAGCAGAGAAGTTGAGAGACCAGAGCCGGGACAACCTAGTAAACAGTAGGTGTGCTTTTTCACACAATTAAGATTCTCTTTTAGAAAAACAAGATAGAATCTAAATCCTTTAATTTTATGCAAATAGTCCCACATTTGACATTTAAAGAAAAAACCTAGTTGAATATTGCAGTGGAGAAAGGCACACTAAAAAAATTACTATTGGTAGCTTGAGTCTATTTTCTATAATAAGATTCAACATCAACTATATCTACTTAAATGGGACCAAAACATTTGTATTATATTGATCAATTTTTAAGTGAATGTTACGAAGGCCATTTCTTAGAATGGCTTTTTATTTGATACAATGTATAAGTACATTTCCTTATTTTATTTTATTCTGTTTTATTTGAACAGACAATTTATCTCATGCCTGGGCCCTTAAAATGTCAATGATTAATACAAACCACAATTACCTCTTACAGCATATGCAGCCACTTCATTAATGAGGAAGAAAATCAAGTATTTTTAAGGGCAGATTCTGAATATTCTTCTCGAGTGGCTAATCTTAATTCAGTTTGCCTTTCAGTTTCCTTTTCTACACATGAGGACAGTCACTTATCAGAAAAGACATGTGGGAGGGATGAATGCTTGAAAAAGAGATTTGAACTCCGCAGTTATCAGAATCACTATTCCAAGGAATTGGTTGTCATTTAAATTCTGCATTGCCTGGCAAGACCAGGGAAGCGGAGGCATCTGGCTTAACACAATGAGTGGTAACCAACATCATAGGAGATGTACACAGCTTCCCTAGGCCATTATGCATGTTCCCACCACAATCTTTCATGACACCAGCCACATCTTAAACGAGAGCCACTATGTAATTACAACATGACCAGGGTCTATGTGTTGAGATGGGGCACTGTGTTCTTACACCCACCATCACAGATACAGAGGGGTTCCAACATGAATGTACATATTCCAGAAGAAAAAAAAGTTCAGCTGATGACTATTAAGTAATACCATATGTAAAAACCCAGCATTGGTGAGTTAGAAATAGATTCTACATATAATGAAGCTTGTCAATTCAATTTAGACATAGAGCAAAGAAGTAGCTTGACTTAGAATCTATCCTATGAACTCTGTCTGCCTCAAGGGTGGTCTCTGGACCAGCAGTATCAATATCACCTTGGAGTTCAGCAAGAAAAGAAAGGTAACATGTCAAATTTGGGTTTTGCTTTGCATCTATTCAAGTGATTAACATCAGATGCCAAGCACCATCCTAGGTGGAGCAAGTACATTGGAGGGCAAAATTTCAGACTATGTGAAATGAAATGATTTACTTAGGGTTTCTTTAATGAAATATGTGTTGGAGGAATATTGAACCATGCCGAAGTCTTAAAAATAATGGCTAAGCCCAGTATATTTCTATTGTTCTATTTCTTGCAGATATTAAACATAAAATCATCATGTAATAAAGACATGTGTTACAAAGCACTCTCATAAATTACAAGTTAAAATTAAAGCCATATTTTGAACAAGGCCATGTAGTATCAACTTGTTGTAGTCAAAAAAGACCAGGTTCTATTTCTAGCTCTATTCAGTGAATTTAGATGAGTCACTCAACATCATGGAGCCTTCATTCAGAGTAAAATGTGAATAATTGCTGCCCATCAGCAGCAGACAGTGTTGATTTATCACTTGCTCTCACTCCCTTTTTCTCATAGCCCCAAACCTGGCTGGGAAATGCATGGTTAGCTTTGAAAGACACTATAATAGAGATAGGCCAGGCTTGCAGCTAGAGGTGACAGTGCCACGTAGCAAATAGACATAAATAGCGATGTAGGTACCCAGTGAGATATCGGATATAAGTAGGTGTCCGCTTATATCCTGAGGGGGTGGGGAATTCCAGAAAGCACTTACTTTCCTGATAAAAGGGGACACACACACACCTTGTGCTCACCCCCATTTTCTCCTTCTCTCTTCCTTGAATGCAGCTATTATGTGGAAAACGTGACAACCATGTCGTGACCATAAGATGACAAGCAGAAGACAAAATCCGTGTGCTAAAGACAGCCAAATGAATCTGGGAAGACATTACTGAGCAACTGAGTTGACCCCAGCAATGACTAATTCTCCCCTCCCAATTTCCTGGTATGTGAGAAAAACACCACCCACTCATTTAGGTGCCTGTTAGTCTGGGACTCTCTTTCTTACAGCCAAACGGACTGCTATGGGGTGACCCTTCCTGAGCTTGTTTTAAGGACTGCACACAGAAATGACATCAAGTGTGTATTTCACATTATTGATTTCATATTCTCATTTTGCATATGAAGAAGCTTGGGCTCAAAGAGGGTTAAGTGACAGAGTAGTGTATTCCAGGCCTTCCAACCTGGGATATGTCTTACAATCATGCTTTATGACTTGCTTTTTTTTTTTGAAGCATCCATAATATGTCAAAGCTCTTAGAATAATTCTAAACATCTGTCTAGTCCTTCAAAGTGTTCAATACGTTTTCAAAAATATCAACAAGTTTGATTCTCAGAGCAACCAGTGAGGTAGATATTATTAATAAATATCCCTGTTACATACAATCATTTCCTTTCACTTCTTTCTCAGTCACTGCAGCCACTTGGTGTAGCAATCCTGCCTTGACAATTGGTCAGTTCCCACTTACTATTCTTTTTTGATGAGCTCAAGCTCTTTCTTTGCTTCATGTTTCTGCCTCAGCCTGTCTCTACTCACCCCTTATAAAATTCTGTTTTAATTCAGTTGGGTGCATAACCACAACATCAGAGCACATTTTGGCTGGCTGAAGCCAAGGAGCTCTGGAAATCTCACTAGAGAGGCTGTCTACATTGCCAAAGAAACTTAAGAGAGAAAAAAATGCTTATAGTATTAGGCATGAAATGTGATTAGTGTGGTCTTGGCCAGAAACAACTTTTACAAAGGCAGTGCTATAGATTCTGGAAGAACTGCAGCTCACTTTTTTTTTTTTTTTTTTTTCTATCAAACATGCTTACTTAGAGTAAATCTCTTTGCCTCATTTGAGCTAACTCAGTTAAATCTTCCACTTGCACACAGAAACACACATTCACTCAAGTTGATGACTGTAAAGTAATACCACATGTAAAAACCAGCACTGGTTAGTTAGAAATAGATTCTCCATATAGTGAGACTTGTCAATTCAGTTTAGATATAGAGCAAAGAAGTAACTTGACTTAGAATCTATTCTATGAATTCTTACTACTTCAAGTGTGGTCTCTGGACCAGCAGCATCGATGTTACTTTGGATTTGTTGGAAATACAGAGTCTCAGGCCCCACTCCAGAACTACAGAAGGAAAATGTGAATTTCAGCGAGAGCCCTGGGGATGTGTACGCATGTAGAAGTTTGAGAAGAGCCACGTATCACGTAGTTGCATTTGTTATGAGTGCCCCACAACCCAGTCTTTGCTAGAGTGTGTATCCTTGCCATCTTTTCTATACCTTGTCTGTGGCATCTGAGGAATTGCTGTCACAAAAATGCCCTCCCTTCATCCTACATTATTATTCATAAGTGTTAATTGGTGTACCATTACTTGCTTGACAGTAAGTTTGAATGCATCCACTTGGAACGCTGGTGGAGGTTTCACTGTATTATTTGTCTTCCACTCTTAGATTTGGATTGAAATTCATAACAGAATTTCTGAGATTATTGATTTCAAGCACCACTCCCAACTTGTACAGTCAATTTAGAACATCACATGAAAGCGTGCAGTATGGTGCCTACAACATAGCCGCATGTGGCGTTGCGAGTATTTTTGTCTGTCAAATTCATCGATGTTATTGTTTGCACTATTAAATCTATATTTAAGGAATGGTGGGGGGTGTGGAGGGAGAAAGATGGACTATGGCAAATTTGCCTAATAATTTCTTATTAAATTAATTAATTAATTTTTTTGAGACAGAGTCTTGCTCTGTCACCCAGGCTGGAGTGCAGTGGTTCTATCTTGGCTCACTGCAGTCTCTGCCTCCCAGGTTCAAGTGATTTTCCTGCCTCAGCCTCCTGAGTAGCTGGGATTAGAGGTGCCTGCCACTATGCCTGGCTAATTTTTTTCTGTATTTTTAGGAGAAACGGGGTTTCACCATGTTGGCCAGGCTGGTCTTGAACTCCTGACGCCAAGTGATCCTCCTGCCTTGGCCTCCCGAAGTTTTGGGATTAAAGGTGTGAGCCAGCACACCCGGCCATAATTTCTTTCTTCTTTTAACAGCTATGTACAGGTTATCTACTAGGTTCCCAAAGTGACTATAGGATGACCATATAAGGAGACACAGTCTCTGTTCTGAAGCTACAGATAGTCATATGGGAACAGCTTGTGTGCAGCTTGACTCCAATAGCACCAGTCACACTTCAGTTTATGTGAGTGGTGCGTTCTGGAGCTGCAGTCTTCTTGGAGGTGGGCAACCCACACAGTCAATGGTGAATAAAGGCAGAAATGTACTTGGAGCTCTGGTAGCACAGTGGAGGGACACCTAATTTGTACTGAGTGAAGTGCAAGTGTGTGTATGTATAATGTGTGTTTGTGCATATGTGCATGAAGGGTGTGGGTATGGTATGGGATATATGTATGTATGATACGTGAGGTGTGTGCACACACTTTGGATGTGTGTGTGTGTATGTGTGTGTATGAAGAGGGTGGGTATGATATGGTATATAATATATGTGTGTCTGGATTTATGGGGTATGTTCACAGTCTTTTGTGTGTATGTGTGTGTGTGCATAAAGTGTGTGAATATGGTATGGCAAATATGTGTGCCTGAATCTATGAAGTACATGCACACCCTTCTGTGTGCCTGTGTGTGTGTGTGTGTGTGTGTGTGTGTGTGTGTATGCATGAAGTGTGTGGCTATGGTGTGGTAAATATGTGTGTCTGAATATGTAAAATGTATGCACGCTCTTGTGTGTGTGTGCATGTGTGTGTGTTGGTGAGAGGATTGGAGCTTTTGGCTACAGGCAGAGTTTCTGGAAGTAGTGATGCCTGAGCTCTTTTTATTGTGTTCCAGTCAGACATTCCTCCCCGTGTCCCAAAACAATTATACTTGCCAAGTCCCCAGAGTCTTTGCCATTGTCACATCTGATGGCTGATAATTAGTCTTCACCAGATTCACTCACTGAATTCCCGTCTCAGGAAATAGCAGCTGCTTCACTCATTTTCTCAGACTGCTAACCTAGGACTTACTCTCAATGCTCTTTCTCTCCCACTCCCCATCCAAATCCATCCACAGGTCCTGCCAGTTCCCCCTTCAGTGCACGTCCAGACCTGACTACCTGTCACAGCCTAGACTTCCACCACTGCCAACAGTTGTCTGTTGTCTGCCTTGACACGATCACAACAACCTCGCAGCTCTTCTCCTGCTCTGTCCTTGCCTTCCTTGAGTGTATTTTATACTCATGCCCCATCCTGGCCCCTTTAAAATCTAAATTTAATTATGTAATTCATCTCCTCAGTATATTCCAGTGGCTTCCTTTTATGCTTAGAATAAAATTCAAATTCCTTGCCTGTTTTCATCTAGGAGAAATCATTGTGTGAAACATAGCCTTACCTTTGATTTTTCCTTTCTCTCCATTGTTTATCCAACAGGCCACTCAACTCCATAGATTCTTTTGTAATGCTGCTTGCATCCTTATTCATTTTTCTCTGTTCACTGCTATTACTTTGACCCAGGCCTTTAATACATCATCCCTGGTTTGTATCACATTGAGGTTGAGAACCCAGGTTCTAAAGCTGGACCACCTGCAACACGGAATCCAAACTTTAGTCTTTGTTATGTGATAGTGAACATGTTACATAATCTCTCAGTCTCAGTTTTCTCATCTGTCAAATGGATATAATAATGATCTCTATCTCATGGAGTTGTTGGAGGATTAAATGAATTAATGTATGTAAAACACTTGGAATAGCCTTGCCGCATTGTAAGCACTATTATCAGCAATGGGTATTATTATTTGTCTTTGCATAGCTTGCTATTAGTTCTGTCTGTCAGCCAACTTTTCCTTACAGCCTCCGACTTACGTCTCCACCATCTTCCTAAAAATACTCTCATCACCTTATCTTCTTGCCAAAGGTCGATATGGGTGCCATTTCCTATCGTTTACAGGAAAACTGCTCTACCTGCCTTTACGGCCATCTGTAACTTGGTGCCATCCTGGGTGGTCACTCATTTCTCACCACTCACAAATGTCATCAATGCTTTGGTTTCTATTCCAAGCACAGTATAATGGAAAGAATTGTAAAAACAAAAAGAAACAACAAAAAAGGAAGCATATTAACTGTCACAGATCCGGTTAACTTCAGGTAGATCTGGATTTCAATTCCAGCTCTGTGGGGCCTGGAGCAAGTGACTTGAAAATCTTTTCAAGCCTCAATTTCTTCATCTGTAGAAACTTGAGAATAATAATTCTGTGCAGTGTTGTGATGAGTATGAAATAATATATGTTAGCGGCTTCTAATCCTTTTTGCAATGAGTCAGAATGTAAATAAAATACATTAAGTAGGTAAAGTATGAATGGAATGTCAAAAATGAGTTTGACAAGTGTGCAAACAAATGGAATGTATACACAGGTACCTGGGATGTATGCAGACACCTGGGATGTATGCAAAGCACCTGAAAGGCATGCAAGTTTATGAAATGTGTGTGAAGAGTTGACATAAACTAGGCTAGCTCATTCCCATCGCTTTACCTTAGTGAAAATGCTCCTTGCTTCTGGACATTCCTCTCAACCCTGCCTTCACATCTTAAAGGTCCAACTCTGGTTTTGACATGTGATGGTTGCTTTTTTCAACTCAGAGTTCTCTTTTTTTTTGGTAATATCTACAACAAGTATTGTCTAGACTGCTAGTTTGGGATTTATGATGAACTGCCCTGCATTGTCAGTTAAATTTTTTGTTTGCATGTCTAGTTTACTTAACTGAACTCGTGTGCTTCATGACCACAGTAACTATGCCTTCATGCTGCCTCAGCATAGACACCAGACCTGTACCAATAGCAACCCCCAGGTTTATGTTTCAGATTTAATGTGCTGTAGAAAAAAAGAACCTTTACCATGCTGAATTGTTCTGTTAAGTGAGTGACATGAACTCTTGGGCATCTCTGCTCCTCTCTATAAGAAGTGTTATACAACTCTGGACTGGACGTCGGGGCCTCTTGAAGCCATATTGCAAGTTCACCACCCAAGCCACTCCCAGCACTGGGCTCCTCTGAGTAAGCCTGGTGTGCAATGTGGAGCATGTAAAGCCTGATTGTTCTAGGCACAAATTATAGCTGCTTCCTCTTCAGTGAGAGAAATTAGAGTGGGCTTACAAGAAAATACGATCCAGCAAGAGTATGTCTCTCTAGGAATAATAGATAAAACATTTTTTCAATAATCCCCAGAAACTTCCTGCTCTTTCCTCATCTGGCAACTTCGATTTAGGTTTATATGGATTTTATTAGTTTAAAATGAGATGCATACATAGAGTCCTAACTTGCCTTGTTATTTATTTCAAAGTGCCGACCACATAGATTTTGATGTATTATAAGTAATCCTATTATAATGTTTAGGTGGCCTAAGCCAACTCGGGTGTTCTGTCCAAACACATTACACAAACAGCACCTTCCTCAACAAATCCTTAAATGCTGACAATGATGCCCAGGGCCAGACTCTCTGCCTAGCCCTTTGGGGAGTAAAAGAAGCTATTCTTGACATGCCTTGGAAATTTATTCTATAACAAGATTCAATAGTTATTCAAAAAGTCCAGAGCCATGTGAGGGAATTTTGATATACAGACTAAGGAGCTTGAGCAAAAGGAGTTTTTAAATGCAAGAAATGCATTTGATTTTGTTGTGTTTCCCTGGTGCTTTGCTATAACTTCTTATATAGGTTATTACTATGTAGGTGACATGAGAATTCATGTTTGTGTGTTTGCCTTTAAGGGTGTCTGCTAGGGTGCCTTTAAGGGTGCCCACATGTTTCATTAGAAAATACCAGTTCATTCTACTTTTCCATATCATGATGAAATGACCAGATAACTTTCATCTGGATGTTTGCCACATCAAAACACTTTGAATCATTCAGCATAACATGCAAATTCTGATATTTTATCCCCAGTGACCTTAACACTTCATAAAATAGATATGGTGCTTCCTATTTCTGTAAATGAAGGTGAGAGATAACAAAACAGAAGGAAGTTTGGATTTGCAAATGACTTGGAACCACGACCACATTCTGAATACTATTTTTCACCACGTGTTCTTTTCAAAACAGCCATAAAAATGTGATATTTTCCTTTCTTTAATTGCCAGAAATAGGCATATGATGGGATTTCATTTCTGACAAAACATCCCAGGATTACTTATTCCCTTCCCTGTTGCAAAATAGTGCCTTTGCCTTAGTTAAATCCAGCCAATGTTTTCTTAAAGTTTGCCCCTTGATTTTAAATTCTATAAATGTATCTGTAGGTATATGTATTTATTCACATGCAACATATAAACTATACTCTTTATTCATTTATCTTTAAGTTAAATATGCCTTGAATAGATGTTTCTGTGTTGTATCCTAAGGTGCCCAAAGTGTCTTATCAAGGTACCTTGGTAAGTGCTGACCTTTGAACCCAGGAATTATGTTTTACCAGCATTCAGCTGCGGAAGGGCCAAAGTTCAACTTTAAACTTTTGCAAGTGCTGTTTGATTTAAATTTGAAACTTGGCACTGTGTGTCCTCCTGTGCCTGGTTATTATTCTTGGAATGCAAAAAGGTACATGTTTTTGTAATTCTCTGAGGAGCTCCTCTATAGCTTTTCCAGAACCTAACTCGTATTTGGTTCCAAGGGTGAAAATTCATTTTTTTTTTAGCAGTTTTCAGACAGGTGGGTGCTATTTTTGAAATCCATACAGTCTTTCCTGCTTGCTAGGGGCTATTGAATGGTCTGTGTTATGACCACAGAAATAAGCTTACTGAATTTGTTCTTCCCTTGCTGCTTAGAGGTCTCTAATTTCCATCCAAAACACTGAAGCAGCCCCAAAGAGGAAAGGGAGAGCTAATTCATTTGCAGGTAACTGTAGTCAACAATTCTGAATTTCCACAGATTCCATGTCAACATTTGTTTGGAATATCGGGCATGATGAATAGTGGGAGTATGACACTTGCAACTACCTATGCAGCCTAGGAGAAAGAAATAAAAGATGAAATATATGCATATGCTACGCTATTTACAGCTGTTATGTTCTTCAAAGAGTATGGATAGGTTAAGGTTAGGGAAATTAAATGATACTTTAAGTGCTACCAGAAAGCATCTCAGAAATACACCCCTGTGAAATAAGAAACGCCTTCTTTATTTAAAGGACCACTTGGTTTATATTTTGTAATTCATTGTTTTTAGAACTATAACTTTAGCTATCTGAAACTCAGCTATTCTGTAACTGCTCTTAGTCGGAACATAACCTAGAGACACAAAATAAGCAAAAGGTGTTGATGCAGGCTAACAGCAGTATCACAATGTTTGTGCACTAAAGCCCAGGAACTTGCCTTCGAGGCCAGCCCATATCAAAATCTATTCATTAGTAGTTCACACACGTTTCCAAAAACTAGCTGTCTTCATCTGTGGTTTGTATTCGTTTTCTCAGGGTGTTCTAACAAATACTATAGACGGGGTGAATTAAACAATATAAATTAATTTCTTCCCAGTTGTGGAGGCTAGAGACCCAAGATCAGGGTGTCTGCAGGGTTGGTTCCATGCTGAGGCCATTTTTCTTGACGACAGCCTTCTTTCTGTGCATTCATGTGTTATTTCTTCTATACCTGTGCATGTCTGTGTATACATTTCCTCTTATTAAGGACACAAGTCATGTTGGATGAGGGCCCACTCTAAAGATCTCATTAAAGATCTCATTTTAATTCAATCACCTCTTTAACGACCTTGTTTCCAAATATGTCCATATGCTGAGGAGCTAGGGTTAGAACATCAACATGTAAGTTTAGGAGGAAGGATACAATTCAGACCCTAATATTGTTCATAGCAGCTTTGAAGAAGAAAACAGAAACAGTGACTGAAGAAAGATAGGGTATTAGTCGGGTATGCTAGTAACAGCAATAAGCAATTGCCCAAAGGAAAAAAAAAGAGGTAGTAAATTTATTTTAAAAGCTCATAGGAATATATTGAAAAGCACAAAAACTGGTGTTAAAAGTCCTTGCATCTCTCCAGCGGGTCCTAAGGTCATATAACTGCAGAATTGAAACTAAGGCATTAAGTAAAAGTAAACTGTTCAGCACATAGAAATAGCAAGTTCTCATAGAATGACAGATAGGAGCTTAAGCCCCAACACTGTCACTTGGATGTCACTTGGATGTCTGTTTCCTCATTCCACCTTGAGAATAAAAATATCTGTGCAAATACCAGACATAAAGAAGTCACATATGGGTACATCATAAACATAAGCATTCTACAGAGAATAAAGTCTTAGATCCAAGAAGGCATGAAAGTACATATTATGATTAAATAAAATTTAGATTTGCATATCAAATTATCAAAAAAGAAGAATTTTTCATTTTTAATGACTCATATCCTCAATTATTCGGAAAACTGATTTTTTAAAATAAGCTGAGTCAATATCTAAGATTTTCCTAAACTAAGAACTTATGCAAATAATTTTTTAAGGCAGAGCATAATTGCTTGTTACAATAATCAAATGAGGTCCTTCTGACTATATCGTCCTGTGCCCACATCCAATAAACAGAAGATGCAGGAAGTAATAAAGAGTTAAAAGAGTTCTTCTCTGTGAATCAATGGGGTTGGATTCTGATTGGAACATTGCAACTACTGTTACTTTTGTTTTTCTGGGTCTGTTTTCATGCCTTTAAAATAAAGCTATAGAACTAGGTGGTTTCATGGCATCTTCTAATAGTAAAATTTTATGAAAAGTCATTTGTAGTTTCTTTGTTCTTGCTTTATAGAATTAGGGAAGATCTAAAAAAGACATCACCTCTATTCACTTATCACTTCCAATTACCCTTCACCAGTTTGTGGAGAATGTGGAATACCAGGAAGCCTGGTCTCCACCTATACAGCCACCTGTCATGTTATAGCAACCTTGACTCTCTGAATTGAGTCTTAGGTATCTGGTCCTTGGGGAGGGACTTCCAGGAAAACACATGATTGTCATATCTAAATCTGATAATGGGTAGGTTGCCATCTTAAGTTGTTAAGTCCTCCTGAGCAAGGCACCAGAACTTGCCTTCTGTCAGAGACCTGTTAATCTCTGATATTCAGAAACAACGAGATGATCTGACAAGTCACTGCATGCATATAGATTACATCAAGAAAACAATGTCTTTAAATGCTTTCAGCAATTTAGTAACCACAGAAGCCCAGCATCCTCAGTCATTTGCTTTGTCTAAAGACTTGAGAAGAAAGTCCTTGTCCTAGATGGAGGCACACCTACAAGTTTCTCTTTGCTTGAAGACAATAAGAAGCTAACAGGTGTTAGAAAATAAGTTGTTCAATCCCTCTGCCTAATGTATGTAAAGATTTGAGGGTGGTGACTGAAATGGTTAGCAAGTACTTTCTCAGGCTCTAAAGGACACTGGATCTCAACTTTCACAGAGGTTTCAACTTAAGAGTGAAAGAATAGCTTGAATTGATTTAAGCTGATACTGGGGATTCAGGAAATAGGGCCAATGCTTTTCTAGCAAAAGCTATAGTACAGATTTTTAAGATTTTATTTGGCACATTGTAATTAATGTATATATTGATGGGGTAAAATGTGATGTTTTGATACACATATAGATTTTAAATTAATCAACTCAGGGTAGTGTATTCATCACTTCATGTATTTATCATTTCTTTGTGGTAGAACATCCAAATGCTTCTCTTCTATTTTGTAAAATACAATGCCTGACTGTTAACCATAGTCACCCTGCTATGCAATAGAGCACCAGAACTTATTCCTCAGAGATCATTGTAACTTCAGGAATACACATTGAACTCCCAAAGGCAATTCAAATTTAACATATCAGCAAACAAACTCATTATTCACAACCTCCTGAAAAGGATTTCTCGTTAATCACCCATGGCAAAATGTAAACCTCTTCTATGCAATCAGTAACTAGGATGGATCTACTGATTCCATCTCCTAAGCATTTCTGAAGTCCATTCCTTTCTCCCGTTTTCATCATCGTCACCCTAGTTAACAGCTTCGGTTTGCCTCTAGTCTTACCAACCTCTAAATTATTCTTTACACAATCAACAGAAATTTAACCATATCACTCCTCTGCCTAAAACTCTGCAATAGCTGCCCATTTTCTGCAATAAAAGCTCAAGCACTACAGAAGGGCATAGAAAGCTGCCCATTACCCAACCCCTTACATATGGCCACTCTACCCACTTCCTTCCCATTTTCCATTTCCAATCTCCCATTCTGGCTTTTTGACATATAGATACCAGTCCATTTGTTTTTCTTTACACATTAACATGCTTCATCTTAGAAGTGCAACATAACTTTTATAGCTAAGTTTCTTACAGTAATTCCATTTATTTTTAGGAACAAATAAGTTCTGAATGAACTTAAATGGTAAAAGCCATTTCTTTCACTAGATCATTATTTATTAAGCTAAACATTTAGGTTTTAGGATTGTACAATGAAGACAGAACCCTAGATTAAAGAAAGGTAACCATAATCCTTATAAGCCAGCGAACGGTTTTCTATTACTATAATCTTTTTTTTCACCATACCAGGCAAAGTGACGTTGAGTGAGATGAATTGATTTATAGAGCACATGTTTAGAAAAAGCAGATGAACAATGTAATAGTCTTTAATAAGCCTAGTTTAGTGTAGTGCATTTTTCTCCATAGGCATAAGCATCACCAATATTGGGGTGAAATGGGGGAGGTGGTGGAAGGAATGTGAGCCACTGTCCATGGTCCTGATAAAAAATACCCACTATGACATGGCTGTTCTCTGTAAGCCACGTGCCTCCTTCCGTTTCTGTCATCCTTCAGCGCCCAAGAGTTATATCAATACTGCTAGCTGTAGTTTGTTGAGTGAGTCAGTGGTTTAAATGAGCTCTGTTATGGATTGAATCATGTCTCCCAAAAAGATACTGTAAAGTTCTAAACTCTAGAACCTATAAATATGACCTTCTATGGAAATAGACTTTGCAGATGTAATCAGAAATACAATGAGATCACTTTGGATGATGTTGGCCCTGATTCAGTGGCTGGCATTGTTAGGGGAGGAGGAGAATTTGGACACAGACATGAAGGGAAGGCCATGAGAATTAAAAGAGATCAGAGTGATGCATCTATAAGCCAAGAAGCACCAAGGATTGCTGGCAGGACAGAAACTAGAGGAGAGAAGGGATTCCTTCCCTAGAGCTGCAGAGAAAATATGTCTTTGCCAACACCTTGATTTGAGATTTTTCTCCTCCAGAACTATGAGAAACTAGGCTGCTAGCATTCTAAGCAACCCAGCCTGTGATAATTTATTAGGGCAGCCCTAAGAAACTAACAGAAGAACACTATAAATACCGCTTTGAATTTTTTTATTTTGGTGTCATTTTATAGGCCCAAATCTTAGCTAATTATTTTTCATCAAAATTTATGTTTTAGTGTATTTATTATTATGTATAAAGAATAAAACTGCTCAGAACTGAAATATGAAAATTCCTGCCAGCAAAGGACCTAAGTCAGGCTTCAGGTTTGACTTCCATGAAACTTTTCTATATCTGCTTCAGTTTAGGCATAACAGCACATACATCTCTAGTTTAATGCAATAAAATAGGCAGCCCTGAATGATTCAAAATTAGTAGTGATCTGTGGGCCATTTACAGGATTTTGCTTTTCTGCTTTTCTTTCTGGAATCCTCAGTGCTTAAGCCTTTCTGTAACAATTAGCAGTGGTTAATATGTCTACTTACTATTGTGTAACATTGTTAGATAAATAAATAATAAGAATTACCTCTCAGTTATCTTTCAGGTCCCTCTTGCACTAGGGGAGAGACTGGTAAAATAGTTGCCAGAGATAAAGGATGGGATGGTGGATGCACCCTACTTTGCAAATTGTTAAGGTCTCTAATGACTTGGTTCCTTTTGATTGCGGTGATAACAGACTAGTTTCTCCCTCATGCATGCATTCAGAGGCCAAGAAAGCTAGCTTTCTTATTCTTCTGCATGTGTGTGCATTTTGTTACTGATGAGAACCTAGAAGAACTTTGGTCTTCTCATCTGGGGTGTGTATGTGACCAAGAGGCGTGTGCCCAACGCCCTGCTTACTGATGTTATCATGACATCCTATAGAGGATACTGTTGAAGAGTTTCCTGTTCATTTAGAATAGAATAGCCAGATTGAGTTTTCAGACAATGTACTTGGGGGAGGTGACACTGACAGGCAGCACGTTAACTCAGAAAGAGTCATTTGCATGATTGACTACAGGGTATTTAATTCTTAGATGGTTTTTATTCCTTTTTATTTTTTTAAGGGAGTGGTCTTTGTTCCCCTGGCAATTTTCCCATGCATTTTAAAATGCATTGTCTTACCCAGTGTAAATACAGAAGATGACTCCAGGGAACAACTTCCCCAAGACGAATTTTCTATGTGAATTGTGGAACTGTCATCTAAGTCCGTTACGTAGATGAATTGACTTCAGAGGAGTTGCTGTCAGGTTGGGGGACTAGCTTACTAGAATTTGAACTCCCGTAAGAATTACATATTTCATGTCTATCATTTGCAAACATACACAGTGAAATCATGATATTTATTCAAGACTATTTTCGCTGAGGCTCATTGGAATTGGTAGTGTTTAAAGATGATTGGCTCTGACGTATGAAATGTCACTCCAGAATCTTGCTCTTTTCCTTAAGTTTCAGTGGATAAGTAAAATAATTATAATAATAATAATTTTTTTTTTGCCAAAAATGTTTGCTGGGTGAAAAAATGTCTTGTTTAATAGAATTGTTTCTGTTTCTCTTGCGTGAGTATTGTGTACTCTTTCAATGTTTGTAGGATTGAGGCTTTTAGATCAAGGCAAAAGATCATGTATTAAGAGCAATAAATTCTGTTTCTATCAGTCATTTCTCTAAGTTAAAGAACTCATCGTAATATTATTTTGCTCAAAAGCCTTTGAATTATTGACTCGGCTACTGAAATGCTTTGCCACTGAACATCTGCCTTTGTTTGATCTTTCTCATATATTTAATCAGCAGCAGAATGTATGCTGTCCCTTACATTAGAAAGTGACTCTCCACAAGGGGAAAATGATTTGTGTATAATGACACAGCACATGCTCTGGGATAAGACAAGTAAGAAAATCAGTCTTGCCCGATTGCTAGTAAGGGATACTTTGAAAATCATTTATATGTTGTTTAATCATGATAGAGCTAATAAGCTTAGTGTGGGGTGGATACCTAGAAGATTCTAAAATGATTTGACTATTGAGCTTCAGCAAGGCATGTTGACAGACTTGTATAATATGCTTGCAGACAAGATAGAGTGACTGTCATACATACTGATTTACATCAGTGGTCCATATTAAAAGAAGTATAATACTCATAACAAGGTACATATTTGTCATTTCCAGGTCTGTCTTCATCAGAACATTTTTGGGGTTGTGGTGGTGCCATGCTTTACAAAGAAATTGAGTGCTTGGAATGTGTCCAGAGAAGAGAAACTGGAATAAGAAGATTCAAACTTTAGACATTCAAAGGAAGGCTGAGTAAATTCAGAATATTTTTCCTGGACGAGAGCAGACATGGTAAGAAGGTAAAATGCTGAACAGTATGGTGGGCCAATATATTGAAGAAAGTTTAATAGTCTATGTGGCTTTTTTTGATTTAAAAAGGCAGCAGGGGGCCGGGCACAGTGGCTCACGCCTGTAATCCCAGCACTTTGGGAGGCCGAGGCAGGCAGATCACGAGGTCAGGAGATCAAGACCATCCTGGCTAACACGGTGAAACCCCATCTCTACTAAAAATACAAAAAAATTAGCCTGGCGTGGTGGCACATGCCTGTAGTTCTAGCTACTCAGGAGGCTGAGGCAGGTGAATAATTTGAACCTGGGAGACGGAGGTTGCAGTAAGCCAAGATAGTGCCACTGCACTTCAGCTAGGGTGACAGAGTGAGACTCCATCTCAAAAAAAAAAAAAAAAAAAAAAGGCAGCAGGGGACAGGAGGAAAAAATAAAAGCCTAGAAGTCAGAACTGGGTTTAGTGTTATACCACCACTTTCTAGCCATGTGGGGCTGAACAAATTATTTAATCTGTCTGAATTTTAATTTCATGATCTATAAAGGAAGGATAATTGTATCTACCTTGAGAAGATGAAAAGACAGATACTGAAATGTGTAGCAGGTACTATTATTTCAAAGAATTAGAATTACTATCTAGAAGGTCCTGAGAAGTAATTTTGCTTCACTATAAAGAAGAGCTTTCCTGTTTTCAAGGGATTCCAACAATAGTGGGGGAGTGTTCAGAGTCTGGTGAGTAATATGGCTGCTCTGTGTAATTTTTCTGCCCACCTTTCTGTATTGTGTCCACCTTTACTGTCTCCTAGAGAATAGAGGTACAAATGAGAGAGAAGCATTTAGTTTAAAGAAAAGCATCCCTAATTCTGACCATCTTTAATGGTTTCCAATTCAATCTTGTAGAAATAATTTTTTCATTTATTCATAATTTGGATTTGTTAGTTTATTTTAGCCGGTTATGCCTGCAAAAGTATTTCTTTTAATACAACATCAGTTCTTCTCATGCTATCAAATGACTATAGACTAAGAAAAGTGTTCTTTTCTTCTAAACTTAGAACTCAGAAATCAACTTAATTGCTCCAAGCCAAATGTACACTGTTTTCTCGATGGGGAATTATTGTATCTGAAGAAAATAAAACTGAATGTAGGAACACATCATTTTTTATTTTCACAGACAAAATGAAAACTCAACTCTATATTACTTTAAAAGAAATGTACAAATGATTCTCTCTGAAGTACAGAGCGTCCCAGAAGAACATTGAATCTAAGTTATTACACCATCAAGACATGCAAGTGTAATTTATGTGCCACTAAGGATACTTATATGAATTTCATTAATATTAAAAAGTAAATTGTTGCTAACTCTGTGAGGATAAACTATCTTTCTTTAGTGACTTTAAAAAACCATCTTGGGTGCATAATGAGAACTATTGAGAGAATCGAGAGTCTACGTATACAAATTAATGTGTGTAATCATCCATCATTGGCTGCTCGTATTATTGTTCAAGCCAACAGATATTAATAAATTAAGGCAGTATGTATATAACTAATACACTGCAGAGAGGCAACAAAGTGGATTTTTTAAAAGACTCTAAGGATTTTGTTAAATGTGATACAAAGGGTAATTCTAAAACATGGTCAAAGTTAGAAATCATTCAACCCTAAAGGATTGGACATTTAAAATTTCTTTCTTCACAGTGAATTCATTCTCCCAAAATTATGTGCATTTTAAAAGCTTTGGGAAAAATACCCAGAAATCAAAACAATTTCATCAGTGCATTTTCCTTTAAATAATGTAAGATGAAACAAATTAGATGAATTTTCCCTGTAGCAGGAAAAGTCATCATATTTTCTCCCCTCAAACAGAAATTGACTGAAAAATTGTTCAAGACATCCCCTTGGCCGACGAGCTGGTCTTTCCAAAGAAATATTTGAAATTCTTCTAGATTAGGTGAGCCCCATTTCTCAAGTGCCTCAGGTAAGGAGAATCACTCTTAAGTATGAACAGATAAATCAATCTCTGCATTAACCTGTTCTGTGTATTGTGCAAATGTGTCAATCATTCCCTTAGAAAGCAAACATTTGAAAATAGGAACAAAATTCTTGTGAGCATTACATAACATCTATAGAGATAGATGGATGGATGGATAGATAGATAGATAGATAGATAGATAGATAGATGGCTCATCAGTTTCCTTATGCATTAAGAAATGTTATTTCAATCAAAGCAAAAGAGAAATTTGTTCTCACTTTCATAGATTCTTCAGGGAGCTGTGAAGGACTCATTTTGAGGTTTGTGAATATGTGTGTAATACTTCTTCAAATTCAAATTTGATTTTGAGTTTAGAGAAGTTAAATAATTTTCCCAAGCATACAACAAAGGTGCTAAGTGGTAGAGCTAGACTTCAAACCCAAGTGAGATCCTCTAGACACGCTCTCTTTTGTTTTTCTCAGGAAAGCACACTCTCTCCTCTAAAAACTCTTCCAGTCCTTGTTCTGGCTGCATTTCCTCTGTTTCACTTCTAAATATCAGGTTCCTTGGGGCTCTGGACTGGATCTTCTTCTCTAGGTATGCTCCTTACCTGGGCAACCTCATCTCCTCCCACATGTGTAAATGCCACCATTCCCAATTTTCATCTCTACTTCACACATCTCTTTTGAGTTATAGACTTACACATTCAAATGTCTTCCAGTCACCTCATACTTAAAATTTCGTAAGTTTGACTCTCCACAAACCAAAATGTACCATCTCCAATTTTTCCATCTCAATACATGGCACCACTACCCACCTAATGCTCATGACGTGAGCCAAGAAGCTATCACTGATTTGTTTGTGTTGCCACATTCAACCCACCGCTATGTTCTGTTTAAATATTTAATAAAGAATCCCTTGAGACCATCCACTTCTCTCCATCTGCAGGTGATGGGTACCAGAAAAGTAGCTGCTGAATCAAAAAGATGCAATGGGTTCTACTGTTTATTTCTATCAATAACTTGCCTTCCCTGCTTTGAAAAATTTAGAGCTGTCTTCAGTTTTATGAAGGAAATAATAATTTAAGACTTTTTTCTTCCTCCTAATTCTTATTCCTTTCTCTCTGCAGGATTTTCTGTGCTTTCTAGAAGCCCTTTCAAGTTCTTGCTGGGGCTTTTCTCCTCAAGGGCTTCTCTTTGTCTAGGCAGTTCTCAAATTTGGGTTCCCTGGGGACTGCATTTTAAAATTATAGTTGTTTAGATATGAATGTATTATATATAGCCAAGCATGAGAAAACATTTTATTTAATAGGGGCTTTAGTTTCAAAATATCATAAAGTGGTATTCTTCCACCAGGGAAAGGAGAGGGCAAAAAAAGCTATATTAGCATCTTTAAGTCTCAAGGTTTTGCCTCAGGAGAAAAACACTATAATCAAGTTTTTAAAAATATCAGACAAGCTCTCTTGATTCCCCAGTAACATTCACCCCCTCGGCTGGCCTTTCATACATGGAGATGGCAGTACGTTTGGCAAATTAATATTACACACTCCCGATGGTAGCCAGGTTTTTTTCTCTGAAAGGCATGGCCCATAGAGAGGAGAACCAAAATAGATGTTGATCTAGATGCTGATCTGAGCCTTGACAGAAAGAGCTAGTGCTTCTTGTTTCCATCAAACACCAGTCTTCATTCTGCTTTAGCTGGGCTGATTTCCTGAGCAGTCTTACAATACCTGTGACACTTTATTTTATTTATTTATTTTTGAGATGGAGTCTCACTCTGTGGCCCAGGCTACAGTGCAGTGATGCGATCTCAACTCACTGCCACCTCCGCCTCCCAGGTTCAAACGATTCTCCTGCCTAAGCCTCCTGAGTAGCTGGGGTTACAGACATGTGCCAACATGTCTGGCTAATTTTTTTGTATTTTTAGTAGAGACGTGATTTTGCCATGTTGCCAGGCTTGTCTCGATCTCCTGACCTGAGATGATCTGCCTACCTCAGCTTCCCAAAGTGTTGAGATTACAGGCATGAGCCACTGCGCCTGGTCCCTGTGACACTTTAGAAAAATATATTTTTTAATTATTACAATCCCATTTTAAGGATGATGCTGTTTTATAGCTTCAAAAAATAAATATCAAAGGGCAAGTTTCTGAGAATGAAATTTGAAGTTTAACATGGATTTGTATCAAGGTCTTCAGGCATCCTCTTGCTGTCCTGGAAATGGACAGGAATCACAAAGTGAAAAGTGCGTTTTTGTAGATGTTTTATATGCAACAGTATCTCTAACAGAGTTCTCATTAAGCCTGCCTCTTATTATCTGGTTAAATAGTGTTCTACATTATTACATGACAATGTTTATGCTCAGTATAAGGCAGGAGGAATTTTTTTTTTCTTTGAAAGGAAAAGTTATGGCATTTGAGAATCCAAATGTTAGAACCGGACCAAGGAAGGCAAACAGAGCTTATGGGTTTGGAACGTAAGGTCACATTTTGCTACTTACTGGTTGTATGCACTTGAGCAAATCACTTGAACCTCATCTTTTAAATGAGGACTTAATTGTCATTCAAAAATTTCACTGACTATCTATTATGTGCCAAAAATTGTGGTGGATTGGGGTGAGAGTGGTGATGGAGGTATGGCCCTAAATGCAACAGACAGGAAGACAAACGTGTTTCCTGTGTTTAGAAACTCAGTGTAGTGAAGGAAGATACTGAACAAATAAACAAGAAATTACATAACACAGTTGTACTTAAAACTATAAATCAACAGAACAGGCTATTTTAAGCACCTGTTACAAGGGTTAACCTGATACAAACAATAGTATCTCTGCTAGGATCAATAATGACCCCTCCCCTCAACACTCACACACAATGTGTCTATGCCCTAATCATTGGGACAAGTGAGTGTTATTTTATATGGCAAAGACTTTGCAGACATGACTGAGTTAAATATCTTCAGGTGGGCCTACATGCAATCACAAACATTCTTATCAAACAGAGGCAGAAGATGACAGGCAGAAGAGGAGGAGACAATGTAATCATGGAGGCGGAGATTGGAGTGATGGGATCACAGCCAAGGAACGCTGGAGCCACCAGATACGCGAGGAGGCAGAGAATGCATTCTCCCCCAGAACCACTGCAGACACTTGATTTGAGCCTAGTAAAACTAGTGCTGTCCTCCTAGCCTCCAGAACTATGAGATGGTGAGTCTCTGTTTCAAGCACCAAGTTTGTGATCCTCTGTTCCAGCAGCCCTAGGAAACTCACACAGTCTCCATGCAAGAATGAAAGTTGAGGATTAACATGGATTTGTATCGAGGTCTCCAGGCATCTTCTTGCACCCCTGGGGATTGACAGGAATCACTAAGGGAAAAATGGGTTTTTATAGATGTTTTGTAGGTAACAGTATCTGTAACAGAGTTGTCATTCAGCCTATCTCTTATCATTACATGGTTAAATGATTCCCTGCATTATCACTTGATAATATTTGGGTTCAGTATAAGGCAGGAGGAAATTTGTGGGTTTTTTCTTTTAAAGGAAAAGTTATGACAGTTGAGAATTAAATATCAGGGCATGCCAAGAATAGGCACAGGGCCCAAGATACAGAAAGTACTCAATTTTTATTTGTTGCCATTTTAATCTAAATCATCCAAATCAATGGGAATCTATCTACTGATAATGATCTCCATAGACAGAAGAGTTTCTTCAGAAGAAAAGAAAGAGAGACTGACAAGCCCTTCTACTTACTAGTCATAACAGTCATCTAGAAATATTTTTGTGCAAAATGTTATGGATAGGTTTAGTTCAGCATCCTCACGTGGAGGAAATACTCTTTTATTGCATCATTTTTGCTTTTGCAGCACTTAACTGTAGCCTTCACTACATCACTTATTTTATATTGATAGTTACTGAAGTTTACCTGTCTGAACTCCTAAGGGTATGAGCCCTCAGTGATTTAGCTTTATATTCTTAGCACAGAGCAGGGCGTTTAGTGCATAGGAGGCACTGCATTTAAATGATTAATTGATGAACTCACTGAATGGACAGATTCAGACTTTCCAGTTCCATACAGATATAACGAGTCTTTGGAGAGTGCACTGAATTGCAAAGGGAAAGGCCAAAACATCACTGCACAGCCTGGGAAAGGCATTGAACTCACCATTTATATTTTCTCATCTTTTAAAAAACATGAAGGGGAACTGCAGTGGATTAGTTTATTCATACAATGGCTACTTACCGAGTACTCTTGGCCAGGCACTATTGTAGGATCTAGAAATATAGCAAGGAAAAAGACAGCATGAGATTTTATCTCATGCAACTTAAAATGCATTGAAAGAAGACAGGAGATAAATAAGAACTTATTAGCTGGTTCTAGTGATTTGACAATGATTAAAGCAAGCTGACACGATTGAGAGACTGTTAAGTGAAATCTGGATAATTAGGAGACAGCCATGCAGTAATTGGGAAAATCATGCTGGGTAGAGGAGAAGTCAGTGCACAGGACTTAAAATAGGAAAAGCTTTGAGTTTTGCTGAATAGAAATGGGGCAAGTGAGGCTGGAGAGGACAGGGCAGAGCAGATGTGGCACAAGATGACAAAGGGGTTTCGAAGGAGCCAGGTAGACTCTTAAAGCACAGTGTAGAGAGGTTGGACTGGAGGCTTTCAGCAGGGACGGGACCACACCTGGACTATTTATTTTTCAGAATCACCTTTTGTAAGGGCTGCAGTGAAAGCAGAAACACCAGTTGGTTCACAGTGGCAGGAGTCCACACAGGAGATGATACTGACTGTTCCCCATAGGGTGGAAGCAGTCAGGTTGGAAAGAGGTGGACACATCTGGAATCTCTTTGGGAAGTGAAGTTGATAAGACTTGCTTATGTGTTTATTGGATACAGAATAAAAGAAAGAGAGAATCAAGAATGACTCTTAAGTTATCATCAGTACAGAGTATTTACTAATAAGAGAAAATTGGAAAGAAATCAGGTTGTGGAATGGAAATCATGATTTCTGCTTTGCAATTCCAATTAGAAATTTAAAGATACATCAAGTGGACAATCAGATATGCAATATGGAGCTAAGACTTGGTCAGGGCTGGATATAATATCTTACAATTAATAGTATATAGATTGTGTACTGGTTTTTAGGGCTACAATAATGAAGTATCCCAAACAACAGAAATTTATTATCTCACAGTTCTGGAATGTGGAAGTCTAAAATCAAGATGTTAGCAGGACAATGCTTTCTCAAGGCTCTAAAAGGGAATCTGTTCTGTGCTTTTCTCTTAGCTTCCTTGGCATTTTTTGACCAATTTTTACCTCCAATTTCCAACTGGCATTTTGTGACCAATTTCCACCTCTATTTTCTCCCTTCCTGTGTCTGTGTTCAAATTTCCCTCTTCTTGTAAAAAGACCAGGTTTTGAATAGCGAATGGTATTTAAAGCCATGAAACTGAATGTGGTCCCCTGGGAGAAGGTTGGGTAAAGAAAAGGCGAAAAGACCTGGCCCTGGGGTGCTCCCACCTTTAGAGGCTAAACAAGAGGGAGGCTGAAAAGGAGCCCGAGGCAAAACAGGAGAGTCTGGTCTCCTAGAAGACAAGAGAGGAGTGTTTTGATGAGTAGTGGTTAAAGCCTATTTTTTTTTTTTTAAATAAAAAACGCTAGCTCATGGGTTTCTTTGTTGGGAGAAGTTGATTTTACAGCAGAAAAATTTCAAGTGCAGGAGCCACTCCCTCAAGAAGGCTGGAAGGGATGGGGTCTAGAGAAGCTGCCCCTTGACTGGAGCAGGAGCCTACCTCCTCTGCGGCACACCCCTTCACACATCTCTGCCCTTGGATTGGGGTGAAGGTAGACTTGCCGGAGGCACAGGCAGAGAGTTTGAGATGCGATGATAAGAAGGAATGACAGCTCTCTTCTGAGTCCTTCAGTGTCCTCTGTAATGTGTGAGACAAATTTTTTCATTGAGTGTGAGGCAGGAAGAGGGGATGTGGGTGGTATGAAGAGAGAGGTGAAGGTGTGAGAGGCATTTGGAAGACTGGGAAAGGAAAAACACCAAGGACATAAGTTAGGATTAATTGCTGAGATTGCTTCCAGTCTGGATTCCATGATTCCAGCTAATAATATGTTCTTATATGATAGATAAGATGATACATATGTACATACATACATACACACACATAGATACAGAGGTAGGTACAGAGATAGGTACATAGATACATAGGTGATAGATACATAGGTACATAGAAAGATACACAGATATATAGATACATAGATGATAGATACATACCTACATAGATGCATAGATGATAGACAGATAGATAGATAGATAGATAGATAGATAGAGAGCCCGCGTGAGAGAGCGCGAGCTAGGATCTAAGTGTTTGTATCTTCCCAGTTTCCAAATTCATATGTCAAAATATCAGCCTTCAAGCGGATGGTATTAGGAGATGAGTACTTTGTCAGATGATGAAGACTTTGTCAGATGATGAGGACAGGATTAGTGCCTTTATAAAAGAGAACCTGGAGAACTTGTTTACCCCTTTTACCATGAGGACACAGTGAAAAGATACCATCTATGAGGAGGTGGGCCCTCACCAGACGCCAAATCTGCTGGAACCAAGATCTCGGATCAAGATCTTGAATTTCCCAGCCTCCAGAACTGTGGGAAATAAATTTGTTTTTTATAAGCCACCCAGTTTATGGTATTTTGTTATGGCATCCCAAATGGCCTAGGACAGGTAGGTAGGTAGGTAGGTAGGTAGATAGATAGATCTAAGATTAATCTGTCTCTCCCTCTATCTGTGTACTTTCACAGTTACTTATTAAAAACTGATTTGTAAGTGTCCTTTATGTGTTAAGGGTATTACTATTGGCTAATTTTCATGTTGTTACACTTTTTAAAGTCTATTCTTTGCTTATTAATTTTGTTATGATACATTCTGGGTTAATTTTTTCATGTAGTCAAATCTCACACTTTCTTTTGACTTTTGTCAGTAGTTTTATACATAGAAAATCCTTCCTTTAGAAGACCATTACAGTTTTCTTTTCAGGTTCACCTGCCACCATTTCTAGGACTCTTGGTTTATGATTCTGTCATCTACAGTTATGCTCTTCTTGGTCCTAACCCTGGTCCCCATCTGCACCTGAGTGTGCAGCAGCTGATGCTGGCACAGCCCTGGCTTCTACACCTAAAGAGTATGGAAAAGACACACACTTGCCAGATCCCAATTAATAGCCAAGTTATTTCATGCTTCTTATTTTCCTATAATTGAATATTCAGCTTTCTCATATGAATTGCTCAGTTTTTCAACTTAGAGTCAGGAGTTTGGGAAAAAAAAAAGTAAAACAAGTGGAAAGAAGGAACATCTGGTGAGCAAGTAGACAAGTAGAGCTTTGTCTGTTTTCACCACAGGAGATGACTGTCAGATGCCTAGAGCACAGAGAGAAACCCTTGGAGAAGCTTCGAGGTCAAGAGGAAAGCTCTCCCTCATGGTGTCAGTGGACGAACCAGGGATGGGAAGGGTTTTTGCCTTCAAGATTTGAGGGGCTCTCTTTCAGGGTCTTTTCTGGGACTTGAATAAGTCACATTTCACTTCATCTAACATGAACTCTGTCACTTTTTTTTTTTTTTGAGAGACAGTCTTGCTCTGTCGCCAGGCTGGAGTACAGTGGTGCAATCTCAGCTCACTGCAACCTCCACATCATGGGTTCAAGCAATTCTCCTGCGTTAGCCTCCCAAGTAGCTGGGATTGCAGGCATGCACAATCATGCCCGGCTCATTTTTTTATTTTTAAAAGATGGGGTTTTACCATGTTGGTCAGGCCGGTCTCGAGCTCCTGCTCTTGTGATCTGCCTGCCTGGGCCTCCCAAAGTGCCAGGATTACAGGTGTGAGCCACTGCACCTGCACAGCTCTGTCACTCTTACTTGAGAAGAGCAAGTCCACCCTTGGGCTGAGTTCAGGTTTGCTTCTACAGAAAGAGTGTGGAAGCCATTAAGCAGGAAGCACGTTGCATTTCTATCTGGTCAGGGCAACTCAGGCTGACGCCTCCCTCCAGTGCAGGAATCATGAAATAACAAATATTTATTGAGCATCTACTTCTTACCAGACATTGTTTCAGAAATGGGAAATCTTACTCATGTATTGAGTTTGCCTGAATTAGACACTCCATTCAAAAGAAGAATTAACTGCCCTGTAGTTTGCAGACTAAGGATACCCTAATTCCTTCAGCATTTCACTTGCCTCATCTGATATAATGACACTTAGTGTCTCACAATTATATTTCTTCAATGTCCAGCCATTAATCTCTGTTTGGATATTAATAACAATTATTATTACAATGTTATTACTATTATTATAATTTACTCCTGAATTAGCAGGATGATATAAAGATCATTCGTGAAAACACATCATCTACAATGTCACCAGAATTGTTTCTACTTCTGGGTCATTGTCTTTGCTCTATCTTCTCTCTCCCCACCATCTCTCCAGCCACCTCTTTCTGTTCCTGTCCCTCCTCTGTCTCCCTTCTCCTCTTCCTCCCTCCTCCTCCTCCTCTCCCTCCTCCCTCCTCCTCTTCCTCCTTCCTTCTCCTCCCTCCTCCTCTTTTTCCTCCTCTCCCTCCTCCCTCCTCCTCTTCCTCCCTCCTCCTTTTCTTCCTCCTCCCTCCTTCTCCTCCTCTTCCTCCTCCTCCTCCTCCTTCCTTCTCTTCCTCTTCCTATTCTTCTTCTTCCATTTTCTCTCTCTCTCTCTCTCTCTCTCACACACACAGAGCAACACACAGCACACCTGGATTTCAAACAGTGGGGTGACGTTTCCCACATTACCAATATAGCACACAACTCCAGCCCTCTCTTTTCACAGATTTAGCTGCTGTATAGTGTTCATGGTATACTGTCATGTACAATTTTTTTTCTTTTGCGGAGTAATTGAAATAGAGCCATGACTCAACCCTTACTGAAACACCACATTGTGAGGCTGACAGATTTGGAAAATACTGCAACTCCTACCCTAACTAAAGCTGTCTTTCTGGTCCCTGTTCTATTATTCCTCCCATCAGTTGCTGTCCATGCTTGGAGACTCTTTTCCCTACTTAATTTAGTTGCATGCCTAGAAGTAATGAGGAGTCTAAGTGAATTGTAGATTGGGGCTGAAAAAGGAGTGCCCTATCTTCAGAATAAATTAGTTAAAAAGTAAGGCCATGCTTACATCGGGATCTGTCCACATGAAACACTGGAAGAAGTCAGAGTTCCAGGGAATGAAATGACTCTGGACTCCTTGAATCATAACTGATCAGTGTATGTGTGATCCATTTTAAGTGGTTCCAGCTAAGTACAATCCTACTTATAGAGGTTGTACATTTAAATTTTTCCCTTGATTAAATCCCATTGCCATGTGAGCCTCATTATTTCCCTGGACCATCCTTCCATTGCTCATTTGCTGTAAAGAAGAAATTGAGATCCTTGAGAAGGTAAGCATTTAGTGTGGTTTTATGCTAGAGTGAGATATGGACTTTGATTTGAGAGCATCACATCTGCAGAACTGAAAATTTCAGCACAAAGGTAGAACCTGCTGAGTCTCTAATGCCATCAGCTGCCTAGCCAGGTGGAATTGCTGTAGCAATCTCTCAGGGGGCATCATGCTTTGTCTGCCCAATTGTCAATGAGACCCTTGATTCAAGTATTTTTGGTCCTTACAGTGAAGAATTCCTATTCATTTATTGATGTAGATAATGCCAGATAATTACTTGTGACATATATCCACGTGTTCTTCCTTGTTACTCCTCTTTTCACCCACCCCATTTGCTTCCTCCTTCCCTGCTCATCTCTCCTCACTAAGGAATTGCCTCATTCTTGCCAGGCAGTAAGATATTAAAGCCCTGGCCTGCTTCTTTGATGCCATTGCCTTGACTGTGCCTTGCCCTCATCTCAGATACTTCTCTAGCTCTTGTTACATTGATGTTGAGGCCTCTGTACCCTTCGAATATGCTCACAATCTGATATTTTCAACATAATTGTGTGTCTCCCAACCTTAAAAGTGCTGGGCTAAGGGCTGCATTGGGTGGTGCCTTTTTCAGGCCCTGTGTTGCCCTGTGCCAGTCCTGAGCCCACCAGGCACCACCCTCCTCTTGGATGGAAGACTACTCCTTTGCTTTGCTACTTTTGGCCTCTAAGGGATTCAGCCCTGGGCTACAGAGCCAAAGACCCTACTCGTCACATTCCTAATTCTCTCCGGGTCCATCCTGATTGTTTTCAGGTTTTCCTCTGACTCCTGGCCCTGTGGAGAAGCCCCTGGCTCTGCAGTCTGGGTGCCCAGAGTCCATACAGAGCAGCATGGCCTCAGGACCACGGCAGCCGCACAACTCTCAGATTGCTGTGGTCTTTGTGCAGCTCCATTGACTCCTCTCAGTGGATGGAACTTAAGGGAAATTAAGTTTATCTTGGACAATTCATCTTGTCCTGTGGTGCTGAGCAGAAACAAATAGTTTCATGGTAATCAGGCAGCGTGGAGACTAGCTCTCCAGTATAGCATTGATTCTTATCTCATAGACTTTTCCTGCTCCTAATTTCAAACGCTCCTTCCACGACAGACGTTCAGTCTCCACTATGGAACCCAGTCTGTAGATGGGACTGGAGCAGAAAACATTAGCTCTGTCTCACCTGCCACATGGGCAACATTCACACATAGGTGCTAATTTTGATAAGTTTTAATTCAGTCTAACTTGAAAGGCCATTATAATGGGAACGAACAACAGCTTCTCATAGGATAAAACATGTACCAGATCCTAGAGTGAACAGATATATGATCTTAAGTTTTAGGTACATAAATATTCTTATTAACATATACAGTAACACAACACACACACAGAGTATGTACCACCATCCAGATCGACCACACACTTCACAACACTCATCAATACCTACACCAATGTGACTAGAGCAGGTAATATTAGAATTATTCTAAAAATAGCCATTTTGAAATCAACCAAGTTTCTTTATTGAAAACTGAGCATTAAGTTGTAAATACTGCCCTGTCATGCTTTCTCCAAATGCCTGCACAGACCATTTTGTCTTGGGTGTCCCTAAGGTATATGTGATTCTCAGTAATTTACTCTGTGAATACACCAACCCCTTTCTCTTGCCATGCAATTTCAGCCCACACTTGTTCACCAGAGAAACCTCAATTACAACTTCAGACCCACTGAGCTACTCAATTTCCCTTAAGTTCCCATCCAAAATATGTGGTTCTACTCCTCGTGTTCCATAATCATGCAGCACTTTGTGCATTCTCTTCTGTGGTACTTTGATACAGGATGGTGGCTATTTGTGTACACAACCGTCTTTACGTTATTCTGTGAGCTTCCTAAGAGAAGGGGCTCTTCTTAGCCATCTCCGCAGTCCTAACACTGTAGCATAGTGCCTGAAATGTGGTAGGTCCTCCCTTAATCCATTTACACTGAATGACTGCTAGAAGAATGATTGATTGCCAATTGATTTGTCGCTTCAGTCATGCATTCATACATTAAACTGTGTGGATCAAAACCCCAAGTTATCCAGAGTAGTGTGAAGCAAACCCAGCCTAAGAATTTCCTTGGTAACATCCTAGCAGGAAGATTGGTTGCCTTCTTCAATGTGTAATTGTGCTCTTCCCAACACTGCTGCTTGATCATGCTGATGTATTCCTGGATGCCTTTAGATTTGATCGGTTGGTCTCTGTTCTCTTCAGTTTCCCATAAAGTTGCATGTGAGTGTGCTTAGTGGACTAGTACTTATTTTTCTTTCTTCGGCAGTTGGTGGGGAATTTTTCTTTGAATAGGGAAATCTAAGGCCTTGTCTGTCAGTGTGGCAGTTCTGGTGAGGTGACTGTTTTGTGAGACAAGGATTAAGAATACTTAGTCATTGGCACCTAAACTACATTCTCTTCTGTCATGTCAGGGTGGAAGTCAGTGAAGACATCTTAGTCTTCTTAATAAGTTACAGATAAGCTGTCTCTGAGTGCATGCTTTCGGCTTTTAGCTTGGAGCCAAATGTTGCTCACACAAAAAGAACAATGATTGTTTGTTTGTTTGGATATTAACTCTATTTTGATCTATAGCACAATTTTGTAATTCAGATTGTCACCCTGCACTTTACACCACATGTGCACATTCTTTCCTCCCAGTCATTGCTGCAATTATCTTGTCTGTTCTTTGTGTGATATGTTCTATGTGGGCCTCTGCATTCAATTCCATTTCTTGGGCAATTATATAAATTCCAGTTTGGCTGCAGTTTAACTTTGCATTCTCTATGTCTTCATACAAATGTCATCTCTCCGTGACATTTAATAGACCATTCTGTTTAAATACCTCACATGCTTCCCAGCCCATGCTCGGCACTCCAATTCCTCCCTAAAGTGATCTACTTCTTTCTTTCCCCATAGCACCTTAGAAAAATTCAATATACTTTACTTATTAATTATGCTTATTGTATATTGTTTGCCTCCACCTATTAGAATATAGGTTTCTTAAGGGCAGGAATGTTGTCTGTGTTGCTCGGGAATTACTACAAATGCCTGGAACAGTACCTACACATAGTAGGCACTTAATAGCTCTTTTCTGAATACATGAATGAATGAATGAATGAATGAACTGGAAATTAACAGAATCTGATTCAAGAACAGGTTACAGTAACCTCTTCTGTGAAGAAATGACAGAATCTATCACCAACCAATCCCTTACTCTAGTCCAAGGGACAAGTGTGAGCTTTCCAAAGAAAAATTTAACTTATCAATCATAATGGAAAATGTATATTAGAAATCAAAAGAAGCATTATCCCTAGAAATTGACTTTTTTAAAAAAGCTGGACAACTGTGTATGCATAATATTTACATAGAAAATGAATCAACATTTGAATTCAAATCTTATTTATAAAAAAGTAGTAAACTGAGGGTCAGAATCCTGTTAAAAATTCCTTGTTTCCCAGGCCAGGTGCAGTGGCTCACACCTGTAATCCCAGCAATTTGGGAGGCTGAGGAGGATGGACATGAGTTCAGGAGTTCAAGACCAGCTTGGCCAATGTGGTGAAACCCCATTTCTACTAAAAATATAAAAAAATTAGCCAGGAGTGGGTGGTGCGTGCCTGTAGTTCCAGCTTCTCAGGAGGCTAAAGCAGGATAATTGCTTGAACCCGGGAGGTGGATTTTGCAGTGAGCTGAGATCGCATCCCCCACTCCAGCCTGGGTGGCAGAGCAAGACTCTGTCTCAAAAAAAAAAAAAAAATTCTTGTTTCCAAAGTATGTTTTATAGAATTCCAGGCCTAGTGAAATAAGTGTTCTTAGGTAGAATAAAATACTAAAATGACTCTGTGGGCTGCTAGAGTTGGTTCCCACTGGCTCACCAGAACAAATCTGCTGTGTTATGAGTATTTACACCATGGAAATAGGCACACGGCAACCAGCAAATGCTATGAGTCAGAGGTTGTTATTTCTGATATATTCAAATAAGACAATCAGTTGCTTAACATTTATTAGCACACACAAGCTGCACGTGCATATTGAAATCTTAGAGACAGCGGGTGGCGGAGATCCATTTCACTTTGTCTTTACTAAATGTGCATAACTGTGGAAACTTTTTTTTAAGTATACAGTGGAACACATGTTAATAACCTAATAGAATATACTACTTTATAAAATGCTATGGTAGTGGAAATTGCATGAAACCTTTGAGTCTAAAAATCGTAGGCTATCCAGTGTGTCATCTTAGGAAAAATATTCCTTCCTGTGAAATGAGAAAAATATCTTGCAAAATTTTTGAGAGGCTTAAAATGAAACAAAGTATGTGACAGTTCCTGAAACAGATTAGGCACTTAATAAATGTCCATCTTTCTCTTTATGTTTTATGGAAAGCATAGAATGAATCAGAGACTTTCTATTGCCAGAGTGGGAACTGCCATTTGAAAACTTTTTTCTCATCACACAATCTGATATACAAATACATGATCAAGAATAAGAAATTTTTTGACCAATATTTTATTTCTCTTAACACCTTAAAAGATACTTATTCTAAGCTTAGATTTACATTTTATCAAAAAATAATTTGAATAATAATTTTAAAAAATAAATCAAGCCATGAAATTTCAGAGTTTTTGTTTTGTTTTGTTTTTTGGCATATTCTCTAGTGTCATTTTTTTTTCCCCTGATAAATTTCCTTATACCCAAGCATAAGAACATCTTTGAATTCTATTTCCTCGAAACACTCTAGTTTATCCAAATTACAAATTAGGGCTTTGGATCTGAAAAGCTCCTGTTACGTGTGAATTATTGTTAAGTCTGGATGGTATCTCTTCCTAGTAAACTAGCTGTTCTCCATGCACTGAGTGTGTATTTCATAAGGAACTGTAAAATCTTACTAGGTAAAATAAGTTGGTCACTCTTATTTATTATGAAAACAAGTGGTCAATTGTAGAAGTTTCTAGGTAACACTTCCCAAACAGCCCCAGTCCTAACTCAAGAAACTGTTGTTTGCCAAAGTCAACTTGCCTTGTGGTAAATAGGATTGATCAAAACATCTCTCATCAGAATAATAAAGATATTCCAAGTGATGTTTCAAAACCACTGTAAAAAAAATCCTTTGCATGTGTGAATTGGAGGCGCAGCAGTTTATGCAAGGAAAGGTATTTTTTTCTGAAATGGTATTTCCGGTGGGATTCTTGGTCAGGGCGGCCTCGTTTGGAACATGCCATGTGATTTTTCTATCAGTATCTCTCTCCAGACTCAGGGGAGGCTAAGTGAGCAGGGAAGTGGAAAAAACCCTTGGTGCTATTCACAGAGCCTTTACAGACATGAGATTGGGGTACAGATGTGTAGACAATCCTAACCATCCACAGCAATCTAAAGGAACGTCCTTATTTGGTCTCCCTGACCGCAATAGGAAATAATCATCTTTGGAAATGCAGAGTGGTCATCTCTTAGCCATTTTGTGGGTTGCAAAGACTTTTCTTTCCTGTTATCTCCGGGAATGTTATCTCCAGGAAAGAAGGAATAAGCACAGAGATGAGGAGTCATCAGCAAAAGGCCTTCTAGACCTCCAGGTGTACTTTATTACATTGTGCTGATTTTGCTACAGCCAGCATTCTTGTGGACTAAAACCGTCACTTTGAATTCCATTTAATCTAAAAGCCAAAGCCTCTGCCAAGGAGAGATTGTAGCTGGAACACAGACATTAATAAGGTACATAACTAGCAACAGCAACAGAAGTTAAACTGTTCTTACTTCTAGGCATCCTTGCTCATATTTGTCAAATATTACCATTTAAATACTCCTAATTTTATAGTAGAAAAAAATATATTTTAATTCCTTCTTTGGTTGTGAGTGAGATTAATGGTTTTCTATGTTTCTAATCTAGTTATTACGTTCGTGACCAAGTTATATGTCACAAACCAAATGCGTGCCCCATTCCCTTTAAATTTTTGTTAATACCCTTTGCATATTTTTAGTTGAATGTTCATTTATATTTCCTTTTTCTGCATATTTGTCCAATGTACAAATATTTATTTTTTATATTTTAAAATTGACAAGTATTATATATATTTACAGTATACAACATGTTTTGATATTTGTACACATTTTGGAATGCCTAAATCATATGCATTGCATCACATACCTTATCATGTTTTTGTGGTGTGAACATTTAAACTCTACTCTTAGCAATTTTCAACTATACAAGATACTCTTATTAACTATAGTCACCACGATGTATTATAGATCTCTTGATGTTACTCCTCATAACTGAAATTTTGTGTTCTTTGACCAATATCTTCCCATGCCCCTGTTCTCCAACCTCTAGTGAACACCATTTTACTCTCTGTTTTTATGACTTTGACTTGTTTAGATTCCACATATAAGTGAGATCATGCGGTATTTGTCTTTATGTGTCTGGCTTATTTCACTTAATGTCCTCCAGGGTCATCCATGTTGTCACTAATGGCAGTATTTCCTTATTTTCATGACTAAACGTTATCCCATTGTGTATGTATACCACATTTTCTTTTTTTTTTTTTATTGTACTTTACGTTCTGAGGTACATGTGCAGATCGTGCAGGATTGTTGCATAGGTACATACCTGGCAAGGTGGTTTGTTGCCTCCATCCCCCCATCACTTATATCTGGCATTTCTCCCCATGTTATCCCTCTCTACCCTTCGCTGTCCCCCCCTATATCCCCCCCCAACAGATCCGTGTGTGATGCTCCCCTCCCTGTGTCTATGTGTTCTCATTGTTCAACACCTACCTATGAGTGAGAACATGAGGTGTTTGATTTTCTGTTCTTGTGTCAGTTTGCTGAGAATGTTGGTTTCCAGATTCATCCATGTCCATATAAAGGACACAAATTCATCATTTTTTATGGCTGCATAGTATTCCATGGTGTATATGTGCCACTTTTCTTTGTTCAGTCTATTATTGATTGGCATTTGGGTTGGTTCCAGGTCTTTGCTATTGTAAACAGTGCCACAATTAACATATGAGTGCATGCGTCTTTATAATAGAATGATTTATAATCCTTTGGGTATATACCCAGTAATGGGATTGCTGGGTCAAATAGAATTTCCATTTCTAGATCCTTGAGGAATCGCCACATTGTCTTCCACAATAGTTGAACTTATACCACATTTTCTTTATCCGTTTATCTATTGATTGATACTTAGGTTGATTCCATCTCTTGGCTATTGTAAATAGTGCTGCAAAAAACATCAAAGTACAGATGTCTCTCTGAGACACTAATTTTCTTTACTTTGGATAAATGTCCACTAGTGGGATTGCTGGATCATATAGTAGTTGTATTTTTAATTCTTTGAGAAACTCCATAATGTTTTTCATAATTTCTGTGTTAATCTAAATTCCCACCAACAATGTACATTTCTCTCTTTTCTCCATTTCTCAATCCTCAACAACATTGGTATCTTTGGTCTTTTTGATAATAGCTATTCTAACAGATATGAGGTCATATCTCATTGTGGTTTTAATTTGCATTTCCCTAATGCACTAATTTGATGATTAGTGACATGATCATTTTTCCCTTTTTTACATATTTTCCTTATAAATGTATGCATGTTCCTTATAAAATAAACTGGACCAGGTGTGGTGGCTCATGCCTGTAATCCCAGCACTTTGGGAGGCCACAGCAGATGGATCACCTGAGGTCAGGAGTTTGAGACCAGCCTGGCCAACATGGTGAAACCCTGTCTCTAGTAAAAATACAAAAAAAAAATTAGGCATTCTTGTGGCTAGCACCTGTAATCCCAGCTGCTTGGAAGGCTGAGTCATGAGAATCACTTGAACCCGGGTGGCGGAGGTTGCAGTGAGCCAAGATGGTGCCACTGCACTCCAGCCTGGGCCACAGAGTGAAACTCCATCGCAAAAAATAATAATTAAAAAAATAATAAGGCCGGGCGCGGTGGCTCAAGCCTGTAATCCCAGCACTTTGGGAGGCCGAGGCGGGTGGATCACGAGGTCAAGAGATCAAGACCGTCCTGGTCAACATGGTGAAACCCCGTCTCTACTAAAAATACAAAAATTCAGCTGGGCATGGTGGCGTGTGCCTGTAATCCCAGCTACTCAGGAGGCTGAGGCAGGAGAATTGCCTGAACCCAGGAGGCGGAGGTTGCGGTGAGCCGAGATCGCGCCATTGCACTCCAGCCTGGGTAACAAGAGCGAAACTCCGTCTCAAAAAAAAAAAAAAAATAATAATAATAATAATAAACTGATCCTCTAATAGATATCTGAATTTGTACAAAGAGAAGTTTAAAATTTTAGCATAGCCATCCTCCCTTGGTTTCCAAAGAGGATTGATTCTAAGACCCACTGGATACCAAAATTCAAAGATGCTCAAGTCCCTTACATAAAATGAAGTAGTATTTACATACAATCTATGCCTCTCCTTTCATATGCTTTCAATAATCTCTAGCTTATTTGTAATACCTAATACAATGTAAATGTTACGTAAGTAGTTGTTAAAGTATATTTCTTATTTATATTATTTTAATTTTTACATTTTATTTTAAATTTTTTTGAATATTTTCAGTTGGTGGTTGGTTGAAGCCATGAATGCAAACCCATGGGTCCAGAGAGTGAAATGTACTTAGGTTGATCACACTCTTTCTTTCTAATTATTTTCTATCACATCTATTCTTAGTGCATTTCCTGCCTTACAATTTGCTAATCATACACTCCTATTTTCTCCTAGTTTTTGAAGGCTTTAGCTTATATTTAATTTCTTTTCTTTTCTTTTTTTTTTTTGAGATGGAGTTTCGCTCTTGTTGCCCAGGCTGGAATGCAATGGTGTGATCTCAGCTCACCAAAACCTCTGCCTCCCGGGTTCAAGCCATTCTCCTGCTTCAGCCTACCAAGCAGCTAGAATTAACAGGCATGTGCCACCATGCCTCGCTAATTTTGTATTTTTAGTAGAGATGGTGTTTCTCCATGTTGGTCAGGCTGGTCTCGAACTCCTGACCTCAGGTAATCCACCTGACTTGGGCTCCCAAAGTGCTGGGATTATAGGTGTGAGCCACCGTGCCCGGCCTTATATTTAATTTCTTAATACATGTGGAATTCATTCTAGTTCCCTGTGTGAGTTAAGTTCTAAATTGAATTTTTAAGATATCAAATTAATTGTCTCAGTATTTACCAAATATGCCTTTTTTCCTCATTTATTTATGATGTTAGCGAGATGAATTTCATAAGACAAGAGCATGCCTGAGAACTACACAGGCCTACATCCTGCTGTCAGCTCCTTATGATCCGAGTGATCCTGAGCAAATTCCTTTAACCTGGAGGCTCTCAGTTTACCCCTTTGTGAAGTAGAGGTAATGACAGCCAATTGCTATGGTCACTGTGAGGACAAAGTGGGAAAACGCAGGCAGATCCATGCTCCTGGTAGGTCATTAGCGCATTTGGTGGTGTTACTAGTAACAGTAATTGGTCTCCCTTGCTGTAAGAGCTAGTAATGAAAGCTCCGACATGGGTGTGCAGGTCCTGGCCCTCACCGTCTCTCGCTGTTTCTTCCCAGCCCATTCCATCTCTGACCTCATCCCCTGCTGCCAGCCTACCCATTCCCTCCTCTCCAGTTTCCAGTCTGCCTCTGGACCAGCCAGGCTCCTCCTTCCACAGGCCTTCACTCTTTCCTTCCCAGTCCCTGGATGTTTTCCCAGTTCACAACTGGCTTGCTCCCTCACCTCAAGAGAATCTCTGCCCAGCTGAAACCTTTCGACTGAGGCCTTTCCTGAGCCCCCCCACTTAAATATGGACCTCCCTCTGTGTCTTCTCTCATCCTTCCTTGTTCATTTTCCTCTACAGCAGTTACCACCTCCATATATTTTGCTTCTTTGCTTATTATCTGTCTTCCCCCACAATAGAAATCTCCCCAAGGTCAGGGCTTTTATCTGTGTTGTTCATTAGTGTATTTCCAGGGCCTGTAATAGAGCCTGAAATGCAGCATGTGCTCCATACATTACTGTTGAATGAATGAATTGTTGAACGTTTTACATTGTAAAACCTAACAATCTATGGGTGTGGGGGTATTATCAAACCAGAGAGTAGAGGGATTGAGGTACGAGGTGTGACAGAAGGGAGGGCAGCTTCATTGGAAGGGAAGGCTTCATGGGAAGCATGCTTCTGGAAGCCCCAGCTATAGAAAGTGTCTGTGCAGACTTGCTTATGTGCCTGCCCTCTGGGGAAGGGGACTGGTGAGAATCAAATGGCCAGCCTTGGTTTGATGAGAGGCAGGAAAGGAGAAGCAATGGTCCTTCAGTGAGTGGGCATTGCCTCCGAGTGGGGCTTGTTGCCTATTAGAGCCGTTAAATAACCTGCATGCTGAGTTATGGACTTCAGGGATAAAACATTCGTCCTAGTTTGTCAAATGCCTTAAGACAGGAAAGTCTGTAACTTAATACCCAGCAATCCTATGTAGCATGATTCTTTTTTTTTTTTTTTTTTTTTCGAGACGGAGTTTCACTCATGTTACCCAGGCTGGAGTGCAATGGCGCGATCTCGGCTCACCGCAACCTCCGCCTCCTGGGTTCAGGCAATTCTCCTGCCTCAGCCTCCTGAGTAGCTGGGATTACAGGCACGCACCACCATGCCCAGCTAATTTTTTGTATTTTTAGTAGAGACGGGGTTTCACCATGTTGACCAGAATGGTCTCGATCTCTTGACCTCGTGATCCACCCGCCTCGGCCTCCCAAAGTGCTGGGATTACAGGCTTGAGCCACCGCGCCCGGCTGTAGCATGATTCTTAACGATTTCTATAAACAAACCTGATTCTTAAGTATTACCTATTTTTCTGCACATTGTGGAACCCTGACGTGTTTGAAAACTGCAAGTTGCACTAAATCTTTTGGCATCATCTTCATTCTGTGACTTTCTTCTCTAAGTGACTACTGGGAAACTTAGATTTGCTCTTAGCTTCCTGTTCACACACTCTCCTGGGGGCTTAAGAGATGTCTTCATGTTTTGTTTTAAGATTCTTTTTATTTTACTGTGTTTACTTAACAAAATTAAGTGATCTCCTGCAGGAACTATATTACCAAAAACCTTTCAAAGGAATTCTTATCACTCCCATGAATGCATGGACATGGGTTCCCAAAGACTCAGAGCTAGGGGAGTACTCTATGTCTTTGTTCTATCTCTTTCCAAATCTATGCAACCTTCAGTATGTCTTATTTTTACTTCTCCTATTTCCAGACGATTCAAAGCAAAATTCTGCAACTTTTTCCCTCAGATTTCTATCTTCTTGGATAACTAGAAAAGTTTTAACAGTGAAAAAATAAAAATAAAAGAAAGAGGGAGAGGAATGACCTCACTCTCTAAGCTGCAAGCCTTTCATAAGCCCTCTTCGACTTGAGGCAGAGCAGATGAGCCAGAGAGACCATTGGCTGTTGCCTTAGCAACTTCCTGACTCACTGACTACTCACCCTGCCCAGAAGCCCTAAAGTAGCTGAAACCATGTAACCTCCATCGGAATGGCTTCTTTGGCTCATGTTTGCTGTTGAGCACCCAAGGAAGATGTGGTTTTGAGGAATGAGAGATAGCCAGTGATTGCCTGCCTATACATGAAGAGGCAGGTATTTCAAAACCAGGATGCCTTGCCTGACATAAGCACAGATGAGTCACATGAGTTGTGTTTGGGGACCAAAACTTGTTGAGATCATACAAGCCAGTTGGCAGCACAGTCCCCAAGTCACTGACTAAGAAGGTTCTCTGTGTCATATTGACTAATTCAGGTTTGTTGTGTTCACTAGAAATGGTAAAACAACCCAAAGAAGTTCTTGTTCGCTCAGCATGCGGGCACTTACTTAAGTTAGGTCTTGCCTTGACCTTCAATTCCTGATTGTTCACAGCAGGAGAGGCAGTGGTTAGTATAGATAACCAGATAACAGGCATTTATTTACTAGGTCTCATGTTGTTTGACTTCTATTCTCAGTTCTGTGATTACTGTGAAAAATACAAAAGAATTATAAAATACCGTCTCAGGTTTGAGGGAGGCTGAACTCAGATTAACAAACAGGTGGTGGAAAAACAGCCCCAAGGCTTATGTGCATATCAATTTGCATGGCAGAGAAAGGCCTTTGAGGAAGAGGTTTGCATAAAAAGGCTTGGAGTTAAAGGGCAGGAAAAGGTAGACTTGGAGAAACTGTGCCTGTCTCCCAGTCTGGCCCATGGACTGGGTAAGAGCGTTCTCAAAAGGGAACGTGAATGAAAATAGGAAGAGGAGACTTTAAGATCTACAGAGGCTGGTGCAGAGCTGCTCTGAGACCTCAATAACAAAGAACAGGACATAACAGGGACAGGGAGGGAATGAGGAAAGGGACATTCCCTCATGTACACTTGGGGGACAAATAGAACAGTTTGGGTGCCCCCAGGTCTGCAGCTGGGGAATCATATAAGCTCAGAGCTCTGGCAGTGGACCCAGGTGCTGACCGGCACAGGTAGGCAACAGTGGGCATCACATGCTCCAGTGTGGAGGAGCAGGGAGGCTGCTGGTGAGCACATGGGAGAACCACCAAGGGAATCCCACAAATAACTGGGAGAGATTTGGGGTGGCGGGCAAGGTCCTCGTTGTGTAAGTAGGCGCGGTGAGCCATAAATTTCACCTTATTACTCAGTGCTACCTTATTTGCACCCACATGTTGGAGCTGATTTGTCTGACCTGATTTTTGGAGTTTCTCCAACATTATGAATAAAATAGTGGTAAGGCAGTTCTTTCCAGGACATGGCTAGTCAGAGAAGGGGCATGCTGGGTAGAGAGAGAGGAGAGGCTTGGAGTCTGCATCAGTCCTGAACAAGTGAAGTGAATAAAGTGAACATCGTTTTTCATTTCTATGCTCTTTGTCCTCCTTAGAAGATTTTGGTTACTAAAATGACTTAAGATGGTTATAAATTCCCAGACTGGAAGAAGATAGGAACAGAAGGAAACATTCTGATGGAGGCTAGATAACATTGGTTAAATGGACTATTGCTCTCACATGAAGTACCATATTTATTTAAAGGGGAACTCAGCCAGGTATGGTGGGTCACACCTGTCATCCCAGTGCTTTGGGAGGCCAAGGCGGGTGATCACTTGAGTCCAGGAGTTCAAGACCAACCTGGGCAACATAGCAAGACCACATCTCTACAAAAGAATTTTAAAAATTAGCCAGACATGGTGGCAGACACCTGTAGTCCCAAATGCTTGAGAAGCCGAGGCAGAAGGATGGCTTGAGCCCAGAAGTTGACGCCTGCATTGAGCTGTGATTTCACCATTGCATTCCAGCCTGGGCGAGACCAGCCTCTAAAAAAATTAAAAATAAAGGGGAACTTTCCAAGTGACCTCATACACTGTGCTGATTATGGCCACCCTCTCTTGCTGGCCAAGTAAGACAAAAGTTAACAGGTTGATTGCAGTGTGAGCAAGGCAGGTTATAAAGTGGCGATTCCGTTAATACCTGCCACTCTTAATCATTAGCAGCTGCACATAAGAGTATGCATCTTCTAATCAAAAGATCAGGCAGCTCATAACTGTAATCCCAGCGTTTTGGGAGGCCAAGGCCGGCCAGTCACCTGAGGTCAGGAGTTCGAGACCAGCCTGGCCAATATGGTGAAACCCTGTCTCGACTAAAAATACAAAAAATTGTCCAGGCATGGTGGTGTGCACCTGTAGCTCCAGCTACTCAGGAGACTAAGGCAGGAGAATTGCTTGAACCTAAGAGGCAGAGTTGCAGTGAGCTGAGATTGTGCCATTGCACTCCAGCCTGGGCAACAAGAGTGAAACTTCATCTCAAAAAAAAAAAAAAAAAAAAGTCACCACATGAAGAAAGATTTCACCTGTTTAAATAAGTCCCTCAAACTCCACCTTTGTTTTTCTCTTTCATCATCTGACATTCAATCCTAATCATACTTATGTTAATACAAAGGCCAGAAACCTGGAAAAAGATGGGCAACTAGGCTCCTCCTGTTCCTTGCAACTTCCAGAAGCTTAAAGGTGTCTGGAATTGTCTATGGCTGAAAGGTCACTTGCTTTTGGAAAATCTACTATAAGAATATTAAAGCCAATACGTAAGAAAGAACTATTATAATTTATGTCATCCTCTGCTTTTCTCTGGTACCTCCAGAAATAACTGTGTTTTCAGGGATATTACACTACTAAGTTTTTGGGATGAAAAATCAGTTGCTAAATTGACATTCCTTCTTCTCTGAAATATGATTTGAGATCAAATAATAGATTGCATCCATAAATAAGATCTCAGAGAAAACGTTTTATGTTTGGTTCATTATTAAGAGCACCCATTCAAAATGTTATTATTTTATGTCTTCCATGTGTCAAAAACTGTGAAGAAGAGTGTAAAGTTTCACCTGGCAAGCTAACAAGTAAGCCTGCCACAGTTTCATGGATGCTGTCTGTGTTAGTCCATTTTGTGTTGTTATAAATATATGAAGCTGGGTAATTTACAAAGATAAAAGGTTTATTTGGCTCACAATTCTTATGGTTGGAAAGTTCAAGATTGGGCATCTGCACTGGTGAGAGCTCAGGCTGCTTCCACTCATGGTGGAAGATGAAGCAGGGCCAGCATGTGCAGAAATCGCTTGTTGAAAGAGGAAGCAACGGGTGGGGAGGTACCAGGTTCTTTTTAACAATCAGCTCTCAAGGGAACAAAAAGATGAGAATTCATTCAGCTTCTCTCTCCCAGGGTCCTTCCTGTTTATTTGTCAATTCATCTAGGACCCACCACCATGGCTGAAACACCTCCCATTAGGTCCCACCTCCAATGTTGGGGATTAAATTTCAACATGAGGTTTGGAGGGAACAAACATCCAAATCATAGACTGGCAGAAGACACAAGACTCCTGGTTCAGAGACAAAGAACTTTCTGACTTACAGCAAAAACAGTAGACAGAGTATCAGAATTCTCCCGTACCAGATCCAAAAGTCCTAATTTCCACAGTACAATGCAAAGAGAGCTAACTGACATCTGTACCCACAGTGGGTCGCATTACAAGAAAGTGAACCAGGATAGATAACCAGAATCTTCTATAATGAGCAGTAGACATGTCTGCTCTTTGCTCTGGAATGAGGCACTATCTCTGTCTTCAAGGACCATTTGTTATAAAACATCGATGAAAAAATTGTCCCAAAGGCAGTCAATACCTCTGTTCAAAAATACGCAGAACATGAGACCTGCATTATGAGTTGTTCTCATTCGCACATAATTTTATTAGGCAAATATCCATGTCTTGTCAAATTATGTAAGTTAAATTCAATAGGTCCCTACAAAGTAACATTAGAATATGCATTTGACTTTCAAATACATAATCTTAATTCACATGATGTAAGAGTCCCGTCACAGTTAATAATTTTATAAATGTAATCAGACAATGATAATAATAATATAAATAAAATACACTATTATATAAATAATATAAAGAAATGTTCCTTTTTTCTAAAGTGACAAATTAATATTTGAATTGAGGTTATTAATTCATTAGAAATCAAGCAGAAAACCAGTTGGAGACCATTGCAAAATGCATTCAATTACAAGGTTTGGAAGAAAAATAGATAAACTTTCTCTTTTTAAAGTGTTGATTTAAAAGGAGAGACACCAGAATAAATGAATAATCAGAAGGAAGTTTGTTTGTTCTCCTTTGCTGAGAAAGAAGCCCTTGAGCTGAGCATTGGCCAATTGTGAGACACAGCTGGTTGGTAGGAGGCTGTCTCTGAAGCCCACTGATATTAATACTCCAGAAATGTGGGATGCAAAGAAAAGGAATTGGTTCAAGGAAGGTTTTTTTCAGTGATAGACAAATACCAATTGACTAGTGTCTTGTCATTGTTGTTTTTGTCTTTTTACAGCTAGAAATACTTGGTTACTAAAATGAATGTTCTTATCTCTTTCATTTTTCTTACTCATGATTTCCAAATCCTATGCCAGGAAAGATACTAATCCTATAAATCTCAGATACACAAAATTTATTCAGACAGCGAAAGCTTCAGTGGGTTATGATTCCAACCTATATAGCATTAATAGAACTTTAAAACCTAGTCTGTTGAAAGTAAACTGAGTTTATTCTGTTCTACTTATTTATTGAGATCAATACGTATCTGTTTGGCTTTTGGAACTTTTTAGATGCTAAAACAATATGTTTTCATAATCCATCCTGATGTTAATATTGACCTCTGTATTCTTATATGCTATAACTTGAATGTGCCAGAAAGCTAACCCTTATACTTTTCTCCCAACCTAGTGACCACATATAAATAAATGAATAAACGAATCAATAAAATTACATTTTGGCATCAAAGTGCATGAAGGTTTGTAAATGGGATGTTTTTCCCTGACAAAGGATAAAAGCATTGATTCCGGAGCCAAACTGTTAAGTCCAAATCATCCTTTTAACTTATCAGCAGTGTGATCATGGGCAGCTTACTTCACTTGCCTATGCCTCAGTTTCCCCAACCATAAAGTGGAGTTAATAATAATTTTTACCCTAGGGGGCTGCTATGTGGACTACATAAGTTCCTATATATAACAGATTTGAAAATAGTACTTGATACATAGGAAGCACTCTGCAAGTCTTTGCTATTTCTGTCTCAAAAATGACATTTTTCCCTTTATTGTTTCAGATCAGAGTGAAGACTCGGCCTTGATAAATATAAAAATCATGACCGGGTGTGGTGGCTCACGCCTGTAATCCCAGCACTTTGGGAGGCCAAGGGGGGCAGATCATTTGATGTTAGGAGTTCAAAATCAGCCTGGCCAACATGGTGAAACCCTGTCTCTACTAAAAATACAAAAATTAGCCAGGTGTGGTGGTGGGCACCTATAATCCCAGCTACTTGGGAGGCTGAGGCAGGAGAATTGCTTGAGCCCTGGAGGCAGAGGTTGCAGTAAGCAGAGATCACACCATTGCACTCCAGCCTGGGCAACAGTGCAAGACTTCATCTCAAAAAATTAAAAATAACAATAATAATAAATAAAATATTTGAATCAACACAAATTATGTGAGCACAGGTTAGGCATATGGTAAACATTCCATAATTATATATTTGTTGAATGAATAGCGAGATTAAATGAATATATAGATGGATGATGCCCATACTTTCATCTTTTATTATCACTTTAACAGAAATTCAATATTTCGCTTGAAAATTAAGTGAAAGGACTTGGAGAATAAGCCTGAGGGTGAGCCAGTGCCCATGGGATTCTGTCGCACCCCTGTGGTTTACTTTTTTGTCAGCCCCAATTTCCTTCCTGTTTTAGACAACCTGATGTATGACTCCATCTGTTTCTATCTTTTGATACTTAGCTGTCACACAGTCCAACTGGATAGAGAAAGACAACATACCCTTAGTTATAACGGATAATCAAGGTGAAAAGGGAAGTATATCAGTCATATATGTCTTTTGAGATTTGAGATTATATGGGATGAAAAATAAAAGTATATGCAGTCCAACTGCCTGTTATTCAAACTCAGAGAGCCGTGGCATTTCATCCAGGTCTTGGAGCACAGGGCTCGCCCCCAGCACCTGCGGGTAAAGCTTATTTGTGGTACAATTTGGTTGGAAAGCTCTTGATTTGGAAAGACTGTCTCTGGGGTGGGGTGTGTTTCCATGTAATTGCTCAAGTTGTTCTGTTTCCTTGCCTGATTGAGTGGAGACTGAAGTAACCCAACAGACATTTTCTTACATGTCTTTGCAATTGCCAGACATCCCACCAAAGGCTTAGCCCTGAACAATACCCCATGTGACTTCGTTCCATTTTGGGGTCCACTCTGTGCTGAGAATTGTAGCAGCACAGCTCCTAGGCATCAGAGATTATATAAAAAGAGTGGGTGGAACCTCAGTAGACATTAAAATGTCAGTGAACATTTCAAAGCTGTAACAGTACTGCTATTTCTATTAGGATCTGAAGAATCCGTTTTTGTCTTAAGAAAACTTAACCCATTGGGGAAAGTTGGCTTTTGACATTGAATTGACTTGGGGTACAATATGTGTAGTTTACATTTATTTTAATAGTTCCAGAAAACCTCCACCATAGAGTAAATGGAAGAAAAATAAATTTAAAGGATACTGTTATGGGTGGAATTGCCACCCCACCACCACCACCACCAAAGTCCTATGTCAAGGCTCTAATGTGACCATATTTGGTGACAGGGTCTTTATGGAAGTAATTAAGTTACAATGAAGTCATGAGGGTGGGCCCTAGTCCAGTATGAATGTTGTCCTTTTAAGAAGAGGAGATTAGGACACACAGAGAAAAGACCTTGTGAGGACACAGGGAGAAGGCGGCATCCACGAGAGGCCCCAGAGACCTCAGAAGAAAACAACCCCACTGACATCTGGGTCTCAAAACTCCAGCCAGAAATGCGAGGAAATAAAGTTTTGTTGTGTAAGCCACCCAATCTGTGGACTTTGTCTCAGCAGCCATAACAGCTAATACAGAGACAGAAGAATAAAGATATTTTGAGGCAGAAAGCAGTGGCTCAGAGTTCCAAGGTTAAAACTGTTGGAAGGGTCATAAGAAAGGCAGAAAGTTTTAATAAAAACAAGTCGTGCCACATTTTCACACTCAGGTCTCTCCCATTTAGATTTGCACGATCACAGTCAACTTAATCTTTCTCAACCTCGATTTACTCATCTCTAAAATGGGCTATGAAGTCTTGAGTCAACCACAGAGATTTTTCATCTTTGTTTAGTATGAATCTAGGCCATGGAAAAAAGTTTTCTCGTTAATGAATCAGTGATTCTAGAAAAAGAAAACAAAGGGGTTCTCCTTCCTCAAGAAAGACTTAACAATCCGTTGTAAAGAGTTTATTTGTATGCACAAGAAAATACAAGGAGGAGGCAGGCAAATGATGAGAACTCAAAAGAGTTAAGTTTGTAAACCTCCCAGAAGGAAAGCTGGAACTTGAGACTGGGAAGATCAGAGAGGGTTTCAAGGAGAAAGTGAAATTGATTTATTTTTTGAGAGCTGCATGGAGAGAATGGATATGAAAACAAGATGGCAGCAGACGTGTTCCAGATTAAAGCAAAGGTTAAGAGTTAGACAATGCCGTATGTGTTTTAAGGACAATCAGAGAAGCAGCTTACCAATGTGAATCCCTTTGCACATGGCAGAGAACACCTTTTGGTGTCAGGGCTGTTGATTCATTCTTTATAGGTAATTTCACTAGTTGTTGGAGGCAGAAGAAACTTGTCCAGCCGTTAAAATCAATCTGGGCTATTATGAATTCTAAAATGGCAACCAGTAGAAAACGCTTCTTTGTCCTCTTTCTGACCTGGATAATGAAACCTTACTATTCTACTCCACCTCATTGACGCTTGTGATTATTTAGAAAGTGATTGCCTTTGCTCCATCTAGGAAGAAAAGATTTGCCAAAGAAGTGAACAGAATAAACAAGACATCAAAATAAATACTTCCAGAGCTTTAAAATGCCAAGGTTCATTGAAACTAATATTCCAATCGTGAATCCCTTTCATCTTTTAAAATATTTATTTATTTATTTAAGACAGAGTCTCACTCTGTCACCCAGGCTGACGTACAATAGCATGATCATGGCTCACTGCAACCTGGAACTCCTGGGCTCAGGTGATCTTCCTATCTCAGCCTCCCAAGTACCTTTTGATATTTTCACCAAAATAGAAATCCTAAGGATTGCCATTTGACATTGTCCTGTAGGCTTACGTAATCCATTTTATATGTCCTTGAAAGCAGTGGCAGTATTTTACAATTTAAGCTTCTAGTTCAGATTGACCTTTGCCCTAGTTATCAAAATGATGAGATTTTACTGCACTTTCAATTTTCTATGAATTATGTCAAAAGATAGTTATGAGCTTCTACCAGGCACAGAATTAGCTTTAGGGAAGAAATAATCATAAAATAATTGATGATGATGTACATATTTCCTATTAAAGCCATGGAGGGTTCAGAACCCTGGCAGCTGAAAAAAAAAAAAAAAGGTCATTCAAATTGTAAGAAGGAGTGAACAGGGTGGGATTTTGAAGATGGTTAAAGAGAACAAGTCATAGATTTATTAAGGATGATGTGACATACAGAAAGCTGACGGCTGCATCTTACCAGTGAGGGGTGGGGAGAGAGAGTGAGGTAAACAAAGCTCTAATTAGTGACCTTTTATTTCTTACTAGCAACTTGGACCAGAGCTTCATGAATGAGGCTGTTGAAGAAAGCTTTATTGGAAAAAATCACAGGGACAGCAAGGAAAACAAGCATTAGAGGAAGGAAGAGACCAGCTCATAATCTAGAACTTAGTTTTCATCTTAAGTGTGTTGGGGAGTTACTGGGATCCTTGCAGGTGGCATCTAATAAAATGCGAATTATATTTGATGAAAATTATTTTAGCAGCTTTCTAGAGAATGCATTTCCAAGCGGGAAGCAGAAAGTCAGGCTAGGTGAGATTGTGATCATCTGAGTGTGAGCTGATTATATACTGTTGTTTGGAATGACAGTGGGGATGGGGAAGAAAGCAAGAATCCTGAAGACGTTGGCATGAAGACTGAATAAAACAACAAAACATGAGGGAAAGTGAAATGAAGAGACAAAGGTGATTCTGAATGCCCAGGCACAGAGGGGCCTCCTTTAGGACAAGCTGTTTCAAAGGCTTCTTAGGACAACTTCTAAGAAGAGGGATAGGAAACAGTATCAGCCACTGTCTTATAATGTATTCTTGCCTGTCTTACAATGGTGGCAGAAGGTTACATGCTCCTATGACAAGCGGATAAATTACTCAGCACCCGAAGTACCTGATTTCTTGCCCACCTATGAGCAAAGATGTTAATGAGCTACAGAACTTTTAATTTGCTAATGAAATACCATTCTGAATAGTTATTGCTTTAGCTTTCATGTTGTTTAAAATCTGGATCTCTTTACCACGTCTCACCTTCACATGTGTAAAATGGGGCACTTCCTTGGTATTCATGAGCGCTCACACTACTCACAATGCATTGTTTACCTTCATTGCACCAGAGTATGGACCAAATGAAGAGCTATTTTTAAAAGTAAATAATAATAAAGAAAAATCAATACATGCTCAAAGGGGAATATACTAACTTGGGAGTCTGTTCTCTTAACCTTTTATAGCCAGACAAGGATTATGAAAATTCCTCTTCTCTGAAAGTGTTAGGTTCCACTAGCTGACAATCTATGCAGTAAAAAGAGGAACAAATTAGATACAGATGACCTGGTTTACTCTCTGAGTTTTGCCATTTTTTAAGATCCAAGGCCTTAGGAGATATCAGAACAACACTTTCCACTGCTGTAAAATAAGATTTTGCTTGTAAAGTTTGTAGGAAATTTCTTCCTCTGGTCTAAGTACCAAGTGGCAGCTCTTATTACTGTTACAGTTTTTGTTGTTATTCTTCTTGTGTCATTGGGCTATGTGACATTTTTTGGAAGGGGCCAGAGTCTCAGGTCTCAAGTCTCACCTATCCCCTACTCTAACTTCATGTCACTTCATTTTTATGGAAGATTAAGAAAGGAACAGATTTATTTTGGTGAAAGTGCTTTATAAACTATAAAATGCTTCAAATGACAGCAGTCTTTTAATGGAACATTTTTTGTTAGGTGTGAAGAATTTCAGGTACAAAAGCAATAGATGGGATTGCACAGCAGTTAGGACTACAGTTGATGATCAATAATGACAGAATGGGATAAGACCATATTCAAGATTCTTATTTGTTTTCTGGCTTTGGACTGAAATCAAGAAGCTTCTTCCTCTGAAAAGAGCATCCCATGTGGGTTCTTGGGCTCTTTTTTTTTTGACGAAGTCTTACTCTGTCACCCAGGGTGTAGTGCAGTGGCACAATCTTGGCTCACTGCAACCTCTGCTGCCCAGGTTCAAGTGATTCTCCTGCCTCAGCCTCCCAAGTAGCTGGGATTACAGGCTCCTGCCACCATGTTGGCTAATTTTTGTAGTTTCAGTAGATGAGAGACAAGGTTTCACCTGGCCAGGCTGGTCTTGAACTCCTGACCTCGTGATCCACACCCCTCGGCCGCCCAGAGTGCTGGGATTATAGGCGGGAGCCACTACGCCTGACTCTTTTTCTTAAAGTAGCAGTCCACTTTCTAGTTTGGTCCTCAAGCCATATGTCACCTATGGGCAGCAGCTTTCATTTCGGATAAGCAGTCTACAAGCTGATATTTTTGGCAGAAAACCACCTTCTGGGTAATAAGTTTGGTATCTGAGGTATTCCTGTGTCTGCTGTCATTCACTGACCTCATCTATCTTCTGTGACTAAGTCTACATTCACCGCCGAAGTGCATGCTTCTTGAGAAGAATTTGTGGGTATACTTCCCGTTCCCTCTGTGACTTTGTGACTTAAGCAGTAGAAGAATTTTATACCTTGGGTACATGCTCCTTCCCATTACCTCCCTACTGACAGGTGCTGTCACAGTTAGAAAGTTCTGGAAGCTCCTCAAAACATAGACTTAAAATAATAATTATAATTAATAATAGTAATTAACTTCCATCACAGGTGAGTCATCTATAAGAGATTCCATGGTAAGTTTCTTTTAGTTACCTCTTAACATTTCCTTACTTACTCAGCCTCACTCATCTTAAAAACGTAAGTTGCATTTAAAAGAAAATATTCTTAACTTTTGATAAGAGCAGAGAGTTTTCCTGTCTTTTATTTAATGCAGGTAGATGGTCGTTATCATAAAGTTAATTTTTTCTTTAATCCACAAAGAAAAAAAAGTGGTACAGTGTTTTCTAAAGTAGACCGGTATCTGTAATTGTGTCAATACTGATATTTTTGCTTTTAAATTCCTTCAATATTCAAACAGTAGCTTATCTCTATGAAATGTTTCCTTTTTCCCTGTCCAATAACACATGGGTGGGAAGTTCAAACCTTTGTACTTTTTCTTTGAAGCAATTGCCCCAAGCTGGGAAAAGCTGTTTCATCAGCAAGAATTTTGGATATTTTCTCTTTTCCCCTGATCAAATAAGATGTATACTCATAAACAAGATATACAACTGTCAATAATCATCTTTTCAGCAAACAGAGCCAAAGTTAATTTATTAACACAGTCAGCTGCTCTCCTAGTTTTTCCCCTGTGACATACTGCCCAATTATTTCACATTCTTGTAGTGTAAAATAAACACATTAAGTCTGTTGAGATACTGCTGTGGTTACTTATTTTTCAAAATTTAATAAGAAGGAGGAGGATGACCTTTCCTCTTAGGACAGGAAAGAAAATCAGACCTGACAGTGATACATGATCAATTTTCACAACCATGAAAATATTCCAGGAAACAAGCAGTTTTCTGTGCACTCAGGCGACTGCAAGCTGGCCAGTGAAACCCTTTTAGATCTGAATTAGCTGCCCACTTACTTGAAAGGTCTTATTTGCTGTAATTTTGATAACCATGCATAATTATATCAACTTTCTTTCCTCATCGAATTCCACTACAAATCCCAGGCCTAAAGGGTCACATGAGTCTGTTCCTGATGCAGAAAAAAAAAGAACTTGAGGAGTCTGAAAACAGGTTTAGCTGAGGGATGTGCCATGGTAAATTTGCTCTGTGAAGCTGAGCCAAATCAGTTTCTTTTCCTACACCTGCATTTCTCATAAAGTCGCAGGCAACGTAAACAGGTTCTCTCACCCCACATTGTAATAACGATGGAAATGCATGATAAAGTTAAAGACGGCATTGGCATATATGTACCAAACAAATAGACAAAAAATCTGTCAGCAATCCTGGGGGAAACACAAGGCTTTCGGATTCTTCTTTCCTATTTCTCTACTTGCATTCTTGGCTTTGGCCTAAGAAGAGCTCTCATAGCCAGAGGCAGAACTCCGTTGTGTCCACTGGTGTGGGTCAGTAAAGGGCAGCAATGTTTGAAGATTCAGACGCGTCACAATATTTATAATTGAAAAGAAAATTCTAGATTTCATACAGACATTGCAAATTCTGTGGCAAAAGGGAGAAAGTAGTTAAACAAGCAGAGAGACAACCTACAGCTCTCCTCTGAGAGGTGAAAGAAAAACATATTTTTTAGTATCAATCGTCAATAACCTCCAGTTTTCATCTTTATAGATTGTTAGCTTGAATCATAGGTGCTGTTTAAGGAGGATGGATGTTGGGGAGAGGAACGGTTACTATTTCCAGATTTTTAAAAATGCAATGCAAGGAGAATTCTGAGGGGGGAAGCATGATGTCTGGACTCACTATTTTCTCCTCTTCGGGTGGCTGCTTGATGAGGAGAAGATCCAGCTTTGTCATCGTCACTGTCTTTTTTAGGAGTTGCAGCAGAAAGCAATCTTCTCATTGTGAGCAAGCTTCATGAAAATTAGTGGGGAAGAAAGAAGATTGGCAAGATATTGGCTATACTGTTGAAATTGAACCCTGGGAAACAAAGATATGTACATACTAAAGTCAAACTTTGACTAGGAAGGTTTGGATTGTCAAGGCTCATGTGTGAGATTTCAATCTTGGTCCTATTTACTTAGGATGCAATTCAGGTTAAGGTAAGACCTGGGAGATCCAATGAAAAATATACCTGAGCCCAATTAATCCAGATCTAAAATTATTACTTTCAATTCACTACTCTTATGGATATATATGTTAGGAATTATTAGCAGCAGAGTGAATCAGTATGATATTTTAAGAATTATGCTTTCATGCTTTTAAATTCTAAATAATGCATATCCTAATATTCATTTAAAAACACTCTTTGCAATACTGTTGAGAATTCTACATTTTTTTTTTCATTTTTATCTTTCTAATTTCTCCTTATCATGACATTGTTGGCCAGATCCTAAATAATTTTAGATATAAGCAAGAGTTTCCTTTTATGAGCAAATACAATGCTAGGCCTCTTTGCAAGTATATTTATACATTTCATCGTAAAGTTTAATTTTGGTTGTGCATTTGTGTTTGTGCTTTAGATTTCAGGATTATGGGTGCTTTCCTACCCAAGTGAAGATTTTTTCCTTTGCTGTAACAGCCAATACCCTTCTTTAAATAATTTCAGTAAATAGATTTCTACACATTGCTAACATGAATAAACCACTTTCCTTCTACCTCGAAGTTTGTCATTTCATCTGTCAGTCACTGAAAATTACCATATGTTGGGGGTTGACACCAAGACAAAATATTCAAACTGTTAAGCCCTATGGTTCACCTTTTCCTACAGGGTATTTTTTGTTTGTTTCTCTCCTTATTGTCTTTGTTTTTTAATCTTGGACAAAGCATTCAAGAAATCCTTGATGTGGGAATAAATTTTATTGTGGTTAAGACCTACTCTTTCCAAGGATGAAACAGCCAGTAAAGACCCACCAGAATGCTTTCAGGCAGGCAGCGACGATGGCTTCCAACTCCCGAGCAGGCAGATCATCTGTGGTCTACGACCTCCTCTCTGTTTACTGAAAGACAACAGTCAATGGGAAAAGCAGTGCTCCGGCTTTCAATTCTGTTAGAACAAGGTCTTTTCTCCCACATTGGCTTCTTGGCCTTCTGAGAGAAATGTCCAATAAGCTGGCCTGGCACATTTCAGTGGAAGATTTGGTACTTTGAGAGAAGAGAATAGCTCAGCTGTTGGTGCTTAGTGAAATATAAATAATTCCAGAGAGGAGAAAAGTAACAGAAGAAAAAATTAACAGTCCATTCTGAGTCTTTGTCATGAAGGTTCCACAGGCCAACTTTTTAACATGTCCTCTGAGATACTGGCCTAGCAAGGCCCTCCTTCCTAGTTAAACCAGATGCCAACAGAGATGGAAAGCATCCCTGGAAAGAGAGCTGTTTCTTTCCACTTCATTTCTCACTCTCTTTCCTGATGGAATTTCAAGAAGGTTAGTAGGCTGAAGATGCAGACAGAAGCAAGCTGGTGAAGAATGCTCCAGGAGATCCCAGGAACCTCAGACTGACCGTTCTAAGGCAAGAAGGCCCTCAGAGGAAAGGCTCTCATATCAAATACTGTAAATTTCTGGAGACTTCGGTTGCAAATGACAGAAACCTAAATCAACCCAGATTAAGCCAAAATTACACAAGCAAACAGAGAAAGAATGTTTTGGGAAGTCCACACGTGATTAAATCCTGGGCTGTCTTCAGCAGCGTATGCTCTTATTCTCCTGTATTCCCAGGCAGGCCCTGAGGAGCCCTGAGCCAACATAGATCTCTGAACTTGTGATCTCAAAGAAAGAAGGACCATCTCTTTCAGTAGCTCTGTCAAGGGCCAAGAGAGGACTCTGATTAGGCTGGTCTGAATCATATGCCCATACCTAAATCATTCTTAGTGGCCAGCAAGCTAGGTGGCCAGAATTGGGTCAAATGTCTATTCCTAAGGCTAGTGGGGTGCTGGACAAAGATGGGGACTTAGGGATCACTCGAATCACTTGGAATGAAAAGTATCATTGAAGATTCAGGGAGGGAGACTTTGTTTTCTAAGGCAATATCTATCAGACACAGGAAAAAAATATGTCCTCTGCATATGTGGAAACACCTTGATGGGGTATTCGTTGGAAGATACCCAAACTGTCTTGGTGCTCCAGGAAGTAAAACATCCCACAGGAAACTTGCATAAATCTTAATGTCAGTTGGAAAGTGGAGCTGTGGATCGGATTTTGAACACACTGCACATGAAGAAATTTCATTGCACTTTTACTAGGTGATCTGGTCCTGAGTGAGACTGTAGACTCAGTTATGTTTGGGTTTGGGGTTTTCATCTCTTGCTACTTTGGCCCTGCTTTCTTTCCCTTTCTAACACTATCCATCAGAGCACTTACACTTCCCAAGCCATTTGACCCCGATGTCCCACATCTAGGCAATGACATGAATATTTTACCCCTCATTCCCTCCCAAATGACCAGCCCTATGCTTTAAATGCTAAAGGCCTTCAGGGAAATTGATGACAAATATCAACTAAAATGCGCATTATTTGTAACCAGGTAAGATGCTATGGACATTTTAAGAAGAATCAGACCTTAATCTTGTGGCTTCTGAACTTTGGGATTTTTATAGGAGAGAGAAAGAAAGGGCTGGGGGCAGGAAGAGAGAGAGTGAAAGAAAGAGAGACAGAAGAAGAAAAGGGAGGAAGAAGAAGGAGGAGGAGGATGATCAGAGAAGCAGCGCAGGCTTCAGAGATGTTGAGGAAGAAAATAGGAGAGGAGGAAGAAGAAAGGGAGGAGAAAGGAAAAAAAATTAAGGACTGGTTTGGGGTTTTTAACAGTTTTGTTTTGCCAAGTTAAGGACCTTAAAAAGCCACAACAAAACTACTATTTAATACCATGAACATGTTATAAAAGAGAAGATATTTTAACACCAAAGTATTTGGAAAGAGTTTGGTTTCATATTACAAGAAACTCTCTTAAATTAAAAAAATTACATTGTTTTTTGAAAACTCACTGAAATGTCATGAATTAGCCAGAGATCATTTAATGCTTTATCCAAAGCAGCCCTTGCTAAAGACAAGTATTTGGGTACCACAGCCTTACCCCAGAGAGTCTAATGGTGGAAGTTGTGGGGCCGTGGCTCATCAGTGGGATAATTTTATGCCATTGTGCCCTTGTACCTGAAGATATAGATTCCTCTATCTATAAAGGCCTGACCTGGGTACTAGGCCACAGATTCTGGTAGAATATACACACATCATCATCATCCCTAATGGAGACGTTTCAGCACTCAGCACAGCCTACATTTTACATAGAAAGGAAAACCAAGACTCAAGGGGTGAAGAAATTTGGCTAATGTCACATTCTGCATGTAAATAGCATAGCCAAGACAGAACTTTCACAAATTAGGACTCGGTTGGCACTCAGAGTGCACTCAGAGAGTCTAACTCTGAAGACTGAACAGGCCCCTGGGTAAGCCCAAGTGGCAGGTGGGCAGAGACGGCTATAGGTGATAGAAAGGAGTCCCAACTGGTTGGCAGTACACTTCTGCAAAAGGAAACAATGTTGTGGGAGAGCCTTCCAGCCTGGCCATCAGGGTGTTGTGCTTGGGATGTGCGGCTGCGAAAAGGACCCAGACCCATATTGTGGACTTGGCAATGTTGAGGCAGTTTTCATGAGCTCAAGAGAAGACCCTTCTCCCAGAAACACTGTGTTACTGAGCCAGTTATCAAGACATGGGCTCCCTGGAAGAAAGTCAGGCCCCAAGATTCTAGAAATGAAGGGTAAGATAAGCAAGAGCAAGAGGGACTTTACTGGCTTCAGAGCGTCAGCACCAGTGGACAGGACAAGCTAATTGTAATATGAAAATTAGAATGTTAGCAGCGGAAGGAATGTTCCACGTTGTAAACACGAGAACTGAAGGGAAGAAATGTGTAGGGTTTTTTTTTTCCCAGTGAAATGGCTGTTGTCTTTCATGTTTTCTCGTTCCTTGAGCTGCATTGCTGACACATATTAACCACAATGTTAAGAAAGTCACGTTTGGAGGCAAACGTGTCCATGGAAGCAACGTAAAAAGTAAAAGAAGAAACGTTGGTGAAGTCATGGAGAAAGACCTAGACTGGCTCTCAGGAGAACTGGAAATTAGTTGAATGGAGAGGAGCAGGGCTTTGTTGAAACACTCATCAAAGAAATCTCAGCATTAAGCCTGGGCAGAGGAAGAAGAGTAATTGGAACTGAGGAAGCTCGAAATCCAGACTGTGTCAGTCAGGACGGAGGTTTAACCTTTGCAGCTACTCAACAGATTTGAAATCTAGTAGAACCATGAAACCCTGCCAAGTCAACTAAGAGACGCTAAGAACAAATTAGGCCTAAAACATTACACGGGGCCTGAGGCTTGGATGAAGATTAATAGGACTCTTAGAGACTCAAGAGACCAAAAGAGAAACTCAGACTGAGTCCCAAGGAAATCACAGAATGACCTAGAGGGCCTAATCCCCACTAAGATGAAAAACAGCAGGGAAAGACTACAATTCCTCAGTGTTTAAGATTGTCAGAAGTTTATACCTCAGGATTAACTTCCCATTGCAATAAAATTTAGTGATGTCATTTCTAAACTGATTAATTTCAGCTCGGGGTGAGTGGGATCAGAAACTGCGGCTCTGCCCACCTACTTCCCCTGTAACATAGCAGCCCCCTGGATATGGGAAATCTTTGGTGAAAGTATCAGCAATCGAAACAAATGAAATAGCTCTGTGACATTAATCACTGAACGTTCATATCTGTTATGACAAAAACAATACTCTGAGCATGGGCATTACTGGAAATTCATGAAATGAACCCTCTTTTTTGGGTCAGTGTTTACTACAGTCCTGATTGTTTCAGAAAGAAAACTTTATGATAGGAAATCAAGAGCGTTTCTCCAACTCCACGAGCACTGCAATAACAGGAAACAAAACTTCTATTTCTGTAGTTTTCCTGATAAGAACTGAATAGTGGATTTTTTTTGAAGGCGTGTGGCAAATACTGTTTAAGACATATAAATTAATGTCTATTGCACAGGCTTGGCTGGGTGACTCACATTGCAGCTTCTATTTCTGGTGGAGGAGACTCAGATACATTTGTCATGCCTCCAGTAAATGGGTAAAAAAATGACAAATTGACAGAAAAGACGTTGTTGCTAACAATGTGGCCATTTCAGCCTTGGTCATTCACTGGGGCCACTCTGTCCCAAGAACATTTTAGGCTGAATGTGAGGCACAGCGAAGCCTAACTTACTAAGCAGTTGGACCCAATTTCTAGTGGCCTCCTAAGACTACTGCAGTTCAGATGGTCTCCAAGAGTAGACAAAATGATAGAAAGATGTGCCAGAGTGTGCAAAGAATAAGGAAATGTGGTCCGGTCTGCACTTCCTTGTTCATGCTTTCTGTTCGCTGGAAGCACAAGATGGAAGCAGAGATATTGGTGAAGGATGATGGGGCATTCCAATATTGAGACAATGCTATGAATGGATGTTCATAATAAAGGTCAGATGCTTGGAAGTCAAAGCAAAATCAGTTGAAGAGTTGCCAGTGACTGTTTACAGTCTTGAGAGCGTCATACCTCCATCATGAGAGCTCATGAGATCTCCAGGCTCCCCTCAACCAGATGTTCCATGGAAATTAACACCCCGTGGCCTTAAATGGGATCTTACTTTGAATATGCAAAGAAGTGGTTTACTCAGTTAGTTCAGAATGTATTTGCTAATTACAAATTCTACAATTCAAGTACAATAGCTAGCTGGTCTGTTACAATATACTTCCCCAATTTTTCACAAGTCATGTTGTAATAGCAAACATAATTAGGGAGGTATGTGTGTGTCATTTTAAAGTTTATCCTCTTCAGCAGCTTTGAAAAGGACAGGAAAGTGAGGTCAGAAAGCCAGCAGGCAATTTAAGACACAAATCTCTCAAAACACACCATCTGAGCATATGTCTATATGGAAATATGGACATTGAGAGATTCTTTAGGTTATAATGCAAAGGCTCTTTTGTGATCATGATTTTCAGCTTTTTAACCATGACAACTGATTACTGGCCTCCTTGTTTGCTAAGATAATATTGATGTCATTCCTTGTTGACATGGCTCAGAGAAAAGAATTTTTAATATTTGATTAGGTCAATAATTGTGAAATATTACTGAGACCATCCAAGTAGAAGAGAGTGAGATGAGTACTTTTGCTGAATATCTTATTGCTACAATCAGTAAATAACTGTAAAGATGCAAAAATCACATATCTCCATACCCAGCTTCAGTCACTGCTAACATTTTGCTATATTTTGTTATGTATTTTATTTTTGCCTGTTCTAGACCACATTTATCCACATTTTTGCATTCTGCTTTTATTACACTTAACTTTAATACCATAAGCAGGTTACTAGGTTTTTAAAATTCTATGTAAAGATCACTTTTATAAAGGAAAGATACTCTCATACTGTGTAGATATACCTGATTGACACATAAAGATTGTTTGCAGTGATTTTTTTCTTTCTTTCTTTCTTTTTTATTTCTGAGTAGGAGTTTTGCTTTTGTTTCCCAGGTAGGAGTGCAATGGCTGCAACCTCTGCCTCCTGGGTTAAAGCGATTCTCTTGCTTCAGCCTCCCGAGTAGCCGGGATTACAGGTGCCCGCCACCAAACCCAGCTAATTTTTTTTAATTTTTAGTACAGATGGGGTTTCACCATGTTGGCTGGGCTGGTCTCAAACTCCTGACCTCAGGTGGTCCACCTGCCTCGGCCTCCCTAGTGTTTCTTATTATAAATAATTTCATGTAAAACATCATTGCAAATAAACCTCTTTTCTTACTACTTACAATTTCATTGAGGTTCTTAGGAGTGCTATCATTAGGTCAAAGGTGTAACTCTTTGGAGCTATTGATACTTATTGTCAAATTGCTAAATAGAAAGGTTTTTTTACCAGTCTGTGCCCCAACAGAAATTGACAAAGGTACAAAAGAGAATGCCTTTAGGCTTCATTAATTTAGTCATGGTCCTGTGAGAATTTATGCTTATGGTAAACAGAGCATTGGTTAAAGATAAATGATTAAAATACTTTTGTTTAAGATAAAATGAAGGCAGAAGACATCCTTAAAATGCTAATAAATGCTGGGAATTTAAAAAGATCTGCTAGGAGTGTGCCAGTCTTCCCGATGTCCCAGTCCCTCACATGGGGGATGTTCCTTCCACATAGAAGCAGCCAGGAGGAACATCTCTCACTAAGAGACGGGACATCGGGGAGACTGGCACACTCCTAGCAGAGCTTCTGAGGAAAGGCTTTGAGAATGGTTGGAGGGAAGACACAAAAGCTGGGCTGGAGAGGGAGGAAGCTGAGAACTCCACATGGAGCTACCATGCCCTGGTACTGTTCCTAACCCCCAACAACTCCTGCAGAGGGGATGAGTTCACTGGCAAAGGGCAACCAGCTTTCACCATGGGCCTCTGGACTGGAGGAGACCCCTCGACCACCACAGATTCGTGAGCTGGCAGGGAAAGCTGCTTAGAGAAGTAGGGGCAAAACTTCAACCAGGGTGGAGGCCACAGTATTTGGTAGTAGAAGGTGTCCACAGACTCCCTCCTCCGTAGGCTCGACTTGCTCCTATAGGAGACTTTAGCCCTAAGGAAACTGTCTGGTCTGTGTGCTGCAGGGTGATCTTGCCCATGAGAAGGAGCCAGTCTGCTGTTGTCACCTGGAGCCCCAGCCTGGCCATGCCTGCTTGCTATGCAGCCCCCAGATACCTCCCGGGGGCCTGCATCATAGCTCCTGTGCTGGTGGACTGTGTACCTGACCAGCAGAGTGCTCCAGTAGAGCGGCCCCTGTGGACAGGCACTAGCCCGCTTGCACCCTGCCCCCATTGCAGCCTCCTCCATACCACCTTGCCTACAGACACTTGCCCAAGGCCACTGCCTACATTACTTTGCCAGCACGTGTGTGTGGGTGCATGTGCACCATGCCAAGCCACTGCTGCGAGTATGAATGCACCCTGCCCTCCTTCCTCCTACCACACTGCCATTGTCATGGGCACATCAGCAGGCAAGGAGCCCGCCAGCCCCACTGCTGCCAGCACCTCACTCTGGTGAGGAGCTCCTGGTGGGAAGCAAGGCATGGAGAACAGTGGACCTGTCCCAAGCCTAGAATGGCCACTATGAGCCATGTGAATGAGCACAAAGGGTACATACAGTCCTGCACCCACCAGCACACTGCCCCCGTGCTAACATCACCACTGCACTGATGTGAATGTGTGCAGAGTTGCTGGTGGGGTCCCTGATCCCCCTGAGCTCTATTGCTGCCACCACCATTGGGAAGGCCCACATGGAAGCCAGCACCCTGGCACCAGGTAGCTCTCAGCTGCAGCCAACAAGCATCCACCCTGGGACACTGCCACTGCCACTGCTGCTGGCACATATGAACAAGAATGGATCCTGCTGCCTTGCCCTACAAAGTGCTTTAGCTGGCACCACCCATCAGAATGTTGTGACCAGCAGTCCAAGAGCACCTTGGCCCCTCCAGCACAACAGGTTCCTAAACTTGAGGAGGCAGAGATCAAATCCAGGGCCTAATACCAGGCTCCCAGAGTTAGGGCATGCAGTACAGAGTCCTGAGCTGAGCCTTGGCCGCCTAATATGTCCCAGTTAGGAATCCAGTCAACTGAACCCACCTTATACCACAGTTATACCCCCAAGGTCATCAAATAAGGTTAAAAAAAAAAAAAAAAGGAAAACCCATCCAAGGTACAGCAGCTTTAAAGACTGAACAAATATCAGCCCATAAAGATAAAGAACCAGTGCTAGAACTCTGACAACTTAAAAAGGTACCATATCTTTTTTTCCTCCAAACAACTACACTAGTTCTTCAGCAAGTGTTTTTAACTGGGCTGAGACGGCTGAAATGACAGAAACAGAACTCAGATTATAGACAGGAATAAAGATCATTGAGATTCGGAAGTATGTTAAAATTCAATCCAAGGATATTAAGAACCACAATAAATCATACAAGAGCCAACAGACAAAATAGCCAGTATACAAAAAATATAACTGACCTTAAAGAGCTGAAAAACACTCTACAAAAATTTCATAATGAAATTGCAAATACGAACAGCAGAATAGACCAAGCTGAAGAAAGAATCTCAGAGCTTAAAGATTGGCTTTCTGAAATAAGACAGTGAGACAAGAATTTTCAAAAAAAAAAAAACAAGAATGAAAAGGAATGAACAATATCTTCAAGGATTTCAAGAATTGGGGGATTATGTAAAGAGACTGAATCTATGCCTACTGATGTCCCTGAAAGAGATGAGAATGGAAGCAACTTGGAAAACATATTTCAGGATATCTTCCAGGAGAGCTTCCCCAACCTAGCTACAAAGGCCAAAATCCAAATTCAAGAAATGCAGACAAACCAAGCAAAGTACTTCATAAGAAGTTCACCCCCAAGACACATAATCATAAGATTCTCCAAGGTCTAAATGAAGGAAAAAAAATGATAAAAGTAGCTAGAGAGAAAGGACAGGTCACCTAAAAAGGGAAGCTCACTAGTCGTAGAATAGGTTTTTGGCAAAATTTATCATTCTTTCATGTTAAAAACCCTCAACCAACTAGGCACTGAAGGAACATAGCTCAAAATAATATGAGGCATTTATGACGAATCCACAGCCAACATCATACTGAATGGCAAAAACTGGAATCATTCCCCTTGAAAACCAGCACAAGACGAGGTTGCCCTCTCTCACCACTCTCACTCAACATAGTATTGGAAGTCCTGGCCAGCGCAATCAGATAAGAGAAGAAATAAAGGGCATTCAAGTAGGATGAAAGGAAGTCAAACTATTCCTGTTTGCAGATGACCTGGTTCTATATTGAGAAAATCCCATTGTCTCTTCTCAAAAGATCCTACATCTGATAACAACTTTAACAAAGTTTCAGGATACAAAATTAACGTACAAAAATTACTAGCATTCCTATACATCAACAACAGCTAAGGGGAGAGCCAAATCAGGAAGGCAATCCCATTCACAATAGACACAAAAAGTATAAAATACTTAGGAATATGGCTAACTAGGGAGGTGAAAGATTTCTGCAATGAGAATTATAAGACACTGCTCAAGGAAATCAGATATGACACAAACAAATGGAAAAACATGCTATGCTCATGAATAGGAAGAATCAGTATTGTTGAAATAACCATACTGCTCAAAGCAATTTATAGATTCAACGCTATTACTATCAAAGTACAAATGGCATTCCTCACAGAACTAGAAAAAACTATTCTAAAATTCATATGGAACCAAAAAAAGATCATGAATAGCCAAGGGAATCCTAAGCAAAAGCAACAAAGCAGGAGGCATCACACTACCTGACTTCAAACTATACTACAGGGCTACAGTAACCAAAACAGCATGGTACTGGTATAAAAAGGGACGCATAGACCAATGGAACAGAATTTCCCAGAAATAAGTCCATTGATAAAAAAGAAATGGGGAAAGGACTTGCTGTTCAATAAATGGTGCGAGGATAACTGACAAGTTATATGCAGAAGATTGAAACTGAGCCCTTCCCTGCACCATACAGAGAAATCAATTCAAGATGGATTAAAGACTTAAATATAAAACCCTAAACTATAAAAAAACCCTGGAAGACAACCTAGGCAATACAATTTTGGACATAGGAACTGGCAAAGGTTTCATGATGAAGACATCAAAAGCAATTGCAACAAAAGCAAAAATTGACAAATGGAATCAAATTAAACTAAAAAGCTTCCACAGATCAAGAGAAACTATTAACAGAGTAATAACAGACAAGCTACAGAATGGGAGAAAAGTATCACAAGCTATGCATATGACAAAAGTCTAGTAAACAGAATCTATAAAGAACTTCAACAATGCAACAAGCAAAAAACAATCCCATTAAAAAGTGGGCAAAGGACGTGAACAAACCTGTCTTAAAAGAGCATACAAGAAGCCAACAAACATATGAATAAATGCTCAGTATCACTAATCATCAGAGAAATGCAAATTAAAACTATGATGAGATATCATCTTACACCAGTCAGAATACCTATTATTAAAAAGCCCCAAAACAACAGATGCTTGTAAGGCTATGGAGAAAAGAGAATGTTTATACACTCTGGTGGGAATGTAAATTAATTCAGCCACAGTGGAAAGTGGTTTGGAGATTTCCCAAGGAACTTAAAACAGTTTCACCATTCAACTTAGAAATCCCATTATTGGGTATACACTCAAAGGAAAATAGATTATTATAACAAAAAGACAGATGCACATGTATGCTCATTGCCATATTAGTCACAATATCAAAGACATGGAATTGACCTAGGTGCCCATTAAAGGTGGACTGGACAAAGAAAATATGTTACGTACACCATGGAAAAATATGCAGCCATAAAAAAAGAATGACATTGTGTCCTTTGCAGAAACACGGATGAAGCTGGTGGCCAGAATCCTAAGCAAATTAACATAGGACCAGAAAACCAAATATATCATGTATTCTCATTTATAAGTGGGAGCTTAACATCGGGTACTCATGGACATAAAGACGGGAACAATAAATACTAGGACGAATAGATGGGGAGCCAGAGAGGAGGGCATGGGATGAAAAACTACCTATTGGGTACTATGTTCACTACCTGGGTGCAATGTACCCATGTAACAAATCTTCACATCTATTCACTTCATCTAAAATAGAAGTTGAATTAAAAAAAAAAAAAGTAGGAAAAAAAGAGAGCCTGATGCAGTTCCCTGAAGACACCAGGCACATCCCTACCTTGGGATTTTTCCACTTGCTGTTTCATTAGCCTGGAACATTTTGCCCAGATGCCATCCTGGATCCATCCCTTGCTTCCTTCCTCCAGGTCTTTTCTCAGAGGGCATCATCTCAGCCAGGCATCCTGGCATAACCCTATGTAGAAGTGCAGCCACCAACCTCTCCCCACTACCAAAGTCACTCTCTTTCCCTTTTCCTGCTTTATTTGTCTGCATTGCACTTATTACCATGACTTTTGTTTGTTTTACTTAGTTACTTTTCCCTGTTTTCTCACAGTAGAGTATGTGCTCCATGAGAGCAAGAGTTTTTGTCTGCTTTATTCACTGTCGTATTTCCATTACCTAGAACAGTGACTGATACACAATAAGGTTTTACTTACTATGTCTTTGTTGAAGGGAAGAATGACACATTCTTCTCAGCACCACATTACACCTACTCTAAAATTGACCACATAATTGGGAGTAAATCACTCCTCAGCAAATGTAAAAGAACAGAAATCATAACAAACAGTCTCTCAGACCACAGTGCAATCAAGTTAGAACTCAGAATGCAGAAACTAACTCAGAACCACACAGCTTCATGGAAACTGAACAACTGGCTCTTGACTGTTGACTGGATAAACAATGAAATGAAGGCAGAAATAAAGATGTTCTTCGAAACCAACAAGAAGGAAGACAACATACCAGAATCTCTGGGACACATTCAAAGCAGTGTCTAGAGGGAAATATACAGCAATAAATGCCCACATGAGAAGCAAGGAGAGATCTAAAATCGACACCCTATTGTCAAATTGAAAGAGCTAGAGGAACAAGATCAAAAAAACTCAAAACCTAGCAGAAGACAAGAAATAACTAAGATCAGAGCAGAACTGAAGGAGACAGAGACAAAAAAACCCTTCAAAAAATCAATAAACCCAGGAGCTGATTTTTTTAAAAGATCAACAAAATAGACCACTAGCCAGATTAATAAAAAAGAAAAGAGAGAATAATCAAATAGATGCAATAAAAAATGATAAAGGGGATATCACCACAGATTCCACAGAAATAAAACAATCATCAGAGATTATTACAAACAACTCTATGCACATACACTAGTAAACCTGGAAGAAATGGATAAATTCCTGGACACTTGCCTCCTCTCAAGCCTAAACCAGGAAGAAGTCAAAACCCTGAATAGACCAATAACAAGGTCTGAAGTTGAGGCAGCAATTAAGAGCCTACCACCCAAAAAAAGCCCAGGCTCAGATGTGTTCACAGCCGAATTCTACCAAACATACAAAGAGGAGCTGGTACCACTCCTTCTGAAACTATTCCAAACAATCCAAAAAGAGGGAATTCTTCCCAAATCATTTTATGAGACCAACATCATCCTGATATCAAAACCCGGCAGAGACTCAACAAGAAAAGAAAAGAAAACTTCAGGTCAATATCCATAATGAACATAGATGCAAAAATCTTCAATACAATAGTGGCAAACCGATTGCAACAGCACATCAAAAACCTTACCCACCGTGATCAAGTAGGCTTCATCCCGGGGATGCAAGGCTGGTTCAACATACGCAAGTCCGTAAACGTAATTCACCACATAAACAGAATCTTATCTCAAAAGATGCAGGGAAGGCCTGCCTTTTTTCAGGGCTGCCCTGCCCAGCGAGGAGGCAGCCTAGTCACAGTCTGCCTGCAGAGGCTTTGCTGAGCTGCTGTGGGCTCTGCCCAGCTGCCGTGTGAACTTCCCTGCAGTCCTGTTTATGGGGCTATAGTTAGAACTGCCTGGGCAACAGTGGCCCACATCTGTAATGGTGGACTCTCTCTTGGCAATGGCGGGCTGCCTTAGCAATGGCGGGCCACCTGGGCAATGGCCGACTACCTCAGTACAGGTATTGATTGACTTACGACCTATGCAACTTACGACCATTCGACTTTACGACCACAGTCGCTAGCCACGACTGCTCTGCGTCTGACAGCGCAAATGTTGCCCAGCTGGGCGTACGACAGTGCGGACCAGCTTCCGGCAGCACTACCATCTCTGCGTGCCTATAGCCCACTCAACTTACGACCAAATCGTGTTACGACCGGTCTGTCGGAACCAATCGTGGTCGTAAGACGAGCACTAGCTGTACTGGTGGAGTGTCTAGGTAATGGCGGACACCCCTCCCCCACAGAGCTGGCCCATTCCTGGGTTCAGCTGTGCTTGCTGTGAAACTCTCAATCCAGAGCGTTTCAGATTGCTGGTTTTTGTGGAGGTGGGACGGAGGGGGACTGGGCGAGCCCTGTTTCCCTGCTCCCTTGCCTCGGCTTTTTTTTTTTTTTTTTTTCAGTTGAACGGGAACTGTGTCTCCCAGGCATCCCAGTCAGCAGCTGAAGCAGTGCCCGGATTTGTGTGATTTCTTGAGTGTAGGCCCGCTGCGCCAGCTGAAACAGCTGCGAGAGACTCGTGGCGCTTTTTCACGGGGGAATCTCCTGGCCTGGCTCCCTGTTTCAGCCCCTTTTTTTCAGTTCAATGGGTTACTCTGCGTCTCCCAGGCTTTCCAGTCGCCAGTTGAAAAGGCGCCCGGATTTGTGTGAGATTTTGTGCAGAGACCCGCTGCACTGGCTGAAACAGTCGCACTGGGGGCTCGCGGCGCTTTTTTGCCCGGGAATCTCCTGGCCCGGCTCCCGGTTCCAGTCAGCCTTTTAGCAGCTGAATGGGCGACTCTGCCTCCCAGGCGTTTCAGTCACCTGCTGAAAATGCGCCGGAATCGGCGTGATTTCCCCGGCGGCAACCCACTGGCCGGCAGCCCCCAGAGACTCGTGGCGCTTTTTTGCCCCGGAATCTCCTGGCCTGGCTCCCTGTTTCAAGTCAGCTTTTTATCAGTTGAACGGGTGACCCTGTCTCTCAGGAGCATCCATTGCCAGCTAAAACGGCACCTGGACCCGTGTGTTTTGTGTGGAGAGCCACTGTCCCGGCCAAAAAAGCCGCGCGGGCGACCTATGGGGCTCCTCCACCCGGGAATCTCCTGGTCTGTGGGCAATAAAAATCCGCCTGGAAATGCGGCGTCCACTCACCCTCCGCGCTCTGGCTGGGACCTGCAATCCTCAGCTGCTCCTTATCGGCCATCTTGGATCAAGACTCCAATCTCTGTTACTTCTAAGGTAAGATCAGGTCCAAGAAGTGGCAGAAGTCGAAATGGGTGTTTATGCCTTTTATCGCTAGGCATATTCATACGTATGGAAAATTCTTACTGGCCATTGCCAAAAGGCTTTTCTAAAATACTTTGTAGTGCATGGTTGCTTGGAAACATTGAGATCTCAAAATAAATAGTTCTGCCTTGTCCAAATGTGTACAAATTGCACTAAACATAGATACATAGACTCCTACAAACCTGTAAGGTTGACATCGTGAGGCCTGCCTCAAATGCATTTTTAGCAAAACCAAAGTCTTTAATTATCTTAAAAAGAGTAACATGTTAGAAATGTGCATGCGATTATCCCTTTAAAACACCATAAGAATTTAAAGACGACCTTCCTCCTGACAGTACTCGGGGACCACTCATCTGAGTGTTAGGAAGTCTACGAGAATTTGCCGTTAGTGACAGGTATAAATCACTCTCCAAGTACTTGTGACTCATTCTTTCCATCCTTGGATTTGACCAATAGTACAGAGCAAAATGTTATGTTCTTTCTGGTAATCTGTGTCCGTGTTGCCAGTGATAATAACCTGAATGGTAATTTGGCCATTGTACCATTGCACAAAGGCACACTCCGGACGCCCTGCTTAGATCTGTCATGTCCGCTGTCTTAAGAAGCAGATGAAATAATCAAGTACACATGGAAGGTCTCGAGAGATGTCCATGTGGATCAGTCCGTGGCTGAGAGAAGAACCTGAGTGTGCTTATCATGGTTCAGACAAAAGAAAATGACAGTTTGAGTATTTCTACCAAGACTTCTTTTGGTACAGTTTTTAAGGGATACAGACATAGTATTGTAAAACAAACTGAGCTAGATCGATACATGGTACGATTTTTAAGACACCCTTTCTAGTCTTATTTATCTCGTATAGTATGCTAGATAAAAGGCAGATAAACTGTTTCCCGCTTATCTAAATTGAGATGATTTGTCTTGGCATCAAATACAATTTGCAATTGGGATGTTGCTCTGGCATCTCGTCTTATCTGGGTTGTCTCGTCACTTTTGTCCATCCCTACTTGGAAATACTTGGAAATTCTTAATGGAAGTTGAAAATAAAGGGCCCTTTCTTTCCTTTGCTTCCAATCAAACTTCTGAGTTTCTCTCTGTTTATCTGTGAATCTCATGGCCTCAGACTTTAAAAATGGACGTAATTTGAATTTAGGGTTGACTCAGAAATCACGTAAGCATTGTCTCCAAACATAAAGCCATGTTTCTTTGCAAGCAAAGCTAGTTGTTTAGCTGGAATCTCTTTCTATGAAGATCACCCCTGGGTAACTAACAATTGAGAACTATAACATTTTTAAAGATCAATTTTTGTTTTCTCACTCCATGTATTGACATTTTCAGATGTTCTCTTTGAAAAATAGCTTCAGGACTGGATATGGAAAATGTGGCACATACACACCATAGAATACTAAGCAGCCATAAAAAAGGATGAGTTCGTGTCCTTTGTAGGGACATGGATGAATCTGGAAACTGTCATTCTCAGCAAACTGCCGTAAGAACAGAATATCAGACACTGCATATTCCCATTCATAGGTGGGTGTTGAACAATGAGGACACATGGACACAGGGAGGGGAGCATCCCACACAGGGGTCTTTGTGTGGGGGGGGTTAGGGGAGGGACAGTGGGGGATGGGGAATTGGGGAGAGATAACATGGGGAGAAATGCCAGATATAGGTGATGGGGAGGAAGGCAGCAAACCACACTGCCATGTGTGTACCTATGCAACGATCTTACATGTTCTTCTCATGTACCCCAAAACCTAAAATGCAATTTAAAAAAAAGAAAGAAAGAAGTAACAGAGATTGAGCTGCATGCGAAAGCTTGTTGCAGACAGTATCTTGAGAGTCAACTATTTCTTTCTTTTTTGACATGTGAAGTGATTACATGTAATAGAAACTGCAAAGGCAATGTTGCAGTTTGTCTCAAGGAGGTATATTTGTAAGTTTATTTTTATCAAGCAGTTAACCTTCTGGGGAAAGTGCCCTGTAGGCTAAACATTTTCTGCTCTTTCTCTAATTCTTTAAGCAAATAAAAATGCCTATTTGAGAATATCTGTCAAATTCCATAATGGCAGGGATAGGTGGAGAAAGAGGCCATAGGGTATGAAATCGATGATTATTAGTTATTAGTGTACGTACTTGGTACTTGCAGGTGGCATTTCTAGAACTTGCCCATCTGGCTGTCAGAGAAATTCAGTTGGACAATATTGTTTCTCCATTATAGGACTCATGACACTTGATGCTCTGATATTTGTTGTTAGGGCCACTTCCAGTCAACTGGCAGGACCTCCCATTTGGAGTTAACTTCTGGTTTGTCAGTACCTCATAGAATTGGTTACATTAGAACTTTTTCCCCTGTCTGATCATGAACATTTTGAAAACTTTTATTTGCACAGGGATCATCTTTAAGTTGGAATCACGTGTTGTCCACATTCTATGTGTTATACCAACCAGAAAACAATTGCTCAGTTAACTATAATTCAAGTTTTATGCCTCAGCAAGTCTTCTAGGGAGCCTTACAAATAAATACAGTATATCATTTAATGCTGAAATCCTTGCAAAGTTCAGATACTCCCTATAGAGAGCTTGTTGTATTTTAACACTCCGTTCACCTGACTTCTTGTGTTCTGAGTCTAAACAGATTCTGATTGTCATTAGTCACTAATGATGCCAGCATGAGTAATCGTTTTATGGCAGTTCTATTTCTCACTGCAGTATAGTACTTTGGATGCATATAAATGATATTCTACATTGGTTAGTGCCAGTCTGCCTGGTGGTCTCTTTGAATTAACAGGATCTGGTTTCAGAGTCCACAAAGCTGAAAGCCAGACTCTGGTGCATGGTAGGTAATTTCTCCATGGCCTTCGTGGGTGGTCAGATCACTGGTCTTCTCCCGAAATTCTTAGGCATCACCATGTGGAGACTACTCTAAATTCCTACAATGTTCTTTGTATTTCTGTTGTAAGGAGGTTTGTATTCTTTTGCTGTGTGAGCAAAAGAATTGTGAACTTGGGGGTGGAAGTTGGGGAAATTGAGGGGATAATGGTGTTGGGGGAACACTGGCTTTGAAGGGTGGGAGCACTAAGTCAGGCAAAGAGAGATCCTGCATCCTTCTATAGGGAGTCTGCCACATTGCTGGCATACCAGTGTGAGGGGAAAAAAAGCCTTCCACAGAAGGGAATGTTTATCCAATGATAGCCAACTTTTGGAGGATGAGGAAAATAACAGTTCCCTATCTATATTAACTTGAATTTGTCTCTATGTGCTATCATTAATCACTGCTCCAAATGGAGTTAATGGGAATGTTATGGCTCAATTTCTGTGGATTAGGGAAGCTTATCAAAGGAGTTGGCACTTCCTAGCTACTTGTGGAATTTATCTGTGTTAAATGAGTCCACTCGGGGATGTCACACACGTTATAATTTCTGCCTCAACAGGATAATGAAATATTAGAAAATATTCACATAAATTTAGAAGGAAAAAAGAGAAAGCTTCTAAAATTCAACTTCTTCCTTTGAGTCTGCCCTGAACTTCTACCCCAGAAGACTTAAATGGACACAAATTACACATAGTAATAAACATCAGCAGAGCTTAGTTATATGTTAAACTCCAATAGTTCACAACATAGTTTTCAAAATACAGGTTGTGATTATGCAGGGATATCTCTTTTTAAGAAAGAGTAGCATGAAACGTCATAAATGATAAATTGGAAACATCATGAAAAGCTGCTTCCTTGGGGGAAAAGCTGCCTAAATGGCTTGTAGTCTAAGGAAAACATTCACATATGGTCATACAGATACAAAAAGCCATTTTATTATGTTATTTAAATAGCAATTATTGCTGCCTATGAACACTTGATTGCTGTAGCCAAGGAATAAGGCCACATCAAGAACACTGTAACTGAGTTATAAAAGACTGTAAAATTCAGAAAACTTGTTATAGAACTGATTATTCCAGTTAAGTATCATCCACTAAGTTCATTGAGCTACACTGTATTTTAATTAAATTATGTTTTGAGTAACAGAGGTGATGTGGTTAGGCTTTGTGTCCCCACCCAAATCTTACCTTCAATTGTAATCCCCATAATACCCAGGTGTCAAGGGAGAGATTAGGTGGAGGTAACTGACTCATGGGAGTAGTTTCCTCCATGTTGTTCTCACAATAGTGATTTCTCACAACATCTGATGGCTTTATAAGGGTATCTTCCCCCTTCGCTCACCACTCCTCCTTCCTGCTCCCATGCCGAGAAAGACATGTTTGCTTCCGCTTTGCCTTCCACCATGATTGTAAGCTTCCTGAGGCCTCCTCAGCCATGCTGAACTGTGAGTCAAGTAAACCTCTTTCCTTTATAAATTACCCAGTCTGTCTGGGGGAAATAGGGGAGGAACAGCAGTGGGTAGGGAGTTGGGGAGAGATAGCATGGGGAGAAATGCCAGATATAGGTGATGGGGAGGAAGGCAGCAAATCACACTGCCATGTGTGTACCTATGCAACAATCTTGCATGCTCTTCACATGTACCCCAAAACCTAAAATGCAATTTAAAAAAAAGAAAAAAAGAGAGAGAGAAAAAAACAAAACAAAACTCTTGTATGTGTATCTGTGTGTGTGTGTGTGTGTGTGTGTGTGTGTGTGTGTGAAAAAATAAATAATTACCCAGTGTTGGGCTGTTCTTTATAGTGTAAATAGGGACTGATATAAAGAGTGAAAATCAAATGGTTTACAAATAGTAGCAGCATTACTTAAAGAATATCCAAGAATCCTGTTACTTGTCTTTGCTAAACTCTGTCCTATTTACATTAACATTTATGGCATTGAGAGCCTAGACAGTTTTAGTTACTTTCCATCGTTACTGTGGCGGGGCAGGTGGAAGGATTAGGCAACAGGACATCTTGCTAAAGAATAACACACTCAGTCTTCCTTTATAGCCTGTAGAAGAGTTCTACATGTTAAATCAGCACTATACAGCTTTCAGATTTAGTTTCTTAAATATGCTAAGATAAGACTTTCTGGAGATAATGTGTGATACAAAGCAACGAAATTAATGGAGGTAGTTAAATCTTACAAATTTTTAGGGTCTACAAATAGTGATTTAATCAGTGTTTCTGGACAGATCTTCCTGCCTCCTCCTCACCCCAAGCCTTCATTTCTACACTTTTCACAAAAAGCACACATGGGTGTGTGTGTGTGTGTGTATTAAAATTGACTTGATCAGAATTAGAAGTTCCCTTAATAAATGTTCTCCTGATAACTAAGATGCCAAAATATTCTTTGGTATAAGATATATTGCTAACAGCTTTGCTAGGATGCTAAAAAAGATGACTTTTGTGTCTCATTTTCTTTTTTTTTTTAAGCTTTTATTTTAGGTTCAGAGGTACATGTGCAGGTTTTTTATATAGGTAAACTCATGTCATGGAGGTTTGTTGTAAAGATTATTTCATTACCCAGGTATTAAACCTAGTACACAATCGTTGTTTTTCCTGATCCTCTCCCTCCTCCCAATCTCTACCTTCACACTAGGCCCCCGAGTCTGTTGTTCCCCTCTTTGTGTTCAAGTCTTCTCATAATTTAGCTTCTACTTATAAATAAGAACATGCAGTATTTGGTTTTCTGTTACTGTGTTAGTTTGCTAAGGATAATGGCCTCTGGCTCCATCCATGTTGCTGCAAAGGACATGATCTTGTTCTTTTTTATGGGTGCATAGTATTCCATGGTATATATGTACCACATTTTCTTTATGCCGTCTACAATTGATAAGCATTTAGGTTAATTCCTTATCTTTGCTATTGTGCATAGTGCTGCAGTGAACATATATGTGTATGTGTCTTTATGATAGAATGATATATATTCCTTTGGGTATATACACAGTTATAGGATTGCTGGGTTGAATAGTAGTTCTGCTTTTAGCTCTTTGAAGAATCATGGAAGTGTAAATTAGTTGAACCATTGTTCTTATTTCCAAGTTCTGCTGACCTAGGACTGAATAACAGCTCTTCTACTCATAGCTAGGTAACCTTGAAGATGTTATTTCCATTCTCTGAGTTTTCGTTTCTTCATATATATAAATGTAGTTGTTGATTCCTAGCATCCAAGGTTGTCATGAGGATTTAACTGGATAAATTATACAAATTCTTTGGTGCCTGGATTATAATAGGTGCCCCTAAAATCCATTCAACCCCGACTATATATCAGGCTTCCTTGCTACTGTGTTAACAAAGTTTATTCATTATTACTGGATTTAATCAGTAAAAGATGGTGTGCAAATTGTCTATGATAGTGTTATAGCCATTATCAAAGGCAATAGGTGAAATATACTTTCATATTATTTTTCCAACCAGAGAGCACTCAATTAACCCTTCATCAAATCCTAAAATACACAAAACAGCATGGCACTGGCATAAAAACAGACATATCAACCAATGGAACAGAATAGAAAGCTCATAAATGAACCCACGCAGTATGGCCAATTGATTGTTGACAAAGATGCCAAAAATGCACAGTGGAAAAAAAAAAAAAAAGAAACAGCCTCTTCAATAAACGATGTTGGGAAATCTGCATATCTACATGCAGAAGAATAAAATTGGATACATCTCATAGCAAATTAAAAAATCAACCCAAAATGGATTAAAAGATATAAATGTAAAATTTGAAACTGTTAGAAGAAAACATAAGGCAAAGATGACCCAGTATTTTTCTGTACAATAATTTTTTTGAACTTCACCACAAAAACACATGCAACAAAAGCAGAAATAGACAAATCAGATTACATCAAACTAAAAAGCTTCTGCACAGCAAAAGGAACAATTAACAGACCAAAAAGATGACCTACAGATTAAGGAAAAGATATTTGTAAGCCATATATTTAATTAGGGACTAATATCCAAAATATATAAGGAACTCAAGAATTCAATAACAAGAAACTCAAAATGAAATAATTTAAAAAATGGGCAAGGAACCTGAATAGAGACATCTGAAAAGAAAACATATAAATGGCTAACAGGTTTGTGAAAAAACAACATCACTGGTCACTTAGGGAAATGCAAATTAAAACCACAATGAGATATTACCGCACAATAGGTAAAATGGCTATTTTAAAAAAAACTAAAGATAACAAGTATTGGCAAAGATATAGAGAAAAGGAAACTTTTGAACACTATTGATAGGAATGTCAGTGTAGCCATTATGGAAAATTATATGGAGGTTCCTCAAAAACCTAAAAATAGAATTATCACACAATGCAGCAGTTTCACTTCTGGGTATTTACCCAGAAGATTTGAAATTATTTTTTGGAAGAACGTTTACACTCTCAAGTTCATTGCAACATTATTTACAATAGCCAAGTAATGGAATTAACCTAAAGCTTCATAAGCACATAAATGGATAGAGAAAATGTGGTATATATACACATCAGAATATTATTCAGCCTTTAAAAAGAAGAAAATTCTGTCATTTGTGACAACACAGATGAAATTGGACAACGTTATGCAAGTGAAATAAGCCAGGCACAGAAAGGCAAATGCCTCTTATTATTACTTATATGTAGGAACTGAAACAATCATTCTTTGATGCAGAGAGGAGTATGGTGATTACAGAGACTGGAGGTGAGGAGAATACAAAGATGATGGTCAAAGGGTGCAAAGTCTCAGTTAGATAGGGGTATAAATTTGTTTTAGGTTTATTGCACAACATGGTCAATATAGCTGATAATAGCATATTGTACATTTCAAAATATCTTAGAGAATAAAGTTAAAATGTTCTTACCAAAAATATGCAAGTATTTGAGGTGATGAATATGTTAAGTTGCTTGATTTAATGGCTCCACATGTATTTACAAGTCCTAACATCACTTGGTGTTTCATAAATATATACAATTCTAATTTACCAATTTACAGTGAAATAAAAAATTCTAATATGCACATTAATTCCACTGGCAGGAAGATTTTATAACAGAACATGATGTCAGGAGAATAATGTATCTCAGCCACAGCTCATATGGCTACTTTACCTCTCAATCAGCATGATTTTATTTTTTACCCTTTACATGATACATAGACACTTTTTCTCAATTTACCTATTTCATGGTGGTGGCGTCAGGTTGTAGCTTCTCAGGGTTTCAGAATGTGGTATTGTGCCACTTATTCAAACTTAAGTTCCATGTTCTAACTGTTCATTTCTTTCTTTTTTCTTCTCTCTCACATATCCACATAAATTCCTCACATACATCCCTTTTCTCTTGCTCATATTCCTTCTCTTACCCAGAATTTTGCCTAAATCCTACCAATGGCTCAATACTCAGATCAAGTACTATTTCCTCTGACCATTCTTCAGCTGCTGTCTTATTAAGCAAGTAAAGGGACCAGTAGTTGCAGGGCACCATGCTATGGAGACAAAAACGACAACATGTGAATCCTTCCACAAGTCTAAATTCAAGAGCCAGGAATATGAAAAAGCAGATGTAGTAAACTATCACAGAATCTAGACTAAAGGGATTCGGAAACCATAGACTGGACCAAATGATCAATTCAACTTGGTCAAGGTGATATGGTGCAGAAAACACTTCATGGATATGGGACCATGAATCTGACGCTGTATACACAAATATCCCTTATACTCAAGCAGATGTCCATCAAGTGGAATGGATATAAATGACAGTGGGTAGGGATTTTCCTCAAGGAGGAATGTCACGTGTGAAAATACAAGAGCTTGAAGCATCCTGTCTTGTTTGGACCTGCAAGAAGTTGCATGAGATAGACACAGAGGGGTGAGGCAAGAGATAATTTAGGGAAAGTTAAGAGATGCTAAATCCTGATGATTTTCTGTTCATTTAACAGAAGTTAGACATTGTCCTCAAGAAACTAGAGAGCCCCTGAAAGTTTTTAAACAACGAGAGCAAATGAGAAGATACATGTTTTAGAAAAAGCTTTGGAAGAAGCATGGAGGATAGAGGAAGGTGAGGTTGGAGACCAAGTACAGGTTGAAGATTGTATCAGCTCTCAGCATAGAACATAGCTCACATTTTCTACTTTATTTTTTATTTATTTTATTTTTTTTTTGAGACAGAGTTTCGCTCATTACCGAGGCTGGAGTGCAATGGCGCGATCTCGGCTCACCGCAACCTCCGCCTCCTGGGTTCAGGCAATTCTCCTGCCTCAGCCTCCTGAGTAGCTGGGATTACAGGCATGCGCCACCATGCCCAGCTAATGTTTTGTATTTTTAGTAGAGACGGGGTTTCACCATGTTGACCAGGATGGTCTCGATCTCTTGACCTCGTGATCCACCCGCCTCGGCCTCCCAAAGTGGTGGGATTACAGGCTTGAGCCACCGCACCCGGCCCACATTTTCTACTTTAAAGTTCCATTGGGCTGATAGTCAGAACTTTTATTTTGCCGCTTAGTTGTTCTCTTGTTATCACATTTATCAGATTTTCCTCTCTACAACAATATTGAAAACTATTCCTGCCCTGACACACCTTATGGTGTTTTTGGTACCTCTATTTGCTAACCTTCTGCAACAGCCACACACACACGCACAAAAACACACATCTCCTAGGAAAAAGATACAAATAAAGAAGATGGGCAGAAAATGCTTTCAACTGACAGATTCTATAGGCCTCAAGAGGGATTAATAGTACATACCAGTATGAGTGAGGGCAGCAGCAGTGAATGTCACATACACATATAAGCTCTTAAAAGATATTTGAAGGCTAAAGAAACACGCTAGAGAGTTGTAGTGTGTCTGCCTTGTGATTTTTTTTAATCCTTTGGCTATTTAGTCTTTATACCCTAACTTAATTTGAACACTGCATATAAAAATGCCTAGCCACCATCAACTAATATTCTATCTTTGACTTTACTAAGTTTGTGAGATGACTTTTGCCCTGAACACATCACCCTCTATTTTTCCAAGAGAGTGTTTTTGGATACTAATCAAACAGAATTACAGTAAAGGGTATGCATTTTCTAACTTGCAAAGCTGACTGTTTCATTAGACTTCTTATCTGCAAGCACAAATTGGCCTTTGCTGAACTCATCATCTTAATTGAGAAAAGATTGTAATATAGGTGTATAAAAAAAGATATATGCTGTTAAGGTATAATGGAATTTCGTGGATAAGTGGGAGATTAAAGTAAGGGAAAACTCCCTGTAAGGTGTCCCATTCTTGATTTTAAAATTCACGGGGCTGCACACAGCGGCTCATGCCTTTAATCCCAGCACTTTGGGAGGCCAAAGCAGGTGGATCACTTGAACCCAAAAGTTCAAGACAAGACTGCACAATAGAATGAAACTCTGTATCTACAAAATACAAAAATTAGTTGGGCATGATGGTGTATACCTGTGGTCCCAGCACCTTGGGAGGCTAAGGAAGGAGGATCGCTTGAGCCTGGGAGGTCAAGGCTACAGTGAGCCATGATCATGCCACTGCACTCCAGCCTGGATGACAGAGTAAGACCCTGTCTCAAAAAGTAAACTTAAATAAAATTTACGTAACTAAATAACTGTGTGGACTAAGACAAGGCTATGGGCTTCTGCTTTGAAATCAATATTTCCTTAAAGCCAACAACATTTTCCGTTGGCCTTCAAGACACATTACAAAACACTTAAAAATATTTCTGTGTTGTGGTAGTAATAAGCGGAGATCTAAACATTTAAGGTCTTTAAATTTACCTGGATATGTGTGTCTAGGTGCTAGAAATTTTAGATGATTCTGTAATAAACCAACCATTCTATAAGGCTATCTGAATTCTCTGGAAAAGGTGCATGTCTGTTTTCATGAATCTTTTGATAGTCTGCCAAACTATAGTTGGAAGAGTGTATGAGCCAGTGTAGGAGAGAAAGGAACAAGGTGGAACGGATGAAGAAGAAGAAAAGAAAGGAATGAAAGAAATGATTTTCTAAAGTGGAAGAGGTGGACAGTAGCCCCAGTGCCACAGAAAGGTAAATATCAGAGGCAGAGGCAGCAACAGAAAATAAAAACTGGAGCCTGCCCGGGAATCCACAACATGTCTGATTCCCTTCATCTCTGTCCCTGCCCTCTTCTGCTGTGACCTCTTGTACTGCAAAGTTAGAAAATGAAAACTACCTCTCCCAAACTCTCTTGCAGCTGGGGTTTATGAACATGATCTAGGTTCTATTGATCAACATCACTCTTCAAAGACTTGAATTTAGAACCAAACCAAGTGGGGAGCCATGCAGAGGCAGGTCAGGCATGCATTTTTCAGGTAAAAATATCACAGGGGATACCTGGTTCTGGAGCCAGTCAGTCTAATGGTGTCTCCCTTGGCCGTGTGATACTGGAGTCAAACACAGCAGTGACAATCTGAGCCTTGGACTACAGGGAAGTTTAGGAGAATGACTTCCTGATTCCCATGCCTTTTGATTGTGATGGAGATAGGGCTTGCTTCCTAGGATCTGATTCTCTGTTTTGAATCTCTTACTGCTTCTGTTATCCCTTACTTACAGGTGATTGATAAGTGCCATTGTTACTTAATGGCCCTGAAGAATCCTTGGTGGGGGTGGGGTGGAGGGGGGATCTGGACAGTAACTACCTTACAAAATAAAACTTTTACCTTGTGATTATCAGTGTACAGTAGGCATGAAGATTATACATACTACATCAGTATTGGTAGATATAGTCAACTCTACTATTCAAAGGCCAACTCCTCTTATCATCAGCTTTCCTGTCTTGAGCTTGTAATAGGGGATTAAGAAAAACCAAAACTTTTGAACCAAGCAACTGATAATGCTCATAGGTCCTCATCTGGTGAGCATTCAGGGTATCACTGACTGCTAGTGAACATAAATTTGAGCAAATTTAGTTTTATGATTTCTTATTATATTGATCAGAAACTGGATGATCCAGCATATGGTATGTAGGGAAAGACTGACAAACACAAGCGCAAAAGAAGTAGAAAACTAATATATCACAAAAGAGACAGGGAAACAATCCCAAAAATATAATCGAAAAATAATACAGACACAAAAATAGATCATACACAAACACAAAATATATTGATATTATTTTGGAGTTTAAAGACTTACAATTCAAAGTCTTACAATGCAATGGATGAAAACAACTTACTCCATAAATAATGTCAGATAAAGTGTAGTAATTTCCTCAAAATAGATAAAGGAAATATATAAGAAATGCAAACAACTCCACAGACAAAAAATCTAATAATCCAATCAAAAAAAGGACAAAAGATTTAAATAGACATTTCTCAAAAGAAAATATACAACTGGCAAACAGGCATACGAAGAGGTGGTCAACATTGTTGATTATCAGAGAAATAATGCAAGTCAAAACTACAATGATATGTCATCTCACCCCAATTAAAATGGCTTATGGCCAAAAGCCAGGTAATAACAAATGCTAGCCAGGATATGGAAAAAAGGAACCCTCACACACTGTTGGTGCAATGTAAATGGGTACAACTACTGTGGATAACAGTTTGGAGGTTCCTCAAAAAGCTAAAAATTGAGCTACCATGTGATCCAGCATTCCCACTGCTGGGTATATACCCAAAAGAAAGGAAATAAGTATATCGCAGAGACGTCTGCACTCCTGTATTTGTTGCAGCATTGTTCATGGTAGATAAGATTTGGAAGCAACCTGTGTTCCTCAACAGATGAACAGATAAGGAAAATGTGGTACATATATACAGTGGAGTACTATTCAGCCATAAATATGAATGAGATCCAGTCACTTGCAACAACATGGATGGAACTGGAAATCATTAAGTGAAACAAGCCAGACACAGAAAGACAAACATCACATGTGCTCACCTATTTGTGGAATCTAAAAACCAAAACAATTGAACTCATGGACATAGAGAATGGAAGGATTGTTACCAGAGGCTGGAAAGGACAGTGAGGGGCTAGGGTGTCGGGGAGGTGGAGATGGTTAATCAGTTAGAAGGACTGAATAAGTCTTATTTGATAGTACAGCAGGTGACTGTAGTCAACACTAACTTAATTGTATGTTTTAAAGAGTGTAATTGGATTGTTTGTAACTCAAAGAATAAATGCTTGAGGGAATAGATACCCCATTCTCCATGATGTGCTTACTTTATATTACATGCCTGTATTGAAACATGTCATGTACCCCATAAACATATATACCTACTATGTACCCACAAAAATAAAAAATAAAATAAAATGTAAGCAAATAAACACTTGCAGATAGAATCAAATGTGAGTTCTCCCACCATGTGTAACTCATCAAGAGAAGTTGGACTAACACTAAAAGATCTTAAGAAAGAATTCTCTAATTGTGTAAATAGGAAATAATGAAAACCCTTCCGGAATTAGCTTAGAAGATTGTGTGGCATAGGCACATATTTGTTGAGTGTACTTCTTTTTATGGTCATGTGACAATAAATTATAAGCCACATTAAAATGTTTCCACCACTTTTTCACACAGGCTACTCAACATAGTTACTAAATCAAATTTGCGAGGTTTAACCACCTTGCCTTTCCTGGCTTTAAGGCAGGATCCAAGAACACAGCCCTTGCATGAATCCATGATATCAATTATTGAATAGGTTGTCATTTTTTAATGCCCTTTTCTCTGAATCCAAAGAGAAGCATACGCCAGGCATGATAGCTCAGGCATGTAATCTGAGCACTTTGGGAATCGGAGGCAGGGGGATCGCTTGAGCCCAGGAGTTCAAGACCAGCCTGGGCAAGAAGGCAAGACCTCCCTCTCAATAAAAAAATAAAAAATTAGCCAGGTGTGGTGGCATGAGCCTGTAGTCTCTGCCATTCAGGAGTTGGAGGCAGGAGGATCCCTTGAGCCCAGGAGTTCAAGGCTGCAATGAGCTATGATCACCCCGCTCCACTCCAGCCTGGGTAACAAAGCAAGACCTGTCTCTAAAAGAAAGAGAGAGACAGAGAGAGAAAGAGAAAGAGAAGCATAGATAGATGATAGATAGATAGATAGATAGATGATAGATAGAAAAAAGAAACAAAGAAAGGGAAAGAAAGAAAGAGTTCTCCAAGGCATCTTATTAAATGAAAAACCAGTTTGCAAAATAATTCATAGGGTATAATCCCCATGTGTTAAAATGCATCAAAAGTGAGTGAAAGACTACAAGGATGCCTAATGAATGTTTAATAGCAATGCTCCTGGGAAGCGACTTTAGGATGGAGAATATATGAAATGAGGGGATAAAGGAGTACAGTGAGGAAGTGCCAGAAGGCTGGAATCATTTTTGACTCCCTGTCCGCCCAGATCTAAATCAATCACTGAGTTCTTTCAATATGGCCTTCTTCCTAACTTTTGAATTTGTCTATTTTGAGAAATGATCATCCTCACGTAACTTTCCCTAGTGTGGGCAACAGAAGATTATGCAGCAGCATTTCACAGAATTGGAGAAATGACAAACTATGCAATAAAAGAGCTTTGACCATTGCCTATGAATTTGATATAAAAGACAGGAACCTCCGACTTTACGTCATAAACAGCATACACATCTGTGACTTCAGCTTCTAAGTGGTCTCACTGCTTCTACTTCTGTTCACCTGCACATCCCAGTGCAACCTGAAATCCATGCTAATGCCTGAGCCATAATTATTTTTCAATTTTTAACTTCTACAATTATGTATTATACAATTATATATTATGCATAACCCTATTTTCAGTGTAGAATATTCAGAAGATGTTGAATTATTCAACTATTTCCTTTATGGACCTCCCACGTCACATCCCCACACATTCTCCCTCCTAAATTCCATTCTCTTCCCTAGGGGTACTGTAAATGTTTTATTGTGCAACTCTCATCTCTTTTCTGTGCTGCTGCTGCTTTTTTTTTTTCCTCAAGACGGAGTCTTGCTCTGTCATCAGACTGGAGAGCAATGGCGAGATCTTAGCTCACTGCAACCCCCGCCTCCTGGGTTCCAGCAATTCTCCTGTCTCAGCCTCTTGACTAGCTGGGATTACAGGCTTGTGTCACCACACAAGACTAATTTTTGTATTTTTAGTAGAGACCAGGTTTCACCATGTTGCTCAGGCTGGTCTCAAACATCTGACCTTAAGTGATCTGCTCATCTCGGCCTCCGAAAGTGCTGGGATTACGGGTGTAAGCCATTGCTCCCAGGCAGTTTTTCATTCCTTAATAGTGTCTTTCAAAGAGCAGCCTTTAAAATTTTGATTCATTTCAATTTAGTACTTTGTTCATGTATGATTAATGCTTTTTCTCATACTAATTTTTGAGGACACTGATCTATAGTCTCTCTTCTTCTCAAAGCTCCTAGCTGAACCATACTGTGAACCAGCACACCTCTCCCATTTCCATTCCTCCTCATTCTGTGACATCATTGTTCTCAAAACTCTCTGAAAGATAACTTCCAAAAAAGTGAACTCAATAGGAACTTTTAAATTAAAAAGTCCCCTGTGCACTCTGCCAGCGTTTGGTAATTATTGTGTTTAGAGAACAGCACAGTCTGTCTTTGTTTCCTGTTGTTCATATTCTTCAGAGACACACACTTCTTTCTACCTTGAAAAAATTCCCAACAGTGCCAAGCTCAAGGCCATGATTTAATATCTTCATAATTTTGAAATTCCTGTGAAGAGGGAAGGGAAAGATTGGGATAATCCTTGTGAACTCCTTAGGTTTTCTCTCTTTTTTCCCCAATGGTCTGCATTTAGGAACAATCATCTGCAGATCTTACAACATTTGACAGAAAGGCATGAAGGCCATTATCTTCCATGAGAAAAAGCAGACACAAGACTAAGGCACCTTGCCTAAGGCCACTGAGAAGTGCTTGGAACAGAAGCCAATCCCCTATCAGGAGATCCCAGTTGCCTCTGAAATTCCACGATCAGAACAGGCAGAACACAAATAGAAACCCACTGAGGAGAGGAAATGTTTTCCCACAAAAGCAATTTCCTCCAATTTGTATTTCAGCAACAAATTTGTTTCCAGTTTCAGATGCCGCTATTCAAAAGTGACCTGTTGCCTTTTGACTATAATAGAACCTCTCTCATTCTTCAATGATTTGCTTGTAAATATTTATCAATACGGTTTGGCCCTTCGCCCCCTTTCTCTGACTTTATTGTAGTGAGCCCCCAGCACTGCCAACATTTCTCAAGCCTTTGTTACTGTTATGTCTTTCACGTGGCTCTGTGCGTTTTCTCCTCTGGTCGATGAGGTGCTATAAACATTTACAACTGAACTGTCAACATGTATAAATAAAGAACTGTAAATTTTTACAGTTCAGTGCCCTTTATTACGCTTTTATGCTCTTGCATGGATTCAGAAGATTTGCTTTATCTCCAGAAACTGAAGCAATAGATTAGATTACTTTAAATGTTACTTAGTGCCAGTTGCACAAACGTCCTGAAATGGACCCATTCCTATAGTTAGATGTGTTTTCTCTTCAGTTAGAATCTGGTTTATTACTTACAGAAACAAAGACTTGCTTACAATTTCAGTCATCCTATCATTGCCAACTCCAGTTGTCTAAGGCGGTAGTTCCAAAACTTATAGTAAGTTTCAGAATTTCCCAGAGAACTTGAGACAAAGGTGACCGAGCTCCGCCACCAGAGTTTCTGACTTGCAAAGTCTGCGAGTCATGCTGGAAATTTGCATTTCTAACAACATCTCTGGCGATGTTGACTTTGCTCATCCAGGAACCCGATTTGGTTCTTCCCTTTGAAGAACGAAGGATACTTCTTTTTAGTTTGGATTTCCAGCAAATGATCACCTTATTCCTCTATGCTGAGCTATGCAGAATCTTTAGGTTTTGTCTTCACGGCATGCAGGATTTGACTCGGGTAAAATTGGAGAATAAGCAACTCTCACACAGGGACAAAGACACGCCTCAAGGCAGCAGGGGTCCCAGTAGGCAGCTTGCCCAGTCTCAGTGGCTCCCAGGAGTGCTGGGCCTCTGATCTTTGGGGGAGGCCTCAGGAGAACATTCTCATTTGTTCTTTGCTTCATCCACATCACCACCTCTTCCTAGCCAGCTACTTTTGTAACTTTCCTTGCAGGGATATGTGAATCAGGAAGAATGACTTCTCATTCTGGTTCACCCTCTACAGCCTCACCTGTTAAAGAGACCTCCAGATTTACCCACACTGCAGGACTCAGCTCAAATCTTGCCCTTTCACCCCCCTTACACCCTAGAATTTTCAGCTGTTCTTTATGGTCTGAGCACATCTGATGACGTATCTCACTTAGCATGTTGTCCTGTGATTTTCTGGTTAAAGATTCATCTCTTTAAAATGCAGCGCTCTTCTAAACAGACCAGTGCCCTCTTTAAGTCTATCACTCTGGGAGGTTACAGTCAATTGATTAAGGAAAGAGGGCAAGATGGAAAGGAGGAGGAAGAGGAAAGGAAGTTCTGCTTTCAGAAAATGCTATGCATTCTTTGAGGAGGGGGATAATATGGTCTTTGGGTGTAAAGGTGGTGGGGGTACTGTGACAACCTAAAAGGTTGACCCTCACAGCATCAGCAATGGAATCAGCCCTGGGAGCAGTGTTGCCTTAGATCAAGGACCTGGATCCAGCCCAACCAGAGAGGAAGACTGATATCGTAAGAATGCAGAGGTGTCCTTGTGCCTCTTATGGCTTTCTGGCACAGATGGTGTTAGACCATGACAGTGGCTAGGAACTCTTTAGGGGGGACTGTTATTAGAGACTGAAGGGCTTTGAGACTCAGGAAGGACATGGGGTAAGATAAAAACCAAGGCAGAAACAAAATTGGCAAATAAAGTTAAAAAAATACTCATGATTGGCTCATGCCATGCCAGGCACTGTTCCAGGAGTTAGGTGTACAATGGTATTGGTTGGTTAAATTGAGGGTTATATAATAAAATAATATTTATTTATCTCTTCATCATATATGAATAGTATTTGCTTTTCCTCAACATAAGCACAAAAATTATAGATTATTATCTCATTTATCTTTAATAGTATGCAATACATAAAAACTGAATTCATAAAGTACAATATATGTTTTTTTTACTGCTTCCAAAAATATTTTAAAATATTTCTCTCATACAACCACTTAAGAAGACAGTTTGGCAGTCATTCTAAAACTAAACATAGTCTTTCCATACAACCCAACAATCATGCGCCTAAGTATTTACCAAAATGAGTTGAAAATATATGTCCACATAAAAACCTGCACACAAATGTTCATAGAAGCTTTATTCGCAATTGCTAAATTGGTAAATGAACAAAATGGCATCCATACAACGGAATGTTATTCAGTGCTTTTTAAAAATGAGCTATCAAGCCACAAAAAGACATGGACGAATCTTAAATGAAAATTGGGAAGTGAAAGAAGACAGCTTGAAAGGCTGCCTACGGTAATGATTCTAATTATGTGACATACTGGAAGAGGCAAAACTATTGAGACAGTAAAAAGATCAGTGGTTGCCAGGAGTATGGGGGGAGAGAGGAATGAATAGGTGTGGTAGAGAAGATTTTTAGAATAGTGAAACTATTCTGTCTGATAATGTAATGGTGGACACCTGTCATTATGCAATTGACAAACCCCATGGTATATAAACACGAAGAGTGAACCCTAATGTAAACTGCAGACTTCAGTTAATAATGGCTTATCAATATTGGCTTGTTAACTTGACAAACGTACCATAATAATCCAAACTGTTAATAATAGAGGAGGTGTATGGGAACTTTCTGTACTTTGTGTGCAATTTTTCTTAAAACTTCTCTAAAAAATAAAATATAAAATATGTCTTGGGACAAAAAATGTCCCTAATTTTGTGCCATTACTTTGTCAAAACATCTAGCAACCCATATTTTTCCCAGTTTCCAATGCCTTGTTTTTTTAAAAAAAACTGCCTTTTTATTGTGTAACTATCTATTGACAGAATATATTTCATTTCCCTTCCCCTAAGTGAAAGAAGATTATATTTAATGCTGATTTCATGAAGACCTATGAAGAAGTCAATTCTATGAAATAAAACTCATTCTGAATGAATTTATTACAAACTGAGAGGAGAATGAGTTAGAAATTCACACTGCATACCATTCTTAGAGAATTTGGTCTATATAAATTCAGTTTTGGCTGGTAGCCATTAGGGGCTTTTGAACTAGCATATCTTGAGAAATGTTCTAACTTCTTTGGTGGCATGAAGATGGAAGAAAAACATAATAGAATGAGTTTTTCTTTAACAAATCTTCATGTAAAAGGGTTTAGAAAGTCTGGTTTCAAGATGATTGAGGAGATATAAGACTGCTACTTAGCTTTTTGTTTTGTAGTAATGGTTTTACAAAATGTCAAGTTGACAGTCAGTTACAAGAAAGCCTCTATAATAATGAAGCCCATTTTTATAGCACTTTTAACTTGCAAAGGTGCTTTTCATATATAATCTAATGTGATATTCACAATCATCTCAGGAAAATTGTAGATTTATTTTATTTTTATTTTTTGAGACAGAGTTTTGCTGTATCACCCAGACTGGAGTGCAGTGGCATGATTTCAGCTCACTGTAATCTCCACCTCCCAGGTTCAAGCGATCCTCCCACTTCAGCCTCCCAACTAGCTGGGATACCACGCATGCACCACCAAAACCAGCTAATTTTTTTTGTATTTTTAGTACAGGCAGGGTTTTACTATGTTACCCAGACTGGTCTCGAACTCCTGGCCTCAAGTGATCCACGCTCCTCAGCTTCCCAAAGTGCTGAGATTACAAACATGAACCACCGTGTTTTACCAAGTTTTTTTTTTTTTTTTTTTTGAGATAAGGACTTGCTCTGATGCCCAGGACCACAGGTGTACACCACCATGCTCAGCTAATTTTTTAAAAAATGTTTTTGTAGAGATAGAGTCTCTCTGGTTGGGCAGGCTGGACTCAAATTCCTGACCTCAAGGGATCCTCCCACCTCAGCCTCCCAAAGCATTAGGATTACAAGTGTGCAGCCCTGCACCCAGCCTATTCTAGCTTCTTTCTCATAATCCTGATTTTGGTAGATGGTTCTGCTACCCTCCAAAACCAAACTTAGGTAGATAGTCATGTCTTTTCCTAAAGCCACCAAAAATGAACCCTCTGCTAACTCTCAGTCCAAGGTTATTATGAAGATTTCTTACAATAAATGCATCCTATTTTTTTCCTTTCTGTCTCTGGCAAAAATCATATCTGCATATCAAATGCTTGAATTAAAAAAGAAAAAACCTTGTTTCTCATATGTTATAACCAGAGATGAACATAATGTTCAGTGAAAGTAAATATAATCAATCAGAAAAATGTGTCTCTCAAAAGAAAACATAAACTCTTTGGTCAGACATTGTTTCTCCCATTGCACTGTTTTGTGTTTTGAAAGTGAATATAAATGTGTGTCCTCCTGTGTGTTTCCATGTGTACGCATGTTCTCCACTTTAGGGGTGTCTCTCCTTGAGTCAGTGGCTCAGGAAAAGATACAAATGCAACATTGGTCAAACTGATAGGATGTTAAAGAGTCCACACATTGAGCTCATTTCTGGGAGCTTTATTGGACAATATATTTTCTGTACTGGCTACAACGTGGAGTTACCATCAAATTCTGTGGACACAATTGATGCCTTTTAGAGGCCAGCAGTCTAAATCCATGAGATTCGTTTTTAAAGTGATGGCAAATCCTCTCATCCTTTTGGATTTGGTCATTCTCCAGGGGGTGAAATTTAACCTGTCTCTTTCAGTGTGAAACTTTCTGAGCTTACAATTGTTAGGCCTTAGACTACCCAGAAATGGAGCAGAATCACTCTGATTCCAATCTTGCAGACCTGTCTGAGCTTTCTCTTTTTCTGGTCGATGTTAGGGAGGGTGCTTGTTCTTAAAGTTTCTACCTTTTAGTTCATAGTTGTACATACACATTAGAAATCCACATATTTTTTAACACAAAAATATTTACAGTTAAGGATGTCGTGTTATATAAAGATCAATTTTACATTTTTTTCCCCCGACTTATTTCATATGGAGGGAAAACAAAATGTTGACTCATTCCTGCCTCTTTCTAGGCATGTCACATTCCATATAATCATTCATGGGTAAAAATATTAAAATACCACTAAGTCCATTACAGCTTAATTTTTTTTGCTAACAAAGCAAAATTATCTGTGGTGTACTAAAATCATGAAAATGCTTTGTGTTACCCTGATCAGTTCCCTATTACTTCAATAAGCATCTCTTTAAAACCTCAGGGATATTCTGTCCCTCTTCCCTTCCAGAAAAGCTGATTCTGGAAGGCCATTCCGGGTCTGCAGGGCTGGTTGGGTGCCTTCTGTCATTGAGGTTCCTAGAATCCACTACCCTAGAGGCTCCTGGAATCCACTGCCACTTTTAGAGAAAGTTGATCTTTGAAAGAAAACTCTTCTAAGCTAGCAACTGAGCCCGCGTGTGAGGGAGGCTGGGAAATTGCTGGGGGATGCAAGCAAGCAGTTAACATAGAGTTTTTCTCTTAAGATACTGACAGGCAGTGAAAGAGAAACACACACTCCCCACTAACTCCAGTACAAGAGGGGGAATCACCACTTCTTCTAAAAATAATGTCAACATACACAGAAGAGGAGATGATTATTTTTGACCCAGGTAGGATGGAGTGAGGTGACATTTTTGTCTGGCAAGATTTACATTTTCCCTTCTTGGCAAGTGAGATTGGTGCTAGAGGTATCAGCACATTCTAGTGGTCAAAAAGAAGCAAGAACACAGATCTCCACTTATAATTCCCTAATGACTAATAGTGAGAAGCTTTTCTTCGACAAGGGAAAAAAAAAACACTCTCCAATATAAAGAAAGAAAATCTCATGCCGCATGGTTATATAGATTCCAATCATCCTTTTAAAAAAAAATTATGTCTGCAGCGGCATTTACATCTAGTGGAAAAGTCTTCTTTCTTGAGGACTTCCTGAAGGTGATGGAAGCCTCGCACCTGTGTATTGGTGCCATGGGGTGCTTCTGTCTAGAGCCTGTGTATTTCTAGAGGCCCTTCTGACAGCTTTCCCTGGATCCTTCTCACAGGCCTTACCCAGGATTGAGTTGCCACTGCGGGAAATCACAAATGTAAATTATTGTTACTGTTGTTGCTGTTACATTTAGTCTTAACTGATACCAGTACTGATTATTCTCTTGCATCAGTGTGGTGTTGAATTGCAGTTTAGGAGTCTACCACTCTCTGAGGTTATTCAGCCCAATTTCTGAAAAGACTGAGCAGGCCTCATTCCAGGGTGATTCCTCCCAAACTACAAGAAGCAGCATGCAGACCTTTGGGAGATGGGGCGGCGTTTGTCTCTTTACATCATTATAAAACAAAGAATAATTTAGCCTGTCCCCATTGTCCTAATCTGAGGGACAGAATTGGCTCCAGTAACACTAGCTATCATTTCTAAAAATTGAGGCAAGTATATATTTATATCAACTTCTTCTAGAATTAGCCCTGTTTAGTCTTTATTAAAAACTGCCATAAAAATTGTAATATAAAGGGAAGAGAAGGAGTAAGATTCACAGTATCTGTCTTTAAATTAAAAATCTTCACTGAAAGAGAGAGCAGTTATTCTGCACAACTCCTCAGACAGCCAAACTTCAATGCAAGGAAGACCCTTTAAAAATTAAAGCTGCTAAAAATGGAAGTGGACTCCTTACCACTGGGGGCATCATGCTGCAAATTACACATCTATCCAGAATAATGGACGGTAGAGGACATGCATACTTTAGTTAGATAAGAATATTGGAGAAGACAGTATCTAAGGTTGCTTTCAATTTTGGTATTCTGTGATGCGATAGAAAAGTAACCACAGGTATAATGTAGATTAAATAGAATAAATTAAAACCAACATGATAAATTCCTCTCTAAACCCAAGACTAGGGGTTAGAGAAGGCAAGCAGAGCATATTGAACAAGTGTGATTTTAAGTAGATTTAAAGGACCCTTATTGGGTCCTTGCCCAATAAGGAGCAGGTTGAGTAGGAAGAATTAAGGAGTGGTGTTTTATTGACATTTATTCCTTCTCTAGAAATTATATTACGTAGGTGAAAGTAAGACACTGAACACTGCAGAATCTTCCCTCTCGTCAGTTTTTTAAAAAGTATGATCTACGTATAAATGTCTCTGTGCATACATATATAGAAAATGACTAATGGCAGGAGTCGCACTAATGGGTTGGCCCATTTAATGGTTAATTTGTTTTTGGAAACTTCCATAAGAACCCTCTAAAAAGCACTCCAGAAATAGAACAACACCACTTGGGATAAGGGCATTTAAACTGTGTAATTATTTGTTCCATGTCTAGAAAATATTATAAATCTCCTCTTTCTCCCCGTTAGAGGGAAGCTGCAGGAAGATTTTGCAAGCATACCCAGATAAAATCCCCTCTATAGTCACTTATGTGCACTGCTCTATAACATTGGAGGGAATTCAGTTTTATGTCTGCAGAGCTGCTGTTGCCAGGGAAACAGAGGTCCTCATAGGAATGCAACTGAATTAAGTCCCAGTGTGCCATTTACTGGGTCTTTTCACTTGTCTACAACATACATGAATCTCTTTATAGCTAAGCAATTTATCTTCCTCATCTGCATCCATTGCACACACAGCTTTGTCAGCAAGGTCCAGACAGAAGACAGGGCCTACTTACCTAGTTAGGACTGTGGGTGACAAGAGAGAAAGCAAAGAGAGAGAGTAGACCATCCCACCCTTTGCCAAGAGCAGATGGTATGAATGGGCCCTTTCCACTGAGTGCCTTCTGATAAGGAGTTCTCCAGAGACAAAGGAGCTTCACTGTTGTTCCTCATAGGTATGCATTTCATCTTCTAGTAAGGCATTACCCTTTCTCATGACTCAGGTGAATTCAACATGGGCCACTTTGCAACTAGAATTGACACAAGCTGCGGCCATTTGTCTGAACGCTCCGGCTCTCAGCTTTTACTGGAAGGTCTACCAGAAGCAACCTAAATTCTTTTTTTTTTTTTTTTTGAGACGGAGTTTCGCTCTTGCTACCCAGGCTGGAGTGCAATGGCGCGATCTCGGCTCACCGCAACGTCCGTCTCCTGGGTTCAGGCAATTCTCCTGCCTCAGCCTCCTGAGTCGCTGGGATTACAGGCACACGCCACCATGCCCAGCTAACTTTTTGTATTTTTAGTAGAGACGGGGTCCTAAATTCTTATTGTAATTTCAGCTTTGTTCCAACTCCAACAAGTTACCTGAGTGATTTCTAGAGAGTATGTGAGCTATTGCAGAGTAGATCTGAGCTGTTTTAAGTTTGACCAAAGTCCTAGTGAGGTAAGTGCCCCATTTGTACAATCCTGAGTTCGTATGTATCAATAATCCAGCAGACCAATATTTGTGTGTAGATTAGTGCCTTTCAAGGAGCCAGCTATATCCAATCTTTGTTTTATTGGTTGTAAGTCTACCTGACATTTTTAGTCCCAATATACAGGATGATGCAGAAAATATGCTGATGTGGTCACTCAAGAAAAATTGGGAACATGGGAATTTACTAGTGTTTTATTTAGTAAGACAGAAAAGAATGTGGTGAGTGCGTATTTATGAAGGCTCATTTATGTACGATTTAGTTTTTGAGTAAAGATCTTAAAGCTTAACTCTCCAGAAAGCTTCATGCCCTTTCTCTTCTCTATTATTGTATTTCTACTCTGCATGATATTAACATTTCCAGATTTTTAACTCGGCTTAGCATTTATCTAAGGTATATCTTCTGCCTTATGTAATACTTGTGAACTGGTCTCTTGAGGGTTTTTCTTTTCACTCATTATTCTGATTACCTTTACATTGCATTTGCAAAAAATATTTCAGGACACATTTTTGGCATTTCCTTGCTAATGTCTTGCTTGAAAATAGCATATTCTCAAATGAAACCCATTTTTCTTCACGAAGCATAGAAGAGTTATTTACCTATTCTGATAGGCTAATTCAGGTTTGGTTGTGTTAAAGTGGCTCGTGCGATCAAGGATTTACATATGCTGATTTACTCTGAATGCTGATCCCTTATTCTTAAAGCTGAGGCTGTTTGCCCAAGTCATTTAACAACTCCAAAATGATTGTTTAAAGCAAGACAATGTGCTTATGTGGTGGTGTGTGCAAAGCCCTAACCTAGAAGACTGACACTTAAGACTTGACAGAAACATTCCTTTTACAGCAAAGCAAACAGTTTTTTCTTCTCCTAGATAAGGTAGAGCCCCCTTTTTTAAAAAAATTAATCCATATGGTTTGTTCTCTTGCATAGGAAAACACTAAAGACAACAATTTTCCAGATCTCTTCCTCCAAGTTTTCATTATCAATAAATGCTTGTGATATCAGCTGAGATTTTTTAGCCCACACATCCGGCTTGTATCTTAATTGCAATAACTTCTTGTCACAAACAGCCAATGTAGTGATGTATGGAAAAACTGGATTTTTTTCCTCCTCACTGGAGTCTGCCCCTACCCCCACCTCCAGCCCCCTCTGCCTTTCCCCCATTCCCAACCTCACTGAGCCCAGAAAGTCTTTCAGCATTCCTGGAAAGTTACATAAGACACCAGAAGTAGATAACATTGTATGTTTCCAGTTTAAAATGCAGAATGTTTATGCCTGTAAGGAGAGAAGAATGAAAGAATGTCCCTTTCGGAAATCATATCTGAAATGACTGGGGGGCTGACAAGTGCTTCCCTTACAGTAAAAATAATGTTTAAGGACTTGAAGTGTTCTTTACTACCTAGTAAATAGCAAGTTCTTTGTTCCTTAAGTATAAATTCTAAGCACCTAAAAGCCCATAGTACAGCCGGCTAGGCTGAGCATTCCAAGTTCTTATTTGAGGCAAGGCAATAGAAGTGAAATTTTATTTTTTATTTTATTCTATGAGTTTATTTATTCATTTATTTATTTAGAGATGGGGATCTCACTCTGTTGCCCAGGGTGGTGTACAGTGGTGAGATTATAGATCACTGTAACCTTGAACTCCTACCTATCAATTCAATTGATCCTACTACCTCAGCCTCCTGAGTAGCTGGGACTACAGGCATATGCCAAAACACCTGGCTAATTTTTTTTTTTTTTTTTTTGAGACGGAGTCCTGCTCTGTCGCCTAGGCTGGAGTGCAATGGCACGATCTCAGCTCACTGCAACCTCCTGGGTTCAAGCAATTCTCCTGCCTCAGCCTCCTGAGTAGCTGGGATTACTGGCATGAGCCACCATGCCCGGCTAATTTTTGTATTTTTTAAGTAGAGATGGGGTTTCACCATGTTGGCCAGGCTGGTCTCGAACTCTTGACTTCTGGTCTTGAACTCTTGACCTAAGGTGATCCACCTGCCTCGGCCTCCTAAAGTGCTGGGATTACAGGCGTGAGCCACTGCACCCAGCCTTTTTTTTTTTTTTTCTTTGTGATACAGGGTCTCACTGTTGCCCACACTGGTCTCAAACTCCTGGCATCAAGTGATCCTCCCACTTTGGCCTCGCAAAGGATTACAGGTGTGAGCTACCGCTCCAGCCCCAGTCTTCTTTTAAGGTATGGAGGGGAAAAGTTTGAGGGGTCTTGGCATGGCATGAAAGAAAGGCAAGCCAGGTTCCACTGCTAGCCTCTGATTACCCCTGAAGTGCCCAACTCACTGCTAAGGAGAGTTCAGTCTTCCCAAACCCAGAGTCTCAATCACATGGACCTCTTCTGTTTGGTGTGGGACAAGCCTTAGGAGAACAGAAGCAACTGTGTTACAATTTGGAAGAGGAGAACATTTACTTAGAAAATGGAAGCACTGAAAACAGAAGTTTGATGGATAAACATATTTGCCCAAATCAACATACCACACAGAATTGGCTCTTCCGTGGCCTCCTGACCTTGCCCTTCCCTTCGGTGAGGTCAGCAGCAGAGACACGCAGCACCGTGGCTGGTTCCAACACACTGTAGCAGTCTCCAAGGCAACACTGGCTGAAGGTCATTTCGGTGCTGCCCAATTTCCAGGAAGCAGCTTTTCTCTGTGGTCTGGCATCAGGGTGGAAAGTTTAACATGAGCGCAGGGGAAGAAGCTGGTTGGTTTCTGCAGACTCTGCATTCTTTTCTCTGGTGGGTCAGGTTTATGAGCAAGGATTGGCTCCCACCTAGAAAGTAAATATTTTTGAAAGCTTTGTAGAGTGCAGACATGACCTTTGCCCAATGGACTTACCACCCATCTAGATAAGTAGCAACCAAAGGAAGATGCTCAAGCATCTCTGCTCCTTTCCTCAGAAGGGGAAGCAACTTAAGAAATGGAATGAATTAAGTAGAAATGAAAAAAACAAAAGCGTTTAGGGCAGTTTCTTCCCCCTGTCCCTATTAGCTCCTTATCATTTCTTTGTGATATTGCTGATTCTATTTTACTTTTTGAAACAGAATTATGCTACAGGAGGAGTCCGGGTCTGCTGACTACAACTGAAATAAAATCCAGCGTTTAACAATGACGCTCCTCACAGCAATGACTCCTCTTTATTTTAAATATTGTCCCAGCCAGTTCTTTCTTGTACAAGTCCTTTTACTTAATATCATTGATGATATTGATTCTAATGGGCATTCATTGAAAGTTGATGGAATCCCTACTAAGCACCAGGCACTGTGCTAAGACCTGAAACAAGAAAACAAGCAATTACACTACAGCGTGTAAGTGCTATGGCGAGTCAGGAGGAAGTAAAGTGACCCAATCTGAGGGACAGCCCAGTGTGATGGCCTTGAAGAGATGATCTTGAGCACCAGCTAACCTGGAAGGATCCTTAACCCAGCACAACCCTTCATCTCTCTCCCTCTCTCTCTCTTATTTTTTCTATCCAAGCATTTTATGAATTGCCTCCTGGCTAAAAGTGACTGCATAAGTCACTTTTATGTGTTTTATGTCTAGATAAACCCAAGGGTAAAAAGGGCAAAATATAGAACCACTTTACAAACAAGACCCTGTGTCCTATGGCTTCCATGCCTCAACACAGTGGCACACACGAAGAAAGATTCCCACATGAGGCCTTCAGTTGTAGTTGTTTACTATCCTAATGAACCAAATAACTGAAGCCGTTTAAACTGTTCTTAAGAAATAATCACTCACTGTAAGAAACTTCCACAGGAAACCCAAACAATTTTATTATACCCGGAAGATCAAGGTAGAATGAAGAGACCTGGGGAGTGGAAAGCCAGTGGTGATGTCTCTCATCCTAGTGATTTACAACAATCCCCACAAATGTGGCATCCAAATGACAGAAGCTAGAAAGGCTCTCTGGAGACTATTTCACACTTAACATTGGCAGTGAAGAGCCCCAAATCCAAGGAAACCAGCTGACCTAAGTAAAATCAGCCCTCAACAAACAATAGCTCATAGCCCTTCATGACCACTTTTGGATAGGTGTTATCCCATTTTACAGATAAGGAAATTAAGGTTTAAAGAGATAAAGCTGCTTGAACAAGATCATCCCAAATCACCTTTTACTGGTTGCAAAGCCTGGCAACAGACACTGCAATTCTTTTTCATATCTGGAGTTTATTTATGTCAGACGCACAGCTTCCAAAATGGAATGACACCTAAGGCTACCCCAGGTTCTAACCCTTAACCATAATGTAATATTGTATAAAATTAAGGAATTTCTTGACATAAATTATATTTTATAGAAGTAGTTGGCAAACTACTGCTCACAGTCCAAATCCAGTCCTCTACCTGCGTTTTCAAATAAAATTTCATTGAACATGCTCATTTATTTATGTATTATTTGTGGTTACTTTCAAGCTGCAATGGCAAGGTTAAATAGCTGCAGCAGAGAGCACAGGTCTTGAAAAGGTGAAATTATCCACTACCTGGCCCTTTACAGAATAGTATAAAAGTATTACTATAAAATGAATTTATCAATCTATATATTACACTCACTCAATAATTTCCAATGCTTCACATATTAACCCTGAGGCTACTTGCAACTTCCAAATGTATCATCTAAATGATAAAAGACTCAAGTCTACTTCATGCAGTTTTAGGGATAAGTATATTTTATATCATTCAAATCTACTTTAGGTGAACTTAGCACAATTCTCTTAGCTAAAACATTCTGTTCTCCAAACATCCTGGATAATAAAAATCTTAATGTGACGGTACTCTTCAATCTTTGGCATTTAACTCAAATTGTTACAGTTAAAAGCTACATACTGGTTATGAAATTTACAATTTGTTCGCATTTAAACATGGTTTTAGGTTTTAATTTTGTTTTCTAATCTCCCACCTATGCAATTTCATTTCTTTGCTTGCTGTGGTTCTGCAGTAAGTACTGTATCTCTTCTTCTTTTTGTTCTTTTTTAATTTTTTTGAGATGGAGTCTCACTCTGTCACCCAGGCTAGAGTGCAGTGGAGCAATCTCGGCTCACTGCAACCTCTACCTCCCAGTTTCAAGCGATTCTCCTGCCTCAGGCTCCCAAGTATCTGGGATTATACGTGCCCGCCACCATGCCCAGCTGAGTTTTTGTATTTTTAGTAGAGATGGGGTTGCACCATGTTGGCCAGGCTGGTCTTGAACTCCTGACCTCATAATCCACCTGCCTCAGCCTCCCAAAGTGCTGTGATTACAGGTGTGAACCACCACGTCCAGCTGTAGTACTTTTAGCACAATAGCCATCTTTTATCAATATGTTATCTACATACTATCTTTATTTAAGATATTTAAGAAGCCATAGTCTTTATCTAAGTATTCTTTTTTTTTCTTTTAATCTTTATTTCTTCTAAAAAACAAAACAAAACAAAAACAGGATACATGTGTAGAACGTGCACGTTTGTCACATAAGGTACACATGTGCCATGGTGGTTTGCTGCACCTATTGACCCATCCTCTAAGTTCCCTCCACTCAACCCACGCCCCCCAACAGGCCCTGGTGTATGTTGTTCAGCTCTCTGTTTCATGTTTTCTCAATGTTCAACTCCCACTTATGAGTGAGAACATGCAGTGTTTGGTTTTCTGTTCTTGTGTTAGTTTGCTATGATGGCTTCCAGCCTCACCCATGTCCCTGCAAAGAACATGATTTCATACGTTTTTATGGCTGCATAGTATTCCATGGTGTATATATACCAAATTTTCTTTATCCAGTCTATCATTGATGGGCATTTGCGTTATTTCTATGTCTTTGCTATTGTAAATAGTGCTGCAGTAAACATATGTGTGCATGTGTCTTTATAGTGGAATGATTTATATTCCTTTGGGTATACACCCAGTAATGTGATTGCTGGGCTAAATGTTATTTCTGGTTCTAGATCCTTGAGGAATCACCATACTGTCTTCCACAATGATTGAACTCATTTATATTCCCACCAACAGTGTAAAAGCATTCCTATTTCTCCACAGCCCCACCAGCATCTATTGTTTCCTGACTTTTTAATAATTGCCAATATGACTGATGTGAGATGATATCTCATTGTAGTTTTGATTTGCATTTCTCTGATTTTCAGTGATGTTAAATTTTGTTCATGTTTGCTGGCTGCATCAATGTCTTCTTTCGAGAAGTGTCTGTTCATATCCTTTGCCCACTTTTCGATGGGGTTGTTTGTCTTTTTCTTGTAAATATGTTTAAGTTCCTTGTAAATTCTTGAAATTAGACCTTTGCCAGATGGGTATATTGCAAAAATTTTCTCCCCTTCTGTAGGTTGCCTGTTCACTCAGATTATAGTTTCTTTTGTTGTGCAGAAACTTTTTAATTTATGTCACGTTTGTCAATTTTGGCTTTTGTTGCAATTACTTTTTGGCATTTTTGTTATGAAGTCTTTGCCTATGCCTATGTCCTGAATAGTATTGCCTAAGTGTTCTTCTAGGGTTTTTATGGTTTTGGATTTTACATATAAGTCTTTACTCCATCTTGAATTAATTTTTGTGTAAGGTATAAGAAAGGGATCCAGTTTCAGTTTTCTGCCTATGGCTCAGTATTCTGCTGAAAATGCCATCCATCCATGTTTGAGAAAGTTACAAATTTGGGTAAGTCACTTATTTGAAAGCATGACCTGACATTTTTCTTCTTTACTTAACGTTAGAAGTTTTGAGAAGACCTTGAGAATGTATCAGTCATGGATTTGGTGATAGATATAGCCATATTACTAAAGCCCTCTCAGAAGAAAGTCAAGGATTAGAATGACATGTTAACTAGAGAGGCATTCCTTTTGGCCAGATAACATGTAGCATATAGATAATCCTTCTGAACCACTTTGAACCGTTTTAAACAGAGGATGCACTCATTGTGTGTACCCGACAATACTTTGGAATTGACTTGAATTGAATAAAAAACCAACAGAGAACAAAAGGCCTGGTAAATTTTAACTGAGCTGCATTTGATTTAAGAAGCATTTTTACTCAGCATATCTTTCCCAAATCAAAACACTGTCTATGGCAAGTAGAAATTAAGAATCTAGACTCTCAAGGTTATTCAGGACAATCCTGGTGAAAACTGAAAGTGATTGAACTTACTCAGCATCTGTACGTTTTATGAGGAGAAAGGCACGTACCACCAGAGGCCTGTGAACATTGTGTGAGAGCTCTGGGAGTGTGATGTGCAGGGCTTCCTCTGGGTGCATGACATGCCACCGAGACAAATGTCATCTGAGCCACTCACTTGGCTGAAGTCTAAGATTATTAATGAATTTCCGTCCTGTTCTTTCTTTATGGGCTTTAATGACCCAGCGAGATTTCACTGTTTAATATTTAAACAAATGTTTTTATCCTGAGACAATGAGCCTCTGTTAAGACTGGATAGAACTGTTAATATTCTCCAGCATGGCTGACTGCTATCCCTGCTGGAGAAAATGGCCTAAACTGATTTCTAGAAATGTTTGAAAATAAAAGCTCGCCTTTTGGTTATGTGTGAATGGATGTTTTAGCGGCACACACAGCAGAAGAGGTGTGTGTGTTCTGTCCCTCAGGGTAAGTACCTCTATTGTTCCAGCTTTTCTAGCAGAACACAATGATTTGGTTGGCATAGCTGGTGTTGGCCAAGCAGACAGGCTTGATTCCATGTGCTGCTGCTTCTTGGCATTGACCCTTATCAATTTATCAACAGTGGCCTTTAACAAACCCCTTCTTAATTATCCATCATCAAAGGCAGTTGGGTAATGCACTTACCATTTAAGGTCCAGTGTAACTCATAGGTAAAATGGGCTTCAGTGAACTCAAGAGGCAAACTTATTTAGAGTGATAGCATGTTTTCAGATGAGATAGGACATTTCTCAAAGTTCACTTGGACCTAGTTAAGTAGTAGTTACACATTCATTTCCCTCCAACTTGGGTATTCTGTTTAGATTAGACACTAATCGAAAAGACTAACTTTATGGAATATTCCTGATTTTTTATGTGCCTAAAAAGTTTGTGATGAACTCCTTTGAAAGAGATCTTTGACTCTACCTCTGTGGAAATATTATCCTATATGAGACTGTGTGTGGATAGGCCATGCTGCACATTGGCATCACTAGCCAGGTAGATTCTTAGGCTCCCCACCCTGAAAAACATGGAGGTATTAAATTCTTCTTGTCCCCAACACGTTTTGACTAGCTTCTTTCCTGAGAGATAGTGTCCAGCATAGAGGTCAGCAATTGGAAAGGACAAGGTAAAACATTAAAAGGTGGATGATGGCAACAACAAAAGGACCAATATAAATTTTAAGGAAAGCATTTTATTGATTTTTATTGTTTTAATTTTCTTTCTTTTTTTTTTTTTTTTTGATGGAGTTTCACTCTGTCACCGAGACTGGAGTGCAGTGGTGTAATCTCAGCTCACTGCAACCTCCATCTGCTGGGTTCAAGCGATTCTCCTGCCTTACCCTCCCAAGTAGCTGGGATTACAAGCTAATCTTCTTTAATAATGATTGATATGCATATGAAATGCAAAAAGTAAAACTCTTTGTAAGATTATCATGTATAAATTCTAAAGCTTTCATAACACATTGTCCAATAAGTAAAAAGATGATTCCTCCTACCCCAAAACTGTAGGATATACATTAGAGAACATACTTTCTGGGAAGGGTATGAACTGGTATGGATTCATCCATGTTCTCTCACCCAGCTCTCTGAGACTTAAGATTTCAGTATGGCTGCCTGGGAGGATATATTTCTTCTTAAAGCTGTCAGATCAGAAGTATTACTGTGGGCATCAGTGGAAAACGTAACTTCCAAGCATTCTCACCCTCCTACCTTCACCAATGAGATTGACTCATTCGATACAAGTTGGAACCAAGAAATATAAATTATTAATAAAATGATTATATCAGGATATAGTGTGAAATACTTCTCTGGGATATAGCATTTTAAAATCATGACCTCATCAACTGAAAAAGATATACCAGTTTTATGGCTTAATGTATTTACAAGAAATGAACAAGCGAAATAGAGAAAAGCTAAGATGTTAAAAGCATCTATAAATGATAACATGTAGTAGAAGAAAAGATAGAGACAGTTAAGTTTGACAGTATAATGTCAGCAATAAGTAGTAACTGGAAACTTAACATATGTGAAGAGAGATAGAGAGAGAGGAGAGACCCAGAAACCTTGGCTTGCATTCTTGTATCTGCTTTGAATGAGTTCGGAGCTTATGACCAAGATCAAGGTTTCCCGTACTCATTACAGTGCCTTACCACATAGCTCCTGTGTCTTTTATGTATGTAGTATTAGATCTCTAGAAGCTAATTAGCAATGCTTGGGGTTTCGTTTTTACGTATTTGTTTAAAAGCGGAAATCATTAAGAAAAATAAGTAGTAGGAGGAAATGTGTTAATGTAGTAGCTACCATTTATTGATCTTTCAGCTATGCACCTCTCATTGTCCATGTATTATTTCTTTATTGATGTTCACAACTCTCTGTGATAGGTTTTATTATTATAATTTTATTGATAAGAAAACAGAAACTCAGAGAAGTGGCTTATCTAAGTTCCAATTGTCTACAGGTGACAGCTGCAATTTAACTCCAGCTGTGTCTCTTTCTAGTACACTCTGTGTAAGTGATATGGTGAGCCATGGATCACGAAGCGTGCAGCTGAATTCATTTCCTCGGTTGTTTGATGACTCATTGTGTGGCATTAGACCAGTGTTTAGATCCCTTCATGCCTTTGTTGTCGTATCTTCCAGTCTGCAGACAACCTGCCTGTTAACTGGTTTTGACCACCCCCCAATATAACATCAGTTGAGGTAAATACGGGACTTCTATTTGAGTTCTACATCTGGTGTGAAAATGAGAGGAACATTTCAGAAATCTTTTAGTTGCTGTCAAAATGGCAGCAGTCATTCACAGGTTAGGAAGCCCATTAAAATAGTTAAGAGAACCATCTGCCTAACTTGGAACTGTCTGATAAGTTACTATTGCTTTGTGACTCTTAATGCTTGTCAGCTTGCTAAACGCTGACAAAAGCAGCAGAGTGGACCTACCATCTAAAACAAAACGTTCTGCTCCAACTGGCAAAAGTGTCTCCTAGACACTTGCCTAGAAGTAATCGTCTCTTTAATGAGTTGCTGTTTTTATTAAATATTTTGTGGAGTTGATTCATCCTCTTGGATTTAAGAGACACAAACATAACACAATGTGCTTTTCCTATGCAGAAGCTGTCTGCATGCGATGTAATAAGTCCCCAGTGAATCTCAGCAAATCAGTGATATTTGTACAGATTTGAAGAGGTTTCACAAATCTTTAAAAGAATTAAAAATAAGGACATTCAGCCAGGCTTTCTGGCGTCAAGGCATGTCCTCTGCAAGAGGGAGCTGGGGAATATGAAAAAGAACATGAAATTAATGTTAAGAAAACAGATGTCCGTAGCCGAAGAGACTAGCAATGTAATTCCTGAGCAAGAAAGCTATGAAGTGCAAATGAGTCCAGGAAAGAAATGTGATAACATTGGGAAGTGATATCTTTGGGTAGGTCCTAGGTCTGTAGGGGTTTCATTTTTTCAGCAGCAAGTCAGTGATGGCACCAAGACCGTATATGAGTTCATTATGTTAATGGATGACCCCAGGTTGACACAGAGAAAATTAAAATTCAGAATAGTTTTATTCAATGTGGGGAGAAACTTAGTGAAGATTTTAAGGACATGTTCCAGGCAGCACACACAAAAAATAACATGGCAGGAGAAATCATTTGGAATTTACAACAAAATTCACGCTCCCCTAGGTCACCCATGTTCAGCTATGTTACTGTTTCCAGACATTGCACATGCGTGATGTACAGTATTTAACTGGAGAGAGGCATATGGTGAGCTCCCTTTTCTTTAGTCAGTAAAACAAATGGAAGAAGGAGAAAATCAAAGGGAATTACAGAACTAGAGACTGGGTCAAGCAAGAGGATGAGATTTATGATAGTAAGAATTGTGGGCTGGGCATGGTAGCTTATGCCTGTAATGCTAGCACTTTGGGAAGCCAAGGCGGGTAGATTGCCTGAGCTCAGGAGTTCGAGACCAGCCTGGGCAACACAGTGAAACCCTGTCTCCACTAAAAAATATACGAAAAATTAGCTGAGTGTGGTGGCACGTGCCTGTAGTCCCAGCTACTTGGGAGGCTGAGGCAGGAGAATTGCTAGAACCTGGGAGGAGGCGGTTGCAGTGAGTCGAGATGGCACCATTGCATTCCAGCCTGGGCAACAAGAGTAAAACACTGCCTCAAAAAAAAAAATTGTTGAACATCAAAAATGTATGGTTAGAAATGTAATGTTATTCCTGAAGGTCTTTGAAAATCAGAAATGTTTTGTCCTCGTGGAGTAGCTAGGATGCCATTGTGGCTTCCAAGGTTTAGATGATTCTTAAGGACACCTGTCCTAGCCTAAGGTTTCTGTGCGCTCTGGGAGAGGAGAGTCCATGCCCTGTTTGAAAGCTCCTTAGGCCTTCTTCTCTCCTGGACCCAGGCAGCAATTAGGAGGACACGGGTTCAGGTTGCACTGGCTTTTCATCTCTCTGTGGTAACTGACTCTGAAGCTGGGACAGGCCACTGTTTCTTCTCTTTCTATCCCCCAAAGAGGAACTGAATGAGTTTATTTTTCTCCTTCTCTGAACTAACTCTGACTTACCAGACTGAGATGAAGACACAAAGAAAAGAAGAAAGGTAGAAGCAAAAGCAGAGACAGTGCCGAGGAGGTGGCTGGAGACTTGAGTCTCGGTCTGCTCTCTGCTGCCACACCCTCTTAAGTGGCGTTCAACCTCAACTGAGCACTATCTCAGCTGTGGAAATACAGAGTTAAGACAAATTCTGCAGAGCCCAAACCTGTTTCAATCAGTTTGCTAACCTAAAACTCTAGAAACTCTGGACCTGTCATTTCTTTCATATCATCAAAGAAGTACTCATTCCCTGATTACATTTGAAAGCACCCTGAGCTGGAAGAGACTTTAGAGTTAGCGCATTCAGTCTAACAGCTTTATTTTATAAATGGGAAACCAAGGTCAGGTGTGGTGGCTCACACCTGTAATCCCAACATTTTTAGAGGCCAAGGCAGGTGAGTCACTTGAGGATAGGAGTTCGAGACCAGCCTGGCCAACAGAGTGAAACCCCATCTCTACTAAAAATGCAAAAATTAGCCAGGGGTGATGTGCATCTGTACTTCTAGCTATTTGGGAGGATGAGGCGGAGAATATCTTGAACCTGGGAGCCAAGATCGTGCTATTACACTCCAACCTGGGTGACAAAGTGAGACTCCATCTCAAAAAAAAAAAAAAAAAAAAAAAAAAAAGGCAATGGAGGACCAGAGCAGATCAATGACTAGACCAAAATTTCTGTGCCCCAGGACAACAGAGCAAAGTTTACCATCAAGAATACCGACTCTATTGGACAAGACATGTGCCCATTTTTTTCCTACTGTGTCTCCAGGATTTAGCATGATGCCAGGCACATAGTATGTACTCAGTAAATATTTGTTGAATGAACAAATAATCCATGATTCCTGACGTCTGTTCCACTGCTCTTCCTGCTCCAGTACATGTGTTAGCTTTCCAAAAACAACAACAACAATAATCAGAGGACCAATTTAGCTCACTTCACGCAACCTCAAGCCCTGAAGTGACCTAATATTTTATCTTGGAATGTTCCACTGTGTTTCCAAAAATTCCTAATATGCAGTGGTGTGGTTTGACTTAACTCTGTTTTCACAAAATGGGCTTGGCTGCATGAGTCCTTCACAAAAGAATATTGATCCCCTGACTCAACTTTTGCCAATGAAGAAGCATCATCTCGTATTCCTAATTTTGAGATTTTTAATTCCCAGGCTTTCCATCTAATCTATCTTAAAAATTTCCCCCATTATAGTAAGGGAACTCTTTTACCTTGGTTGATAGTATAAGTAGGTCACAAATACTGTGGGCCATATGTGGGTAAATTGCACTGTGTATAAATTCTCATATCAGGGAATATGATTTCAAAACATAAATTGCAAGTGAGGCCAATTCCTTGTAGTACTAAAGGATTCATCATAAGATTCCTTTAAATATTGGCCTAGGATGTACATGTGGTTCACTTTACATGCAACTTTTTAGGAACGTAACTATTGTGCAATTGGGATAACATTTCTGAGACAGCCATGAAGTATCCGCAAAATCCAACTGGTAAGGCATGCTTTAGGAGTGACACAGGGGTCCAGAGCCTGGTTTCCAAAGCCTTCTCAAGCATGTAGGCTCTTTCAAGCCCTGGAGGCCAGGGAAAACCTAAAAATTACTCCTGCTTATAATTTCTTTACGTCATGTTCCGTAGCCAGTTAAATCCAGAGATGGGAATGAGTTGGGGATTCATAGTGTAAAAATAGAGGAAAAAAACCATTTTATTTCATACTGGAATGTCAAATGCCCTCATCCTAGACAGACTTGCAGACACATAACAAACAACAACATTTTTGATACTAAGATATTCATATTCTTTATATTTTTAATTGAATAACATAACAATACACATAAAAACAATAAGATTTATAAATTAAAAGTATATGAGAAAACATACAGAGATATAACACCAAAAAGAGAGGCTAATAGAACAAGGTATATCATAATATATGCTGTTATGGGAGACATTGAGGTGACCCCTAGCTTTCTGAGTCAATGAGAAAAAGGAAAATCTGGCTGGTTACCTAATATACTGCCTTCCTTGGGCTTTTTATTTGTTTATGTTTTTAATGCTCAAGAAAACGTACCAGAAAGAAATGTGTCTCCTAAGTTCTCATGAAGATGGTACCGGGAAAGTAATAAGTAATGACCCTAAGGACATCCTTACTATAGACCAGTGATATCGTTTGGCTATATGTCCCTGCCAAATCTCATGTTGCATTATAATCTCCAGTGTTGGAGGTGGGACTTGGTAGAAGGTGATTGGCTCATGAGGGCCGATTTCTCATGAATGGTTTAGCACCATTCCCTTGGTGCTGTCTTTGAGATTGCTAGTGAATTTTCATGAGATCTGGTTGCTTGAAGGTATGTAGCACCTCCCCCATTTCTCTCTCTTGCTCTTCCCTTCACCATGTGACGTGCTTTCTCCCTCTTCACCTTTCACCATGCTTGTAGGTTTCCTGAGGCCTCCCTAGAAGCCGAGCAGATACCCGCACCATGCTTCCTGTAAAGCCTGCAGAACTGTAAGCCAATCAAATCTATTTTCTTTATGAATTAGCCAGTCCCAGGTATTTCTTTACAGCAATGCAAGAATGGCCTGATACAATCAGTGTTTCTCAAACTTTAGCATGCATTGGAATCAACTAGAATCTTACTAAAACACAGATTGCCAATGCCACCCCAAAAGTTTCTGGTGCACTAAGTTTGGGGTGGAGCCTTAGTATTTGTATTTTTAACATGCTCCCAGGACCAATGTGGTCCCTGCTCCACTCCAGGGACCACACTTCAACAACCATAGCTGTAGATCCAAGGTCCACTTTCTCAGGCCCTCTTCTTAGAGCATCCTTTCATATTGACCGATAACAATGTAGCAATCGCAATGGAACAGTTCCATGGAATTAGGTTCAGCCCACAGTGGGAGGTACCCTGTGGAGAGGTATGGCCCACCATTTCTCATTCAGTATATTCACTAGATCATTCTTAAAGGCAGTCCAGCCCCATTGGCTTATTCATTGTGTTTCCCAGCACACTTACAGATTTCTTCCTCATGCATCCAATTCCTCTGTGGTCCAGTCCAGAAGGAACTCTACCTATTAAATCCCAACTATCCTGCATCAGCAATAGCAAAAACAACCTTTTCTCATTAATGACTGTCTTTTAAATGTCAACAGAATTACTTGTTACTTAAATGTTCTCCTTTTATTATTCACCTATTATTTACCTCTTTAAAAGTAGAATATTTTGTATTTCCAGGCACAGTTCAAAGTCCATAAGCCATGCATAATATATTCTCGTGTCTCTAAAGCACACAATATAGCGCTTTGAATAAAATGAACACTCAATTATTTGGGAGCTAAACAAACACTTAAGAAAAAAAGCTGTAAAAAATTAATGAAATGGCAACTCATATCAACAGAAGAGATTAGCTTATCATCATCATAAAATATCTTCTTTCCCGTAAAGATTGGCTGTTTTAAAATAACTGCTTTGCCATAAAGCTGGGCTGTTTTAGGTTAACTGCATGTTATTGAGGGAAAAGGTGCATACAAAAAAATGTGGTTTTATTAGCTATCTAATCAAATGTATTATATAATTATTCTCTTTGAATTCAATTTTTTCCCATATTTTAAAGCTGAATTCATTCACTGATTCAATGAATATTTACTGAGAATTTACTATATGTAAAGTAATTGGAAAGCAGAGAGTATATTCTTAAGGAGCTCACACCACAGTTGAGAGGACAGACACATAAACCCACATAAATGCAACCCATGCAAGACTAAAGATACGTGCAAGCCATGCTGGGAAAACATAGAAAAGAGTGGTCAGGTTAGAGGTGGCAGGAGAAGGGCTTAGAGGCTTATCTATTCAAGGTGGCAGAACACATATTAGGGGTGGCGTTGTTTGAAAAACAGGTCTCATACTGTTAGGAACTGGTATGCCTTGTACCGTAACAGGTGAAAACAAGCAAACTAATCCATTAATCATCAGCCTACTGTGAGCAAGGGAAGCATGAAGAATCGGAGGACTGAGCTGACACACACAGTGATATATTTTGAAAAGAGCCAGAAAGGATTTCTGGCTGGAGATCCCACCACCAATTGCTATGGTCCTGACATTTCACCATTCATAAGTCATTCCTAGACATTTTAAAGGCTTTCTGGTATTCAAAGGACAAGGTAAAGTGCCATTTCTCCTTAGAGTGTCTTAACCTTGCCAACATGATTGATTTTTTGCATTGGTTAACTTTTGGTTGTGGGAACTGTCTCATGCGTTCCAGGATTTAGAAGCAACCCTCGTCTCTACCAACTAGATAACCACCCCCAGTAGCAGACCACCCCCAAGTCATGATAACCAAAAATGTCTCCAGACATTTTCAAATGTCTTCTGGGAGGCAAAATTGCCCCCCACTGACAACATTTTCCTAGGAGACACTATACCTTAGACGCGTCAGCCATGGTTCTGTTGTGTGATCAAAGAAGAGCTCAACTCCCTCTAGAGAGACAGTCCCTCCCTTACACCCTGTGCAGCTAAAGGAAGAGTGACATGGCACTGAAGAATCAGGATGATGATTGCCCAGCCGATCTTATTTGCTATACCAGGTCGGGCTCTCAGTGAAGTGACATGTGTCATGGAAAGGTGACTCTCACCTCCAGCTGAAATTTAGAATCAAGCTATCTGAGCACAGGGGAGATTTGGGAGAGGACATGGAGGTGAATAAGAGTATTTCAAATAAAAACTACCCAATTTTACACAAACATGGGGAAGAGGAGCTAACTTAAATCTTTTTACTTTAGGTATGTCATGCCATAGAAAGGGACTTGATTCATGATTTACTGATTGACTAAACATCTGCAAAGCACAAAGATACTTTGATATGTTATTATAAAAATAACAATGTCCTTTACTCATATGTAATACTTAGTAGCTCTTCAAATCCTTTCACATAGTGCCTTTTTAAAAAATTGGCAATATATTCCTATATTTCAAAAATCAAAACAATTCCAAAAAGGAAATAGTGAAGGGTCTCATTCTCACTCTCACTACAATCTTCCCCTCCCCATTACAGGTGAATATTTTAGTTTCTTCAGCATCCTTTCAGAATTTATGAAAATGTAAGAATATACAAATACACATTCACATTTTCCTATTTCTTACACAAAAGGTATTATGTTGCCCTTGCATTGTTTCCAGTCATTTACTATCACAAGAAAGGCTGCAATAATTAGCATTGGCCATGTGTCATGTCATATGTGTAGTCACTATCTTATGTATGTATGTGTGTGTATATGTATGTATGTATTTATTTTTAGAGACAAGATGTCACTTTGTCACCCAGGCTGGAGTGTGGTAACACAATCATGGCTCACAGTAGCAGGGTCATGGCTCACTGCTGCAGCCTCAGATTCCTGGGCTCAAACGACCCTCTTCCCTTAGCCTCATGAATAACTGAGATTACTGGCATGTGCCACCATGCCCAGACTCACTACCTTATCTAATCCTCACATCACATCAATCCTATGAGATAAGCAGGATAAAGGATCATTCCTGCTTTTACAATTATTGTATTCGTGTGTGTCAACAAAAACACATATATACCATATTAACCATTTCTAAGTGTACAGCTCAGTAGTGTTAAGTATACTTTCACTGGAGAGATACCAGGGAAAATGGCAGACAGGAGGCAGCACTAACTTGTAGCTTTCACTCAGATGGACAGAACAGTGCATGGAGGCTCACTTTGTGAACTTTTGCTCCAAGAACTACTGTAAGAACATACCAGGAAAACCAAAAGAGTTCAGACTCTTTGAAAGAAGCAGAAGCAAATTCTGTGAAACAGCCAAGAAATTGTGAGTGCCCAGAGTGTGTGTGCCCAGAAGGCGATATTCACCTTCAAACAAACATCCTCACTGGGGAACCTGAAAATCCAGATCATGGGAGAAGGATTTAACCTTACCTAGAGTTGAATATACCTAACCAAGGAGGTGAAAGACCTCTACAATGAAAACTACAAAATGCTGCTGAAAGAAATCACAGATAAGACAAACAAGTGGAAACACATTTCATGTTTATGAATGGGTAGAATCCATATCATAAAAATAACCATACTGCCAGAAGCAATCTATAAATTCTGTGCAATTTTCATTAAAATGCCATCATCATTCTTCACAGAAGTAGAAAAAACAATTCTAAAACTTATACGGAACCAAAAAATAGCCCACATATCTAAAGCAAGACTAAGCAAAAAGAACAAATCTGGTGGCATTACATTACCTGACTTCAAATTATACTACAAGGCTATAGTCACCAAAACAGCATAGTACTTGTATAAAAAATGGGCACATAGACCAATGGAACAGAATAAAGAACCCAGAACAAAGCCAAATACTTACAGCCAACTGACCTTTGACAAAGTGAACAAAAACATAAAGTGGGAATAGGACATCCTATTCAACAAATGATGCTGAAATAATGGGCAAGACACATATAGAAGAATGAACTGGATTTTCATCTCTCACCTTATACAAAAGCCAACTCAAGATGGAACAAAGAATTAAATCTAAGACCTGAAACCATAAACATTCTAGAAAATGACATTGGAAAAACTCTTCTAAATTGGCTTAGGCAAAGAGTTGATGACCAAGAACCCAAAAGCAAATGCAATAGAAACAAAGATAAATAGATGGGACTTAATTAAACGAAAACGCTTCTGCACAGCAAAAGAAATAATCAGCAGAGTAAAAAGACAACACACAGAGAGGAAGAAAATTTTCACAAACCATGCATCTAACAAAGGACTAGTATCCAGAATCTACAAGGAACTCAAACAGATCAGCAAGCAAAAAACAAATAATCCCATCAAAAAGTGGGATAAGGACATGAATAGAAAATTCTCAAAAGAAGATATGCAAGTGTCCAACAAACATATTTTTTAGAAGTTCAACATCACTATCATGGAAATGCAAATCAAAACCACAGTGTAATACCACCTTACTCCTGCAAGAGTGGCCATAATTTAAAAACCAAAAAATTATAGATGTTGGCATGGATATAGTGAAAAGGGAACACTTTTACACTGCTGGTAGGAATGTAAACTAGTACAACCACTATAAAAAAACAGTACTGAGATTCCTTAAAAAACTAAAAGTACATCTACCATTTGATCCAGCAATCCCACTAGTTGGTATCTACTGAGAGGAAAATAAGTCATTGTATAAAAAGGACACTTGCACATATATGTTTATAGCAGCACAATTCACAACTGCAAAAATACAGAACCAGCCCAAATGAGCATAAATCAGGAAGTGGACATATATACGCCATGGAATACTACTCAGCCATAAAAAAAAAAAAGATATAATGGCATTTGCAGCAACCTGGATGGAGTTGGAGACCATTATTCTAAATGAAGTAACTCAGGAATGGAAAACCAAACATTATATGTTCTCACTTATGAGTGGGAATGAAACTGTGAGGATACAAAGGCATAAGAATAATACAATGGACTTTGGGGACTCAGGGGGAAGAGTGGGAGAGGAGTGAGAGATAAAATCTACACATTGGATACAGTGTACAATGCTTGGGTGATGGGTGCACCCAAATCTCAGAAATAACAAGTGGAGAACTTATCATTATAACCAAACACCACCTGTTCCCCCAAAACTAAAACGATGAGTTTGGGTCCTTTGTAGGGACATGGATGAACCTGGAAACCATAATTCTCAGCAAACTGACAGAAGACCAGAAGATCAAACACTGCATGTTCTCACTCATAGGCGGGTGTTAAACAATGAGAACACATGGACACAGGGAGGGGAGCACTACACACTGGGGTCAGTTGGGGGGAAATAGGGGAGGGACGGTGGGGGGTGGGAAGCTGGGGAGAGATAGCAAGAGGAGAAATGCCAGATGTAGGTGATGGGGAGGAAGGCAGCAAATCACACTGCCACGTGTGTTCCTATGCAACAATTTTGCATGTTCTTCACATGTACCCCAAAACCTAAAATGCAATAAAATAAATAAATGGGAAAAAAAAAAGAAATTTTTTAATATTTCTATCATTGTGAAACATTTTTGAAACTTTTTCCTCTTGCAGAACTGAAACTTTATACCAGTTAAACAGCAAATTCCCATTTCTCCCTCTAGCAACCTCTGGTAACCTTCTATTTTCTATTTGTATGAATTTCACAACTGTACCTCACATAAGTGGGATCCCAGAGAAATTTTCTTTTTGTGTCTGTCTTATTTCACCTAGCATAATGTCCTCAAGATTCTTCTATGTTATAACATGTGACAGGATTTCCTTCTTTTTAAGGCTGCATAGTATTCTGCTGTACCTATGCACCATGTTTTGTTTATTCTTTCATTTGTCCATGAACATTTGGCTTCCTTCTGCCTCTTCCTGGCTATTGTGAATAATGCTGCTATGAACATAGATGTGTAAATATATCTTTGTTGCTCTGCTCTCAGTTCTTTTGATTATAGTATACCCAGAAGTGGAATTGCCAGATCATATAATAATAACTCTATCTTTAATTTTTGAAGGACCTGCCATACTATTTTCCATAGCAGTTGCACCATTTTACCTTTGCATCAACATTGCGCAAAGGGTCAAACTTGATTCTTAAATACCATGAAGTTGGCAATATTATATATGCAGATACTAAGACGTATGCTGCAGCCGTACAGGTAATACAAGGTAGAATTGAAACATGCCCCAGGTCTTAACACAATTTAGTGTCTTGAATTTTTCTACTTACTGCAATAAAATTCTCAGTGGTGTAAATGATACAAATGCTATTTTCTGTCATGACGAAGTGTGATTATCTCTGTCAGAGTCTCTGTGAGAAGTTCAGTGAACGGATTTGTCTACATTTTGAGAGTTTAAATCCTTCCCCTTCTTTCTCACTTCTTCTGCTACTGTTCACTTCCAGCACCACCACCCTGTCTTACATTCTAAAAATATAGAAGATTGGTACACTAGCTCATTGGTTGTTACCCACGCCAAGTTACAGCCCCCCTCCACTATTCATAAATTAACAGCAGTCTTGAACTGGAAACAGAATGATGCCCCATTGGCTTAGCACTGGAGAAAGGGCCCTGAGTGGCTAACACAGTAACTTGGCTACATGTGTTTGCTAACCCTGCAAGCTGTTATCTCTGGGCCAGGTTCATGGAGCCAGAGGAATAACTAACTCTTGGCTGTATTGCTGGATTTTTCCACCAAAGAATTATTGCAGGAAGACAGGTCACAAAGTCAAGGCATATATTACCAAGCAGGGAATACCATCTGAGGCAAAAACAAATACCAGCAGGAAAAAAAGGAAAGCCTGACCCACTCTCCCTCACACATCTCATCTCAAAGATGTTAGTAGTTAGAACCTGTTTCAATAATGATACTCAAACTGATGACAATGCTCTCAAAAACCATCCAGGCAATCTTGTTATTTTACATTTCCTTGGTCAGGCAGCCGACGAAGAAAAGGAAGGTCATTTCCATGAGGAAGGATGTGACTGAGTGTTGTCCTGCAGAGCTAATGCCTTCCTCATCTACTCACGGCTCAGATCAGCTTTCTAAGGTTTTAGTGTTCTAAATTGTCAAGGGGCCTGCTGTTAAATGTAAAATAATATCTCTGACACTGGTGTGCACATTTCAACATTTAAAGAAAGGATGCTTTTTAAACATGGATGAAATAGCTAATAATCTGCTAAAAAGTACTTGAAACTGACATATCAAGACAAACTAGAAATGAACTCACGTATAGAAGAAGACATTGAGGATATTTGCCTGTCTTGAACTTGGCATTGGATGGAAGGGTGAAAACATCTCCCTGAAGAATTTATAATTGCATTCTGGCACATATGTGGGTTTGCTTCCCAATTTTGCACTTCCACTTTGGTACAAAGAAAACTGAATTCAACCCAAGGCCTTGGGAAATCACTCTTGACCCCTCTAAGTCGTTCTTCTTTACATTGATCAAAGCCTGAATCTTATAATAAATTATCGAATTCTTTATCTTAACATTACACTTTCTCATAGATAATAAAAACTCATGGAAATCAATAACACATGAAGATATTATTAGCCAGGTATCTACAGTGACTCCATTTATAACTATTAATATAGCTAAAGCAATGAATTCTTCTGAGTCTCAGAATTCATCAAATTCCCCAAAACTGAAACATATTAAGGAATGGAAGGTAATTGGAATGACATTTTGAATCAAGTGTCTATTAAAATGATTTCTTATTTAATTTAATAAAATTCCTAATGTGCATGTTATCATTATTATTATTACCATTGCCAACTGAAGCATAGTAATGAAGTAACTCGCCTAAAGTCAGAATAAGTAAACCCAAACTATGTTTCTAGTACGTTATACACATTGCTTCACTAAGCTTCTTTCTACACATTCTGTTGTTATGGCAGAATTTAAAAATCAGAACTTGTTTGCTGCCCTAAAGTTAATAGTATGTCCTTTATTATATATTACATATATATAATACATATTAATACATATATATAATACATCTTATAGTAACTACATTTTACTGTATTTAATCTCCTCCCCAATAAAAGGAAGTTTGATATAATAATTTATCCTCATTTAAAGATTAATGTCTCAATGTGAATAAAGCACCTGAAAGAGGCCAGGCACCATGGCCCATGCCTGTAATCCCAGCACTTTGGGAGGTTGAGGCAGGCAGATCACCTGAGGTCAGCGTTTGAGACCAGCCAGGCCAACATAGTGAAACCCCATCTCTACTAAAACTACAAAAATTAGCTAGGTATGGCGGTGGGTCGCTGTAATCCCAGCTACTCAGCAGGCCGAGGTAGGAGAATCACTTGAACCCAGGAGGCAGAAGTTGCAGTGAGCCGAGATCCCACCATTGCACTCCAGCCTGGGTGACAAAAGTGAAACTCCGTCTGAAAAAAAAAAAAAAGCATCTGAAAGTAATTGTGACTGGCTCATGAAGGAAAGGAGAACAATTGTTCATCATTCCTGTATATCTTAGAGGACCTCCTGGGTTCTGCAGCTTATGCATGTATCAGTGAGCAAGGCAGATGAGAAAACTGCTCTTAAGAAGCTCACATTTTAACAGAGAAAGACATAAACTAAACAAATAAAAGGATTAATAATAGCATTTAAGAAAATGGTAATGGCTACAAAAAATAGAATGCGAGTGCTCAAAAGAATGATTCCACATCAAAAACATATCATTACACGAGATTCTGAAAAATCAGTGCTTAGAGGGATAGAGCTGAAATCTTTACATCAGAAAATTTTTAAAGCTAAAATTAAATAGCAACCAAATTAGGAAGTTAAAAAAGAACAGCAAGAAAGAAATGGAGAAGAATGAAATGATAATGCTGAATTTAAAATTACTAAAATAGAAGGTAAAAATGAATTAGAGAAATTATCAGAGCCATTATTATTCTCTATAAATGCTAATAAAATTGACAGCATTATGGCAGAACTGATCAAGACAAAAAGATGCATTTTTTAAAAACAACATTATCAAAATTGACTCCAGAAAACGTGTAATAGAAAACTACCCTTTTAAGACAGTAGATCATTAATTTAAAATCATAAAAAAAGGAAAAATATACTAGGCACATCAGTGTAGCTACTGTAAATCAGTCTAATTTACAAGGAGAAGGAATTGGTGTAGGATATTCATCTTTATGAAATTTCTGCCAGGGTTGAAGAGCAGACTCAAGGCCAGGAGTTGGCAAACATTTTCTGTGAAGGAAAAAATGATAAATTTTTTAAGCTTTATGGGTCAGATACAATCCCTGTCACGTATTATTCTGCTTTTGTTTGTTTTTATTTTTGTTTTTGATTTTTAACAACCCCTTAAAAATGTAAAAACCGTTTTCAACTCAAGGGTTATATAAAAACATGCCATGAATTAGTCCTGCAAGCTGCAGTTTGCCAAGTCTTGCTCTAGGCTGAACATTCTGGAAGGATTCCCAGAAATTCATTAAAGGAGCTTTCAAAAGAGTACAGCAGGAAAGAGGAAAATGTGGAATCCAGGTAATGGGCAATCTAACACGAGAGAATTGAAAGACATTCCCTAGTGGAAGAGAAGAAATGCTTGCTCCAAGAGGACATCGTGCAGCAGGACTGGAGGGCAATCAATTCATGTGAGAGCAGGATGAGGAAGGATCTGGAACAACTGACTTAAGGAAAAAGATGAAACTGATAGGTTGAACTGATATATTTGACTACATGAAAGAGAGTTTGACTGATTATTGGTGAGTCTGAGGATGAACTTGTGTTAGCTGCATAGAAAACCAAGCAAACTAAAAAGCAGAGCAATAATTGACTCCAGGAAAAATGATCAGCTATACAAAAAGGGAAATGAAATCATAGTACCCTACATGGTTCAATTATTAATAATTAGGGTAAAAATGAAGAAGCATATAAGAATGTTAAACACTCATTTTTTGAGCAAAATGTCAATAAATAATTAACAACTTTAAAATTGACAAATGCTGGGCGTGGTGGTGCATGCCTGTAATTCCAGCACTTTGGGAGGTCAAGATGGAAGAATCATTTAAGGCCAGGAGTTAGAGACTAGCCTGGGCAACATAGTAAGAGTAATCTCTAAAAAAAAAATTAGCCTAGAATGGTGGCATGTGCCTGTAATCCCAGCTACTCCAGTGGCTGAGGTGGGAGGATGGCTTGAGCCCAGGAGGTCGAGGCTGCAGTGAGCTGAGATTACATCACTGCACCCTAGCCTGGGCAACGAAGTGAGATCCTTATAATGAAGCAAAATATAAACAATAAAAATTAAATTAAAAAAATGTAAAATTCAAGAAATTATCATATAAGCACATAATTATTTAAAACATGGTATTAATATTAGATGGTAGCCAATATTTTAATTAAAAGTTCCTACCCTCCAGTCCCATATCATCTGCCTCTTAATAATGGCAAAACAGATCTGATTTTCAAGGAGGTAATAATTAATTCTGAGGCTCTCAAAGATCTATTATTAGTTTTCTGCTCATGATGTATAAAACTGATTTATATTATTAGATATGTACATTTTTAGCTTTATGTAAATGCTATTACTCTCTTAGTATTATGCTATCTAAATGCTCCAAATGTCTCTTCATGAGCAGTACCATGTTCCAAAGGATATGCTTAGTGCTAAGCTATCATCTGTCATTCCCGATAAGGGATTCCCTTTCAAAACTCAATAACCTGATGTATACATGAAACATAATAGCAATAATAGCAACCCACACATTTTTGTCTCCTGTTCATTCAGGACCTAGCCCTGTCAATATCTTCTGAAATCTTTTAATTTCCTAAAACAAACAAACAAAAAACATAATTATTAAAACCTGAGAAGAATGGAAGAGAGTGGTTTTGTTATCCATATTTACATGGGTCACTGCTAAATCTTCACTTTACTTCTTGTTCTTTACAATTAAAAGCACTTTATTTTCTACTCTCAGGAAAAGCTAATTAGGGAAATAAAATGCCCTCAAAATTCTTATGGCTTTTGTGCTACTGTGTTCAACAGGAAATAAAGTTAAATGATTCATTCCTCTCCTATAGTTCAAATAATTTTTATGTCCTTCTTTCCCCCAAATGTGTGTGTTTATTTTGTGTATTAATATACATGTTTAAAACAGACTATAAAAGCTATGTCTATGCATCTATGTAGACAATATATATTTCAACCACTGTATATTATCACTATATATTTTATCCAATTATAAAAATATATAAAATATTATCGATTTATGTCACTATTTTCCCATAGCTGTCCATTTCATCTGAGCTTTCCATGGCTGCTGGTTGCTGATAATTGCATGTATTTACTTATTTGCTTATTACTTCCTTATTGTACTACCTACAGTGTCATTTGTAGTAACAACTACAAATACATTTTGAAAACAATGAGGTACAAATAAATTCAATAAATAAAATATGAATCATAAAACAGTGTGGAAAAGATATTTATGGCATATAGTTAGGAGACTTTACTATGTTCAGGAGATGATACAGACTACTGAAACCACTGTTGATAATATTTAATTGAAATGAGATACTTGGATTATGATCAGTGGACCATATGCTTACATACACCAATGGCTTTTAGTTTAATCACTTTTGTCTAGACCTGTCATGTCTTAAATATGTGTTGTTGCCATGGTAGTTCTTGGATATCTATAATTTCCAGCCCAATGAGAAACAATGCCATTTAATATTTTTATACATTTTTATAAATGTTAAAAATGTGCATGAAGAGCTATCAAAATGGAGTTGCTAGTCAAAGTCTACAATCTTGCAGTGCCCCCTAGCCCATCTCTTTAGTACACATTCTTACTGGCCTATTTCCAAAGAGTTGCAAGTTTGTGTTGAAAGCCTACGGCACATCCCTGTGACTGCAATGCCATGGCACAGTGGACAAAGTTCCTGAGGTAGAAAAGACATTAAATGGCTTTCTTTCCTTGAGCTCTTAGCTGGAGAGCAAACAAAACAACCTGTTCATTGCCCTCTGCAGAAATTTGAATCTAATCAAGGGCAAAAAATTAATCATGTTTTTACAGGAAGAACGACACCAGGAAGCTTTTCTAGCTAGGGGGGAAAAATGAGGGTGGAAATAAAGCAGTGCACTTCAGAAATGTGAGCGTTCTGAAAATGACTCATCAAGCAATCATGTCAGGAATGCCTGGCTGTTAGCAGATGGCTGGTTGGGGTGTCAGACTGGCTTCTTGAGATCCAAGTTGAGGGACAGTGCCTCTCCTTTAGACTAGACCTCTGTGTAAACTTGCTGAGATCCAGTCCAATCTGAGGATGCAAACTGTGGTCTTCCAAGGGGGCTTGGAGGGTGCCGTGCTCTCAGCTGTTAGCTGAATTTGGAAGAAGCAGATTTGTCTCAACACTCCTGTCTATATCCTGAAACAATAGAAGCAGCCCTGCCTACTGTGTTGGTGGGGCTCCAAGTTGATGTAGCACATTTCTGGAAGTGCATATTTCTGAGAGTGTGGGTAGTAATTTATTCATACAAATATATGCACTTAGATGTGACAAATACCACCTTGTCTATTACCCTTTAATCTCAGTTAATCATGCGTCATGATTAATTACGATGCTTCATATTTACTTTGTAATACAATGTTACTTTTATATCATTTAATTTTTCATTTAATTCTCTTAGCTACCTAAGCCAACTGTTAAGCTCATTAAGATCAGGAATTGTGTTTTTTACTCTTTTGTCATCCCCCACAGCATCTTATTGTCATCTTTCAATCAAAACATTGTCATTAAGAGTCTCTTAAATCCATGGACTCTTATTCTGAAGTGATAGTTGTTAAAAAAAAAACAACGGACTGTCACAACATAACACCAAACCTGGGTATCTCTGTGGCGTGCGAATATGGTTTGTAGTATACTTATTTGTAAATAAGCCTTAAGATTGAGTTATTTAAGCAGGGTACCTACTAATTTAACTATTCACAAGACACAAGAATCATGGCAGTAAAAATCAGGGAGGCATTATTGAGTTTAAGAATACCTTAGAGCATTGTTTGCCAAACTGCCCTCTTGGTACACCAGTTATGGCCTAAATCAGTAAATGTTCAATGCACACAATGTTTGAATGATTAAGTTTGGGAAACGGTGCCTATTATATCACTCATATGAAAAATTCTCAATCCATGTAATTATAGTAATGATTCTATCAAGTCCTGTTAAGAAATCTGCTTAACTTTGTTTAACTCCGTGTTTTCTTGCAGACCACCCCCATTTAATTTTTAATAACTTATGAATATTTCAAAGGTCACTTGTGTTCCAAGGAGCACAATTTGGAAAAGGTTCCCCAAGGAGTTTATTGTTTAATTCAGTTCTTTTTGATGACAACAAGGGGATTTGTTGAGGAAGACCACAGCTGCTCTCTGTCAGGAGATCGACATGCAGTTTACTCTGCCTGTGTCCTTGGGACATCGTCTCTCCTTCCTGAGAAGCAGACACCAACCTGTAACCAGCAGGATAAGGGAATAGTTTCTAAGCTGTCTAATTTTTATCTTTTCTCCTTCTCCCCCACACTTATTGGTCTTGCCTATCCTTTTTTATACTGAAGTACTTATTTTCAGCTTCTCATCCCATATTACTAAATGTCAAAAAAAATTAATATTTCCTTTAGTAACCGCAGGAATGACTTGTTGTTTATTGCTGAATTTCTTAATCTTCTCAACTTGTCTATGTTCTTTCTGCAAGATCAATATTCTGTGATGTTGGAGAACAGGAGAGATATGATACCTGCTCTCTTGAAAGTATTTTTTTCTTTATCCCCTAGAATATTTTATGATGATTAATAACGCATGTCTTCAATTTCTTCCCACAACTAGCTTCATTGCCTTACCCCATAAACATGTTCAAGTCTCCTTTGTGCTAAATCAAACTCTCTTGACTTTGCTTGGTTATAGCATTATTCTTCTCATTCTATTTTCAGCCAAATTTCTAGGAAAAGGTTATTTTTACTCTTTCTCCTTAAATCTTCAATTTACTCTTCAGTCCCCTACAATCTAGTGTATACCACATGCTCCCCCAATCCACTCTACTGGTATTGTTCGACAAACACCAGTAACCATGTCACTGTCATCATCCTGCTTGGTTTTCCTGCCACTGCCAACCTATTAGCCAAAGTCTTTGTGAATTCTATACTCTCATGGTTTTGGTTATACCACAGTTTCTCGGTTATTCTCATTCTTGGTCACTTCATGGGATTCTCCCTGTCCATCCAACCCTAACTTTGGTGCTTCCTGGTGTCTGTTCTTGTTCACACTTATTGCTCAACTTGTTTTTTTCTGGAGAACTTATACCATTCTCAGATATTTAGCCTCCTTTTGTTTGCTGACGACTAGCAATTGTCAGTCTTTAGCATGGGCATCTCCCTTGTATCTCAGACTCATGGAATCAAATGTCTTCCCAACACCTTTATCCGGATGCATAACGTGAACTCACACTCAACATACTCAAAATAGAATTCTTTATTCCTTCCTCCTATCTCACAAAGATTTACTCTTCCAAAGGGTAATCTTTACTACAGTTGATGTCAACATCAGAGTCTTTGTCATCCTCTACAGGAACATGCGTTCCACCTCCACTCTGTCAGCTTTTTTTTTTCTGTCACCTTCAACAGTAACAGGTCACTTAACTCTTTCGATTCCACCACCTCGACATACAGAATATCCTCTGAATGGTGGTCTTGCTCATGCAAATTCATTGACCTGTTACAATATTCTACCGACAATATAAATCTTGCCAGAAACTGGTGCAAGATTCTGGTAGGCTACTGTCTACAATAGCAGCGCCCCTTCAGGTAATCTATAGATTCTTCACTTTTTCAACTACTTATCTCTGTGAGACTGGATTTTTTTCAGACATTTCAACGAAATCAATATAACACAGCAGATTAAATGCAGAAATAGATTTGAGAACCCAGCTGTCTTCTGTTAAGCCAGACATTAAAGAGACTTGCAAAAATATAAAGTGATGCCACCCTTCTCACTAAATTTTTTTCTTGTTTTGAAAAATACAGTTTTTTGTTTTTGTTTTTGTTTTTTTGTTTTTTTTTTTGAGACGGAGTTTCGCTCTTGTTACCCAGGCTGGAGTGCAATGGCGCGATCTCGGCTCACCGCAACCTCCGCCTCCCGGGTTCAGGCAATTCTCCTGCCCCAGCCTCCTGAGTCGCTGGGATTACAGGCACGCGCCACCATGCCCAGCTAATTTTTTGTAGTTTTAGCAGAGACGGGGTTTCACCATGTTGACCAGGATGGTCTCGATCTCTTGACCTCGTGATCCACCCGCCTCGGCCTCCCACAGTGCTGGGATTACAGGCTTGAGCCACCGTGCCCGGCCGAAAAATACAGTTTTTTAAAATAAAATATGTTACTTGTGTTAACATATAATAGAATTGCTTATTGTTATTTTTAAATGAATGAATAAATATTTTTAATGTCTCAGTTGTCATGTCTAACACAGTAAATATAGATTGATGCAACTCATGTCATCCAAAACTCTTTGGGATCTCTATAGTTTTTAACAATGCAAAATGGCCCTGAAACCAAAAAGTGAAAACTTTGTATCTAAAAGATACAGTGCAAGCTCCCTAGCATGTAGGTGTTCATTCACCTATTTAATGTATTTATTCATTTATGATTTATTAAACAAGTAATAATGTTACACTTGATCTATACCTGACCCAATTAATTCTGGAGTCACCTCCTTGAGAAAGAAATTCTCAAAACTACCTACACTAGGTTGTTGTTTATTGTGCTTCAATTGTACTGCATAACATGTTTTTATATGTCTCTACTTAAGGAATGTCAACATCTGAATAAAGTACTGTATTAAAAAATATTTAATTATCAATCCCTAGCTCAGTGCTTCAAGATAACCAATAACTTACAAAAATTAGCCAACTGTGGTGGCATGTTCCTTTAGTCCCAGCTACTTGGGAGTCTGAGACAGGAGCATTGCTTGAACCACAAAGGTGGGAGGATGTTGGTCAAAGGGTACAAAGTTGCAGTTACCTAGAATGAAGGTCTAGAGATCTAATATACATGTTGACTACAGTTAATAATAATTATATTGTATACTGAAAATTAGCTAAGAAAGTAGATTTTAGGTCTTAACAAAAAAAAGGTAACTGCATGAGGAGATGGATTTATTATTTATATATTTATTCACCCATTTATTCAACAAATATCTATTGAGGGCTACGTCTCAGGCACTGGGCTAGGCATGAAATTTACAGCAGGGAAACAAAATGGACGTGTTCTCTTCCCATATGGAGCCAATTGTCTGTTAGGAAAACTCTGCATTGCATCAATAAATACACAAATAAATGTACATTTCATATGTGTTGCTAGAAAAATGAACGCAGTAGTAATCATTTTACTACTGTGTAAAAATATATCAAAACATCATGTTGTAGACCTTAAATATTTAAAAAAAATATTTAAAATAATACTTTTAAAACTCAAATAAAATAAAATGAAATGTATCCTAGTGCCCCTTTTTCCATTTATAAAATCTGACATAATCTTCATCCCCTGCCCCCCATAAAAACAGCTTATATTTTTGACACAAAAAGAAGTTAGAAATGGACTTTTAACTTTAAATTTTGGAAATCTTGCTATCTCTTGCTCTTGGGCAACTTCACTGAATGACTATATTGAATTCTTTAAAAGACTGAGTTTTTAGCTTTTTCTGGGTAGAACTTGTGCTAAACAGTTATTGTATCCTTTAGAGATCACTTCTGGAAAAATTAAATTACTTTGCAAGTCTAAGAGTGAGGTCAGTTATTCTTTACATTAACCTCATGGGGAAAGTGTTTATAAGGTTAGGAATCTGTTTGATTCATGAAACATCATGCCCTGATATTTTCTTTGTGAAGTTTGGATTTGGTATACCAAGTTTACTGGAACAGACAAGACCTAAATTTTGTTTTTAAAGCTGATATAGTTATTCTCTTTATGGCAAAAAGCCTGCCAGCCTATATAAGTCAAAGTCACTTTATTAATTATGGGTGGGTCCCTTTTCACATTTAGACTTCAAGCTAAAACTGAAATGCTTAGGTTATTAATCTTTGTACTGCAATGTTCATGTAAGAACTCATGCCTGTGGAATTCTCTAACTGAATTAGCAATTTCAAGAATTTTGGAGAATATTCCACTAAATCTCCTGAAGGCTTTACCTTTCCAATTGGTACTTGCAACACATAAATAAAAAGTAATCAGCATGATTTGCTAACAAGGATGTAGCCCTGATATACTTTTCCTGCTAAATGGGAATGGAAGGCATGTGTGCTCCAAAAAACCTGTCTGGTTACATAGTTTATAGTTTACAGAGTTATTAGCTTCCAGTTATGATGCATAGGGATCTGAAAATAATGACATATTACAAAACTTTTCCTCTACCCCTTGAAGATTTTGATAAGAACTACAATATGATTCTGGTTAATATTCATGTATGTACATAGCTATACATGTGTACAGGTGTGTATTGGTATGTGTATATGTATGGGTATAAGTGTGTATGTGTGTACATGTATGGCTATGTATCTCTGTATGTGTACATGGATGGGTATGTGTATGGGTATGGACATGCATTTATGTATGTTTATGGCTATATGTCTGTGTATGTGTATGGCTGTAAGTGTATGTATATGTATATGTATGGGTATGGGTATGTGTGTGTCTGTATATGTGTACGTGTGCAGCTACAGTTATGTGTATATATACAGGTTTGGCTATGTGTCTGTGTATGTGTATAGCTATAGGTATGCAGTGATATCTGGGTGAACAAATCTTATGGGATTGGCATGGAAATGGGTTTTATTCCTGACAACAAAATGTTCTGTTATCCCTTCATCTGCTCATTACCCTAGTTCCTCCTTTCTCTTTTCCCTCCCTCCTGCTTTTCTGTCTTGTTCTTCCTCTAGGTCCAGCAGCTCCCAGTCTTAGCTTTCAGAGGGTGTCTGCCCCAGGGCATGTGTGGTTTTGGGAAAAGGAGCTCACAGACACTCCTCATGGTCAGCGGGCCTGCCTCCAGGCACTGCTGCTCAGAATGACGCAGGGCCCTAGCGGTGGGGGGTGGCCTGCAGCTCCCAGGGATGTGCTAGAACAGTCAGATTCAATCTGACAGGCAGTTTCAGTGATTAGAAGGAATTCACAAAGAGCATTTTGCCCCTCCTAGGTGATTTGAGTTCTCTTTGAAAATGCCATTCTCCTAACCACTCCTTGACCAAGGGCAAGTTGCAGACCCTAACCCACTCTCTTTTTCTGTTTTCTGAGACCGAGTCTCGCTCTGTCCCCCAGGCTGGAGTGCAGTGGTGCTATCTCGGCTCACTGCAACCTCTGCCTCCCAGGTCCAAGTGATTCTCCTGCCTCAGCCTCCGGAGTAGCTGGGACTACAGGCAAATGCCACCACCCCTGGCTAATTTTTGTAATTTTAGTAGGGATGAGGGTTTCACCCTGTTGACCAGGCTGGTCTCCAACTCCTGACCTTAAGTGATCCACTCCCCTCAGCCTCCCAAAGTGCTGGGATACAGGCGTGAGCCACCACACCTGGCCCAGCCCACAACTCTTTAGACAAAAATAGGGCTGTTTATTTGCCTGAGACACAGGCCTTGAAATGTCTTAAAATTGTCCCTCATGTGGCATTCAGTTAACCTTCTCCCAAGTCCCACATTCCCATCCCCAGAAAAAGGAAAGAAGAGGAGAAAGAGGAAGAGGAGGGGAAGCAGATAGCACTGTAATGTCTTTAAGGTAACAACCTATTATCTATTTCATAGTGATAAGAGGCACTGAATGATATTGGCTGTTGAGTCTTCTTGCATTTGGGGGGCTGGTTTTTATTGCTTCTGTGAAAGAAATTGATTGATTAGAGAAACAAATGAAATCCTACTCCTTTCTATTTTAGTGTATAATGTGCCCAGAATATTGGGTTGATAAACCACTGAGATGTACCATTTCTTCAAGGCAAACATGTCGTAGGCATCCTCCTGTAGAACACTTGTAAAGTGAATCATTCTCTCAGTTTACTTGCCTCATATGAGTAATTTCATCCTAAGTTGCTGATGAGTATGAAATTGACTTTTTGGAATTAAATTTCGTATTTCATATGTTTCATGTTAAGGACTGGCTGCTAAAAAAAAAAATTGGCATTTGACTCATTAAAATTTCTAAAATGTGCATGTGTAAGATTCCAAAGGTATAGATCAGGTATTTCAAGTATAACTTAAGCTATATACCACAAACTTCTAAGACTTCCATTGAACAAAGATGACAAAATTATTACAAATAAATAAATGAAGTCAATAAAATTTACATTCATTATCTTAACTATACTTTGGATTTCGAGCCCAATACTTTATCCTAGGGCAATTCATTCTCTCTCTCTCTCTCTTTTTCTCTCTCTCTCTCCTTTCTCTCTCTCTCTCTCTAACAAAGAGCCAGAGAATCACTTGTCAGCTTGAGAAAACCCATCCAGAAATATTCACCCACTTGCATTTCCCAATAGGAGAACTGCCACTGTTCAGGAACGCGAAGACCCCTCCTATTTTTAGGTGCATGTCTGGGCATTTAGAGATTTGCTCATCCCCTGGGCAACCCAGAGCATAATATTTTCTTGCACTATGTCCTTTAATGGCTTTAAGTTTTCACTACACCAGCATAGCATAGCACCCTAGCACTGCCGATTTTCAATGACTCAACAGGTTCAGACTCATAGACAAGAATTTTAGGGCCATCGCCCAGGCCTGAATCAGCCAGGACTAAATCCAATTCATCACTTTGAAGTGATATTTGTTTATTCTTGTTTCAAATGTGGTTCAAAGAAAAACAAAACCCAAGGAATCTGGGTACAATTTGTCAGCTTGCAAATAGCAATTATTTTAATGACACTGTATAGAATAGACTTGGTCACCCTGCCATTACTAGGATTCTTTTGACTTCTTTTACTTGAAATGACCAAGAGAGTCAGAAACAAGTCACCAATATTATTTATTGTTCTTAAAGGAAAAAAAATGAATAATATACAAAGCCTTTCAGAAAAAAAAGATGGCACACCATAACATTCATAATCTTTTCATTGTCCCCAGTTTTAGTTATTTAATTCCTATTTTGTTTATGGGTACTCTTTGGAGCCCCATTTGTTTTTATTGACAGGAATTATCTCAGGGAACATCTATCTCATATAAATCTCCATTGAATGTTTTGGACTTTGGTTGAAATGGCACTAATCATATTGATAAATTACCACATATATCATTCAACTGCCACTCTCTTCTGGGAGCAGTAAATCCTGAAACTCTAGAAGTGGTCCCATTGACAAATTGGGTTTTGGGGTCCCACCAGTAACTCTTTGCGATTTTTTTTTGAGATAGGGTCTCACTCTGTCACCCAGGCTGGAGTGCCGTGGTGCAATCACTGCTCACTGCAGCCTCAACCTCCCAGGCTCAAGCAATCTTCCCATCTCAGCCTCCAAAATAGCTGGGATCACAGGCACCACCACGGTTGGCTAATTTTTAAAAATTTTTTGTTAAGGTGGGGTGTCCTTATATGGCCCAGCTAGTCTCAAACTCCCGGCCTCAAGCAATCCTCCAATCTTGGCCTCCCAAAGTGCTTGGAATATAGGCATGAGCCACAGGGCCTGGTCAGTCTTTCCAAATTCTAACATCTCTTAGTTAATGCCATTTTATTCATTGACTTTGTAAAGATGATTCTTCCCACCATGGATGTAGTAAAATCCCTAAGAAGGGCAGATGGGTGTGGGGCGTGGGAGACGGTGAGGAGACAGACTTTTCCCCAGCCACAACCAAAACTCTTACTTCCCTTGACTATTTCACAGTATAACAAGGACAGCATAAACAACCTGTGATTTTCAAAGGGTGCTATATCTTTGCTTTAAAGACAAATCTAAAAAAAAATCTTTTCAATCTCTTGGAAAGAATTAATGATAGGCAGAAAAGTCTGTTAGAAAGCGCCACAGCTTGGAAACAGTGGAAAGTTTTTGTTTTTGTGTGATTTGAGTTGGTCAATGTTGTGGAGAAACCTGATAATTCTTCTTCCCTGCCTGTATTAGGAGAAATACCCCTGAGCTTCTTTCAAGAGGGCGGGGTCTGCCTCTGAGCTTAAATCAACTACCTTAGGATACTGGGTGATGCTCTCACTGTTTATAGAGACAGTTGGAAACAAGTCTTGCAAGGTATTTGAATAGAATTGATGGTTATGGGTCGAGACCACAGCTATACAAATTGTCCTTTAAAAACTATGATATCAATGTGGTATTTCTGAGTGTTAGAGTGAGATATTTTGTCTTATGACCTTTTGTGGGACAATATGTTTGCTAGCCATGAAAACTCTCACACAGCTTGTCCAAACACACTTTGCCTGTGACATACAATCCATCTTCCCTCATGTGATGTAAATCATGTCTCAGAAGTCTATAAGAAATTCCAAATAAGGCCGGGCGTGGTGGCTCAGGCCTGTAATCCCAGCACTATTTGGAAGGCCAAGGCAGGTAGATCACTTGAGATCAGGAATTGGAGACCAACCTGGCCAAAAGGGTGAAACCTTCATCCTTACTAAACATACAAAAATTAGCCAACTGTGGTGGCATGTTCCTGTAGTCCCAGCTACTTGGGAGTCTGAGACAGGAGCATTGCTTGAACCACAAAGGTGGAGGATGCAGTGAGCAGAGATCACGCTACTGCACTTCAGCCTGAGGGACAGAGCAAGATTCTGTCTCAAAAAAAGAGCTCCAAATGCCAATCTTGAATAAAGAGATAAGCTATGCTTAAACTGAAGTTTGGTTGTTTCCATTAGCAGGTAGGTTACCAAAGTGAGCACCTCAGACATCCCATACAAAGCATGGATCAACGAACAGAGCTGCTGATGAATTAAACATTCTGGTACCTGAGCATACAATGTTCTGTTCTACGTGTGATGGCATGAGTTAACATTCGAGTCTATTAATATTCAAATAGGGACTCCCTTAGCCATTTATCCATATCTGCCTTTGGGGATTTATCTATCTCAGTTTGTGTCCCAGTCATATATGGGTTCCTGCTCTAACTCTAACCAGACAATCTCTAATATGGATACAACTGGTTGGAGACAGTAATGCCCATGTTGGCTGGATACTGGTCTGAATTACTTTTCTTTACTCAATATTACTCTAGTGAGCAACAATGTATGCTTTTGGTAAATGAATTGTTAATGAGTATAAGTAGATTCTGTCTGAAGAATATTTCCTTTCTCTAAACAGAAAGACACATTTATGCAGAGAGACATATGTTGATGACTACATTCTTAGGACTGAGAAAGTTTTTGTTCCTATTCCTGGGTAAATGATAACATTTAATTTATTTTGGAGAAAAATTTATATTATTGGTTTTCAAAACTTTCGAGAAGCTGGAGAGACACAAAGAGTGAGACAGACTGGTTGATTTTTGGAAGCAGTTTAATGTTTCTCTGATATTGGCCTTAACTTTCAATTGGTGTTTAAGCTTATTTTCTTTTAAAAGAGAAGTTGGCCGGGCACAATGGCTTATGCCTGTAATCCCAGCACTTTGGGAGGCCGAGGTGGGCGATCACCTGAGGTTAGGAGTTTGAGACCAGCCTGACCAACATGGAGAAACCCCATCTTTACTAAAAATACAAAATTAGCTGGGCATGGTGGCGCAGGCCTGTAATCCCAGCCACACAGGAGGCTGAGGCAGGAGAATTGCTTGAACCTGGTAGGCAGAGGGTGCAGTGAGCTGAGATTGTGCCATTGCACTCCAGCCTAGGCGACAAGAGCAAAACTCCCTCTCAAAAAAAAAAAAAAAAAGAAAGAGAGAGAGAGAAGTCAGTTATTGCCTCCCTTAAAAAAGAAAAACAGAACTCCTAAGGAACCTATCAAAATATAGAAATACTATATATAATTAATTATGAGTTAATGGTTAATTATAGTTAACAATTAACATTGTAAATCTTAGATGTATTCAGTGATCCTCAGAAAACTTAAGCTTAAATTTTACTTCTTTATTGAATTGCTCTCTATTCTACCAGGCTTAGTCTAATTGTCAAAAGAACAGTAATATAAACTATAATTGATTAAACATTATGGACAGAACTAAAACCAATAATTTTTTATTTTTATTTTTTATTTTTTTTACCCTGCAGCTCCCAAAGAAAAATGCCTTCACAATGCTGCAAGCACAATTCATTTAAATCACCTGATTTCCAGGTCTATTGAATCCAACAGATGGAGAGGACTTTTTGCCCTATCCAGACAGACAACAAGTTTAAAAACATTTTTAAAAAGCCCAAGCACCTTTTTGATCTAACTTTAAAAAGCATTGTCAATGTCAAGAACAGGGTGACTGTGGGTTGTTTATTATGCTAGGAGGAGTCTTCTATGTTGTATTGTTTGTGTAGTATGAAGCGACATTGTATGCCTGCTGTCCCTCTGGGACCCTCTTGAAAAGGAGGTATTTTATGTCCCTGCCCGTGCCAGTAAATGAATTGCCCCCTAAAGTAAATACAATATATAAAGCCAAGTCTGGCTCCAAAGTCATGCTATGTGCCCCCCTCTGGCTATGGAGGAAGTTACTCATGCTTATCAGAAGGTCAAGTTTGGTCTAGCATTATTAGGTTGCAGGCAATATGGTAATGGGACCCAGAGAAGTGTGTGTTGTTTTTTGTTTGTTTTTTTTTTTTAAACAGAGTTTTGCTCTTGTTGCCCAGGCTGGAATGCAATGGCACAATCTCGGCTCACTGCAACCTCTGTCTCCCAGGTTCAAGCAATTTTCCTGCCTTAGCCCCCAGAGTAGCTGGGATTACAGGCATGCACTACCATGCCTTGCTAATTTTGTGTATTTAGTAGAGACAGGGTTTCTCCATGTCGGTCAGGCAGGTCTCCAACTCCTGACCTCAGGTGATCCACCTGCCTCGGCCTCCCAAAATGCTGGGATTACAGAGGTGAGCCACCACGCCCGGCCGAGAAATGTTTTCAACCAACAGAGTGTGCCTCTGAATTGCCAGGGAAGTGTATCTTACCCTACACTTGAGCTCAGGGAACTTATATAAATGTAAAGAGAAGTCAGATCCTTTGAGAATTGGTGTCATATCACTAGTTCAAGCAGGGGAAGTGGCTAAATACATCAATGTGAAAATACATTTTCACTTCTATGGAAATGGAAAAAAATACTTTTTCACTTCTATGGAAGTTGGAAAAACTAGAATTTATTTTATTGCTCTAAATCAACCAGGAATTACTAAGCTCCCATGAGGAAACCAAAGATGCAGGAAGTTAGCCACTTGACATGACTGCAGCCACATTGCAAGCTAGACAATGAGACAGGACAGCAGAGAAGGAGTCAGGTTGAAATTATATGGCTTCATAGCTGAACCATGCCATTTATTTCCTCTTCCTGATGCCAGCTTCTGCTCATAGGCCATCAGCTCTATTCAGTTCTTTTAAATTTCTCCAGGTTCTTCAGGATATTCGTGTCTGATGACAGTTGTTAGTGCAATTGCATTGTTAGAGTTAAATAACTTTGCTTTGAAGCCATGAACATCTGGATTAAAATGCAGACTCTGCTGCTTGTTGGCTGTGTGGCTTTACACGACCTTTCTGAGCCCTGTTGCTTTATGAAAACATCATACAATCTATATTAAAAAGTTAGATGGGCCCGGCGCAGTGGCTCACACATGTAATCCCAACACTTTGGGGGGCCGAGGTGGGCGGATCACGAGGTCAGGAGTTCAAGACCATCCTGGCCAACATGGTGAAATCCCATCTCTATAAAAATACAAAAATTAGCCAGGTGTGGTGGCACATGCCTATAGTCCCAGTTACTTGGGAGGTTGAGGCAGCAGAATCGCTTGAACCTGGGAGGTGGAGGTTGCGTTGAGTGTAGATCACGCCACTGCACTCCAGCCTGGTGACAGAACAGAGCAAGACAATGTCTCAAAAAAAAAAAAAAACTTAGATGACACCTGAATCACAGAGTAGTAGTTTCATGGAAAGTGAAGATTTGAAAGCAGATCATCATTCTAAGATATGTCATGAGAAAAACAACTCATCAAAAATACTTTTGCTAATTGTTTTAAGAGAAAGGATTAAACTGAGGTGTATTTTGTTAATTACTATCCCAAAACTTTTAGTGCTTACCATGTGTAATGTGTTAGCATAATAGAAGACATAATTTTCCCAAAGGTGTCAAACTGGTCCTTGATACTGATGTGAAAATATTGGTCCGATGTTACCCATTTTAATTTAAAATTCAGGAAATATGCCAAGCACTGTGGCTAATAGCTATGATCCCAGCACTTTGGGAGGCAAGGCGTGAAGGTCACTTAAGCTTGGAAGATTGAGGCTGAAGTGATCCATGCTTACACCACTGCACTCCAGTCCGAGACAGAGATACCACATCTCAAAAAATTAAACACAAGTCCATATGAAAACATAAACAATAGTGTCTTTTTTCTATTTCTTTTATTTTATTATTATTATTTTTAAAGATGGCGTTTCACCATGTTGGCCAGGATAGTCTTGATCTACTGACCTCGTGATCTGCCCACCTCAGCCTCCCAAAGTGCTGGGATTACAGGCATGAGCCACCACACCCAACCTAAAAGCATAAACAATAGTCTCATACGCTCTTCTTTTCTTTCTCTCCCAAGGATATCTTTCTCAGCTTAAAACACTTTTGTTGACACTTTGCCCAATATCCACCACATTTTACATCTGCTAAGAATTTTGACTTATATCATCAGTTCAACCAACATTTCAATCATATACAAGGTGAAAGAATCAGGATTAATTCAGTCAGTTCAAACTTCATACACTGAGGCATTTGCAGCAAATTTAGTAAATATCTTTGGATTTTCCAGAAACTTAAAGCAGTCTATTTGTATGTGTCTCACTCTTTTTCTTTTCTTTTCTTTTCTTTTTTTTTTTTTGAGTTGGGGTCTCACTCTGTTGCCCAGGCTGGAGTGCAGTGGTGCGATCATAGTTCACAGCAGCCTCTACCTCCTGAAATCAGGTGATCCTCCCACCTCAGCCTCCTGAGTAGCTGGGCCCACATGTTTCACTGTGTCATCTCAAAGCTAAATAAGAACCTGTCAAGCCCTAAATAAAGTTGGAATAGGACGAGTGGTGTCAGACTTCTGAAGAGTAAGTTCAAACTGAATATTCCAATAAACAACTGGTGTTTTCTCTTCCTCTTGCTGATTGGAGAAACTGAAGGACAGAGCAATTAAAATTTCCTGACGCCATTCAGTGGAAAAGGAAACATAGTGTGGAAAGAATTGCTAGCAATTGTAGTCAGTGTCCATCTCTATGGATTTGGTGTGGAAATTTACATTACAACAAATGAAAAACAACTCACAGTACCCTCAATACAATGGGCATCAATTCTGCTTCCTTTGGTGATTTAAAAACAAACCTGGATCTGGATATATGTGCTTTAGAAACTGCAATTTGTCTACTTGGTTGTTGCTATATGGCATTTGCAGAGTTGACTTGAGCTTGTCTTAAAAAAAAACTTCTTAAAACTGTATGCCTTTATCAGAAGTCGCCCCTTGGCTATTTACAAGTGCCATGGTTACAGACCTGCTAGACTGATGATATTCACATGCAGGAAACAATGCAAGGAAAACAGGATTTGCACGGCTCCGACTGCACTGGCCCAAGAATTCCAGGAAGTGATTGTACTTTATGAAACCGTCTGTGCTCCGTTAGATTGTCTATAGCTTTTAAGGTCAAGTCCTATCACAGCGAGTTTGCAATGCCCTTTGTAACAAGGCAGAGTGTTTATGAAGCTGAGTACATGCTGTATTGTTTATCAGCCCAGGCAGTTGAAAGGTGTGATATTCCAATCTTGTGGTTCAGGATGGCACTGGGAATCGATCACAGGCTCTTCTGACACAGGCTTGGGATTAGTTCAAAGAGTCCCTGGCAACAGTGACCATGCGACAATCCAGCACATGGAGAAAGTCACGAAGCCCACAGTCCCTGACAGGAGAGATGGGTTCATGTGGAAAATCAATGTGGGGAGCACTGTGAGTTTAAGTTTTAAGATCCCCGTGCTTCCTGCTGTGGCTGAGCAGTCTCCTTGGAGAGTGAAAGGTGCTAGTGTACAGTACTGCTGATTCTGAGTGAGACAACAATGGAATTTATTTCTTCGTAAGAGAGCTGGGAGACAGCCAGGCATTCCAGGGCCTTGCTCTTGAATTCTTTGATTTCTCTACAGTGCATAATGACTAGAGATTCATGGTGCCTCTGGGCTCGGGGATACTGGAGCCGGACCGTGGACGCCCAAACTGCTCATGTTACTCTGCAGCCACGCCTAATCTCTTTGGAGGTGCCAGACTAGATGTGGCTGGCCAGACCCCTGCTTGCTGCCTCTCCATGAATGATGTTGGTCCCTGAAGCTAGGTTAAACAAGCAATAGTCCGTAGCTATTGTTAAGGACGCTGTCGTGATGGAATCAGCTAGGCATGCCTCCTTTCCACTAGGAATGATGGCTGCCAGCCAGGCATCTGTGAACTTTCTGGAGACACTTAGGTGTTGTGGACCAAAGTCATGGCACCTGAGAGGCAAGCATGACAGCCCCTGTGTTTTCAGATGCATGGACTGAATGAACCTCAGTGTGTGATTGCTGATGTCAAGTAAATCAATATAGATTTAATGAAGTCTGTTAGTTTACAAGTCAAGTGACTTGCCATTAGGGACTGTTTCCTCAAGGGTGACAAAATAACAACAATGAAATACTTTTTATCCAGTTGCCACATTGTGTGCTCCATACTGGCTTTTGAAGGTCTGGTTTTGCAATGTAGGGTTGTATTTTATTGACTGAATTTCATTTTATTTCTAAATTCCAAGGCGTCTTGAGGTTTATCATTTAATAGTTACTCTGTGGACTAACGTCACATAGTTATCAAGCCTTATAATAAAACTGTTGTATTTTCCTAGTAGACTCATAGAGGACTATTGTTGGATGTCTTATGGAAATAACTACCTAATAAATGGTTGCTAAATACTGGCTAAAACACTTAACTAAATGAAAATTAAAAGTGCCACTCATCAGGTAAGAAGCGTCCCGAAACCCCTGTTCTGGTCTTGACTTTACCATTAACTCCTAGGAAATTTTACCTCTACAGTGACAGACATTGGGATAATCATTCCCTGGAGCTCTGTTTCTCCTCTGCAAAAGGAGGTGCTTTAAATATGTAACTGATTTCTAGGGACTTCTCCATCTATAAACATTGAATATCTAACACTTGGCCTCTAAATCAGAATACTCAGAGGTGTCTGAACCAGAGCAACTCCATCCTGAATAGGTGCTGGGTAAAAAAAGGCTGAGACTTGCTGGGCTGCATTTCCAGTAAGTTAGGCATTCTAAGTCATAGGATGAGAGAGGAGGTCAGCATAAGATACAGGTCATAAGGCATTGCTGAGAAAACAGGTGGCAGTAAAAAAACCGGTCAAAACCCACCCAATCAAGAAGGTGACAAGAGTGAGCTCTGGTTATCCGCACTGCTACACTCCCACCAGCACCATGATAGTTTACAAATGCCATGGCAACAACAGGAAGTTACCCTATCTGGTCTAAAAATGGGAGGCATGAATAATCCACCCCTTGTTTAGCATATCATCAAGAAAGAAACATAAAAGACAACAGTAGCTCTCAGAGCTGCTCTGCTTATGGACTAGCCATTCTTTCATTCCTTTACTTTCTTGATAAACTTGCTTTCATTTTACTCTATGGACTTGCCTTAAATTTTTTCTTGTGGGAGATACAAAAACCCTCCCTTGGATCTGGATCAGGACCCTTTTCCAGTAACATTTAGAGAGGGAAAGTGAAAGCTTCCTAGAGAAAGTAGGAAAGTAGAAAAAAATGAGAAAAAAAAACAAAACAAAAAAAAAAACAAGGTATAAAAATTTGAGGAGAAATGCTACCATAGGGAGAAAAATAATGATTATTTACTTTGTAAAGCATTGTTTTAAATAATTTTTCATATGTATTAAATCCTTAGAAAAATTCTAGGAATTTGATGTTATGATTTTTAATGAACAAATAAGGAAACTGAAGTTTGTAAAGTCCTTAAATAACTTGCCAAAGATACATGTTGATTAAGGGGTTGAGTCTAAAAACAAACCAAGATCTTGGGATTGAAAACTAGACCCCCTAAAATGATCCACCTGCAAGGGAGGAAGTGTCTAATTGGAAAGAGGATGAACCGAAAGCACGTTCAGCCTTGGTTTTTCTAACTATATATCTGATGTTCAGTCTTCTCTATGTTCAGGTAGCATAAATACAGAAGGCCACGGACCCTGCATAAGAACATTTTCTGATTTTAAATGTACTAATTTTATTTTTTATCCTGTTAAGGAATGTACACATGGAAAGGAAATTGTGGAGTTATTTATTTGAGGTATATCTAAGTTTTTTTTTTTTAAGTACATTAGAAATTATGAAAACTATATTCTGTGCCCTAGTGCTCTCAACACATTATCAAATTATGTAAATAAGTACCTGGGTAAATTGCTTTATTTATTCAATTTTTATGCAGTTAGAGTTTTTTAAAATGCTATTTTTAGGCTTGGCATGGTGGTACATGCCTGCGGTCCCAGCTACTCAGGTGGCTATGATGGGAGGATCGCTTGAGCCCACAGGTTCATGACCAGCCTGGGCAACATAGCAAGACCCCATCTGTCTCGCTTTTTTAAAAAAGCTATATTTAAAAATTATAGGAGGCAACAAAAGCAGTTATCAGAGAGAAAAAATATTGTTTATAATTCTTATGTTAGAAAAGAGTAAAGGCTTAAAACCGAGTAAACTAAATACCCAACCTAAAAAATCTGAAAAAGAACATCACGATAAACCCAAAGAAAAAAGGTAATAGAAATAAGTACAAAAACAAATTAAACCAAAAGTAAAATTTCAAAAAGCTAAAAGTTGTTCCTTAAAGAGATAAATGTCTGGTGCTATTTATGCCCCAAAAAGGAAAGAATATGAAAACAAATAGCATTAGGCATAAAAGAGAGAAGATATTTATTCTTTCCATAGATATCAAAAAGGCAAAAAAGGATATTATGAACAACTTTAGACCAATAAGTTATGAACAGATGAAATATATGTGTTTGTAGAAAATATTACACAAAAATAACTTACGAAGAAATAGAAATCCCCTATATAGTAAAATCTAATTCAATCTGTAATTAAAAATCTTGTTACACAGGAAATATTGTGCCAGAAGAGTTTACTCATGCTACCACACATTTCTTACATAAATTCAAGAACAGAAAAAAGGAACACTTCCCAGCATATTTTATGAGAGTTGCATAACCTTGATATAAACACTAGCCAAGGACAGAACAAAATAGGAAAACTACAGATCAGAATTATTGTAATTCACTACTTTGACAAGTTAAAAAAGATTAAACCATATAACTACATCCATAGTGCAAAAAAAGATGTTCAATAAAATCAACAAACATTCATGATAAAACTTTCATAAAAGTAGAAAGAGAATGAGGAAAAAGACTTAGAAAGGAAATGTCTTTAACTTTATAAAGAAGACCTCAAAACTCTAGGGCAAATATGACATATAATAGTAAAAGTTTCAAGTATTCTTTTTAAGATCATCAACAAGACAAGGATGACCACTCTTTTTTTATTGCATTTTAGGTTTTGGGGTACATGTGAAGAACATGCAAGATTGTTGCATAGGTATACATGTGGCAGTGTGATTTGCTGCCTTCCTCCCCATCACTTATATCTGGCATTTCTCCCCATGCCACCCCCCGAACTCCCCACCCCACGTTGTCCCTCCCCATTTGCCCCCAACAGACCCCAGTGTGTAGTGCTCCCCTCCCTGTGTCCATGTGTTCTCATTGTTCAACACCCACGTATGAGTGAGAACATGCGGTGTTTGATTTTCTGCTCCTGTGTCAGTTTGCTCAGAATGATGGCTTCCAGGTTCATCCATGTCCCTACAAAGGACACGAACTCAAAGGATGACCACTCTTACAACTTCTTTTGCACACTGCAGTAGAAGTCTTAACTATCAAGACAAAACAAGAAAAAGGCAAGGAAAGAAATCAACTTCTTCCTCCTCCTCCTCCTCCTTCTTCCTCCTCCTCCTCCTCCTCCTTCTTCTTCTTCCTCTTCCTCTTCCTCTTTTTCTTCTTTTTCCTCCTCTTCTTATTCTTATTCTTATTTTTAGAGACAAGATCTCACTCTGGGGCCCAGGTTGGAGTGGAGTGGTGTTGTTGTAGCTCACTGCAGCCTTGCTCCTGGGCTCAAGCGATTCTCCTACCTCAGCCTCCCAAGTAGCTGGGACCACAGGCATACACCACCACACATGGCTACTGTTTCTTCATTTTTGTAAGGAAGGGGATCTTCCTATGTTACCCAGGCTGGTCTCTAACTCCTGGACTCAAGCAATTCTTCCACTTCAGCCTCCCAAAGTGTTAGGGTTACACGCATGAGCCACCACACCCAACTTGACCTCTCATTATTAACAGGTGATACTGTCTAAACAGATAAATATCAGCAAATAAATTATTTAAATTAAGAAGATTGACAAATTCATGAATAAACAAAAGCAATTTATATATATCAAAAAATTCAGATACAAAATGTAATTTAAAATATCTTTTACAAAAGTAATATATAAAGTACATAAACACATAGGAATAAATCTAAGAAAAACATGCAGGACATCTACAGAGAAGTAGAGAGCTTTTGAAGTTCAGTAAAGAACTCAATTATGGAAAAATATGCCATGTTCTTGGATAAAATGATTCATATCATAAAGCTGTCAATTCTCTTCTAATGGACATAAATGTAAATGTAATTATGATAACAACTCAATAGTTTTTTTTCATAGAACATGGCAAGTTGATTTTGAAGCTTCTATGAAAGGGTAAAGGGTAAAGGATGGCCAACATGTTCCTAAGAAAGAAAATACAAGGAGTTTGTCCCATTACATATTGAAACATTGCAAAACTTTAGTCATTAGCTTATTAACAATGTGATGTCCATTAGAAAAGAATTGACAATTTTATGATACGAATAGTTTTGCCTGAGAACATGGCACATTTTTCCGTAATTGAGTTACTTACTGAATTTCAAAAGCTCTCTCCTTCTCTATAGGTGCCTTGCATGTTTTCTCTTAGGTTTATTCCTGTGTGTTTATATATTTTATATAATTTATTACTTTGTAAAAGATATTTTAAATTACATTTTCTATCTGAATCTACATTAATAAACATTAGTAAATATTAATAAACAAATAGACCAAAGCAACAGAATGGGACATTTAGAAACAAATTCACAGATATACGAAAATTTGATTTATGGCAGAGGTAGTATTTGAGATTAATGAGAAAATAAACTATTCAACAAATACACAAACACCAAATTCAAAGAGGATTAAGACATAAGTATAAAAGCCAAAACCATATACTCCCCAAAAAAGAATGTAGGATGTATGTATAAACGAAATTTAAAATGCACAACTCTATAGAAGAAAATTGAAGAATTCAATGACTTTAAAACTAAAAACTCTTCTTAGTTAAAAGGGTGAAATAATTAACTGTGGAGCAGCAAATATAAGCAAATCGCATAAATAAAAGTAAATAAAATTTAGTTAATATTTTTGCCTATCCCTATGCCTAATTTGACTATTTAAACAGCTCCAACCAATTATTAAGAAAAAGAGAAACAACCCTGTAGAAAAATGGGCAAAAGACCCAAAAAAGGAGTTCTAAAGAAAAGGAAACAAATGTGGCCCATAAACACATGGAAAGAAACTCAGCCTCATCATTCATCAGAGAAGTACAAATACAAATCACAATGAGGTTTTATGATATTGCAATTCACACCCACCGGATTGGGAGTAAAACCGGATAACAGCACATGTGAAGAGGATGTTGAGCAATGAAAATACTCATCTACATCTGGTGAGAATTTAAATATGCACTACAACCGGCTGAGTGCAGTGGCTCATGCCTGTAATCCTAGCACTTTGGGAGGCCGAGCCCACTGGAGCATTTGAGGCCAAGAGTTCCAGACCAGCCTGATCAACATAGTGAAAACCTATCTCTATTAAAAATACAAACAATTAGTTGGGCATGGTGGTACGCACCTATAATCCCAACTACCCAGGAGGTTGAGGCAGGAGAATCGCCTGAACCTGGGAGGTGGAGGTTACAGTGAGCCAAGATCACGTCATTGCATCCACCCTAAGTGACACAGCTAGATGCCGTCTCAAAAAATAAAAGTACTACAACTTTGGAAAACATTTTGGCATTACCTATAAACTTAATTGTTATACCTTCAGTCTCAGCAATTTCACTTTTAGGTTTAAACTCTGAGAATCTCGTATATATGCACCAGAAGAAAAATATCTGAAAAATCATAACTGGGCCGTCTGCAGTAGTCCCAATGCAGAAAAACATCAAATGTTTATTTAAAGCAGAGTGGAAAAATTCAGATGTCTATCAAAAGCAGAGTAAGAGTTCATACAGAGCAATATAATGAACTGTAGAGACGGCGTGGTGGAGGCTGGGAGAGGAATGAGGGATAAAAGACAATCAATCTATTGCGTACAGTGTCCAGTGCTTGGGTGATGGGTGCACTAAAATCTCAGGATTCACCACTAAAGAACTCATCCATGTAGCCAAAAACCACCTATACCCCAATAACTATTGAAATTTAAAAAAACAAAAACAGGCTGGGTGGGGCGGCTCATGCCTGTAGTCCCAACACTCTGGGAAGCTGAGGAAGGCAGATCCCTAGAGCCCAGGAGTTTGAGAACAACCTGGGCAACATGGCAAAACCCATATCTACAAAAAATTCAAAAATTAGCCAGGTGTGGTAACACACACCTGTAATCCCAGCTACTGGGGAGGCCCAGGTGGGAGGATGGCCTAGATGGGAGGATGGCTTGAGCCCACGAAGTCAAGGCTGCAGTGAGCCATGAGAGCACTGCTGCCCTCTAGCCCAGTGACAAGCGAGACCCTGACTCAAAGACAAAAGATGAGAATAAATGAATTCATGTGAAGGAATACTGTGCAACAGTGAAAATTTAGTGAGCTGCAGGCACAGGCATCAACAGGACGACTTCCCAAAACATAATTTTGAGCAAGAGGAGCAAGTCCCAGGAAAATATAAATACAAAATTTCAATTTATATAAATTCCCCCCAAAGAAAAAACTAAACTATATTTTGCTTCAGGTTATATACTTGTGTGTCAAAACCATAAAGAAAAGCAGGGATTGATGAACGCAAAATTCAGGACAGCGGTTAGCTCTGCTGAGGGGCGGGAGAAGCAGTCTTTGAGGTTTACTGGGAAGATTTAAGCTGCGGCATATATTCCATCTCTAAAGCTGGGTGCTGCGCATATTCATTCCATCACTATTCTTTAGAGTACCTATGTATTTTAGATTCTTCTGTGTGTGTGATATACTCCACAACAAAAATAAATAAATCTGTGCTTACCATGGCCTGCTCATGTCCAGAAATCTCTCAAAATACCCTCATCCATTGCCATTGGACCATTTGGGTAGAAAATGTTTAGAAATCCCTGTCTTAAGCTTCATCAGTGTGAAGGATTCATTTTAAGATTTGAATGAACAAGATGACAGAAAATGAGAGAGCACACTGGCTGCCCAGGTGGGCGCATGGACTCAGAGGATAGGAATTTAGTGAGCGCCACTGTCAACATGCTTCACATAGTTGGCAGTTTTGCCTAACGTGGTCTCTGCCTGCAGAATTGCCACAAGTTGGAAATCCCACATCAGTCACCACTTCCTCGGGGACATTAGTTGTTCATGTAAATTCTGAACAATGGAAGGCTGGCTTTTAATCCGTTCGGAAATGGAACACAAAGACAGAGCCCTAGAAGTGGAGTGTGAGTGCTGAGGTTTTCCCCTAAGCCTATTCTCTTCCACATGTGCTGATGTTCTCCTTGGTTAAGTATTTGGAAAGCATATCAGGTTTTAGCAATTCGTTTTTCCCTGAAAAGAACAATTTGCTCTTAGAAAAATGACAGTGTTCTTCCCTTATTACATGAAAACACCCTCTGAACCCCTAAAAAGCAGAGATCTTTTGTAGGGATACACCAAGAATGAAAAACTGAAAATCAGAGCTGGTAATAAACGGACAGAAAATTAAAGAGAGCTGTCACCTCTGGCAAGGGGAAGGAAGAGGACATGATCATGGAGACCAGAAGAGGAAGGTGATTCTGAAATACTGGCAGTATTCTAGGTCATAAATGTTTATTCTTTAAATGGCACATAATAGTTTTATTGTCTCCTTTGTATGGAGATACATTTTACACAATACATTTTAATTTGTTTTATTTTATCTGAAGTTCTATCTAGTTGCCAAAAAAAAAAACAAAGCAGAAGTAAACAAAGAGTTTCCAAAGAACCAGGATCAGAACCGAGTAGACCAGTAGGAGAGAGATTTTTTTTTTTTTATAAATTTTAATTGCTATTTTTTGTAGTTACATACTAGCTGTCTATATTTACAGGTTCCATGAGATGTTTTGATACAGGCATGCAATGTGACATAAGCACATCGTGGAGAATGGGGTATTGTCTCCTCAAGCATTTATCCGGAGAGAGATTTTTCATATACACCTGTACTCTTTTCAGGTTTCAGCCTTTTCAATACATAACTATCACAAGAGATGTTTTGTATGTTTTCCCTTGACCTTGAGAAAGAAAAGCATTTGCTGGGATGCTGCATATTGAGGTGGGGGAGGGGAATCCTAGAGGAGAAGCCACTGAGTTTGCAACCCAGCTGACACACAAGAAGCAACTTGAGAAGGACTCCAAAAGCAACAGGTCAATAAGTGGAAACGAGCATTGAATCAGCTGAATGGGTACCTGGAAGTGGGGTGAATATAAGTTACCAGTTTGCCTGCGATTACCCCCTACTATGTATTCCTGTCCCAGAGTAGTTATTAACACACTCTTGTTAGTGGCAGCAAATTGGTTCGGGTCTGCAGCAACCTCAATTCTTGCCTCCTCAGAAGAAAGCATTCGACTGAGGGGCATCAGGCAGAGTGAGAGACCGAGGCAAGTTTGAAAGCAGGAATGAAAGTTTCTTAAACAGCTTCAGAACAGGAACAAAAGGAAGCAAAGTACACTTGGAAGAGGGCCAGGTGGGCAACTTGAGAGATGAAGTGCACTGTTTGACTTTTGACTTGGGGTTTTATACGTTGGCACATTTCCCAGGGGTTGTGCCTCTCCTCCCCGATTCTTTCCTTAGAGCGAGCTGTCCGCATCTGCAGTGGCCTGCCAGTTCTTGGGAGGGGCCCCACGTGCAGGGTGTTCGCTGGAGTTGTGCGCGTGCTCACTTGAAGCATTCTTCCCTTATCAGTAGAGTGTTTCTGTAAGGTCATATCCAGTTAAACTCTACCATTGCTTCCTAGTGTGCAGGTGCGAACCCACTAGCCTGAGATCTTACTGGGCAGCTGCTGATCACCAGTTTCAGGTGTTTCCATTGGGAGAGACTGCCTTTCCCTGGCATGGGCTGCAATCAATTATTGCTTTAGAGAGACAGTTAACAACTACCTGACCATCATCTGATGGTCGTCTTACTTTCCCATGCGGGGGAGTGGAGGAGCCTCTCTTGCTCTGCTCATGTCTGCCTGACTACCTACTGTGACACTTCCTTTCACTTTCAAAAGTGTCCCAATCTGGCCATAAATGATGTGGTCAACCTCTACATGAAGGAAGAAATGTAATGTGCTATGGGAGGAGAACGGGTTATCCAGCAAGACCTCTTGAAAAGGAACCGGCTAGGGCTTAGATGCTGTGGCTCTACTCTAATTAGCAAAAAAGCGTGGTAAACCTTTAAAAAGAAAAAAATCAGCGAGAGAGAGAGCAAAGAAGAAGGGGAGAAGGAGGAGGACTATTATTTTTGTGTTTGTTTAGGTCTATCCAAAAAGAAAAACACAATGAAAGTAGTTATTTCTTTGACCAACTTTTCTTCTGCTTTGAGCTTCTGAAGAACATGCCTGGGCTTGCTTTCCCCTCAATTTCATTTTCATCTGAGATGGGTGAAATATCAATGGGAACTGGCATTCTCTAAATTAATTTAGATATCAGTAAATTTTTTCCATCTTGCCTGTGGAGGAAAGGTTGGGAGCTTCCTACCCTTTCACATCACAGAGCTTGTGACCTGTAATTTTTGCTATTTCTCCATCTGCATTCTTGTGGCTTTGTTCATTAATAGAATGCTGTCATTTATGAGCATTCCTCTTTCAACTCTTCCAAAGAACTTTATCAGCATTCTCTAATTTTATTAACAAAAGAAAATAAACTATTTTTAGGGACGATGATCAAATAAGGCTGAACCCGGACCATCTCAAGCAGATGTTGTGGTTCTGCAAAGTGGTCCCATGAGGCAATTGCTCCAACACGTGATCTCAGCTCAGAAGTCATGGTTTTTGCAAACCTTGTCCTTAAAGGAGGAACAAGGTACAGAACTTTTGTTTCTCTTTTCCTTTCTTTTGAAATACCAATTTGCATGTAACCATATGGTAAATAATAGCCTATAGGAAAAAAGGGGAAGGGATGGCGACTTAAACAGAGGAAGGAGTAAACAGAAAAAGTAACAGGTCATACAGAAACCAGGAAACTACAAGTTATAATGTTGGTGGTTCCCTTTTCTCCCTGTGTCTGCTCTTTCGAAACAGTGACTAAATTGGGATGGGTAAGATCTAATTGGGATTCCTCCAGATGCAACTCTTTGTGAATTTGTGGATGGGACCAGATAAGAATCTCATGGAGGAAGGAGATTCAAATGAGCAGATTTCAGTATCCTTCAGGCAAACCCAGCCTTGAATATTTCTCAGCCTTCATAAATCCCAGGAAAAACATAAATGATGGAGATAAATAATGTAATTTGACTCAAGAGAGTAGGTAGAAAATCAGACACCCTAGGAGAAAAAAAAAAACCTGCTAATCGTGAATTTATTCATGGTGGTCAAGATAAAATAACAGCAATTAAATCACGGTTTAGTTACATGGAAGAAAACTTTATTTACTACTCCCAGACATGCTAATCTCTGCACATCAATTTCCTGGGTGCAGGAGGATCACCTAATATGATTTTAAAAAGTTCCCTCATACCCAAGAGAGATATTTGTCAGCAAAAAGATTCACACAAGTTTAAAATGATGAATGCCAACTCTGATGACTCAGTAAATATTATCAATGATACATTAATTTTTCTTGGTTTTAAGGGTGCCTTTTTTCTATATGGGCACTTCAATTCTCCCTTTTAGTTGCTTTATACAACAGTAATCAATTCATATGTTAGACTTTCACAGGACATTTCATGGCAAAAGGAATATTGAGCCAGTATTGACACTAATAATATACATAAAGAAGAACAACAAGGAAACCTGCAAAAATCACTCCATATCAACACAGACTCCAGTAAAAGTTATAGTAAAGTGGAACATTTACAGATAGGTGAAAGGTATTGACAGAATTTAGCATGGAGCAGGGAAGAGAGACATACATACAATTTGTGTTTTAGAGCATAGCTGTCCCTCATATACATGCATGTTAATTTTTATTAAGGCAGTGTACCAAGTGTTTACTTTTTCCCACTCCTCCAAATAATGAGCAAAGCCGTCTCTTTCCAAGAATGGAAAAGGTGGTGATGGTGGCATCCTCCTTGAGAAACTAGTTAGCCTAATATCAGGGAAACCACCCAGAGGGAAGGCTTCCACATGTCAGGATGGACTCTTTCTCTTTAATATTTGAGCTCATTTGCTTCTCCAGACAAATCATTATGTGTCTCTTTTTTAAAACAAATACACTTGGGAGGAGTCTTAAGTGTTGTTGATTTTTGGATTAATTGTTGAAGTGGTGTTTGAGACAAATTAGAATATAGTCAGCTGAGAGCAAAGATGATTCTTTCAAGAGGGGAAGGCAACTACTGGTGGGTATGGGAGGTAGAACTGAAGAGAGATGGCAGAGACATCCGGAGACAGAAAATGATGGAAGAGAAGAAAAGTGGAAAGAAGATGAAGATAAATTTTACAGATTTAAAACTTCCATCTAAATTAATTCTGGCCATTCTTCTGGGAATTAGCTCATGCTCTTCCATACAATGCATGTTCCCGTGGCAGACATTTATTGACTACCTGCAATGTTCCAGGCACTTGACTGAAACATAGTGATTCAAAAGCGAATAAGTTATAGGGATGGCTTCTATCGCAGATAGCATGTTAGAGGAAATGGCACCTAACTCTAGCTGAGAAGGGTTAAATAAGTATTCACAAAGGAGGCAGTAGCATGGAGCAGGACATGTGATTCCCAACTCAAATGGACACTCAAACATTGCTTGCAGTTTTTTCAACTCTTCCTCAGAGTCGCTAACTCTATACTTTGTATTGTTGAGCCTTCAGTACTGCCCTATATCTATTTACTGTCAGGATATGAACTAATTTTCTGTTTCTCAAAAAAAGAGGGACCACTGTTCATGAAAATCTTCCATTTCTTTTTGTCATCACCTATCTGTCTATATCTCCCCTCACCCCATCACCTGGTCTCATAGGAAAATATATTCCCTCTTCCTCCTTGACAAAACCAAGCCTTTTTTCAAGTTACTGAGACCTAGACCTTCCATATCTCCCCTGGAAACTATGAAATTATCATCTCCATTATATTTGCATCTTTATTACCTTCCTTAGGTTCAGCATGAACAAAAGCTCAGCTCCTCTCTGTTTCAAAAAGCAAACATATATGTGCGCACATGCACACACAGAGAGAACCTCTTATTAAAATAATTACAATATGTTTTTCCCCTACCAGTACTTAGATTATTTTATTAATTTCCTCATTGAAAAATCAATGAACTCATCTTAATTCTCATTCCAATGGGCCTTTCTGCATGATTAGATATTGCTGATCTTTTCTTCCTTCTTAGAATGCTCTCCTTTCTAAGGAAGGTACTCATGGAATGCTATCCTTTCTGAAATGTTGAATCCTTACCAGTTCTTTTCCTTTTAGCTATCTTCTCTTGACTGATTTTTTATCCCTTAAATGTTTGTTGTCTCCAGGGTTCAGACCTTGACCCAATTCTCACTCCATTACCTTTCCCAAGCAATTTTATTCACTTTTAGGGCTTACTCTCTCTGACTTCTCACACAAAGCCGACAGCAATTTTTGTTAGATCTTCCTTGCTAACATTCATCAATTCTAACCTCCTCTCTATATCCCATCTACTGTCATTACTCAGCTTTGGCCATGTTCATCTCCCAACTGGTTTAGAATAAAAGCCTCATAATGCATCCCTCTGCCTCTTCTGGCTACCTTCCAATTTTCTCAAGCTGTGCAAGTATGATGTTTCTAAGTGATAAATCTTATCTCTCTGCTGTCTTTCTTAAAACACTTCAGAGATTCCTCATTGCTTTCAGAATAAAGTGCATATCTTTATCAAAATTCTCATTGCGATGCAGCAAATCATTTAAGATTTTCACGGTATACTTTTCTAATGTCTCTTTCCCTTCTCTAACAACCAAGCATACACTTGAAAAGATTTTTCATCATCTTTCAATCATGCCATGATTTTCAAACCTCATGCTTTTACTTCTGCTTAAAGTTGAGCCTGGAATACCTTAAATTTACATATTTGAAGAAATTGCATTTATTCTTCAAAATACAAATAAAATACTGCCTCTCTGAAGCATTTCTTGATATTACTTCTTGCTCTTTCCACTGTGCAAATACACATCTCCCAACCAAAGTTAGTTATTATTTCCTTTAACCCCCTATCATATTTAATTCCCTCCACTATTTATCACCCATACCAGATAGTTTTATGGCTCTGTGATAGCTGTGTTCCTCCTGGGAAATTAAAGACAATGCAGCATGGCATGGGCAGTTAAAGTCACAACCAGCACAACCATGATCTAGAGTGCATAAGCCAGCTAGTCATCTCTTAGGCCATGCTGTGTGGTTGATATCACCTTGCCAGAAGGGAAAGATGTAGATCTGATAACCTCTGTAAGTCTCTCTCTGCTACCACCGTGATTCCATGAATAACCTCTTTAAATGTTGCTTCACCGCAGAATCTACATAGCTGATGCCTTCATTTCCTAAAGGCTGCCCTGGGAACAGCGGCAGGAAAAACAACGTCTCTCTCACCACATCATTGTCATCATTAGTGAAGGTGATATCTTGGTGGTGTTCAGACTTGCCATCATTCCCAGAAGCCTGGATAAACAGAATGGCATTTTTAGGACTGCCCCATAAACTGAATCATTTTGAAAAGTGCCCCAGTGACCCAAGTGGTTGGGCTTTCTGAGTGGTGACTTACTGTGGCTTACGGGCTAGCTGAAATGAATTAATTGTGCTTAATTGAGCTATTAGTTCAAATGATCTTTCTGAAGATCAGTCCAGTATGAAAGTCCTTCTGAAGTCTAAAAAACTTTTTATTTTCTAAAATGGGAATTGGGATGAAGATGTGGTTACAAATCTAGTGAACTTGTATGTTTTAATCTAATTGCAGATACTCAAAAACCCAATTGTAGGTAAACCATAAAAAGACACATTTACTTGTGCAAATAGAACTGTTTATAAAGAATTTAAGTCTCTTGGATAAATACCTATTTTAAGCAAGTTTTATAATATGGAATGGAAGTTCTAGGCATCATGAAAAAGATATGACCCACAAAACATGATAGCACTTCAGCTTTGAAACTTTATTCTGCTCTTTTGAAGAGCTGAGGGAGTGAAGGATGTGAAAATTGGGGTCCAAAAGCTGGAAGGAGCTTAGGTTGTTCATGAAGTTCCTGTTTGATTGCTTATATGACTTAAAGGAAGACAGCCACCTGGCACGTCATTTTCCCCCAGTAAAATGTGGGTTAAAAACATCTACCTTACAAAAAGACCATGAATTAAGTATAATAAGTGAAATGGAAGTTTCCTGGGTTCTTAGGAGAAGCCACACATTCTAAGGCTGGGGTATCTAGGTCTCTACTGTATCACTTACTCATTCAGCAAACAGTCATCGAGCACCTGTTATATGTCAAACACTATTCTAAGCTCTGGAGATGGACAACAAAAGAGACAAAAACTCTGGGGACTCCCAGAGGAAAGAGAAGAGGAGGGAGGCAAAAGTTGAGAAACTACCTACTGAGTACTGTACTTACTACCTTGGCGACAAGATCATTCATATCCCAAACCTGAGCATCGTGCAATGTACCCACGTAACAAATGTACCTTTGAATCTAAAATGAAAGTGGCAATTATAATTTTAAAAAGAGTTATTTAATGGGGGAAGAGTAAAGCAACCAAAAAACAAAGAACTAAGTAAAGTGTGTGTTAGAAGATGGGAAGATGGGAGATGGGGTGGGGAACAAGAAAACAGGAAGTGGGGCAGCCAATCCTATGCACTGTGGTGGATTTCGATTTTAAATGTAATGCTGAGAAAGGACCTCACTGACAGAGTGACTTTTCAGAAGCACATGAGCAGGTGAGTGAGAGGTGGTGAAAACATGAGAATATTGGAGGAAGAGCATCCCAGGCAGAGAGAACAGAGGCATGGGAGACTTGAGATGCAACTGTGATTGCGTGGTTCAGGAAACAATCAAAGGCCAGCATGGCTGCATGGGGAAAAGAGTGAGTTAGCAGGGGATGAGACATATACAGCCTTATGGCCTATTGAAGAGATTTGCTTCTTTGAGAAAGATGAGAGCCATCAGAGCATTTGAAGCAGAGGAGGAGCGTGGTCTATCTTGCATCTTGAAGGTATCCCTCTGGTTGCTGTTTTGAGAATAGATTTGTGGGGAGATGTCCAGGTGGAAGCCGTTAGGAGGGGGTTGCAGCAGTGCAGTTAATACCCAGGACCAGGGAGGTGGCAATGAAAGCCATGAGAAGTAGTCAGACTCTGGATATAGGTATGTCGCAAACAGAGAACACACAGGACTTCCTGTTGGAATGAATTGGGAGCATACGAGAAAGAAAGAAGTCAAGACTGACAGCAAGGTGTTTGTCCTGGCAAGTGACCATTACAACTCCATTGGTGCCACTAGTTCAATTTGGGGGGAACTTAAAGCAAATAATTTAACATAACCTCTTTATGTGCCTTTGTATGTATCTTTCTAAATCATAAAGTGGGAATACTCAACTGAGAATTTTTTAAGTCTTTAAATGAAAGATGCTATCTAATAAATTTTTTCTCGCATCTATTAAAAGGCTTATTTGATACTAGTAAAATATCTGTGATGTAAAATGTGTTTATAAGAAAGAAACGATAGAATGTTATTACTCGGGTTTTATAAGTGAGGAAACCGAGGCCCTGAGAAATTGGCATGCACTAAGATGCAGTTCTTTTGATGTCTTCTTCAGAGAACTTTCCAGCATAACCATTACCTCTCTGACAACAGTAAGCCCCATCCCTGGTACTTTTTATAATGTAATGATTTTTCTACAGAAAAGCTCTTGGTTTTAACAGCTAATGAACCCGCCAACTAGAGAATATTGACTCTTATGTGTCCTACAGGACACAATATATTACCAAGTTTTCTCTTTCTTTTCCTTTAAATTCTGTTTTCCTACCTTTCAAGTTGAAAAGAATCTTTAATATATGACTTTTATTGTTCCTTATATATAAGGTAAAATGTGAAGATTGACTTGAAATCCAAATGCTATTTTAACATCTTTCCGGCAAATACTATTTCTTGTACTAATGCTAGAGAGCGTGAGATAAATAAATTGGGGTTCGATTTTTCCTCCTTCTCAATTCTCTCTGTTTGCCATTTTAGAATATTGTGAAAGGCAGCAAGCTATGCTAGAAGATAAAACTTATAACAATTTTTATTTCCTCTGTTGTGGCTCCCCCCCCAAAAATCTTAACTGTTGGTTTTATAGACTTCTCTGCTCTCAAGGGATTTGAGGTATGCAAAGCTTTGGCTGAGATTGGAAAGAAACAGCTCAGAGGTGGGGACTGCTGCTTAAAATGTTCCTTTGTTTCATTTTTTTCCTGTTATTGTATATGAAGCTTTGAAACTATCCTGACTTTCCATTCCAAAGGCACAGGCCAGGACAGGTGCCAATCGCAGTGGCCGTTTGATGGAGGGGCATATACATGATGACTGGTTTGGTTGGGGGCTCAAAGTGAAAGCAGAGGGGATTCTCCGAAGGTTTCATTATGAGATTAAGACGTTGGCCTTGTTAGGGTAAACGGTAATCCTCTGTCACCTTTTGGTGAGGGGGATCCTGTGAGAACATTTTACAAGGGAGATCTTCAGGTTTAATACCAGTTAGCACAGTGCTGAGTCCTAGGAGGCCAAGAATTGAATGGAAACTCCAGGGCCGGGGATTCTAAACTCCATCTGTATTGACTTGCTTTGTAACCTGAGGCAAGTGTCTTTAAATTCCCTCAGCCTCCACTTCTTCATCTAAGTCAGGCTTGCCAGAGGCACAGGTATTATGTAAATACATAGATACCATCATTCCTTGGTGGATGGGGGCGGGGGTGGATACTTTGTTTAACCAACAGGTCTCTCTACTGTTAAAAGCAGGATGTGAATCAGAGCTCCTGGGTCTCTAACCAAATTGTTGAAGATATTCTGAGATGCTGTGCTGTAGAAAAGGTGCTTTCATGGCTTTAGACAGTGCACAACCACTGCTTAGATTCAGTACACAACAGGGTATCTGTTTAACGGCAGGGTTGGGAAGGTGTGTTTTATTTTTCTTTTGGATAAGTCACTTGGAAGTGATGGAATTGTGGGTCTGCTGGCCTGGCCATTTGACTATGTTGAACAGCAATCCACCTTTAACTTGTTCAACTCATTTTCCATACTCCCCTCTATTCTCTCTCCCCTCCCAAATACACACACACACACACACACACACACACACACACACACACACACACA